>NC_140583.1:1124694711-1125311260 GCF_964204655.1 Triturus cristatus
TTGGAAAACAGGACAGAACCAATAGGAGAGATTGGAAAACAAAGTGTCAGATGACTCGAAGAGACCTCTCCTCCAAATATGTTTGTCACCCCTCCCTCAAGCTAGTTCATTAACAGATTCGTAACTAACTTGCAGGTGGCGAGATACGTTTGTGTGTGTTGGAGGACAGTTGTGAAACGAGAGAATGCTAGCAGAAGACAGTGAAGGCCAGATGATAAGATAAAGTCAGGAAAGAATAGTGTGAATCAACAGATTGTTGAGACGGGGATTAGGAAAACCAGACAGGGATTAGTGTACTCGGCCAGTCCTAACACCAGCTTTGCAAATGGAGGCAGAAAGCGTATTTCGACACCATGCTGCAGAAAAAGCAGAATAGACTTTGTTCGCCGTGCTGCCTGAGTGATGGCAACACAAAATGGCGATGGAGCACAAAATGGCGGGTCGATTTGATCGCGATCAGAAATCGAAGTTCCTCAGACCCTCCTTTTGCCAGAACTCAGGCAAGATAGACTCATGCTAATCTGAGTCACTGTCGATAGCCATGAGGTCATCGAGCTGTTGCTGAAACATCATTCTTATGTTTTCTGTTACTTGTGGTTTGGGTTTTGGAATGCACATAGTAGCACAAAGGTCACAGATAGCGGGAGCACAGTGCATACAAAGGCAACAGGAGAAAATAATGGTCAGAATTATACCAAGAAATGTCAATGCTTTCCAACCCCATTTGGACAGTAGTCCCCAAAACCACTCCGTAAAAGACCAATCTCCTTCGTCCTGGTGAATCGACTCAGAGATTATGTGCAACTTGGAGATAGCTTGGTATACTGTCGGAGCGTCATTAGGTATGAAAATACAGCAACTTGACCCGATCAATTTGCACACTCCACCACGATCGGCAAGAACAAAATCTAAGGCAACTCGATTTTGTAATGTCATAAGACGGTCCGCCTGTAGTTCTGCCGTGATGTTACTTAAGGCTCCTACAGTGGTGCCTATTGTGGTCTCTACGACACGGACCAGTTGCCTTATATTTCTGCTGTTGGCCATTGGACCCCAGAAGGGAAGAAATCCTTTGAGGAAATCTCCTCCCTCTTGTCCTGCTGTGTCCTTCGAATCAATAATCCCTCTGCCGTATCTGGTTCGATGATGATTTGCGGAAGCGGTGTAAGTAGGGGGAAGAAGAAAAGCTATATAACAAGTACCGGAGAAACCCGTTGGTAACCATGTATAAGCTCTATTATAACAAATGAAATAGGTGCCTTGAGACGGCACTAGAGGAGGCGAGTTCTGAGAAGAATAAATATATGTGTAGGAGCAGTTATTCCTTTGTATGGTGTCAGAAGAGCGATCCTTTATCTGTAAGCAGAAATTGCCTTGATGTGGTATAGTCCAAATGGGTGAAGACTTTCCTTTCTTAACTTTATCACTAAGACTAGACATATATTGGGTGACGTTCCAGTTAGTGTACGCTTTTCTTTCATCAATGGAGATTTTACTATTTTCCATGATTTTAGCCATAGCTACCATTCCCTTAATCAAAGAACTATGACTAAAATTCGGATCACTAATATGTGAACTAACGGATCGTCTGAATTTGCTTTGATAAGCATTGGAGAAGATGACGAAATAAGCCCAAGCAGAACCCTCATAAGAAAACGGGAGAACTAAATATGGAATTCCTTTTTCTGTGGTGTGTGGCATAAGTCCACACACCCAACAGTTAGTTGTATTAACCACTAACTGATGCTGATACAATAACTGAATAAAGGAATTGTTATAATATTCAGTTCTTCTAATGAGTTCATGTTGAGGAAGAGTATGAAAGAGATGTGGAGAGACAGTTGAAGAAGACGAAGAAGAAGAAGAAGGAGAGACAACTTTTTGCTGCAGAGCATAAATAATCCAACCTATAAATGCCAAAACAATACATAATAATATAATATCACATAAAGTTATACTGAAACAACTGTACATTATTTTACAGGAGTCTTTCTTTATTTCTTCTTTTCTCTCTCTTTTGCCTAGTGTAGTTTCCATCTTTCTAATGGATGCTCACGGCAATCTTCCTCAATCGCTCAATTACGATTGTCTGCCGTCCTATGACACTGCAAGTCCTGTAGGCCTATTGCCACTACTCAGGTCGCAATTCAGACTCCTACCGTGACCCTGCAACCGGGACAGAATACTACACAAGAGAGAAATCTTAAGTGTTCTTTGGTCTAGGTCTCAAATTGTATCGTTCCCTCCCAGGAACGCTCTAGTCTTGAAACAATGTTCGTGGATTAGTCGTATCCAAGCGACGATGTGATGGTATTGCTTCCTGCAAAATGTCGTCGTCCTCTTTCTCAGACAGTGTCCCATTCAGGTGTGCATCACTAAAGGGTACGAATCATGGAACCTTTTCACTTTCACAGTCACCAATACCCCTGCGT
Source organism: Triturus cristatus (assembly GCF_964204655.1). NCBI lineage: Eukaryota > Metazoa > Chordata > Amphibia > Caudata > Salamandridae > Triturus > Triturus cristatus. The sequence continues at coordinate 1,124,697,144 of NC_140583.1, forward strand.
ACCCATTGATCGTAGGGCAAAGGCAAAGGCAGTTTCTTACAATGCACACCGTGAATCCAATTTTTCTTTCCTTCAACTTTAACTGCTGTTCTCGTAGTTAACAAAACCATTCGGGGCTCTCGCCATCTGGGTTTCAAATTCCTTGTCCTCTGGAAGTTTTTAGTACAGACCCAGTCACCTGGTCGGATGGAATGACCTGGGTCTGTCGAGGCCTTCGGCAGAGCACTCTGAACCTGTTGATGGAGAACACGCAATTTAGTCGTAAGATCATGCAGATAGTCAATCAACATTGGATACGGCAAGTCTGAGTATTTCTTAGGGTGAAGGACTCCCCATATATTAGCTGGGCGTCCAAAAACCACTTCGTAAGGGCTAAGTCCAAAATGAGAGTGTACTGCAGTTCTGGTGGATAGCAAGGCTAATGGCAAAGCATCGGGCCAATTGAGTCCTGTACTCGCTTGAACCTTTGCTACTTTTAACTTCAAGGTTCCGTTGTAACATTCTACTAAACCCGCTGACTGTGGATGATTTGCCGCATGGAACTTTTGCTTGATACCAAGACCTGCACAAACTTTTTGCATGACTTGGCCAACAAATTCGCTCCCATTGTCACTCCAGACAATGCGCGGCAAACCAAACCTGGGGAAAAATTCTTTTAGTAGAACCTTAGCTGTGGATAAGGCTGTGTTATCCTTTAGGGGGTATGCTTCTATCCATCTTGAAAAGGCGCATACTACCACCAGAACCTATTTGAGGTTGTTGCATCTCTCCATATGAATATAATCGATCTGCAACACCTCAAATGGATATGTCGGAGGAGCAAAATGACCCGCTGGAGTTGGGGTTCCCTTTCCTGGATTGTACATTAAACAAACAATACAGTGTTTTACTACATTGTCTGCGCATTTTGGGATTTGTTCATTTTTCCAAACTGGGGCTAGAAGTTTGCATATACCTTTTGCACTTAAGTGGGCTGGACCATGTGCCATAGTAACTACTGGGAGTACATAGGCATCTGGTAACAGCCAACGTTGATGTTCAGATAATTCCACCCAACAACCCATCTCATCCAACATTCCTGTACTTTCTTTCCACTTGCTCAACTCCCCCTCTGAAGCCTCTTTCTGAATCGTTTTTATACTTTCTACTGTATCCTCATACATTCCTCTCTCTCTGACCCAATTCGCAGGACCCGCCACATACATTCGACTTGTTGAATCTCTCGCTGTCTTTTTCGCTATTCCATCTGCAAATGCATTTCCTCGACCAACATCATCTGTAATCTTTTTGTGTGCACTACACTTCACGATTGCTATTTGGGTGGGTAAGACAAGTGATTCAAGGAGATCAGTCACTAACTGACCATGTTGTATTTTGGTGCCATGTGAAGTGAGAAAACCCCTTTCCTTCCAGAGGCGTCCGAAGTTGAACGCTACACCAAAAGCATATTGGCTGTCAGTGTACACGTTCACTCTCTTCTCTTTCGACAATACACAGGCTCTTGTTAAAGCTATCAATTCTGCTGCTTGCGCTGAATTATGTCTAATGCGTGCAGTTTCCACAACTGTATGTAAAGTAGTTACAGCATAGGCTGAAACTGTATCTCCATTAGGCATTTTAAAACAAGAACCGTCTACCCATAGAGTTCCATCCGGATTCTCTAGTGGTGTGTCTTTCAAGTCAATTCTTCCTTTTGTCTCTTCCTCGGTACGGAAGAAACAATCATGCTGTTCTTTAACATTTTCCTCATCTGGAAGGAGCAACAGAGTAGCTGGATTCAGGGTATTACATCGTTTGATGTGTACGTGACTAGACAAAAGTGTCAGCTCGTATCCAGTTAGACGAGCACTCGTAAGATGCTGCGTTTTCGTTCTGTTTAGAAAAGTATCCACTGCATGTGGCACCATGACAATGAGAGTGTTATCCAACACCACTCCAGCAGACTGTCGAATAGAAATTGCTGCTGCTGCTGTCGCTTTGAGACAACTGGGCAATGCTTTAGCTACAGGATCTAACGTAGCCGAAAAATAGGCCCATGGCTGCTGTTTGTCTCCAAATTGCTGTATTAAAACTGACAATGCACAACCTTCTCTCTCATGAACATAGAGCGTAAAAGGCTTAGTGTGATTAGGGGTGCCTAGTACAGGAGCAGAACACAGAGCGGTACGTAAGTCAGTGAAACTCTTTTGGCACTCATCAGTCCAAGGAAGGGGCTGAGGCGTATCTTTTAAAGTGAGTGCCAACAAAGGTTTGGCCAACAGAGAGAAGTGTGGGATCCACTGTCTACAGTAAGAAGTAATACCCAGAAAGGCACGTACCTCCCTTTGTGTGGATGGCACAGACATTTGCGTAATCGCCTGAATTCGTTCTGGTGTTAGTCGTCGTCCCTCCTTTGATAGGATATGACCCAAGTAGGTAACCTCGCGACATGCATATTGTAGTTTGGAAGGTGATTCCTTATGATTCAGATAAAACAAATGGCGTAATAATGCAACAGTGACATCTTTGCAGATATCTTCTGAATCAGCGGCGACTATCAAGTCGTCCATATATTGGATAAGAGCAGCACCAGATGGCAGATGAAAAGTATCAAGATGATATTTTAAAGCTTGGCTGTAAATGGAGCGACTTTCACAATAGCCCTGAGGTGCACGCTTAAACCGGAAGCTTCGGCCTCCAAGGGAGAAACCAAAAATGTCCCTACTCTCTTCTGCAATGGGAATACTAAAGAAGGCATTCTTTAGATCGATAACAGAGAACCAAGTCGCTGTGGAAGGTATCATTGTCAACAGAGCAGTGATATCTGGAACAACAGGAAATTGTGGGACAACAATTTTGTTTACCTCCCGCAAATCAATTACGAAACGATATACAGGAGGCTGAGAAGGATCAGTGCGTTTAAGAACAGAAAGAATAGGACTATTGCATGTGTTACCTCTTGTTTCTTCAACCACACCCTTCTGAATCAAGTCATGTATGATTTCCAAAAGCGCTTTTTCACCTTCAGTAGAGATTCTATACTGCGGGATACGTGGTAATTCAACATTGGGCTTGAGAGTGACAACATAAGGTGGAATCTCAAGACAACCCACATAGTTCGGACCCGTGGCCAAAAGCGCTGCTGGAAGAGAAAGTAATTCAGATGGAAACTGATCTTTGGACAAATACATTGGGGAGATCAATTTCTGTCCAAAAGTAAGATGTACACCAGAAGGAGAACAATATATCGTAACATGAATTCTTTTCAATAGGTCTAGACCCAACAGATTCTCACCGCAACCATTCGTCAACAGAAGTGAAGCTTCCAAATCATAAGGGCCAACTGAAATAGGCAAAGGGCAAGAAACTGGATTGCGAACAGGGGCGCCAGAAAATCCTACAGAAACATTTGTTAAGCCAGACAAAGGTGCCCCAGGGAGTTTCGAATGAATGATAGAACTTCTCATTGCCCCAGTATCTAGAAGAAATGGCTCTGAAACACCCATTGTAGTGACGTTAACATAAGGTCCATTCTGATCTACTGGAATCGACACAACTCCCTTACTTTGTCCATGGCTGTCCTAGTTAGCATGAAGACTTTCATTTCCGTTTTCAATATAATGGTCTTCATTGTAATACTGAGTAGACCTAACATTTTGCTGATCAAAGTAGTTCACGGAATTGGGAGAAGGAAGGGCACGCTGTTCTTGAGTCAACACACCCCGACCTCGACCTCTGTTTGCTGACTGGAGGCCAGCATGACTTCGTGGAGCAGATAACGCTCCATTTCGCTGTAATAAAACCGGACAACTATTCTTAAAATGACCTTCCTCTAGACAATAGGCACATTGATTAGGACCTAACAAAGGTCGCGGAATGTATGGCTCAGGTTTTTGATACAACCTCTGAAACTGCGGAGGCTGTTGAAATTGAGGCTGAGCATAACGTGGAGGATAGGCTTGTTGCAAGAGAACCTTTGTTTTTAATTCTTTCGTCTTTTTCTCGTGGTTTTCTTTTTCTTCTTTATCCCTGTTTTCATAATATTGCGCAGTAGCCAATATCTGGGCAGAAGAAGAAACAGCCCATGAACTTTCTGAATCTTTCAATTTGTGTGACAGCTCAGGAAGCAAATTAAATACAAATTTGTCCACAATTAATCGCTGTCCACCTTCTGTAGCCATGTCTTGACCACTGTGATCAATAAAGGTCTCCTCGAAACGAGTAAAGAAATCAGAGACACTTTCATCTTTCTTTTGTTTGCATGCTGCTAGTTTATCCCAATTAACTCTTAATGCAGGCATCATAGTTTTCATTAAGGTAATAATCCTACCAGGAAGTTCCGAAATCAAAGCGTCAGGCTTTGCGCCACCCACTTCGTCTCTATCTGTAGTAGTTATAACATCCCAAGTAGCACCTAGTTCCTGCGCGTGATCCTCTCTACGAATCTTAGCCCATATTGTCTGTGGGACTACATTTCCCATTAGCATGTCAATATCTGCTAGGTTCATGATGCAAGCATCAACTGTCTGTGATAATTCTTTATAATAACCTGCAGGGTTTTTACGAGGATCCGGTAGAGTCTGTTTAAGGGCCAAGACTTCAGATCTCTTCCAAGGGACATGTACCCATATACTCTGAAAATGAGCAGGAATAAGTGGTACATTGCCTGCTGCTGGAACCTTTTCCTTCCATACTGGAGGAACCTCTCTCATAGGATAATTTTTCAATGTCAGTTTAACTGACGGATCAGAATCAAGGAAAACCTGAGAGGACAATGAGGATCTATAAGAAATAAGTGTCCTTACAGCTTTCTCAACTTTAGAACCCACAATAAGTCCTTTATCAAAATCAGTCTCAACCTCTAACAGATCTTGTGGGATCGGACTCGAACTCACATCTTCCCATTCTTTAATGAGACAATCACACATTGTATTAAAAACATATCTTTGCGTAGGCGCATTCCATTGCGAGAAGGTAGGCATAATATCAAGCACATTGTATTGTGGACCCTTCTCGATCCATTTTCGTGCAAGAGAGTCCAACTTCTCTCGTTCTTCAAAATCTGGGAACTGACTACGAGACTGTCTTCGAGCAAAAGCCGGAGACACATTTAAAGCTTCAAAGAAAGGAGATAGAATACCAGTAACAGTGTCTGTGAGACGCTTGCGCACAGACGGAGAATTAGACATAAGAATTGGAGACAAAGTATTAGGAGAACTGACAGGTGAGGTGGAGAACCGATAATTGCAGGAGGAGCAGAAGGCAAAGGAGATCTAAGATCAGGAGATGAAGGCACAGAAGTTGAAGTTAACGGTAAAACCGGCAAGGGCGGTAATACTGGAGGAGGCAAATGCAGAAGAGCCGGAACAGGCGGAGGTACAGCTGGCGGCTGGACAGGCTGTAACGGCTGAGGTGCATTGGCACTTTGTGCATAGGGCGGAGGCAGCCTTAATAAGTGGGACATTAGGGGATCTTCTTCTATATCTTTCTTATTATCAGAAGGGGAAACAGGCAACACCAGATAGCATTTATCTATCGCCATACGATGCTGTCTTTCTGAAATTTCAGTCCCATTATCAATTTCATCGTCTTTAAACTGTTGGGCAGCCTGTATAATTGTCATACCCTGAGCTTTTCTATCTCGTTTTGCTTGTTTAATTTCTTTCTGTTTGGCTTCCTTACGCCAAAGGCGGAAAGAGTCAAACATTGCCGGCCGGGCTTTTCCTTTAAATAAAACTGCTTCTAAATTGTCTAGCACATCAGGATCAAAACTATCATTTTCTGGACATTTTAGAACACCATCTTTCTTCATGTATCGGGTCCATGTCTCGTTAAAGGCAATGGGGCCAATACCATGTTTTGAATAGAGCTCATATGTGGGAGTTCCAACCGAAGGAATCGGACAAGAGTCCTCAAGTCGGGAATCCCTATTACAACCAAAGCAACAAATTCTCCCAAACTTAGTCAGACCAGGCATCTCGAGATATCACTGGACTGTTCACAAACTTCAAGGGGGTAAAACTCAGTTTACGCAGTACAAATGCACTTACCCTCGGCTTCAACTATTGCAACAGTTGAATCTAAGGACAACAAAATACCCAAGAAAACAAAGAACAAATTGTGGGCGCGACCCACGAAGATACTTAACTAAGGATGTCTTCTTACACCAACAGAGGCCCGTCTATCGTCTCGCCTTACCATACATCATCAAAGGAAGGGCCAAGGCAGGGCGGCAGTCAGGGCAGCAGTCGTCAGTAGCCGTCAGGAATGAGTAACCGCGCTGCAAAAGACCTTCGGACCACTTTCGACATACAGGGGTCGCTAAATGTGGCTCGCGAACCCTCCGGAATTTTCTTGCGGGGTTCCTCACGACCTTCAGGCAGAACCGGTACCACTGAAGCTGCCCCAAGTTGGGCGCCAGTTGAAGAACCAGAACCTTTTGGGCCTGGCAGCGCAGGGTACGCCCTAGTCTCCGGAGTTCTCCTGCTCAGCTACACAGAGACACGGGACACTCTGTCGGCGTTAGAAGATCAGATTTATTTAGCTGCAGCTAGTACAGTTATCCTAGAAGTACACAAAGTAGGTTCTCAGGAGACTGCCACTTCACTCTGTGGCGCACAGGTTTATATATTATATAGAAACATATACATTAACTAAATACACACCCAGAGTATACAAGAAAGAGCCAATAAGGAAAGTTGGAAAAGAGGACAGAACCAATGGGAGAGATTGGAAAACAAAGTGTCAGATGATTCGAAAAGACCTCTCCTCCAACTATGTGTCACCCCTCCCTCAAGCTAATTCATTAACAGATTCGTAACTAACTTGCAGGTGGCGAGATACGTTTGTGTGTGTTGGAGGACAGTTGTGAAACGAGAGAATGCTAGCAGAAGACAGTGAAGGCCAGATGATAAGATAAAGTCAGGAAAGAATAGTGTGAATCAACAGATAGTTGAGACGGGGATTAGGAAAGCCAGACAGGGATTAGTGTACTCGGCCAGTCCTAACACCAGCTTTGCAAATGGAGGCTGTGAGAAGTTGGCCTGGCATATGCTGTTCCTAGTTATAGGGACACCTTGCACCAGTCCAATTCGACTCTTATTGATGATAGGTTTAAGACAACCTTTAAAGAAAGCTATCCTAGTGGTAGCTGTGGAGAGCAGCCTTCAGGCTAAGTCTTGAAGGAGTGCTAAGCTTATTGTTTTACCATAATAACCTCTTGAATAACCAAATGAAAGAGTAGCCCACACAGGTATATATATAAAATATATGTATTTATTCTAGACAGAATCCCACAGTCACTTTATGTGACTAGTGGCAAAGTTACACTTCAAACAAGCATTTATAAACACAATAAATAGCACAAAAATCAATGGGCCCCAGGGGGGGACCAAACCATATACTAAAATAGTGGTATAAGAACCACGACAATTCTACAGACAATGCCTAGGGCATTCAGGATCGCTTGCCCCTTCAGAATCCACCTACTGTTAAGAGGAAGGAGACCCCTTGGGAGACGCGTGCAGCACAAGAAGTTGCTTTCGGGATCGCAATGTTAGTCTATGGAGAATGTCGCGGTTGAATATTTAAAGATTAAAGACACTTCTAGCAGGAGTACAAAGTTAAGGCTTGAGACTTAAGGCTTTGGAGAGCCCACTACCACGGGAGTACCGAAGTACCACTGTTACCTGCCCCAGGGAAGCCGAGTGCATAGGTCGATTCTGGTGTCGGGTCGCGGGCTGATTTTCAATGGAAAAGTAGTCCAAACTGCTGCTAGCCAAAAGCGTAGATGATGTCGTGAAGATCTAAGATGTAGAAAATGTAGAGAAGAACCTGAAAGCAGAGGGGACAGAGTCTGGGTCACGGCACAGTGACCAGGGAGCTCACAGGAAGGAGCTTGTGGATGTCGGGTGCTTCAGGTAGAGATGGGTGCAGCTTGGCTCTGCAGTCACGGGCTCCGGGAGGCTTCAAGGAAGGCCAGCTTCTGGAGGGCAACTGTCCCACGTCAGATGAGGGTCACTGCGGTATTAGTGTCCCAATTGGATCCACTAAGCCTTGGCAACCGCAACCCACGCAAGATGAACAAAGCAGCTGCTGGTGCAGACCCACGAGGTCTGAGGGTGCTCTCCTTTGGAGAGAGCGTAGAGCAGGCCTAGAGCAACCAGGGGAACTCTTGTGTTCAAATATAGACCTCCGCTAGGGCCCACAAGTCGAGAGACAAGGGACCACGGGAGGCGGCAATTTGGAGTGCGTAAAAGGGCACCCACGGGCCACCGGAGGGGGCTAGGGCGCTGGTCTTTGGCACAATTGCTGCAAAGTGGTTGGCTCGTAAATGGGCCAAAGCACAACTTCCCCACTGGTCAGGGTCGTGTGCTATGCAAGTAGAGGCCGGGGTCTTGGGGTATTGTGGATCTCGGCACCCACACGGTCCACGGTGCCCAAACTCGTTGAGCACACTCACTGGCCTCTGGGATGCGCTGGAAACCCACCTCAACGGTTCTGGAAGACGTCAAAGTTCATGAGAGCAGCGAAGTTCCAACCGGGTCACTTGCAGTGTTTCAGGTGCCTGCCAAGCAGGGGGATAACTCCTTTATCCCAAGGGAGATTTCTTCAGTCAGCTGGGCAGCAGCTCGTCGAAGGTCGGTTCTGTAAAGTTCCAAAGTAATCTGAGGCTCTGGGGCCACGTTATTCACCTTTATCCCCAAGATTAGGGGAGTGTCCAGAGTAGTGTCCACCAATGGCTGGTGAGGCGGGAAAGGGTGGTTACACCCTCTCCCCTTTGTGTTTTTCCCGCCTGGGCGAGGGGCAGGATGCCCCTGAACCGGTTTCAAGCGGTGTATGCAGAATTAGGTCTCTGCAGCTGCCTACGTGCAACTCCGAAAGGACATTTGGTGCACCCACCCTGTTCCAATCCACATTATCCTGTCTGGGGAGATGCTAGCACCTCCCTGCCACAGGAGCCCTATTGTCCAGCTGGCGAGGCTGGGGTTTTCCCCAGCAACAGCCAGCCAGGGTCGTGTAGGTGGCGGGCAGTAGCCATTTTGTGTAACTTGGGCACTTTTAAATTGGTGTCTAAATTCTACCGCTTTTCCCATATCGCCCTTCTAGCAAGGGGGAATCGTATCCTCATGCCCATGGCTGGACTGGGGGTATGATTCCTACATGTTTGACACCAAACACGATATGGTTCTGTGTACCCATTCTCAAGTTATTACGACGACGCGATTCACTTATAATGCGGTTAAGAGTATATGGTATGGCTACACTACAAACCACCCAGTAACGATTTTACGAAGGTTGCAGAGAGGCCCTACTCAGGTAGGGGTCCCCCCTCACACATACCTCAGCACCCAGCCCTGTAGGATTACCAGGGTCTGCCATAGGGGTGATCTATGAGAGTATATGTGTTGTAATGGTGTGGGATATAGGGTACCTACATCCCTGTAAGGGGTGCTAGCACCACCTTACCCAGACTACAGTAGTGGTCTGGTGGTGTCAGTTTGTATGGCTGTCCCAGGGTGGCACAATACGTGCTGCAGCCCTGGTAAGCCTACTGGGGGACCCATGCCCTGGGTACCTAGGGTACCATCTACAAAGGACTGGTAGGGCATGCCCAGCATCCAATTAGGGTTGTACCTAGAGTACTCACATCAGTTTTAGGGAGAAAGCAGATAGGCTGGGGTCCTGGATAGCAGGATCCCAGCCAGACTAGTCAAAAACCACTCAAATACCAGGCAAAAAGTTGGGGGCAACCATTAGTCAGATTCCACTCTCCTACATAACCCCCCCAAACGAAAGGAGATAAGGCTAACCTTGTCCAGATAAGCCTTTATTTCCTGAGTGGCCATATAAGGAAGAACCTGCACTAGCATGGTTGCTCCCTGTCTCATGGTCCACTTGGGAAATTCTACCCCAAGGGGTTCTAGAGTTTCTCCAAAGTCTAGGGAAATTACCTGTATTGGTTTTTGGGTCAGAGGTGGGCTGGTGAGGTGTCTGAGTCTGGAAGTGAGGCCCTACTAGGGTTGGTCTCAACCTCCTCAGATCACTGGCCACTATGGAAGCCTTTCTGCCCATGACTGTGTCATATCTGGCCCTAAGGGTCAATCTCTGGCTGCCTACAGCTGGGGGTCGGATCCCTTTGGCTGGAATAGTGGAGGGCACTGGAAGGTTTGGGGCAACTATGCCCCAGGTTTCCCTGTGCTCAACAACATCCATTTGAGGGGTGCCTATACCTAAGGGTAAGGGGGATCCCTCAGTTTGTAGAGGAATATTCACCTGGCTGAAACTACTCTGCTGGGTGTCCCTAATCTGCTGATGAGGGGGTTCCTCTGGACAGGGGCCCCTTAAGGGTCCACTGACCTCCCTGACCTCTGCAGCCCTGGGCTGACTGAGGCAGGGTAGAGAGGGGCAGGATACCTGCTCCAGACTGGGTACCACCTTGGAAGGGTCCCCTGCCATCAGAGAGGTGGGCAGGCCAGGCCTGTCCACTTCTGGGGCAGTTACTTCACAAGGGGCAGGATCAGTTCCCTGAGAAACTTGACCCTTACCTGTAGTCTGGTGGGGGGAGGACTGTTCCTCTTCCCCTATGCTCTCTGTTTGGGTAGAGTGATCCATAGTTTCAGGCTTCACTCTTTCTATTTTCTCCTGGGGTGGAGGTGAGGCCCTCAGGGTCTCATCCACTCTCTCAGGGATTCCTACATTTTCAAATGGGCCTTATGGTCAACCTCAGCCCAGGCTGAGATTTCCAGATCATTCCCCAGTAGGCAATCTACAGGCAAGTTTGGGGACACTGTCACTCTCTTTGGGCCAGTGACCCCTCCCCAGCTGAGATTTACTACTGCCATGGGATGGTCTGTCCTGATTCCATCTATGTTGGTCACCTAGTAGCTAAACCCAGGTAAAAGCTGTTCTAGGGGCACTAGCCTCTTGGTCACCATGGTGACACTGGCCCCTGTGCCCTTATAGGCCACAGCCTTCTGACCATTGATCATGGGCTCTTGTCTGTACCTGCCCAGAATACTGGGGCTCATGGTAAAGTTGGCAAACCCCATGCCACCATCACAGACTAGAGTTGCTTGTGCAGGGGACCTGGTTAGGCCAGGGTCCACCTGCATTCCCCAAGAAAACCCAACTAAGTTTTTGGGTGCACTCCCACCACCTGGGGGATTACTACTAGTAGCAACAGGAGGTGTTGGAGCTGTACTTGGAGGAATATTTTCTTTATTGCCATTCTTTGGACAACTGGAGTCAGTTTTCCAGTGGCCAGGCTTCTGACACACATGGCAATATGGTTTCTTTTTTGAAGAGGAAGGATTTTGGGACCCACCCCCAGCACTGGGTTTTTGTGGCTCTTCAGGGGACTTTTCTGTTTTATTATCCCCTCCTTTCTCTTTGGGTTTGGTAGAATCTTTCTTCTGGTCACCACCTTGGTTCTTGGGCCTGATCCTGGTTCTGACCCATTTGTCTGCCTTCTTTCCCAATTCTTGGGGAGAGGTCAGATCAGAGTCCACCAGGTGCTGGTGTAAGAGTTGGTTATGACAATTATTAAGAATCTGCTCCCTCATGATGAGATTATACAATCCTTTATAATCATTAACTTTACTGCCATTTAACCAACCTTCCAATGCCTTGGTTGCACAGTCAACATAGTCTACCCAATCCTGATCCTGTGCTTTTTGGGTGTCTCTGAACTTAAGTCTGTATTGATCAGTGGTTAAGCCAAACCCATCTATCAAAGCATCTCTCAGGATATAGTAATCATCAGCATCCTCTTCTCTTACAGTGAGGAGCTTGTCTCTTCCTTTGTCTGCAAATGAGAGCCACAGGATTGCTGCCCACTGCTCTACTGGGTCCCTTTGTACTTTGCAGGCCCTCTCAAGAGCAGAGATCCATTTGTGGATATCATCCCCTGTCTTATAGGGGGGCACAATCTTGTGGAGGTTCCTATTGTCAGGGACTTTCTCTCTAACTCTAGGGGTTTCATTACTCCCACCAGGGGTCTCTAGACCCCACTTTCTTGAAGCTTTCTGAAGCTCCAGGGCTTCCCTGTCCAATGCTAACTGTTCTCTTTTAAGCTGTAGCTTAGCCTGCTCAAATTTGATCAGTCTGCATTCCCTCTCATGAGAGGATTCTCTTCTCTGAGAAGAGGCAGAGGACCCTTTGGATCTCCCAGAATGGTTGGATCCCACTGAGGGGGATCTGTTCCTTCTTGGATCCACCACTCTCCCTTTAGGGATGGAGAGAGTGCCTCTTGGGCCATCACCTCCATGTTGTGAGTGGTTTGTTTCTTCCATGTTAGGACTTTCATCCTCTTCCTGGTCCTCATCAGAGTCCTCTACTGGAGGGTCCTCTTCTGATGGATGCCCACCCAACCTGTCTACCCCACCAGACCCTAAAGTCTGCTATGAGCAGGATTTCCCTGAGACGTTGGGTATTGGCACCTTTGTTTGTCTTGAGTTTCCTAAGGGTGCACATCTCCCTGAGCTCAGCAAAGGAGAGATGACCATACTTGTCTACTGGGACCTTTTGGGGTCCTTCCAGAGCCTTATGGGCAACTGAACCTTCAGACATTTTCTAGTGTAGTGATAGTGGTGTATCTACCTACACTAAGTGTGGCCTACTGAACCCTCTCTTGAGTTGTAGTCAAGGTGTGCTAAACCCTCTACACACAACTCTAAGTTCAGTAGAACTTATTGTATTCTAGCTTGAATTTATATGTACCTTTGGTACCAAGTGGCTTCCACTTTAGAAATTCAATTTGTTATCTGGTAAAACAATGGCAAGCTTGAATCCAACCGCTGCACACCAATGTGAGAAGTTGGCCTGGCATATGCTGTTCCTGGTTATAGGGACACCTTGCACCAGTCCAATTCGACTCTTATTGATGATAGGTTTAAGACAACCTTTAAAGAAAGCTATCCTAGTGGTAGCTGTGAAGAGCAGCCTTCCCCCAACCCTCCCACTGCTTTTAGATACAGGAACTCGGCCAATTAGCGACCAGGCTAGGCTCCGCCCTCTTCTTTTATGGGCGAGAATCTGGAGAACATCAGAATTATCCAGTTATGCGGACGGCCTATCTGATGTGTTGAGGTCACCAGGCTGGGCCAAGATCCCTTGGTTGAGGGAAGTAAAGCGTCTTCTCTTCAGCCTCGGCCTTGCCTTCAGGCTAAGTCTTGAAGGAGTGTTAAGCTTATTGTTTTACCATAATAACCTCTTGAATAACCAAATGAAAGAGTAGCCCACACAGGTATATATATAAAATATATGTATTTATTCTAGACAGAATCCCACAGTCACTTTATGTGACTAGTGGCAAAGTTACACTTCAAACAAGCATTTATAAACACAATAAATAGCACAGAAATCAATGGGCCCCAGGGGGGGACCAAACCATATACTAAAATAGTGGTATAAGAACCACGACAAATCTACAGACAATGCCTAGGGCATTCAGGATCGCTTGCCCCTTCAGAATCCACCCACTGTTAAGAGGAAGGGGACCCACGGGAGACGCGTGCAGCACAAGAAGTTGCTATCGGGATCGCAATGTTAGTCTATGGAGAATGTCGCGGTTGAATATTTAAAGATTAAAGACACTTCTAGCAGGAGTACAAAGTTAAGGCTTGAGACTTAAGGCTTTGGAGAGCCCACTACCATGGGAGTACCGAAGTACCACTGTTACCTGCCCCAGGGAAGCCGGGTGCATAGGTCGATTCTGGTGTCGGGTCGCGGGCTGATTTTCAATGGAAAAGTAGTCCAAACTGCTGCTAGCCAAAAGCATTGATGATGTCGTGAAGATCTAAGATGTAGAAAATGTAGAGAAGAACCTGAAAGCAGAGGGGACAGAGTCTGGGTCACGGCACAGTGACCAGGGAGCTCACAGGAAATAGCTCGTGGATGTCGGGTGGTTCAGGTAGAGATCGGTGCAGCTTGGTTCTGCAGTCACGGGCTCCGGGAGGCTTCAAGGAAGGCTAGCTTCTGAAGGTCGACTGTCCCACGTCAGATGAGGGTCGCTGCGGTGTTAGTGTCCCGATTGGATCCACTAAGCCTTGGCAACCGCAACCCACGCAAGATGAACAAAGCAGCTTCTGGTGCAGACCCACGAGGTCTGAGGGTGCTCTCCTTTGGAGAGAACGTAGAGCAGGCCTGGAGCAACCAGGGGAACTCTTGTGTTAAAAGATAGACCTCCGCTAGGGCCCACAAGTCCAGAGACAAGGGACCGCCGGAGGTGGCAATTTGGAGTGCGTAAAAGGACACCCACGGGCCACCGGAGAGGGCTAGGGCGCTGGTCTTTGGCACAATTGCTGCAAAGTGGTTGGCTCGTAAACGGGCCAAAGCACAACTTCCCCACTGGTCAGGGTCATGTGCTATGCAAGTAGAGGCTGGGGTCTCGGGGTATTGGGGATCTCGGCACCCACGCGGTCCACGGTGCCCAAACTCGTTGAGCACACTCACGGGCCTCTGGGATGCGCTGGAAACCCACCTCAAGGGTTCTGGAAGATGTCAAAGTTCATGAGAGCAGCGAAGTTCCAACCGGGTCACTTGCAGTGTTTCAGGTGCCTGCCAAGCAGGGGGATAACTCCTTTATCCCAAGGGAGATTTCTTCAGTCAGCTGGGCAGCAGCTCGTCGAAGGTCGGTTCTGTAAAGTTCCAAAGTAATCTGAGGCTCTGGGGCCACGTTATTCACCTTTATCCCCAAGATTAGGGGAGTGTCCAGAGTAGTGTCCACCAATGGCTGGTGAGGCGGGAAAGGGTGGCTACACCCTCTCCCCTTTGTGTGTTTCCCGCCTGGGCGAGGGGCAGGATGCCCCTGAACCGGTTCCAAGCGGTGTATGCAGAATTAGGTCTCTGCAGCTGCCTACGTGCAACTCTGAAAGGACATTTGGTGCACCCACCCTGTTCCCATCCACATTATCCTGTCTGGGGAGATGCTAGCACCTCCCTGCCACAGGAGCCCTATTGTCCAGCTGGCGAGGCTGGGGTTTTCCCCAGCAACAGCAAGCCAGGGTCGTGTAGGTGGCGGGCAGTAGCCATTTTGTGTAACTTGTGCACTTTTAAATTGGTATCTAAATTCTACCGCTTTTCCCATATCGCCCTTCTAGCAAGGGGGAATCGTATCCTCATGCCCATGGCTGGTCTGGGGGTATGATTCCTAGATGTTTGACACTAAACACGATATGGTTCTGTGTAGCCATTCTCAAGTTATTGCGACGACGCGATTCACTTATAATGCGGTTAAGAGTATATGGTATGGCTACACTACAAACAACCCAGTAACGATTTTACGAAGGTTGCAGAGAGGCCCTACTCAGGTAGGGCTCCCCCCTCACACATACCTCAGCACCCAGCCCTGTAGGATTACCAGGGTCTGCCATAGGGGTGACCTATGAGAGTATATGTGTTGTAATGGTGTGGGATATAGGGTGCCTACATCCTTGTAAGGGGTGCTAGCGCCACCTTACCCAGACTACAGTAGTGATCTGGTGATGTCAGTTTGTATGGCTGTCCCAGGGTGGCACAATAAGTGCTGCAGCCCTGGTAGGCCTACTGGGGGACCCATGCCCTGGGTACCTAGGGTATCATCTACAAGGGACTGGTAGGGCATGCCCAGCATCCAATTAGGGTTGTACCTAGAGTACTCACATCAGTTTTAGGGAGAAAGCAGATAGGCTGGGGTCCTGGATAGCAGGATCCTAGCCAGACTAGTCAAAAACCACTCAAATACCAGGCAAAAAGTTGGGGGCAACCATTAATCAGATTCCACTCTCCTACAGAGGCAGAAAGCGTATTTGGACACCAGGCTGCAGAAAAAGCAGAATAGAATTTGTTCGCCGTGCTGCCTGAGTGATGGCAACACAAAATGGCGATGGAGCACAAAATGGCGGGTCGATTTGATCGCGATCAGAAATCGAAGTTCCTCACACCGGGCCAAAAACCCAAGTGACCCCCCTTGCAAAACCAGGTGGTTTTGAGATAGGCAATTTTGATGTCGCCTCACTACGTTGTGGGCCCTTGCCTGTCGTGGGTACTTGGGCCTCCCACATGAGTGAGGCACCCTTGTTATCGGGAGACCCGGGGGAACGCTGGGTGGTAGGAAATTTGTGTCAGCCCGGTGATGCCACAACTTTCCCACACAAAAATATGTGAAAAAGGTGCTTTTTTCAGCTAAATTTGAGGTTTGCAGGGCATTCTGGGTAAGGAAACATTGGGGGAGCCACGCAAGCCATACCTCCCTGGATTCCCCCGGGTGCCTAGTTTTCAGAAATGTGTGGGTTTGGTAGGTTTCCCTAGGTGGCCGCCGAGCACCGGGCCAAAAACCCAAGTGACCCCCTTGCAAAACCAGGTCGTTTGGAGATAGGCAATTTTCATGTCGCCTCACTATGTTTTGGGCCCTTGGCTGTCGCGGGTACTTGGGCCTCCCACATGAGTGAGGCACCGTTTTTATCGGGAGACCTGGGGGAACGCTGGGTGGTAGGAAATTTGTGTCAGCCTGGTGATGCCACAACTTTCCCACACAAAAATGTGTGAAAAAGGTGATTTTTTCAGCTAAATTTGAGGTTTGCAGGGCATTCTGGGTAAGGAAACGATGGGGGATCCATGCAAGCCATACCTCCCTGGAATCCCCCGGGTGTCTAGTTTTCAGAAATGTGTGGGTTTGGTAGGTTTCCTTAGTTGGCCGCCGAGCACCGGGCCAAGAACCCAAGTGACCCCCCTTGCAAAACCAGGTGGTTTTGAGATAGGCAATTTTGATGTTGCCTCACTACGTTGTGGGCCCTTGCCTGTCGTGGGTACTTGGGCCTCCCACATGAGTGAGGCACCCTTGTTATCAGGAGACCCGGGGGAACGCTGGGTGGTAGGAAATTTGTGTTAGCCCGGTGATGCCACAACTTTCCCACACAAAAATATGTGCAAAAGGTGATTTTTTCAGCTAAATTTGAGGTTTGCAGGGCATTCTGGGTAAGGAAACGTTGGGGTAGCCACGCAAGCCATACCTCCCTGGATTCCCCCGGGTGCCTAGTTTTCAGAAATGTGTGGGTTTGGTAGGTTTCCCTAGGTGGCCACCGAGCACCGGGCCAAAAACCCAAGTGACCCCCTTGCAAAACCAGGTCGTTTGGAGATAGGCAATTTTCATGTCGCCTCACTATGTTGTGGGCCCTTGCCTGTCGCGGGTACTTGGGCCTCCCACATGAGTGAGGCACCGTTTTTATCGGGAGACCCGGGGGAACGCTGGGTGGTAGGAAATTTGTGTCAGCCCAGTGATGCCACAACTTTCCCACACAAAAATGTGTGAAAAAGGTGATTTTTTCAGCTAAATTTGAGGTTTGCAGGGCATTCTAGGTAAGGAAACGTTGGGGGATCCACGCAAGCCGCACCTCCCTGGAATTCCCAGGGGGTCTAGTTTTCAGAAATGTGTGGTTTTAGTAGGTTTCCCTAGGTGCCGGCAGAGCTAGGGTTCAAAAACTACAGCTAGGCACTTTGCCAAAAAATGTTCATTTTTCACAGCGAAATTGAGGTGTGTCCACGATGCATTTTGCGCAGTTACCTGTCGCATGCACTAGGCCGACCCACACAAGTGAGGTACCATTTTTCTCGGAAGACTTTGGGGAACGCGGGGTGGGTGGAAATTTGTGGATCCACGCAGATTCCGGAACTTTCCACCAGAGAAATGTGGGGAAAATTTGATTTTTTGGGCAATTTTTTAGGTTTGCAAGGGATTCTGGGTAACAGAACCTGGTGGGAGGCAGTCAAGTCACCACATCCTGGATTCCACTGGGTATCTAGTTTTCAAAAATGTATAGGTTTGCTAGGTTTCCATAGGTGCCGGCAGAGCTAGGGATCAAAAACTACAGCTAGGCACTTTGCCAAAAAAGGGTCATTTTTCACAGCGAAATTGAGGTGTGTCCACGATGCATTTTGCGCAGTTACCTGTCGCATGCACTAGGCCGACCCACACAAGTGAGGTACCATTTTTCTCGGAAGACTTTGGGGAACACGGGGTGGGTGGAAATTTGTGGATCCACGCAGATTCCAGAACTTTCCACCACAGAAATGTGGGGAAAATGTGTATTTTTTGGCAATTTTTTAGGTTTGCAAGGGATTCTGGGTAACAGAACCTGGTGGGAGGCAGTCAAGTCACCCCATCTTAGATTCCCCTGTGTGTCTAGTTTCCAGAAATGTGTGGGTTTGCTAGGTTTCCCTAGGTGCCGGCAGAGCTAGGGTTAAAAAACTACAGCTAGGCACTTTGCCAAAAAAGGGTCATTTTTCACAGCGAAATTGAGGTGTGTCCACGTTGCGTTTTTCACCGTTTCCTGTCGCGGGCACTAGGCCGACCCACACAAGTGAGGTACCATTTTTTCGGAAGACTTTGGGGAACGCGGGGTGGGTGAAAATTTGTGGATCCACGCAGATTCCAGAACTTTCCACCAGAGAAATGTGGGGAAAATTTGGTTTTTTTTGGCAATTTTTTAGGTTTGCAAGGGATTCTGGGTAACAGAACCTGGTGGGAGGCAGTCAAATCACCTCATACTGGATTCCACTGGGTATCTAGTTTTCAAAAATGTATAGGTTTGCTAGGTTTCCCTAGGTGCCGGCAGAGCTATGGTTTAAAAACTACAGCTAGGCACTTTGCCAAAAAAGGGTCATTTTTCACAGCGAAATTGAGGTGTGTCCACGTTGCGTTTTGCGCCGTTTCCTGTCGCGGGCACTAGGCCGACCCACACAAGTGAGGTACCATTTTTCTCGGAAGACTTTGGGGAACACTGGGTGGATGGAAAATTGGGGATCCAAGTAGATTCCAGAACTTTCCACCACAGAAATATGGGGAAAATGTGTTTTTTTGGCATTTTTTGAGGTTTGCAAGGGATTCTGTGTAACAGAACATGGTGGGAGGCAGTCAAGTCCCCCCATCCTGGTTCCCCTGGGTGTCTAGTTTTCAAAAATGTATAGATTTGCTAGGTTTCCCTAGGTGCCGGCAGAGCTATGGTTCAAAAACTACAGCTAGGCACTTTGCCAAAAAAGGGTCATTTTTCGCTACGGAATTGAGGTGTGTCCATGTTACGTTTTGCGCTGTTTCCTGTCGCGGGCACTAGGCCGACCCACACAAGTGAGGTACCATTTTTCTCGGAAGACTTTGGGGAACGCGGGGTAGGTGGAAATTTGTGGATCCACGCAGATTCCAGAACTTTCCACCAGATAAATGTGGGGAAAAAGTGTTTTTTGGGCAATTTTTTAGGTTTGCAAGGGATTCTGGGTAACAGAACCTGATGGGAGGCAGTCAACTCACCCCTTCCTGGATTCCCCTGGGTGTCTAGTTTTCAAAAATGTATAGGTTTGTTAGGTTTCCCTAGGTGCCGGCAGAGCTAGGGTTAAAAAACTACAGCTAGGCACTTTGCTAAAAAAGGGTAATATTGCATTGTGAAAATGTGGTGTGTTCACGTTGGGTTTTGAGCCATTTCCTGTCGTGGGCACTATGCCTACCCCTACAAGTGAGGTACCATTTTTATCGGGAGACTTAGGGTAATTCAGATTTGTAAAGGAACTGTTATTTCCTATTGACTTTCGATGCATTTCTGCCTTCCAAATGAAAGACATTGTGTAAAAAAGAAGTCATTCTAAAAAATGACTGATAATTCTCATGCTAGTATGAGTATTCCCAATTTCGGAAATGTGCAAATATCTACTGTTTCTAAACTCTATATTTTGTTCCCATTTCAGAAATACATAGGTGTCTTTCATACCGATTTTTCCATGTACACATTTTTACAGAATAATTACTATATACCCGGTACATAATAAAAAAACCATTGCAAGTTGCTGCTCAGTTTTTGGCTCTGGGTTCGCCGGGTTCTTGGTGAACCTACAAGTCCTATATATCCCCACAACCAGAAATGTCCAGCGGATGTAATGGTATATTGCTTTCAAAGAGCTGTCATAATTAGAAGAAGTTACAGGTGAAAACGTTGACACAAAAGTCTTTTTTATTCAACAAATTTTCCATTTATCCTATATTTAACTGTTAGTTTCTATAAAAAAAACCTTGATGGATCTACACAAATGACCCCTTGCTGAATTCAGAATTTTGTCTACTTCTGTAAAATGTATAGCTTTCCAGGATCCATTATTGCTTTTGTACCCATTTCTACCATTAACTGGAAGGAGGTCGAAAGCACAAAAAATAGCAAAAATAGGCTATGTCCCAGAAAAATGCCAAAATTGTGTAAAAATGTTTGGGTTTCTGACAAAAGTCTGGTATAGCCTAAAAGCTGGGAAAATTGTGATTTCAGCCCCATAAACCCTTTTTTGATAACACTTGCAGTGAAAAACCCAGAAGCTTTCATTTGCATCCCGTTTTTCCCATTTTCCCCCCAAAAAACTAAATTTTGCTGTATTTTGGCTCATTTCTGTGACCCCTCCAGGGGAATCCACAAACCCTGAGTACCTTCAGAATCCCCATGATGTTGGAAGAAAAGGACGCAAATTTGGCGTAGATACCTTATGTGGGCAAAAAGTTACAGGGGCCTCAGCGCGCACTACCCCAAATAGCCAAAAAAAGGGCGCGGCACAGGAGGGGAAAAGTCCTGGCAGCGAAGGGGTTAAAGTATCTTAGTTACTGAGGTCTTTCATGCTCGCAGTTGTGGAATTTACACCCACTAGATATTGAGGTTCTATGCAAGTATGGTTTTTTATGCTATGCATCAAAGTTTAAACTGGACTTCCTTGAGAGTGCATTACTGTTCTCGATGTGGCAATGGATGTTTAGTGCCACCTTTCCAAAATGGCATTTTCATACTTTGAAGTAGCCAAGACTAAGGTATAGACAGCTGATTTATGGAAGTCCGAGGCTATCATTGTCATGAAGGTGGAAGTTTGCAGCCACACTGGCCTTGCTGATGTGGGAAATGAGTGTGAAAACACCATCAGGCCTGATGGCAGGAGCCTGTCAACCTTCATGGAGTTGGATGATCAGGTTTAATAGGTCACAAATATTCTTCTCTACCACTTTTTGCCACAGTTTCACTCTGTTGGACTGTACCTTCCTTCTCCACAGTTATCAAGCATCTGTGGGTGAAGGAGATTCCTCCATGTGTCATCTTGAGTAGCCAACAGCCCCATGGTCAAATGATCTCTCCTGTCTGCTGTTCAATCATCAAATGTAACGTGATGTTTTGCGCTTCCTCCCTTTTCACTCGATGCAATTTGTTGCCTGTAGTGGTAACTTGGTGAACCCTTTCTACTGGTCCCAGTTGTGACTTCCTACTACTGTGTTGCCATACAAGAGCTCTTTTCCTGTTTTTTTAAATCAGCAACCCTTCCAGCAGTAACTGCGTCCTGCAGAAGATGGAGACTAGGCTTGACTGCTGTAGGTAACCCAGTGCCATAGATCTAGGGCACCTTCTAAGGTAAATAGTTGGGAAATAGTAATTTACTTCGAACTAGATAACTGTGCTTTTCAGGACCTCTCGCGATAAGGGCCACTCACTCTGGGACATACATAAAGGCTGCACATGAAATATTTTATTGCTTAAACTCCCTTTGATTTTTGTAAGGTTGTAAGAAAGTGGATTATTACTGGGGTGGATAGGAGTACTCCTTAATAAATAAGACCTTTTTCTTGTTAGGTTCAGTAAAGGATTTAATTGTTCAAACACAGGCTCAACCCATGGTAGTGAGGCAGTGGGAGTACTAATAACAGGTGTTACGGGTGTAACGGGTTACTTGCTTCAATCACTACTCACCACTGATATATGTCATAATCACCTCAGCTACCATACAACTGCAATATCACAGAGTTTGGCCCATATAAACTCTGCAACACCAAGGTCTATATATTCACAAACTATCTAGGTCCTCCGATGGATATTTTAATCGAGCTAATAGGGACTCAGGTAATCAGAGATGAATGGCCAATTCTCCTGAGGACCTGGAATAAAGAAGTGCCTTCCTAATAAGCATAAACCTTATAACATTATTCAATGAGTAGTCAAATAAGGATAAAATGCACATGTAAAATTATAACAAGCAAAACTTTATTTAAAACTTCAGGTTGAATGTTCAAAGCACAAAAATAAATTTAGAATAATTTAATTTCGATTATTGTTTTAGTACAGGTAAAAATCACAACACATCCCAGTTCAGAGTCAAATATATTCCAATTCAAATGCCTGGTGAGAATAAGTGAGAGAGAGAGAAATATAAAAGCAATTTTAGAATACAGATATGATTCATACAAATCAAGAATCGGTTGCAGATTGTTAGGAATGCAGAGACACAGGGTGAGCATAAAGAGACGCTAGGGCACAGCGTGCAATAGCCGGAGTCATTCAACCCTTCCGCCGAAAGGGTTGCCTCCTCGACTTCAGCAGCTGGCCAACTGCAGGTAATGAGGAAAGTTCAAGTAAATCAGAGTACAGTCCGACACCATGCAAGGCATATAGGAAATTTCATAAATAGCCCCCAAGGGGCCTTTTTTCCACGGGGCAGTTATACTTCCAATTATGCATAGTACCTTCCCACAAAAGTATCCTTTATGCAGTTTGCACGATTTCCGTTGGTCAAAGTCTATGGTCTTTCCATGGTGTGATCATCATTTTTACCCAAACGATCCAGAAATTAAGCGTAATACTATTCATACAATGTTCATCCTTTTATTAAAAGTTCCATTTCGTTTCTCCTCGGAACTAGGCATTTATTTGTATCATATCATGTCTGTTCCCAAGCGCTCACTTCTGAGCTTGCAACAAAGTCGACACAGTTTTGTACTAGCAGAGCGAGTGTCCTTTATTCAAAACTAGAGAAAGAGATCTTTCGCAAAAGTTCTCATAACTGACAGTGAAGTCATGTCAGCACATTCTAGTCTTATTGGAAGGAAAACAATGAAAATGCATGTTAAGGCCTGCATTAAAACCTACGAACACATTATTATTTACTGAAAAGGTACTAACCTTTCAAACCTTTAATTGAATATAGATAAAGCTGTTTTTATTTGTAGGTTAATACTTGTCATAGGAATTAATAATCAAACACCATTTTGTATCCCATCAAGCATTAGCCCATTTGTGAAATCATTTATGAGTGAGCAAACACATTTTCTCTCAACATTTTGAATTTGTAGGTTTTTATGATAGTACTGCTACGTGAACAAAAATAATTTCTCGTTTCATTTTCAACAATTGAGGTTAATCCCACTTTTCCTACTAAATTAGTACTTTTTTCCAACTTTTTATAATCATTTGGTTAAAACTACATCATTAAGTGACATATTTTAGCATTTATAGGTTTTCAAAGCACATATTTATTGTGAATTCATTAACATTATTTTTTCTCTCTCTCATTAATATATTTTCATCTTTAACTGGTTTGCAACTGCTCTGCATGCTTTTACGATGCAGGTTTAACTCTCATGTGTTTCACAAATCACATTTTTAGTCATGTTTCTTAAGTATGCATTAGTATCACACTATCCATTGAGCAGGAATTGATCAAGACAACTTATTCTAAGATGATTACACTCCATCTGTAGCTTTCTATGGCAGAGACCAGAGAGGCTTAACTTAAGAAAATGTATTAAGAAGTACCAAACCAGCTAAAAGTTGAAAACACAGCATAGTAAAAATCCCACTTCAATTTATAACAATAGATAATAAGTTAAAGAACGCAATGATAGCAAAGTAACAGATATCCAATATGGAAAATCAGAGATATGAATTTCCAAAATTTTAAATAAAATAGCTCCAAATGCATTTATATGGTTGCGCTTGACTGGTACCTAGGTGCGATGTGTGACTGACCTTGATGGAGCGCTGGACAAATCCAAAAACCAGATTCAGCATGGACAGAAGTTTTACCCTCAGACTTAAGGTGTACATCTATTAACATATCTTGCAACGAAGTGCATCAACCAAAATTGCTGCGTTTAATGAGAGGGAGAGAGTAGGACAGTAGTGATGCTGTCCTGCTGTCTCCCCAGTGCTGGCGCACAATCAGCAGCCGGCACCATTCACATATCATTGCACCTTCGTGCAAGGGTGTGTACATGATATCTAGGTTTTGTACAGGTATGGTTCATTTTCCATACCAATACTATGCTTTGAATACCTTTTGTATTTTTCCAACTTTATATGTTTGTGGTACAATACAGCACACACACAAAGCCAGAAAAAAAAAATATTAAAAGTATTTCTCCTCTATAACCCAAATGCCAAAATGAGTCTATTGTTTGATGTAAAACCCTGCTTACTTGTTTTTAGTAGATAGTATTTTCTGTCAAACTATGGGTGGTTGCTTGTGAATGCCTATGTATCACCCATGGATTGTCCCATTTATACTAAGTGATGCAATGCAGCATTAGGCGATGTGTAGAATCACTTTGGGGTGTGTGTGTTATGTTGATCTGTATAGCGCACTAATCACCTGAGAGAGTAGCCAGGTGACTTTGCAGCACAAAGCAAGTTTTACACAGGAAAGTACATTTCAAATTAACATTGTTTCGTTGATTTGCATCACATAACCCAGGCAAAATATTAGTTAATATTCCCTCAGGTATCTGAGATAGAAGTAAAAAACATCTGTGGGCAAGGCATTAGGCTGTGGCTGAGATGTGTTCCAAAAGTTTGGATAGCTGTCAGACGAAGTCCGGGAAAGATCTGTGCTGGAGAAATTCAAAATTCACACCCATGGACGGTTGCTTGCCAACTGAATATTCTTGCGACTTTGTCAGACATTCAGACTTAGTCACTTTTTGGAGCTCGGGTTACTCCAGCTGGGCAAGGCTGAATTCTGTAGCTGAACAGGGCTCCATGAGACAGGATACCCTCCATGTGACATCCCACTGAAATGGGTTTGCTGCTGTAGAAAAGCTCAGAGCGGGAGCAACACCAATCTTTAGCCCAGCTTTAATGCACCTCTGTTGTATTGACCAGGCAGGCTTGCACCATTCCTCTAGAAATCTTTGAAACCAAAACGTATCTAAGTTCAACGTTTCTCTGGATGTTCCGCAAAGAATACTTTGACCCAGTCCATGGGTCCCAGGACCTCAGGAACAACCCTAGCAGAAGCTACCTGCAGGGTCAAGAGCAAGTCCTGTTGGAGTTGGTCTGCTGGGCTGTTCAAGAAAATGGTCTATTTGTAGCTTTGTTATAGCCCTGTAGCTTAACAGGAGGCCATCAAACTGAGTTTTGGACTCCACTTGTTTACCCTGGGAATAATAGCACCATTTCGAGATGTGCATATCAAGACAGTATATCCCATTCCCAGGAGCAGTGTAGCAAGGGTAGGGGGGCTTCTGCCCTCTGCAGCACGAGCTTTGCCTCCCCAGCTGGCCCTCTGCGAATCGGACAGTGTGGCCGCAGCAACAGTCCAGTCATGGCCAGCATGGCTTGCGGGTGGGGAGGCGGGGTTGCAGGGTGTCGAGCAGGGGGTAGAGGGGATCGGAAATAAAAAACTTACCTCGAGGATGGGTTCTGCCTCTTCTCTGCTCCTGTTCTCCTGGATCCAACAGGAACAGGAAACAGTCAGCCAGGCTCCCTCCCCTAAGCCAATCACAATGCTGCAATGCAGTGCTGTGATTGGTCTGAGCGCCGTGACACGGCGCTCAGGCAGGGGCTGGAAGGGTGGCCATGTTCTCCATGCTGGCTGTGATGCAGCCTGCATGGAGAACAGGGAAGTGTGCATGACGGTTTTGGGCGGCCTGAGAGGGCTGGCCAAACAGTCATTGCGCACTCAGAGAGCAGAGCAGCCCCAGCCCACCAGTCCGCCCGCCACAAAGCAGCAGGAAACGAAACATAAAATGACAATAACTCTGAGTTATTGTCATTTTATATTTCTTACCGCTTAAAAGCAGTGGGGCGATGCTCCTTCGCCATAGTGGAGGCCGCCCTACGCAGCGATATTTGCCTGCTTGCAGACATGCCTTGTTGGGAGAGGAAGGGGATGAGTGGCAGAAAGGTGGTGGGCATTAACCCCTGGTCCAGCTCTTATGGGGGAGTGTAATGGACTGTGGAGACAGTTTTCTATTAGTAATACAATACACACATGTTGGCTTGCTGGTAAAGTCTGTCTCCAAGAGGACGATTTGACGTTTTGCTGGAAATTCTTGAAGTTTATGTTTATTGCTGAGACAAAACTAGCAAAGTTTGAGTTATAATGACAATTGTCAGTGGTACATGTAGTGTGCAGGCATTGACTATGTGTCTATTTGTATTGTTTAAAAAAAGAAAAACTAGGAAATTAATTGATTCTAATCCATTATGAACTGTATTGGTTTTACTTTTAACTGTGAGCGTTTATGGTAAAGTTTGATTGATCATGTTAAAATTAGGAAGTTTTTATTGGAAGTTTCGTTATCATAGGAATAGTTTTAATATGAAGCATGAAAATTAGGAAAGGCATCTAGCACTTTGATTTGACCATTATGCACAAATAAGACATTCATGGTTTCAACATTATTTGTTGGGATACTTTAAATGCAATTATATTAAACTAGAACAACAAGGTCCATGTTTAGTTGTACTTGAACATTAAAGCACTTTCTCTCTAAAGTTTAATTGAGCAAAGGTAGCAGGATTACATTCCACAGTTGGTGGGTTTTAAGATGTGGATATTTGTCAAGCTACACATGACTCAAGTAAATGATTCTCCTTACTGCATGCTTTGAGTTTTAATGAAGAAAATGTAATGTATTCCAATTGAATGATGACCGGTTTTATGATGTTATTTCTTGTATGCTGTTTTATTTAGTGATCATATTGTGAAGTATTGTAAGTTTTAGTTAACTGAACAATAAAATCCTATTTATTTACCCTGGGACACGAGCAGCAGGAGTGCCCTCATTGGAGGACCGTGGGATCGAGGGCGGTCACTTGAAGACTTAGCCTGGCTCAGAGGTGGAGGGGTCCAGGCAGATAAAGGCATCTCATAAGAGGTATTTCTAGATGGAGCACTATCTTCAGCATTGCGATATGGGTAATTGGATGGCAGTGGCTATGAAACGTCAGGCGAGAGGGCTGGAAAAATAACTGGTCAAGCAAGCCTCATGTGGTATCAGCAGAGAAGCTTGATTTCAGGGCAGGAAAAGCGGGGCCAAAGCACAATAATGCAGCTGGCCTCCAGAAAGAAAGGCCTTCAGCCTTTGTGGTTGCAATGCTAGAATAAAGTGTAGAGAAAGTAGGAGCTACAGTCATTGGGGGGCTTCTCGGGGGGGGCAAACAGTGAGAAAGGCACAACATGGAGGAACAGACCGGTTCCAGTAAAGCAGTTTAAGGTTTACACCAGGAGTAAAGGTGGGAGCAGCACATCGCCTAGAGGACACAAAATGGGCAGGGTTATGACTCCATGAGTGAGCATCAGCAAAGGGTAAAGTCATGCTGAAGCATGAAAATGGGTATGTGGACCCGAAAGAAAAGGGGATAGCAATAGGTTATTAGCTTTCTCCAGATCAGAGATAAAAGAGAAGAGCTGCCTTCTCGCGTGGGCCCCTGCTGTTGTCAAGTGTCGTTTTACTTGACTATTTTGGCAATTGTTGCACTGTGAGCCTTTCAATAAAAAATAATGTGAAAAAAAAGATTACTTTATGTATACACATGTAAGGTTTTGTACTGTGCAGATCTTGAGCTGAATTGCAGCAAGGTGCTCTCACATGTGGTTGGTGAAGCAACCTGATAAATATGGAAGTTGCACGATTTGCCTTGAGTTACACATTGTGGTCATGTGAGGAAGCGGAGATTTCAACCCAGGGTTCCTGTTTACACTTTGTGCAATTGACCCACTGCATGGTTATATCCTTCTCTCTGCCATTAGCCCCAAGGGCAATATTTGTGTTCAATTATTTTAGGAATTAGAATTAGTACATAGTTCTATAAATACACCTATCACACTCCAAATCAAATCGACACTACACACACACATAACTCACAAAGGCTGAAGCCTCAGGTAGGTCTTGATGCCCTCTCCTTCTTCAACAACAGGAATAAATTGGTTATGACATTCTGCACATCTACATACATGATTTATGCCATGGCTTTTTTCATGTTTATTTATTTGTTAAGAAAAATAAAAACAAAGGATACTTAACCAAAACCAGGATGCAAGGGGATAAACTTGTACAGTATGATAAAATCATATTAAAGAGGCCTTGTGACCATTTGGAGAATTGTTTCCATAAATAATATGTTTTGTGCGAGAGAGTAAACAGTCAAGTTAGCTCTGCTATGGAACTAAACTACAATTTGAACTACATCATGTAGTGTGTGTGGTTGTAAGACTGTTAATTTGGTTTTGAGCATATGTGGAAAGCATTCATGTTGTGCAAGATGACCACGAGGTTGTTATGGGTCGCAGTGCCTGCTGAAATTCTGGGTGAGGGAATGTAAGAGAGACGTGCAAGTTATAATTGTGGACTCTAACATATAAGCAGCTACATGGCAAATGCCTAGCCAGAAGGGCAGCAGAATTATCAGAGCATGTCTACAAAAAAGAGGGGGCACAATAAAGATGGCAAAGTAATCCTTCTCCTAAAATGTGTGAGGCAGAAATGGAATGGAATGAGTAAAAGGATGCCAAAAGGCAACATTTGTTAAGAAGGGATACAAAAAGTAGTCATGCACTTTAAAAAAAATAAGTATACTGCCTATTGAACAAATACACCTCATAAATGGGGAAAGAAGTGGAAGATCAATTTAGGCTGGCAACCTAAGCAGAAATGCCATGGGCACTAAGGTACTGGCTAGGACGACCCATGTAATAAAGCAGGACCTCCTACCCACGGGGCTCCATTGGGCTGCTTACTCCCAGTGCTGGCGCAGTAGACACCAGACCAAGGTCCTAGGTGAACCCCTTCATGAGGATGGGTGGGAGGGATGTAGAGGATTCAGTGCAGTGCCATGATTAATTCCACATGAGCCTGGTGTATCCATGCCTTAGTGGTATGCCTTGCAGTATGTGATGTGGGTGACATGTATGTTTGTGGCTACCTTAGTATGTGGCATGGCAGTGTTGCATGCATAGTACAAAAGCGCCATAATTACAAGCATGGCGAAGCAGCGTGATGGCAGCAGGAACAACGTTGTATACTACAACCTCTCACAGGCACCGCAACCAAGAGTATGGCTGAGGTGGTGTTATGATGTAATAATGTTACAGGATGGTGCGAGAGTCTACGGGACTTCATGCCCAGGTTCACGTCAACGTGCCAGCCCGGCGTCAGCCGCAGGAGGGTACATAAACCACTCCCAACGACCACACTCTTGCAAGGCAACCTGCCTATTGGAAGAAGACAGTTTCAATTCTGCCATCCAGATCGGACCTCCTTCCAGAAGCAAGCCATGACCGGACTCAGTCGTCGAGGGACGCCTTCCTGTTCCAGAGCTTCTATCATCCTGTGTCTGATCCTGTGCCATTGGCAATGGCCCTGAACTACGGGAGACTGCCGTACAGCTAAGTCAGCATTGCCGAGGCTTCGCGTTCGCGCATGACTAACTGTACTAATGTGTGCTGAGCATTACAGTTCGAAGCAATTGACACATTGTCACCAGGTGCTATTTACCTCAGAGTCACTAAGGTGCTAGCGCATACTGTTAGATTAGAAATATTCATGTTTACGTATTGCCTTATGTAAGTTTGCATTCGCGGCACCATTTTCTATTAAGAAGCCATCTTGAACCATGATCGAAACTAATTCCTTGCTGTTTCCGAGAAAAGACCTCCGTTATGTTTTGTTTATGCAATGTTTGGTTTTGCTTCACTGATGGATAGACTGTTGTTATTAGCACATACCTTTCTCTCTAGAAAGAGGCCATCTCCCACTTGTGGTAGCAGGGTGAAACAACCATGGGCAGTAATTGGGAGGTGTGAAATAGGAGAATCGAAACATATTTTTTGCATTTCATTGTCTAGCTGCATCTGCTTGGAAAAGTCCACTATGGGTGTTTTGTAGCCCAGTTATGATACATACATAATGTATAATTATGCTTGCTAATGTCAGTCCCTCTGCATCCTTCCTAGTGACTGAGCAGACTGAGCTCCACTCTGAGTGTATCTGAAATAACAAATTATTGGTTTGTATTCTCTACTGTCTGACCGACTCTTCATTTGTGGAGAAGGCGGAGAGGTGGTCTAAGTGACCCAGGTGACCCGAAGCGGGTCATTTTCTTCATACACTATCTCAAAAACTACTAACACAAGATACGCTTAACTGCAAGTGGCTCAGCTCTTGGTGAGCATAGGAGAACTTTCAATGGAGGTCATAAGGCACTGATCTCTATGGACTTAAGTTCTACTGCATTTCCTGTGACCATAACTTCTGAGACACACAGCTTGTACCATATAAGTAAGTGTCTATACAGCCTCAGCTTGAGCAGTGTGAGTGTGACCCTGAACCTTAATTCATGTATGCTTGGACACAGAGTGTTTGAGGGGGCTGAGCATGCTGATAATCTCTTTTGTCCTTCTCCCCCACAGAAAGTGAATGTTCCCTCGGTCCAGTCCTTACCCACATCAGCACCATGACAAGAAGTCGTCGAGAGAGGTCCACTACACACACAGGCTGTCTTTATTATTTTGCCCCAACCCCATTCCCCTTGACATGCTTCTTGGGGAACAGCTCACTGTTCTCTGTGGAGAACAGCATTGGGAGTGGTCGGACTGTCTTCTGCGACTCCCGTCGTTTCACTGAAGCATTCTGTTAGATGATCTGGCAGGCACTGCCTCTGTTGCTACTACCAGTGTGGCAGATAGCTCGTACCACATATCATATCAAAATGTTGTGACACTTTTTGTAAACGACCTAAAACACTACCTTATAACCTCCTGTGTGTGATAACCGAATGCAATCTCTACAAATGTAAGCACAGGAAGTTGCCGACATCAGCCCTGCTCAATGTCACACAATGAAAAATTCAGAGCATGGTTGCAAGTTACAGAATGAATCATATATTAGCAGAGGTCTATTGACAGCCTTCCTTGCATCTTCTTTAGGTCTCTCCGCAAAGCCTATGTCCTGCCCACTGGTTATTCAGTCGACCGTGGCCAATCAGGAGGGTCACTGCATTGACACAAAGCTCCAGCTCATTCTATGCTATGCCTCATCCTACTGGAGTATACCTTCCAGGTCTCAATCCCTGCCTCGATCTCTTGACCAGGAAGGCAAATGACACACTAGCAAGCAAGGAATTTTAAAAGACAAGCGACTAGACATATGAAAAGTGATGGGAGGAGTGCAAGCCCACACAGTACATACAACAGACCATTCAGACAGTGCAAGCGCTGTCTAGGCTCGATCTAAAAAAGAGATTAAAGAGTTAAAAGTAAAAAAGTTACCTTACATGGGGATCACAAAGCCGTTAGGGCTCACGTAATGGGAACAACAAGAGAAAAGATTTGGAAAGGCGAATACATAGAAATATTTAAGCTTTAATATGGAGAGGTGAGGGCAAAAGAAGGGTCAAAGGATGAGGAATATGAATTGGCAAAAAGGCCAAGGGTTCCGGTCAGAATTGTGAACTCAATAGTTACATCTGTATGCAAGGGGGTACTGCGAGAAATACCCTGCATTATGCATGGCCTTTATTAGATATACAAATGTGATCAGGAAAGCACACATCACATTAAGGGAGTGTGCATGGGTTCAGTACAATGATGCGTTTTGTGCACGACTGGCAGAGGTTGTGGAAGGGAAATGGGAAGAGTTAGATAATAATTTGTAGCTGCTCACAATGGCATTAACTAGACTGGCACCAACAGTTTTCATGGAAAATGGCCTGCCAGTGGGTTACAAGCCATTTCGAGGGCGACCTACCCGAGGTGGGGTGGGACCAATAGATAGAGGACAGTCAGATCATGAAGGTGCATGTTGGGCTTTCAACATGGGTTTTTGTTTGTGGCAGAGAGTGGCATAAAAGCAGCCCTCCTCTTAATAACAGCACGACCAGCAGATTTTGAGTTTTTGGGTATTCAATTTGTCAGACTATGGTATTGGGACATTGCAGCGGGGTTGTTCTATTTCATGCACTCCATTTGAATAGTTCCGCTAATTTTTGCAATGGCTGTTTACATTTGTGATGGGGCGTCGGACAGTAAATACTACTTGAAGGATTTCTTCTTTGTGTGCACACCTGGCTTGTTGGACTGCCAGCGAATGCAGGTAAGTTTTCAAGAGCTAATGGAAGTTTTGTGGGTGCCGTTGGCAGCAGAAAAGATGGTAAGACCACAGACAGTCATCATTTCAGGACATAGAGACTGGTTTCGAATGGATGGTAGCAAGGCTTCCGGAAGCCAAAAGAAGTGTGAAGATTTTTTTGATTGATGTGATATTGGCAAAATAGAAAGTATAGGTTCAGGAAGTGCAAGTTCTATTGGGACATTTGGATTTTGCTTGTAGAGTAGTGGGAGTGGGCAGGAATTTCTGTAGGAGACTAGATTTGCCTTTGCTTGGTAGGACCCTGCCACACCATAGACTGAGGTTAAAAGTCACTAGATCAGGGAGAATTTGAGAACGTGGTGCTGTTTCCTGAAATACATTATTGGCATTCCCTTGTGGGGACTGGGGGAGGAAGCTAAATGGGAAATCCATTTTTTTCCAAATGCCACAGGTAGCATTTGATTTGGTCTTTTTGGCAAGTGTATTTATTAGAAATGTGATTTCTGATTGGCAGAGGTATGCACCCTGTCCAAGCAGGAACCACCACTCTAGTCAGGTTAAGCTAGATACACACTAAAAGATGACCTGTGCCCCCCCTCTGGTATCTTGGCAGGGATCAGTCAGGCTTATCTAAAGAGGCAATGTATAAACTATTTACACAACACAATGAAAATACCACAAAAATACCCCAAACAGGGTATGAGAAATAGATTATATTATTATGAGTAAAAGAAGACCAAAACGAAAACAGTCTAGTGAGTAGAACTGAAGTTATGAATTTTTAAAAATGAAATCTACATATATACGGCTTAGAGTAACAAAGAGCCAACTGGGGACATTTGGTTGCACTCGTCCGGAGTAGATCCAAAGCTCAGGCTGACTGCGATGGAGGGCAGGCCGGCTACAGGACTAACACAGGTCCAGCTGAAAAAGAACCTTGGACGGAGGACAACATAGACGCCAAAGACTCAATGCAAAGAATCAAGCAGGCACTGCATCGTTATTGATCCCTTGGATGGAGGCGATGCGTCGGTTCCGATCCACGCATTCAGTGAGACTCTGCTGACTAACCACTTGGCGAGGAAGATGATGCATCATTGTCGAGCTATGCAGTCTGTCGCCATCAAGCTGCACAGTCTATTGGAGCGATATCGTCCGGCAGCCACTGCGTAAACGTTGAAGGGAAATCCGTTGGATCCAATCAGCGCAAAGCCTTGGGTGCATGGATTCTGCTGGGTCAGCACAGAAACATGCACTTTCAAGAGCCCGGGACTGAATTAACATCACTTGGCAAGACAGGATTCACAGATGGCAGAGTCCAGGTGCTGTTGCAGGGTTGCATGTTGTCTTTGATGGCCCTGGGACTTCCGAACATGGGGCTAGCCAGCAAGCCTGTGACTTCACTCTGGGTTCAAGTGAGATAGGCCCAGTCCTTTTTCTCAGCAGGGCAGAGGGTAGCAAGCAGCTGGCAACTGGCAGCACATCAGAGCAGAAAAATAGTTCTTCCAGGGCAGGAAATGCCACAGAGTGACAGTCACTGTAGCAGCGCAAAAGTCCTTCTTTCTAGCAGAGTTCTTCACAGGTCCAGTAGTGTACTATCTTGGTATGGTCAGGTTCCCAGTACTTACACCCAGTTGTGCTTTTGAGGTGGGGGTGACTTAAAAAAAAGGGTCTTTGAAGTACACACAGGGCCTTTCTTCCCAGCCATGGCTACAGACTATCAGTATGGGTAATCAGCCCTTTGTATGAGGAACAGAACATTCCCCATTCAGGTATAAGCGTCAGTTCCCCATTCTGTTCCTGCCCTGGACGAGCTATCAGAATGGAATTGAATGCAGGTGAATTCTCTGTCACACCTACCCTTTCTGTGTTTGTGGTTGTCTAGAGGGAATGCACAAAGTGCAGCTGTCACCCACCCCAAAGTGTATTGGAGACATACTGAAAGCACACAGAGCAGTAAGAGATGTCCACCTTCTAAAAGCTGCATTTTTGAAACAGTAATGTTAAATCCAACTTTGCCAGTAAAGAGGATTTATTATTACCGTCCCAAAGATATGAAGCATGATGTAGCCACTCCTTTCTAATCAGGATTTACAGCTTAAATGTGTGTTAAGGAATTCCCAATACTAACCTATGAGAGGAGTAGGCCTCACAGTACTGAAAAAACAAATTTGGGTGTGTTTCACTACCAGGCCATGTAAAACTTACCAGTACATATCCTTCCTCTTATTTGCACAGCACCCAGCCCTATGGGCTACCCATGGACTTCCTTAGGGGTGGCTTATGTGTAATAAAAAGAGAGTTTAAGGCTTGGCAAGTAGTTTTAAATGCCAAGTCGAAGTTGCAGTAAGCTGCTCACATAGACCCTGCAATGGCAGGCCTGAGGCAGGTGGGAAAGGCTACTTGTGTGGGAGGCACAATATGTGCTGCATGCCCACTAGCAGCATTTAGCTTACAGGCCCTGGGTATATGGTATAACGCTTTACAAGAGAATTACAAGTAAACTAAATATGTCAATTGTGTACTGTGTTTAGAGGAGAGGCACATGCCCTTTAGCACTGGTCAGCAATGGTAAAGTGCTCAGAGTCCTTAAGCAAACAATAAAAATCAGCACAAAGTGGAGGTCAGCAGGCAAAGGGTTTGGGGGAAGACCATCCTAAGAATGACAGGTCTACCATATGCCTCCCCCCGCAGTTGAATGTGGGGAGATCTACCCAACGTTGAGGGAAATCTCATCACTAAGGGAGAAAAACCTTGATAGACCATAAGCATCGGCACGGTCTACCCCTGGTCTGTGTTCCACCCTGAAGTTCATACCTTGTATGGGATAGATCACCTCAACAATTTTGGATTCTAACCCCTCATTTGCATGAGCCATCTGAGAGGCCTGTCATCAGTCTTAATCGAGAAGTGAGTACTAAACAGAAGTGGTCTCACCTTCTTCAGAGCCCAGACCACAGCAAAAGCTCCTCTTTCTATAGCATTACACCTTTGTTCCCTGTGGAGTAGCCTCCTGGAGATGAAGGCTACAAGTTGGCCAAGACCCTTTCTTTTTATTTAGCTGAGATAAAACTGCCCCTCTGCCATGTTCTGAGGCATCTGTTTGGACGATAAACTCCTGGGAGGAGTCAGGGGCCCTGAGCACTGGGGCTGTGCACATGGCATGCTTAAGGGAGTCAAATGTGTTTGGCATGCCTCTGTCCAAATCAAATTTCTGGGCTGCTTCTTAGAAGTCAGCTCTGTTGTCATGTGGCAACAATGGTGCCATATCCCTAGACAAACCTCCTGTAGTGCCCAGTGAGGCCCTAAAAGGCTCTGATTACAACCTGGGTTTTGTAGGGCTTCCAGGCCATGATAGTCTCTATCTTGGTCTGCAGGGGCTGCACCTTACACTGGCCATCCAGGTATCACACGTACACCACAATCCCCTGTCCTATCTGGTACATTCTGGCCTTGATAGTCAGCTCTGCCTGTCCAGTGTCAGGAATCATGTGGGTATCATTTCCTTGGAGAAGAGGTCAAGCAAAAAGCACAGGGTCATAGTAAAACCCTCCAGAGTCAATTGTTGGATAGATGTTTAGAGAGAAAAACACCTTCCAAGATGGCCGCCAGGTTGTCCCTATTGTCTATGCTTAAGTGTGGAAGTGTTCTGAAATCTCGTGAGACTCGAGATTTCGAGTTCCGAACATGTGCATTCTACTGCGCACTTCAATTTGTATTTGAGTAGGGGAAGTTTGTTTTGTGAGGCGCTCTTCTGAAAGTTAGTTATTTTGAAGAAGAGCATGTCCGAAGTATTCCCCGATAGTTTACTGACTATTCCGCGAGTACCACAAGTTTCGCTGCGTCTTGCAGCCCATCTTTCACGAAACTCATTCACAGTGGATATAGAGAAGGCTTGAGAATCCTCCTGAGGGTCTTTGCTATCACAGAGAGCCCTCGCCATTTCAGTTCCAGAGAGAGAGTTTGACTTTCCACAGTTGCTGTCTTCACCGCAGCGCTCCGGTAGGCTTACTGTTGAGCGCCAGTCTCCTTAAGATAAGTGAGAGAGTCGAGTAGTTGTTGAGCTACAGTGTTCAAGTAAGCCAAATAATGTAATTATCTTTGCCTCAAGTGGATGGAGCGCCTTTGACTGAATTTACAAACCACAGCGCTTTGCATCAGCTTCAATTCCTTTCTTCCCCAGCGTACTTTCCTTATCTGACCTTCCACATTCTTTCCTTCCCTTGTACCTTTTGGTACCTTTTGCGCGTACCATCCCCTAGAAGCAGAGCACAAAGGAAATCTCCATAAGCAATCAAATATTGCAACTGGGAAGTAACAGTACTGAGAAACATTGACTTTGTCAGGAGTACATAACATTCCACAAACAAGTTATACTTCATAATTAACTGCAAACTCCTTGAACAATTGATATAGAATGACAAATCTTAAAACATATTAGGTAGGAATAAGCAAATGTTTAGTTAGTTTAAATAAGCATTGAAAGGGTAGAGAATATAGGTTTATGATTTGTGTTCCCTGTGTGTATTAGGTCTCAGCAGCTCCAGAACACTAATTGGTGATAGACCACATTTCAAGAAGAAGAGGAGCAAATACTCACGCAGAATCTGGTAGGGAAGGAAGAAATTATAATTGAGAGAAGTTAGAGAGGGAAATGTCAACTTGGAGTTGTATTTAAGTTTTCTCTCCATCTGTGCATTAGGAACCCTATCAACTGCCTAGTCGGGTAGAAGAAGAAGGAGTCCAGGTCCAGCTCAAGTTTCTCTTCTCTGTCCCACTCCCCTTTCCCCCTGCCTAGAGCAGCTGCATTTCCGCAGTGTGTTCTGGAGGTGGGTATTGGGAAATAGCAGTGTTCTGCCTCCGTGGTGAATCTGGCGCTTGACAGTTTGAAGTGCCCACAAATTTTTACACACAGGCAGAATGGTGGCAGGTTTTAGTTTGAAAGCTTTATGAGAAATGTTACAGGGAATTCAGCGGGAATTAGGAGCACTTAGTGAAGAGAACAAAAGTTTAAAGCAAGAGGTTTTGGCTGCCCGTCAAGAGACCATGTTGTTATCCCAGAGGGTTAGTGAAATTGCTTCAGGAGCACCTCCCCCATCGCAAGCTTTTCCAAGTAACTCTTTGTCAGAACCCAATCCACATACAGTAGCTCAAGTAGTTCACTCTGTTTCCCCTCTTATTCCATTAGCTTCTCCTGAAAGGTTTAGCGGGGATCCCCAAAAGGCCCAACTCTTCCTCACTCAATGTTCATTGCATTTCATATGTTGCCCCCCTCTTTTCTCAGATGCTCAGTCCTGAGTAGCTTTTATTTTGTCCTATCTTAGTGGGGATGCCGTTAATTGGGCCATGCCTTTAGTTTCTCGAGATGATCCATTTTTGTATGATTTTGAACGTTTCAAGACTGAATTTCTTAATATTTTTGATAGGCAAAGGATTTCCCAGGCCACTAACAACGAGCTATTAGAACTATGCCAAGGAACTAAGGACCTAATAACGTATTTGACTCAGTTCAACAAATTATTGGTGGAGATCAACTCTCCTGAGGAGAAAAGAGCCGCCTTGTTTTATCGAGGACTACGAGATGAAATTTCAGGATACGCTAGCTCAAATTCTAAACCAGCCCAAAGACTTTACTGAGTTAGTTGATCTAGTTCTTGAGATCGATTTCCGTTGGTCAGAGCGTAAGGGAGGGAAAAAGACAAGAGACTTTAAATGTAATTTCCCGAGATTTGACAGAACAAAATTTGAAGGAGGCAAGACTTCAGGAACCACTGCTGAGAGTGAGCCTATGCAGATTGGAACGGTGCGAGGTCCACTGAATAAATAGGAAAGAGAACAAAGAACATTAAAAAAGCTATGAATGTATTGTGGGGGAACCGGACATTTTGTGAAGTAATGTCCAAAAGGGCCCAAGACTGCTGCTTCAGGAAACTCCCAAAAACATCTGTAGGCAGGGTCGTTCTGATGGCGAAAAGTGAGAAAGAGATTCCAGGATCCCATCATATCATGAATACCCTCCAGACTCAGATGCCTCATCTGATTCTACAAATGACATTGAAATTTCGGGATCCAGAGATTACAGGAATGGCCATCATGATAGATTCCGGTGCCACTGGAGACTTTTGCGATATTAAGTGTGACAAGAAGATGGGGATTCAAGCTATACTTAAGGAGAGAAAAAAAACAGTTTGGGCCGTGGATAGGACTAACCTCTCTTCTGGCCCTATTACTCACCACACCAAATCTGTGGAGCCAATTCAATCCAACGGGCATCGGGAGCTCATCCAGTTCAACTTGATGGATGCCCCACAATTTCAGATAATTTTGAAACGTCTTTGGCTATCTATGCACAATCCCACTATAAAGTGGGAAAATCGGACTGTTGACATGGATTCCTTATTCTGTGCAGAACATTGCTTCCCTCTAGTTAATGAGACTCCAGAACCATCAATGGCCACTTTATTGTCTTTTTGTGGAGAGTCCATTGAGGTAATTGATGCCTTCAAAATTCCAAATGAATACCAAGAATTCAAAGAGGTGTCTTGTGAACAAGAATCCGAGAAGCTGCCTCCACATCGTTCCTACGATTGTACCAACGACCTAGAGCCAGAAGCTGCACTGCCGTGCAGTAGGATCTACGCACTGACCGAAGCGGAAAATAGTTATCTAAAAGAATACTTAGACCGCTACTTAGCTAACGGATTCATCAGACCGTCGCAGTCCCCAGACTCCTCTCCATTATTCTTCATTCCGATGAAAGAAGAGTCCTTGAGAATGTGTATTAACTATCGGGAAATCAATAGGGCAACGAAAAAAACACGTTATCCGTTGCCCTTGATTACCGTTCTTTTAGACCAGATCAAAGATGCCCAGATATTCACTAAAATTAGTCCTTCGTGGAGCATATCATCTCATTCGAATGAAGGAGGGCCATGAGTGGAAGACTGCCCTTAGGACAAAATATGGGCTATTTGAATATCAGGTTATGCCCTTTGGCTTGTGTAATGCCCCGGCAGCCTTTCAGCATTTTATCAACGACATCATGGGGGATTTGGTGGACAAGATAACAGTGATTGACTTGGATGACATCTTGATATATTCAAAGAATCCACAAGAACATCCAGAGCATGTCAAGCTAGTTCTTGAAAGACTTCGCCATCATCAGCTCTATGTAAAATTGGAGCAAGGTGCTTTCAGTGTACATACTGTAGAGTTTTTGGTATTCATTCTGTCCCCAGATTGAATCACAATGGACGCTAAGAAGGTGTAATCAGTAGTGGACTGGCCATCTCCCATGGACATAAAAGAGGTTCAGAGATTCCTTGGTTTTGCCAACTTCTATCGGCAGTTCATCCAGGGATTCTCGCAGAAGATTATTCCGATAACCAAACTCCTTAAGAAGGGAGCAAAATTCCATTGGACAGTGGAGGCAGAACAAGCCTTTGAATATCTCAAGAAAAGTTACACCTCCGCTCCAACTCTCCTTCATGCGGATCCTGCTGAACCTTTCTTTGTGGAAGCTGACGCCTCAGACCAAGCGATTGGTGGTGTTTTGTCACAGCCACACAGATCCACTGGGCAACTACTTCCGGTGGCTTATCGGTCGAAGAAGTTGAATCCAGCTGAAATAAATTACACGATTGCGGAGAAGGAATTGTTCACTGTGAAAGATGCTTTTGCAGAATGGAGACACTACTTGCTTGGAGCTAGACACACTGAAACAGTGTTTCCGGACCTCAAAAATCTTCAGTTCCTAAAATCTGCCAGGACTTTGACTCCTCGTCAATTGCGCTGGTCCCTTTATTTTGCAGACTTCGATTTTGTGATCACTTACCGCCCGGGGAGCAAGAATGGCATAGCGGACACTTTGTCTAGGATACAGTCAGAGACCACTGAACATCCAGTAGATCCACAACCTATCATCCTCGAATCAAAAATTGTGTGTTCCCTCTCTTTATTCAACTACAAAGCAGAAGTAGGGAAACAAATGTCTGCAAAAGAGATGTCTGAATGGGCAAAGCATGAGGAAGGTAGAAAAATAGTGGAATTGTTGCCTTATCAT
The DNA here is from genome assembly GCF_964204655.1 of Triturus cristatus. Lineage (NCBI taxonomy): Eukaryota > Metazoa > Chordata > Amphibia > Caudata > Salamandridae > Triturus > Triturus cristatus. The sequence goes on from NC_140583.1 coordinate 1,124,737,313, forward strand.
CATGGACCACTGTATTTGCCTACTAAAGAGATTCAAGAATGAGCGTTAAAAGATTGCCATGATCAACCTGTAGCAGGGCATAAGGGAATCCTGAAGACCCGGCATGAATTCTCACATGAAGCAATATGTAAAATCTTGTGAACTCTGTGCTCGAGGGAAATCTAGTCGACAGGCTCCTCAGGGGTTTTTACAGCCTTTGCCCTCCTTCAACCATCCTTGGCATACTGTCACTTTGGATTTGATTGTTGACCTTCTACTGAGTCGAGGTTATGACAAAGTATTCGTTTTTGTAGACAGTTTCACAAAGATGAGTCAGTTTATTCCGGTGAAAGGGGTTACCTCTGCTCAAGAATTAGCCAGGCTCTTTAGTGAACACATTGTGAAGATCCTTGGGGTTCCAAAGATTTTGATTTCAGACAGAGGCCCCCAGTTTGTTTCTCACTTTTGGAAGGCCTTTATGAAGGGATTGGGAGTGGAAGTCAGGCATTCAACCAGTTACCACCCTGAGACAGATGGTCAGACCGAGAGGGTGAACCAGGAGTTGGAGCACTACCTTCGGCTGTTCCTTCTGGATCAGGAGGGTGAATGGTCCGATTTACTTTGGATTGCAGAGTTGGCACACACCAACGCCAAGAATGTTTCCTCTGGGTATTCCCCATTCTTTTTAAATTTCGGACAACATCCAAATCCATTTAGTTGTCAAGGGGATTTTGGGGTACCAGCAGTTAGCAATCTTTTGAAGGATTTGACTTCAGTTCATAAGTTGGCTGAATCTAATTTGTTAAAAGCTAAAGAGAGTTACAAGAAACAGGCTGATAGGCATAGAAAGGTAGCACCTAAGTATCAAGTGGGAGATTCAGTGTGGTTGTCCTCACGTCACCTTCGTCTGAAAGGTAATTGAAAATGTCATCCTCGTTTTGTGGGCCCATTCTCCATTGAACAAGTGCTACGTTTAGTTACCGTCAATCTAAAACTACCTTCTAATTTAGGTATTCATCCAGTTTTTTATGTGTCTCTCCTTAAGAAAACAGTGCCCAACCTCCGATTAGTTAAACCACCACCCCCTTTGAGGATAGAGTGACATTCAGAGTATGAAGTAAAAGGAATCTTAGATTCAAAAAGGATCAGAGGGAGGTTTTTCTATCAAGTAGACTAGAAGGTTTATGGCCCAGAAGAGAGATCTTGGGAACCAGCAGAAAATGTCAATGCACCTCAACCTACTAAAAACTTTCATTTACAACATTCTCTCAAACCAAGACCGATAAATCGCTCATTGTGAGGGGATACTGTCAGGAATCATGTGGGTATCATGTCTTTGAAGAAGAGGTCAAGCAAAAAGCACAGGGTCATAGTAAAACCCTCCAGAGTCAATTGGTGGATAGATGTTTAGAGAGAAAAACACCTTCCAAGATGGCCGCCAGGTTGTCCCTAGTGTCTATGCTTAAGTGTGGAAGTGTTCAGAAATCTCGTGAGACTCGAGATTTCGAGTTCCGAACGTGCGCCTTCTACTGCGCACTTCAATCTGTATTTGAGTTGGAGAAGTTCGTTTTGTGAGGCGCTCTTCTGAAAGTTAATTATTTTGAAGAAGAGCATGTCCGCAGTATTCCCTGATAGTTTACTGACTATTCGGCAAGTCCCACGAGTTCTGTTTCGTCTTGCAGCTCATCTTTCAGGAAACTCATTCACCGTCATAGAGGATATAGAGGCTTGAGAATCCTCCTGAGTTTCTTTGCTGTCGCAAATAGCCCTCGTCTTTTCAGTTTCAGTTCCAGAGAGAGGTTGACTTTCCACAGTTGCTGTCTTCACCGCAGTGCTCCGGTAGGCTTACCTTCGAGTGACAGTCTCCTGAAGATAAGTGAGACAGTCGAGTAGTTGTTGAGCTGCAGAGTGCAAGTAAGCCGAATAGTTTCAATATCTTTGCCTCATGTGGATGGAGCCTTTGACTACATTTACCAACTGCAGCGCTCAGCTCCAGATTCAATTCCTTTCCTCCCTAGCGTACTTTCCTTATCTGACCTTCCACATTCTTTTCTTCCCTTGTACCTTTTGCGCTTACCTTCCCCTAGAAGTAGAGCACGAAGGAAATCTCCAGAAGCGATCAAATATTGCAAACTGGGAAGTAACAGTACTGGGAAACATTGACTTGATCAGGAGTACATAACATTCCACAAATTAGTTATACTTCAGAATTAACTGCAAACTCCTTGAACAATTGATATAGAATGATAAATCTTAAAACATATTAGGTAGGAATAAGCAAATGTTTAGTTAGTTTAAATAAGCATTGAAAGGGTAGAGAAGATAATTATGATTTGTGTTCCCTGCGAGTATTAGTTCTCAGCAGCTCTAGAACACTAATTGCTGATAGACCACATTTCAAAAAGAAGAGGAGCAAATACTCACGCAGAATCTGGTAGGGGGAGGAAGAACGTAGAATTGAGAGAAGTTAGAGAGGAAATGTAAACTTGGAGTTTTATTTAAGTTTTCTCTCCATCTGTGCATTAGGAACCCTATCAACTGCCTAGTCAGGTAGAAGAAGAAGGAGTCCAGGTCCAGCTTGAGTCTCTCTTCCCTGTCCCACTCGCCTTTCCCCTTGCCTGTAGCAGCTGCATTTGCGCAGTGTGTTCTTGGAGGTGGGAATTGGGAGATAGCAGCGTTCTGCCTCCATGGAGAATCTGGCGCTTGACATCCAGAGCCCAAAGCACTTCCTGGAGGTGAAAGAGGTGGTCCCCCAAGCTGCTACTGTAGATAGCTATGACATCCAGATAGGCAGCTGATGAGGACTCCATACCAGCAAGGACCTGCTTCACCAACCCCTGGAAGGTGGCAGGGGCAATATTGAGTCCAAAGGGCATCATAACAAATTAGTAGTGGCCCTCTGGACTAGAGAATGCTGACCTCTCCTTGGCACCTTCTGTTAGTGAGATCTGCCAGTACCCTGACATAAGATCAAAGGTACTTAAGTATTGGGTAGCCCCTAACCCGTGAATCAGCTCATCAGCTCGAGGGATGGAATGAGCATCTGTTTTTGTAACTGAGTGAAACCCCCCATAGTTCACACAGAACCTTACTTAGGTGTTGTGCTAGGTGGGCAGCTTTTGGTATAAGAACCACAGGAGTGGACCAGGAGCTACTGGAGAGTTCTAAAACCCCCCCGTATTCCAGCATTTTAGAGAGTTCACTATTAATACTGGCCCTCACTAATCAGATAACCTTTAAGATGTATTCTTAACAGGAGGGTGTCCCCTGTGTCCGCATCTTGGGTACACAGGTGGGTAGTCCCTGAAATAGGAGAGCCCAGAGAAGAGTACTGTCCCAACACTTGGGTGCCAATTCCAATCTGGGTAAAACATTTTGCGTACGAATCTTATCCAGCCCCCCCTTACCCCGCACATGTCAGCACCGTACCCCCGTATGTCAGCACCGTACCCCCCCTCCGCACCGTACCCCAACACCGTAGCACAGCCCCGCACTTGTACGCACCGTACCCCAACACCGTAGCACAGCCCCGCACCTGTACGCACCGTACCCCAACACCGTAGCACAGCCCCGCACCTGTACACACCGTACCCCAACACCGTAGCACAGCCCCGCACCTGTACGCACCGTACCCTCACCCCCGCATGTATGCGCTGTACCCCCACCCCCGTATGTACGCGCCATACCCCCACCCCCGTATGTACGCGCCGTACCCCCAGCGCTATGCGCTGGGGTACGGCGCGTACATACAGGGGTGGGGGTACGGCGCGCACATGCAGGGGTGGGGGTACGGCGCGTACATGCAGGGGGGGCTGGGGGAACGGCGCGTACATGCGGGGGGGGGCTGTGGGTATGGCACGTACATGCGGGGGGGCTGGGGGTACGGCGCGTACATACGGGGTGGTGGTACGGCGCGTACATGCAGGAGGGCTGGGGGTACGGCGCGTACATACGGGGGTGGGGGTATGGTGCATACATGCGGGGAGGGGGTTAGGGGTACAGCACGTACATTCGGCGTACTTAGCTTTTCCGGCACTTTTTGGCTCCCGTAAAAATATAGCCGTGCGGAGTGCTGTGGGTACGAATCGTACTTATTTGTCCGTAGAACGCTGCCTGACTCCGTGCGGACATCGTGTAGGCGCTGTCCAGGATCGGAATTGTATGTATTTTTTAGCCGCACTGTGTTTTTTATGATTCGTACGGAAATGGTATTTCTGTACGAATCGTACTTGCTGGTTTGTACGGTGGGATTCCCAGGTACGAGTTGTACGGAGAAAACGCTCCGTACGACCATTTGTACCCGGGTTTTACAGGATCGGAATCGGCACCCTGGTGTCAGTCTCTCTGCTGTTCAGCAGTCAGATTTCAAGAAAGAATTACTCGCTCCACAGACCCACCCTTCTCCTTGAAGTCTAAGAGATCAGGGATAGGTTCACTCTCCCCCTCCTCTTCTCCATTTGTCACAACAGTATGGTGAGCTTAGACCTCTCAAAGTGGAGTTTGAGGCAATTGATACGGAGCACCCTGTGGGGCTGACTATGGGTCATGAGGTCCACCAAGTAGGTGGCCTCACCCTTCCTCTCAATCACATCATAGAGCCAAATCAAATGATACCGGAGGGCCACAGGCTCCATCGGTTCCATCAGCCCCTCTTTCTGCCCAGGAGTCAATTCCACAGTGGTAGAGTTTTGGTCATTTCACTGCTTCATAACATCCTGGCTGGCTTCCAAGTTGTCAGAAGCTTCTGAAGACCAATATGTAGCTCACTACATCCGGTGGAATATTCCTGGGAGCTTGCTCCCACCCTTCCTTCTCCAAACCCAGAGGCCCTCTGACAGGGTGTCCATACAGTATCTCAAAGGGGATGAAGCCCAGTTCCTGTAAGAAAACAACAGGCATGAGAAGAGGGTGTCCCCTGTTATCATGCCCTTCAGGGTTTTATTGAATCTCTCAACAAGCCCATTTGTTTGGGGGTGGTAAGGAGTGGAGAACTTGTATGTGACCCCACACTCCTTGAACATTGACTGCAGATAAGCAGACATGAAGTTGGCTTCCCTGTCAGACACTACTTCTTTGGGGAAACTCACTCGGATAAAAATCTCCATTAAGGTCTTTGTGTCTGCAGGCGCAGTTGTGATCATCAGAGGGATTGCCTCTGGATACCTAGTGACATGATCCAACAGAACCAGGATAAACCTGTTGCCTGAAGCAGTCTGGAGATCCATAGGCTCAACAAGGTTGTTTCCTACCCACTCAAAGGGTGCTCCAACAACAGGCAAGGGATTAAGGGAGGGTATGAAGCTTCTGCCCTGTCTTCCCACTGGCCTGGCTGGTCACACAAGTCCTACATAATGCATCAGGGGAAGTCTTGATCGCAGGCCAATAAAATTGGGGGGCAAGCCTTGCAGAGGTCTTGCTTGGTCTAGGTGTCCTATCATAGCATGTGATGACTCCCAGAGGCATCACATGCTGCTTGGATTTCAGCCTGTTGCCTCGGTTCCACAAAGGTTGGGCACTCCCTTTATGCCCTTCAGATATTCTCCTTGGTAGGTCCTCCTTCCACATGCAACCCAACCAGCAGGTCACTAAGGAGAGTAGTGTCCTCCTCAGAGGGCACCAGAGCCACTACCGCAGGCGTCCCATCCACCCTCACTGGGAAGACACCCAGGGGCTGGTTTTCCATACCCTCTGCCTTTCACCTTCTTAGCAGCTAGATGGGCCATTTTTCCAGGCTCCAGCCCTTTTTGACTCCCCTCCTGGGCAGCCAGGGACTGTGTGGCAGCACAGATCAACTCAGATAACCCCAACATTTACACATGAGCCTTGAGATTCACTTCCTTCCAGGTAGGGTGCTAAATGGCATTATCATGCAAACGGTCCAAAGACATTGCAGGACTAACAGCAACCTTCAGAAGACCTGAAACCCCACCCCCGCTGAAATTGAACAAGGGGCACTGGATTGCGACCCTCTCTTTTGTCAGCTTCCTTAACCTGGTGGAATGCATGGGGAATCACCAGCTGACTCCTTACCATAGTCATGGTGGCAACTATGGTTCAGTGATAGAATATCGATGCTAAAAACATCGATGTTCTAAATATAGAAAAAAAATATCAACTTCAATACCTTAACAGGCAAGTACAAAAATATCGAAGTTAAAAATATAGATGTTACAGATATCGATTTTAGAATAAAAATAAAATAAAATAATATATGTTAAATATATAAAATATTAATATAATCCTCAACAAAATTAATTAGATTTAATATATATTTTAACTAAATATAAAAAATAAACTTCATTCAAAAAAAATATAAACACACAATAATTTATATATATACATATATTAACTTTAAAATAATTTATTAACTATTATCTTAGGTTAATTTTTAAACATTTACATTAGATAAAAATAAAATATGTACATATGTCAGTAATTTAAAATAAAAAAATACCCATTTTACAATTGATTGAAAGATATAACTATTAAAGAAAAATGTACATTTTGCAATACAATCAATACAACAGTAAGGAAAATGTTGGATAGCAGAATAATTACATTTACTATTCTAACTCCAGTGAGTGCAACAGTAGGGAAAGTATTGGATAGTGGAGGGGTACAAATTACTAATTCCACTCCAAACAGTGCAACAGTAGGGAACATTTTGGATAATGGAGGGGTAAGAATACTATTCCCACTCCAGTGAGTGCAACAGTAGGGAAAGTGTTGGATAGCGGAGGGGTAGAAAATACTATTCCCAATCTAGTGAGTGCAACAGTAGGGAAAGTGCGGGATAGCAGAGGGGTAAAAATGACTTTTACCACTCCAGTGAGAGCAACAGTAGGGAGAGTGCTGGATAGCGGAGGAGTAAAAATTACTATTCCCACTACAGTGAGTGCAACAGTAGGGAAAGTGTTAGAGCGGAGGGGTAAAAATTACTATTCCCACTCCAAGCAGTGCAAAAGTAGGGAACATTTTGGATAATGGAGGTGTAAAAATTACTTTTCCCACTCCAGTGAGTGTAACAGTAAGGAAAGTGTTGGATAGCGAAGGGGTAAAAAATATTATTCCCACTCTAGTGAGTGCATCAGTAGGGAAAGTGCTGGATAGGGGAGGAGTAAAAATTACTATTCCCACTCCAGTGAGTGCAACAGTAGGGAAAGTGCTGGATAGTGGAGGGGTAAAAAATACTATTCACACTCCAATGAGTGCAACAGTAGGGAAAATGCTGGATAGCAGAGAGGTAAACATTACTATTTCCATTCCAGTGAGTGCAACAGTAGGGAAAGTGTTGAATAGCAGACAAAACAAAAATTACTATTAACATTTAAATAATTGAAAATATTAAATAATCTTAAAAATAATTAAACAGTATTTTTTAAATATCCGATTAAATATATTAAACATTAACATTAAGGGGCCGATTCCGATCCCGGTCAGAAGGGCACCGAACGCGATCCGGCCGGAAAAACTACGAGCCGTACGCGTGTTTTCCAGCCAACTCGTACAGCTGTACGAGCGAGCAAGTACGATGCGAGCTACATGAATTTCACCGACCGTGTCGTTTCCGGGTCCGAACCGCTCTGTACGTGTTGGTCGGAAGCTAACCGTGCCGTGCAATGGATGCGATTTACAACCGAACCAGTACGATGCACGTGTCGGACAGCCTGTGCGAGCCGGAGTTTCTGGCTTGCAAAAGCTCCCAGAGTCAGACTTCGGGGGTCCGCATCGGACCCCCTAACACCCGCAGCCTTACGACTCGGACACAGGGGGAGACCGATGGGTCTCCCGAACACAGGCATGAATGGTGCGGATGGCACCGACGTGTACCCACTGTAGGTGGCGCACTTGTTCGAGACGTACCCATTCAGTCAAAGGGAGCCCATGTACGCATCATACGACCGCCTCCCATTGACTTCTATGGGAGTCCGACAGCACACGTGCGCATCGTACTCGCTCGGTCAGACTGTAGGGGTCTGGCTCGGTCGGAAAACACTCTGGATCCGACTCGGTCGGAGTGCTTTCTGACCCGGATCGGAATCGGTCTCTAAAAATATGAATTACATATAACACAAAGGTACAAATATTTTCTAAAAAAATTAACAAATAGATTTATAAACAATATTTATTTAAAAGAAGCAAATATTAACAAGCAAAAAATATTTCAAACATAAATGTATATATTTTATGTTGTACCCTAAAACATCACACCAATATAAAAAAAGTCAACATTTTTCTTTACATTTATTTCCATAATTGACAAATTGCTATTCCCACTCCAGTGAGTGCAACACTAGGGAAAGTATTGGGCAGTGGAGAGGTAAAAATTACTATTCCCCCTACAGTGAGTGCGACAGTAGGGAAAATATTGGATAGCGGAGGAATAAAAATTACTATTCCCACTCCAAACGAATCACTGACACAATATGGAAGGTCAGAATATGGACCAATGAAATATCTCAGCAAGAATATCGAAGTCAAGTATATCGACATACTATTTACATTAGGCCTGGGCGAAAATTTCGTTCCGTTCGCGGAAATTGCGATAATTTGACATTTTCGTGTTCCGCGGAGAGCGCGAAAATGTCAAATATTCCGGTTTCCGCAGCTTGGCGATAATTTGTTTCTTGCTTGCGCTGTAAAATAATACATTCTCGCGCGCACGCAATCGCCTTACCTGAATCCCTGCGTTCGCCGACAAGTTTTCTTGATCCGGTCGCGTTCTCCATGAGATGTTGTATTGTTTTTAGCCATTTGCACTGTCTCGCGACAGTTCGCGCCCGCAGTGACGTCATGCGTCGCGCGATCACGTCTTTCTTCTCGCGATCATGCTCCGCGAGACAACTCAAAACAAGATGGCCGCGCCCGCAAGCAACCACTTGGGTAAGTTGGCGACCCGCAACCATGCAGAAAATCTCGCGAACATGCCGGAAAAAAACTTCCGCATCTTCGCGATATTTCCGCTTGTTTGCGATAATTTTAAACATTTTCGCGATAATTTGCGAAAGTTAATTTCGCAAATTCCGCCCACCCCTAATCTACATTGTGGTAAGTAAAAAAATATAAAAAAAATATCAATGTCAAAAATATCGTTGTTAAAAATATTGTGTTTTTTTTAAGTTACAAAAATAATGTAAAAAAAAGTAAATAATACATATAATTAAAATAAACATAGTTAAAAATATTTTAAAATGTGTAGAAATTATAAATAATATATATATAATTTATAAATATATTAATAACTTAAAACATCTTATAAATTATAAATACATCTATACACATAAAACAATAATATCAATAAAAATTAAATAAATATATGTAACAAATCAAAAAAACAATTATTTTCAATCTTTTTAAAATTAGTTATATACTACATTAGCTAAAATAATACAAAACATATAAGATAGTGGAGGGAATAAAATTACTATTCCAACTCCAAACAGTGCAACAGTAGGGTAAATGTTGGATAACGTAGGGGTTAAAATTATTATTTCAACTGCAGGGAGTGCAACAGTAGGGAAAGTGTTGGATAGCGTAGGGGTAAAAATTGCTATTCCCACTCTAATGAGTGCAACAGTAGGGTAAGTGTTGGGTAGCGTAGGGGTAACTATTACTATTACCACTCCAGTGAGTGCAACAGTAGGGAAGGTGTTGGATAGCGTAGGGGTAAAAATTACTATTCCCACTCCAGTGTGTGCAACAGAAGGGAAAGTGCTGGAGAGGGGAGGGGTAAAAATCACTATTCCCACTCCAGGGAGAGCAACAGTAGGGGAAGTGCTGGATAGAGAGGAGTAAAAATTACTATTCCCACTTCAGTGAGTGAAACAGTAGGGAAAGTATTGGATAGCGGAGGGGTAAAAATTACTATTCCCACTCTAGTGAGTGCAACAGTAGAGAAAGTATTGGATAGTGGAGGGGTAAAAATTACTATTCCCACTCCAGTGAGTGTAACAGTAGAGAAAGTTTTAGAAAGCAGAGAGGTAAAAATAACTATTCCCACTACAGTGAGTGCAACAGTAGGGAAAGAATTGGATAGCGGAGAGGTGAAAATTACAATTCCCACTCCAGTGAGTGCAACAGTAGAGAAAGTATTGGATAGCAGAGAAACAAAAATTACTAATTTAAACAATTGAAAAAATTTAAAGAATCCTAAAAATAAATAAACAATATTTTAAAAATATCCGATTAAATATATTAAACATTAACATTAAGGGCCAGATTCTGATCTGGCTCGGAAGAGCTACAAATCGCATCCGTCAAGCGCAAGTCTGATTTGTAGACCCGATTTCCGACCGACTCGTACCGCTGTACCAGCAAGCAAGTATGATGTGTTTTAAGGCTCGAGCTATGACCGACTCATACCCATCAGTGATGTCTTCTGAGCGACTCCAAAATGGCCAAGGCGTACAGCGCAATGCGTACGATTTCTGACTGAGCGATTGCGATGCGCGTTTTGAGCAGCCGGAGCGAGTCGGAGCCTCTGACTCAAAAAAGCTCAGGAAGCGGACTTTGGGGGTCCGCGGCGGACCCCCCTTCATCCGAGGCCCTACGACTCGCCCAGACGGGGGTTCACATGCATGCACTGTGCGGGGTGCATCAAGCAAACCCGTGACAGGGGGCACCCTTTTCAAAGACGTGCCTTTTTCAACAATGGGATCCTATGTACGCTGTGTACAACTGGTTCCCATTCACTTCAATGGGGCTCCGAACTACCCGAGTCCGTCAGCACTGAATTGTATTGTACTCGGTCGCTCAGAGGCCAGCAGCTCGGATAGCTCTAGGGGCGCAAGTCGGCCGTAGGGCTTTCCCAGCGACACCAGAATCGGGCCCTAAATATCTGAATTACATATAACAAAAAGGTACAAATATTATCTAAAATAAATTAATAAATACATTTATAAACAATATTTATTTAAAATAAGCACATAATAACAAACAAACAAATATATTTAAAATATAAATGTATTTATTTTATTTCATACCCTAAAACACCACACCAATATAAAAAAACTTCAACATTTTTATTTACATTTATTTCTATAATTAACATACTTAATAATGAATTATTAATAAAAAATAATAAACATTAATTGAATACGCATTCTTTAACACTATAATATGCACAAAACACACCTAAAATGAATTACACAATTACCATAATTAATTCCTAATTCATTATTTAAAATCAATTAACATAAATTAACAATTAATTATTAAATATATAATACTAAATTATTTACACATTTAGGTGCCGATTCCGATCCGTTAAAAATATTCCCCGTACGAATCGTATCCGGATTTTTTTACGTACGAATCGTACAGGTCCCGTACAAACTGGCAAGTACGATTCGTATGTTAAAAAATCCATACGAATCGCATTGGGAAAATTCCCCGACATGTCCTCGGGTCGGAAAAAGTGTCTGACACGTCCCCGGACAGTTTTACGTACGAATCGGGAAACTGAAGTCCGAGCGCCCAAGTACGATCCGTCCGAATGCACAACCGTATGGAAAAAACACCGTACGGAGCGAACTCCCATAGCAATCATGGAGACGTCCAAACAAGTGCCCACATACGTGCCAAACACCCCTCCAGCCCACCCCCCCCAAGTACGTGCCATACCCCCAGCCCCCCATGTACGTGCCGTACCCCCACCCCACCCCCGTAGGCACGGAGCGTACCCCCACCCCCCGTATGTACGGTGCGTACCCCCACCCCCGTATGTACGGAGCGTATCCCCACCCCCGTATGTACGGTGCGTACCCCCACCGCACCCCCATAGGTACGATGCATACCCCCACCCCCATATGTACGGAGCGTACCCCCACCCCCGTATGTACAGAGCGTATCCCCACCCCGTATGTACGGAGCGTACCCCCACCCCCGTATGTACGGTGCGTACCCCCACCCCACCCCCGTATGTATGGTGCATGCCCCCACCCCCGTATGTACGGTGCGTACCCCCACCCCCATATGTACAGAGCGTATCCCCACCCCCGTATGTACGGAGCGTACCCCCACCCCCGTATGTATGGTGCGTACCCCCACCGTACATACGGGGGTGGGGGTACGCACCGTACATACGGGGGTGGGGGTACGCACCGTACATACGGGGGGTGGGGGTATGCACCGTACATACGGGGGTGGGGGTATGCACCATAAAAACAGGGGTGGGGGTACGCACCATACATACGGGGTGGGGGTATGGCGCGGACATGGGGGGGGCTGGGGGTACAGTGCCGGGCCCCCTTTTTGCCGTGCATCGTGGAGTACTTAGCTTTTCCGGCACTTTTTGGGTCCCGTAAAAATATTGCCGTGCGAAGTGCTGTGGGTACGAATCGTACTTGCTGGTCCGTAAAACGCTGCCTGACTCCGTGCCAATGTCGCGTACGCGGTGTCCCGGATCGGAATTGTGGGTATATTTTAGCCAGTCGGTGTTTTTTACGATTCGTACGGAAATGGTGTTTCCGTACGAATCGTACCTGCATGTTTGTAAGGTATTTTTCCCGGGTACGAGTCGGACGGAGAAAACGCTCCGTCCGACGATTCGTACCTGGTTTTTCCAGGATCGGAATCGGCCCCTTAATACTAAAACATCTAATTTCAACAAATATTAATAAATAAAAATGATTAAATAAATGTAATAAAATTAAATTTCTTCCCAACATATTCCCCTATAAACCCACAACCCGCTACGGAACTAAAAATGCAAAATTCAAATAAAAAATGAAATAATAATTACTGAAAATATTGAAAAAATGTTATATAATTAAATTACTTCCCACCCTATTACCCTATTACCCTATAAACTCACAATCAGCTACGTAACGAAAAACGCAAAATTCAAATAAAAAATATTCATAACTTACCAACATTTTAACACATATAATAAAAATACAAACAAGTCTCATACAAAAAATAAAAACAACACACATATAAAATATACACTTAAATACATAACATAAATAAGAACTTGATATTTTTAACATCTATATTTTTGCAAACGATATTAAACACTTCGATATTTTTTAACTCGATAATATTTACATAAAATCGATATTCTTGACCACGATAATTTGCCTGTCGATATTCTTGACCCACAATATTTTTGCCACGATATTTGTGTAATTCGATATTTTTGACTCGATATTTTGTCCCTGCATCGGCACTTGTATCCCTCAGACCCTCAGCAACTTGCCCATTGATTGTGACCCATTGCCTATAGTTAGTAGTATTATGCCCATTCATGGTAATCTATTACCTACACTACAGTAGCATTAGAGGGCATCTTTGTCTTAGGAACCATCTCACTGTCACTCAAGACACAAGGGCAACCCCACTAAACTCCCTCCATTTAATTGGAACACACTCCCCCCAAGCACTACACTAGCCACCCCCTGGAATCTTTCCTCAAGTGGGAGGTGGTGCCCTTTATGGACACTTGTGATTCCCCTTGTAGTGTCCATACTCATAACACTCATAACACCGGATTGTCATGGGCTACTGACTCTTGGCAGGGTCATTTTTCTTCTGGTGGCCAGATAGGGAACGAGAACCGGACTCTTTTCCCTTTGAGTTGTTTTGGGGGCCTTTAGAGAAATCTGTCTTTTTAGCTCCCCCCTCTTTCTTTATTTGGGAATCCTAACCACGCTTTTGGGAGTCCTCTCCCACCCCCTGGATTGCTCCACAGCAAGCATCCTGGGGTCAGGAAACTTGCTATCAATCTTGTGTTGATGCAGATCTGGAAAACAAATATCAAGTATGTGCTCCTTCAAAATCAAGTTATACAGCCCTGAATAATCATCAACCTTGCTGTCACTCACCAAGTCCTTCAGTGGCTTGCTGCCATAATCAAGGAAATCCACCCATATTTGTGTAGAGATCTTGTGGTTGCCATTGGATCTGAGCCTATACCTCTCAGGGGTCAGTCCAAACTTTGCTGATTACAATGGCCTTCATAGAATTGTATCATTTCTGGTCCTCTACCTCTAGTGTAAGAAGTATGCCCCTTCCCACTGGAAGCATATACATTCATAAACTACCCCCCCCCCAGCATTCCTCTGGAACCTTGTACATCCTTAGAGCCACTTCATATGCTGCAAACCACATATCTATATCATCCCCCACTACATAACTGGGTAGCAGATCCTGACTCTGGACTCACCAGTGTACACTGTAGTTATCCAGGACCCCTCTTGCAGGGCTCTTATATCCAGTTCTTTCATGCTGAGCTCATAGGCCATCTTTCTCTCCTCTGTGGCCATCTTTTTGTTGTCTAGAGCTTGTTCTTTCTCCATTTTAGCAAGGGCCTCCTCTTTCTCTTACTTGGCAATGGCCTGTTCATTCTCCAATTTCAATTTAGCAAACTCTGGCTTCAGCTTTCTCTCCTCCCTCCTGTCCTCCAGCTCTTCTGGGTACAGGTTCCTTAAAGACACACTACTGCCTGGTCTGCTCTGGACATCCAGTCAGGGGTGGATGTTACCCCGCGCATCAGTAGGCTGCATGACAAGACCTCCAGACAGGTTCTGCTCCAATTCCTCCTCATAATCTGACCCCTCCACCTCATCATCTGTGTTTGTCTGGTGAGCTGCTGCTCATGCTCTTAAGGCTTTCTGAAGCTCTGCTTTCTTGGCACTTCCCTTAGTGAGCACCCCCTTTCTTAGCCCAACCCCTTGAACTTGACTATTTTATAGGTCTCCAGATTAGCCAGCTTGAATTCCATATTGCCAGATAAGGCCATAGACATTGCAAATAAAAATGAGTATTGGGAAAAATAATTTTGGAAAAATCAAAGATGCCAATTAGGGAGAATTAGAAAAGGTTCACATTGGTCTTAGTATAGTCTTGTAGTAAACAATGAGTTACTATTTGTTATTGCACAAACACAAGTTCGATCCTCACTGCTGAACACCAATATTACAAATGGGGTTTCTGGTTGGCAGCGGTTTGCATCCTGTCCAAGCAGGAACCACCACTCTAGTCAGGGTAAGCTAGATACACACTAAAAGATAACCAGTGCTCACTCTCTGGTAACATGGCACAGAGTAGTCAGGCTGATCTAAAGAGACAATGTGTAAAGTATTTGTGCAACACATACACACAGTAACACAATGAAAACACCACAAAATACTCTAAATAGAGTTAGTGAAATAGAGTACATTTCAATGAGTAAAACAAGAAAAAAAGGACACAAATCCAATAAGTAGAACCAGAATTATGAATTATTAAATATTAAATCAAAATTAAGGGGTCCATTACGATGGCAGGCGGACAAACAGTACATGGGACCGACCGCCAGAGGTGCGGCGGTCCCGCCATGGCAATCAAGATGCCACCGCCACGGTGGCATCCCAAATATATTGCATTGCGGTGGGGGTGCTGTAAGCAGCACCCGCCACAATGCAATATATGCATGTTGTGCATTGGCATGCACAACATGATAGGCACTGCCCGGTGCCTGCCACCCTGTCCATGCCAATGTTGGGGGGTACCATAGGTACCCCCCAAGTGCAGCCCCCTACCCCCCCAAGTGAAAACCGCATGCCTTTCCATGGCGAAGACTCCGCCATGGAAAAGCATTGAAAATGCCACATACTAAATAGGATGGCTGTGCCTACAAGACACCACCACCATATTATGGGCCTTTTGCCTACCGGTGCAAAAGCGGCGGATGGTCTTTCCGTCCTCCACGGTACCCCTGCCATGCTAATGTGGCCAGGGGTAAAAGGCCGTCCGGTGGGGTGTGTTGGTGATCCGCCCACCATGCTAATGGGCCCCATAGTTCTTAGAGTCATAAAGCGCCAACCGGGTACATCTGGTCGTGCTAGACAGGGGTAGATCCAAAAATCAGGCTAACTGCGATGGAGGGCAGGCTGGATACAGATCTCATGCAGGCCCTGCTGAAAAAGTACCTCGGATGGACGCGGATCGAAGCGGCAATGTCAAAGACTCAATGAGAGGAGTCGGGGAGGTGCCACATTGTTTTCGATCATATGGATGAAGGCAATGCATCGGTTCCGATTCGCACAGTCAGCGTGACTTTGTCAATGAACCCCTTGGTAATGAAGGCAATGCGTCATTATCGAGACGTCCAGTCCATCTACAAGCCGCTCAGTCTGTTGAATTGATGTCATCGGGCAGCTGCTGCATTGGCATTTAAGGTAAATGCGTTGGTTCCAATCAGCGCAAAGTCACAGTTGCTTGGATTCTGATGGGTCAGCACAGAAACACACACATCTAAGGGCCAAGGATTGGATTGGCACTAATTGGCAAGGCAGGACTCACCGATGGCAGAGTCCTGGTGCTGTTGCAGGGTTGGAGGAAGTCTTTGATGGCCCTGAGACTTCAGAACAGGGGGCAAGCCAGCAAGTCCTTGGAGTCATTCTGGGTTCAAGTGTGATGGTTTCAGTCCTTTCCTCAGCAGGGCAGAGGGTAGCAAGCAGCTGGCAACAGGCAGCTCATCAGAGCAGAAAACCAGTTCTTCCAGAGCAGCAGTCCCACAGTGTGGCAGTCCTTGTTGAAGCAAAGCAGTCCTTCTTCTTGGTAAAGTTCTTCACAGGTACAGCATTGTACTCTCTTGGCAGTGTCAGTGGCCCAGTACTTATATCACGTTGTGCCTTTGAGGTGAGGGTGACTTCAAAGAAGGGTCTTTGAAGCGCACACAGGTCCTTTCTTCCCAGCCCTTGCTCCAGACTATCAGTGGAGGATACTCATCCCTATGTATGGAGAAACAGGAAACTGCATATTCAGGTATAAGCATCACCTCTCTCCTCTTTTTCTGCCCAGGAAGAGCTATCAGAATGCAGTTGAGTTCTCTGTCACACTTAACCTTCCTGTGTTGTGGCTGTGTAGAGGGAATGCATAAAGAGTAGCTGTCAGCTACCCCAGACGTGTTTTGGAGACATGCTTCAGGCACACAGAGCAGTAAGAGCAGAGAAATATCCACTTTTTATAAGTGGCATTTCTGAAACAGTAATGTTAAATCCAACTTTACCAGTAAAGAACATTTATCATTACCATTCCAAAGATGTAAAACATGATGCAGCTGCTTCTCTCTAATCAGGAATTACAGCTGAAAAGTGTATTAAGGAATTCCCAATGCTAACCTATGTGAGGGGGAGGCCTCACAGTAGTGAAAAAGGAATGTGGGTGTTTGTCAGTAACGGGACACACTAAAATTACTAATAAATGTCCTACCTTTTACTTACATAGCTCCATGCCCTATGGGCTACCTAGGGCATGCCTTAGGGGTGACATATGTCTAACAAAAGGGGTGTTTAAGGCTTGGCAAGTAGTTTTAAATGGCAAGTTGAAGTGGTAGTAAACTGCACACACAGGCTCTGCAATGGCAGGCCTGGGGCAGGTTTAAATGCTACTTGTGTGGTAGAGACAATCAGGGATGCAGGCCCGGCCCACTAGTAGCATTTAGCTTACAGGCCCTGGGTATATGCTATACCACTTTACAAGGGACTTTAAAGTAAACTAATTATGTAAATAGTATATACACCAATGTTGCCATGTTTAGGGGAGAAGCACATGAACGTTAGCACTGGCCAGCAGCAGTAAAGTGCTTCAAGTCCTAAGGCCAACAAAAATAATCAACAAAAAGAGGAGGTCAGCAGGTAAAACGTTTAGGGGAAGACCGCCCTAACGATAACGGTTCTAACAGCATTGCAGTGCAGAACAATCGCCAGACAGTTGGATGGGTGGCTAGAGGAGTGCAACATTCTTGGAGTTTTTTCCCTTAGTGGTGACTTTAGTTTTATGGGGTGACATATTTGAGAACTAAAGAGTACTGTTCAATGTGGTCAATATTGCTGTAGTATAGAGCAGGTACACAGCTAGAGATTTTAAGGTACTAAAGTTACTGTGATTGTTTGCCTTAGCCTGTCTGTGTCATAAAGTAGTTTTCAGGTCATAGCATTATCTGGGTGTTGACAACAGAGTTACGAATGCTTTGTCGCATTCCCAGTGGCAGAGGTTCCATGGGCTTGCTACTGGAGCGGGCGAAGAGGAACAGTAGATGACAGATGATCTGTGGCAGATGGGTGCATGAGTATGTTACAGCTGGCAGTTCGGTCATATGCTCATTCCACGAAGAAGGCTTATGTGCTAGTATGGGAGTTTCGGGAGGTGGGGGTGCAGAGGAGAGGGAAAGAGGAGGAATTATGGAGGAGAGAAGATGTTGTGCACTTTGTTTTAGATATAATAGAGAGAGGTTGGACGAGAGTCACAATATCGGGTAAGTTGACCAGTACTGCATTTTTCAGTAAGTTATTGTAGGATACATTCCCACGACTGAGGATCTGGTGACTAGGTTGTTGGAAGGTTGAGCAAGAGAGAAAGGCTTAGGTTGCAGGAAGAGGAAGCCATTGGTGTGGTCTTTGATCTGTAAAGTTATGAAGGCTCTCCCTGGCATATGTAGAACTGACTTTAAAGAGGTTTTGGTTTACTTACTAATGACATGGATGTTCTTTGGAACATTACGAGTGCCAGAGTTGTTGGGTGGCAGGAGAGGAGGGGGCCTAGAGTGGGCAGGTATGGAAGAATAGGCACGAAGTCTCAGGATTTATTAAAAAAAATTTGAAGATGGACCAAAGGGCAAGAGGACCGACGATAGTGCTGAAACAGTATATTGATGGACCAGGTGTGCCTTTCAGAGATGGTGTTTGGTACGCCGAGTTTTTCAATATGAAGATGGATATAAGGTGATTGCTTTCCAGATGTTGGCAGGATTGCGTCAGGCGTTAAAGAGTTTGGGTTTCTCCGCAACAGAGTATGGGACATACTCTTTCAGAACAGGGATGGCAATGGCCATCTATCTGGGGGAAAACGATTTAGTGAACATGAAAGGGCTAGCCTTGATTAAGGAAATGATAGCAGACATGCTTAAAATTAAGGCACAGTCGTCGGGTACGTTTATATTGTGACCTGAATTGATTGCTCGGAGGCAGTGGCGAGGGGGAGGTAGACTCGCAGCAATAGATAAAGTGAGGCGGAAGGTGAATCGGGAACTCAGGACATTTTGCATGGAAGAAGGTGTTGGATTTGTGGTATGAAGAGAGTCTATTTTTTCATGGTGCAGGCGTGCACATGTCAATGTGATGATAGATTTGTATTTGATTAAACTGTGGGAGCGATGGATGGAGGTGCTAGTGATGCGATTGTGGTTCAGTGTGTAAAAAATAATGAGTTGGAGGGGCAGAGTGGCGGTTAACCGAGGGGCTTTAGAAGGTGCAAAATGGTTTTATTGCTTTTCGGGGAGCAGCAATTGAAGGGGGAGGAGGAGATAAGTTCACACTTGCAGCAGGCAAGAAGTTAAAGATTTACAGTGTAATGAAGTTAATTAAGTGTTGGACGTACATCCAGTAACAGCCAGTTGATTTGGGTGACCTATGGGAGAGTACTAGGGCCTGGGGGTAGTGACTACTGATGTATAGTAAGAGATATAGTTTTGAAGGCAATTTGCCTAAAGGTATAGATATATTGTGATGTGCACCAGCCTCATTAAAGCTACCTTTTTCACACAAAAAGATGTCAGTGGTTTGTCTGTACCCTCTTGCCCAATGACTCTCTTTGAATATCGAAGATATACCATTGGAGGAGTAACCAACTTATGGCTCTGTGTATCAACATTGAGGGCAAGAGTTACTAAGAAATTATGCAAATCAGCGCAACAGAAAAAGTTGCTGTGTCGCTTTGGGTTCAATGGAGACAGCCGGACAGCACCATATCTACAAAGATATGGCACTGCTGCCATCGTCACCTGCTCTGACACATTTTAGGCTGCCTTGTGCAACGCATATTTCCTTGCACCATAGTGCAAGGGTGTGTGCGTGATGTTTAGCATACGTTTTGCACTGAAAGGGTACACTTCCGGTGCATACTACTGTGTTTAGAAATAGTTTAAACCATTTTGAACTTTGCATGTGTGCTGTACATTACAGGACAAATGCAAAATTACAATGGTTTTGAAAAAAGAAAACATTTCTCAAATGTTTTACCTGTCCCGTGGAGCAAAGTCCTACCTTTTTATAGGTCTGGCCTTTTGATTTTACTGAAATATGTATAACATACCAATCAATCAATCAATCATGTATTTGTTAAGTACGACTACTCACCCGTGAGGGTCTCAAGGCGCTGGGGAGGAGGGGAGGTCCAGTCCATCAAGGAGGAGGTCTATTGAAGAGCCAAGTTTTGAGGTTTCTCGTGAAGAGGAGGAGTGATGTTGTCTGTCTGAGGTGGGGCGGTAGGGTGTTCCAGGCTCTGGCCTCGAGGAAGCAGAAGGAGCGGCCTCCCGATCTAGTCTTTCTGGCGCTGGGGACCACGGCGTAGGAGAGCTGGGCTGACCTCAGGGTCCTTTGGGGTGCGTGGAATTTGAGTCGGCTGTTCATGTATGCTGGTCCGGTGTTGTGGAGGGCTGTGTGCGTGGGTGATAATCTTGAAGGTGATTCTAGCCTCGATGGGGAGCCAGTGGAGTGCACGCTGGTGCTGGGAGATATGGCAGTGTCTTGGCAGGTTGAGGACCAGTCTTGCGGTGGCGTTCTGGATGTTCTGTAGCTTGCGGGTGAGGTTTTTGTTTATTCCGGCATAGAGTGCATTGCCGTAGTCAAGTCTGCTGGTGATGAGGGCGTGAGTGATGGTCTTTCTGTGCTCAAGGGGGATCCATTTGAAGGTCTTACGTAGGAGGTGGAGGGTGTGGAAGCAAGAGGATGTGACGGAGTTGATCTGTCAGTCCATTTTGAGCTCGGAGTCCAGGATGATACCGAGGTTGTGTGCATGGTCCATGGGGGTGGGCGGGCTTCTGAGGGCAGGGGGCCACCAGGTGTCATTCCAGGCTTCGGGGTGTGGGCCCATGATGAGTACTTCTGTTTTGTCAGTGTTGAGTTGTAGGCAGCTACTTTTCATCCATTTGGTGACAGCTTCCATGCCTTCTTGAAAGTTGTGTTTGGCTGCTTTGGGTTCGTTGCTTTGGGAGGGGATGAGTTGGGTGTTGTCTGCGTATGAAACAATGTTGAGTTTGTGGGTTCTGATGATGGGGGTGAGTGGAGCCATGTAGACGTTGAAGAGCATGGGGCTGAGGGAAGATCCCTGGAGGACTCCGTAGGTGGTTGATGTAGGGTCCGAGAGGAAAGGATGGAATCTGACTCGCTGCGTTCTGCCGTAGAGGATGAGTGGATCCATTCGAGGGCCTTGCCTCAGATCCCTGCGTCGGGAAGTCTGCATATTAGGGTGCGGTGAGAGACTGTATCGATGGCTGCTGAGAGGTTGAGGAGGATGAGGGCTACTAGTTCTTCTCTGTCCAGGAGGGAGTGGATATCTTCTGTTGCGGCGAGGAGGGCGGTTTCTGTATTGTGGTTGTTTCTGAAGCTGGATTGGGAGGAGTCGAGGATGTTGTGCTCTTTGATGAAGATGGCGAGTTGGCTGTTGATGGCTTTCTCAATGACTTTCGCAGGAACAGGAGCAGGGAGATGGGTCTGTAGTTTTTGAGGTTGGTGGGGTCTGCTGAAGGCTTCTTCAGGAGGGGGTTGATCTCAACGTGTTTCCAGTCATCGGGGAAGGAGGCGTTCGCCAGGGAGCAGTTGATGGTGTGGCGAAGCATGGGTGCGATGGTGTTGGCAGCTCTGTTGAAGATGAGTTGGAGCAAGGGTCCATGGGGGCCCCGGAGTGGATTTACTTCATCCTCTTCAGTGTGTCTTCGGTGGTGAGGGCTGTCCAGCTGTCAATCATTGGCTTCAGCGTGTCGCGGGTGGCTGGTGAGGGTTCAGTGTGTTGGCTGTCTTCGTCGAAGTTGTTGTAAATGTTCTTGATTTTGTGGGGGAAGAAGGTGCTGAGTTTGTTGCGGAGGTCTTGAGAGGGAGGGATGCCAGTAGACTCGCTGGTGGGTTGGACAAACTCCTAGATGATGCTGAAGAGCTCTTTGCTGTTGTGCGCGTGTGTGGAGATTCTGTCTTTGATCGCTGGTTTTCTTGTATTTCTGATAAGTTAGTGGTGGGCGTTGGTTGAAGTTGTTTCGGGCTTCTGTAGATTTGGAGTTCCCCCAGTCCTTTTCGAGGCAGTGGCATGTGCGTCTGGACTCTCGAAGTTCGGTGGTAAACCATCTGGCTTT
Organism: Triturus cristatus; assembly: GCF_964204655.1. NCBI lineage: Eukaryota > Metazoa > Chordata > Amphibia > Caudata > Salamandridae > Triturus > Triturus cristatus. The sequence goes on from NC_140583.1 coordinate 1,124,759,400, forward strand.
CTTCTTGAGGGGGGCTATGGTGTTGGCGCTGTCGGAGATCCATCTGTGCAGAGTTCGGACTGCGGTGTTGGAGTCGCCATCTTCCGCGGTGGTTGGAGTGGAGTTGCCGAGTGAGAAGGTGAGCTGGTCATCTGTGATTTTGGTCCAGTTTCTTCGTGGGAGCAGGTGCTGGTGTCTGTAGATGGTGGGTGTTCTGAAGGTGAAGTAGATGCATCGATGGTCTGTCCACCGGAGTTCCATGGTGTGACTGAAAGTGATGGAGCTTCCTGTTGTGAAAAGGGGGTCGATGGTTTATCCTGCTGTGTGCGTGGGTTCGGACACGATCTGGCAGAGACCAACGTTGTGAAGATTGTCCACGAGGGATGTGGTGTTGGGGTCTAGTTGGTTGTCGAGGTGGAAGTTGAGGTCTCCCAGCAAGGTGTAGTTGGTGGACGCGATGGCTTGCAGGGAGATGATGTCCTTGATGGAGTTGGTGAATGGTCTGCGGGGTCCAGGGGGTCGGTCGATGAGAGTTCCTCAGAGGGTGGTGGTAGGGCTGGCCTGTATCTTGAAGTGCAGGTGTTCCATCAGGTCTGTGGGCTCGTTGGGGAGTGTGCTCAGCCGGAGGGTGGATTTGTGGACAATGGCGAATCCTCCTCAGGGCTGGTGGGACGTTCTTTTAGGGAGATCTTGTATCCTTGGGGAATAGCAATGGTGATGTCCAGTCCCGAAGTGGTGATGGTCCAGGTTTTGGTGAAGAATGTCACGTCCGGGGTGGTGCTGTCAAGGAGGTCCCAGATTTCTGTGGCGCATTTGTGAAGAGATCGGACGCTGAGGAGGATGCATTGCAGGGTCTTCGGTTTGGTTGTGTTCTTGCGGGAGGGTTGTGCTGGATGTTATTTTAGTAGTGTTTTGTAAAGCGCTCGGTCACCGGTTGGTTTCTTGGTGCTGGATCTAGGAGGTGCCGGAAGGTTTGACAGTTCAATTGTAAGCCTGAATGTACAACCAAGTTTTAAGAAATTTTCTGAATTTCAGTAGATCAGTAGTGGACCTGATTTCCAAAGGGATCGAATTCCATAACTTAGGGGACGGGGTTGCAAACCTGGCTCCTCCTTGTCGCTTTAACTTAAAGGTAGGTATTGACAGTAGCTGGAGGTGGGCCGAGCGAAGGATCTGTGAGGGAGTGTATCTGGAAATGAGACTATCTATGAATCCAGGACCCTGACCATGCAATGACTTGAATAACAGGCAACCAATCTTGAATACACAGCGTTGGGGCATCAGGGACCAGTGCAATTCCCTCAAAAGGGGGAAGGCATGATGCCACCTAGGTTGCCGGTAGATCAGTCTAGCTGCCTGGTTTTAGACTATCTGCAGCCGTGTCATAAGACCAGCTGGTAATCCAAGGTAGATTGCATTGGAATAATCTAGGCACGATAGAACCATAGCCATTACAACCTGTACCAGCGCGGCTTGGGACAACAATCTACTTATCTTTCTGATTTTACGCAGCTGGTAGGCACAAGAAGAGATAACAGATCCCACATGCGTTTTTAGAGACAGGTCATTGGATATTATAACTCAGAGGCTCTTGGCAGATGAAGAAGGGGTGGGAGGGGGTCCCAGGTCTCCTAGCCAATAGTGGGAGCCCCTGAATTTCTGGCTGCCACCTGTTAGGATTAATTCAGTCTTTCTTGGGTTTCGTTTTAGATGATTTCTGTCCATCCAGTGACTGATGAACCGCAAGGTTGACTGAAAAACCGAGACTGAATGGGGTGAATTATCTACGGTGAAGAGCAGCTGCAGACCATCAGCATAATTGAAAGTAACCATTTTTCTTTCCTTCAATGACCTGATCAATGGAAGGAGATACAGGTTAAATAAAAGTGGGGAGAGCGAAGATCCCTGTGGCACCCCACACATGGTTCTTTGCTTGGGAGCCACAAACTGGGCCAGGCGAACTGCCTGGAAGCGATCCTCCAAAAAGGAACATATCCAGCTTAAGGCTGCCCCCTGGATGCCTGCTTCCTTGACACGGTCCACCAGGATACCGTGGTCGACCGTGTCAAAAGCTGCGGATAAATCTAACAGCACCAGGGCCTGAGGAATACTCTTATCAGCTTTCTCCTGTAGGGCATCCATTACTGCAGTAATGACTGTCTCCGTGGAATGGTCAGGGCGAAAGCCCACTTGGTGTGGATCAAGAAAGTTAGTTTGTTCCAAAAAATTGGACAGACACTTTGCCACATGGGCCTCCAACATCTTATCCAGATATGGAAGCAAAGAAATAGGCCAATAGTTAGAAAGTGTCTGGGGGTCAGCTCCCGGTTTCTTCAAAAGAGAGATCACAGTAGCCTCTTTGAAAGATTTAGGTACACAGTCCTGAGATAGAGAATCATTTAGCAGGGCAAGGGCAGGACCTGGTAGGGCAGTGAAAACCTCCTTTAAAACATGTGGAGGACAACAGTCCATAGGGGAGCCAGAGCGACTTTAAGCAGAAGGCTGTGAAAGATCTTGACATTAATAGGGGGAAAAGTGTCCAGGGAACATGAATTTTTATATATGGAGGACGAAACTTCCTGGGCCATATGAATAGGAATGCTAGCTTTGATAAAGGACATTTTCTCAATAATGTTTTTTTTCAATTTATCACATGACGTTTGTGAGGGAGTGGGCCTGCTTAATACTCTGTCTGGATTAGACAATTCCTCTACGATGTTAAATATTTCTTTCGCTTGATTGGTGGAAGTAAGAATTCTAGATGAAAAGATGGATCCGTGGTCCTGGCGGTGCTGCAGGTGTGCCGGCAGTGGTGACAGCTGAAGGGTCCATGGGTGTTGGCTGGTAATGCTAGCTTACAGTTGTTGTTGCGGCCAGGGTTGAGTGCTTGGAGTGCCGCTGGGTTGTAGCGTTGGCGGTGCAGAGGTCCAGGGTTCCTGGCGCTGGTCACGTTTGGGTCATATACTTACATAGAGGGGATCTCAGTGACCTCTCTCCATCCATTGGTCTTCTGTTGTGTCATTTACATTTGACTTCTGCCCACTAAAGCATATATAGCATGGGGCACCCTACTTGAGCCACTGGTTAACTTCACTTTGAGTGGCTTCATTTTGCTCTCCCACAAGGTACACATCCACACACAGCTGGTTCCCTTCAGTGCTGGCATTTTTGTTTTAACTTTATAATAACTTTAGTGTTGCCTTTGTGTTTAGAGCCTTTCATTCTTATTTTCTTTCATTCTTTTTTCTTTCTCTTTCCTTCTCTCTTTCTATCTTTCTTTTTTCTCTCTCATTCTTTCATTCTTTTTTTGTTTCTTGCCTTCTTTTTTCTTTTCTTCTTTCCTTCTCTCTCCTTCATTCTTTCTTTCTGCCTTTCTTTTTTCTTTGTCTTTCTTTCTTACTTTCTTACTTCCTTTCACCTTCTTTGACTCTTGTCTTATTTCATTACTTCTTTCATTCTCTATTTCTTTCTTTCTTTAATTCCATCTCCTTCTTTCTCTTCTTCTTAGTTTTTTCTTTCTCTTTTTCTTTCTTTTTCTTTCCTTCTCTTTCGTTCCATCTTTTTCCTCTTTTCTTTCTTTCCTTCTTGTTTTCTTTCTCTCTTTCCTTCTTTCTGTCTCTTTTTCTTTCCTTCCCTCTTTTTCCCACCCATCATTCTTTCCTTTCATTCTCTTTCCTTTTTTCTTCCTTCATTTCTTTCTTCCTTTCTTTCTTTCTTTTCCTTTCCTTCTTTCTTTCCTTCTTTCCTTCTTTCTTTCTTTCTTTCTTCCTTTCTTGCTCTTTCTTGAATTTGTTCCCTACCTTCTTTTTTAGGTCTCGCCTTGCTATCGCGTAAGAGACTATTGTAAAAGGGCATTTCAAAGTGCTCCCAAAAAGCGGATTACATTGCTAGCATGCGCACAATCACGCGCTTGGTGCCGCCATGCACTCCGCTTTTTGGGAGCACTTCAAAGGGTTCGCTCCCCCGCCCCCAAGCGCGCGCGCCACGCTCCGCCGGGCTTGTTTGTTTTCGCATGATCGCGATCACTTTCACTTTTTCTTTTCGCGTTCTTGAGATTAAGGGGAGCGGGGAACTATGGTACACCGGCACCTCTCTCGCCCGTCGTGGTCTTTTTTTCTGTCTCTGCCGCACGGGAGAGCAGCGTTTTCACAGCTCAGCCCCTCGTCTCTTGTCCCTCAGCGACCTTCACACTCGAGGTATTTTCTTATCCTCTCCACCTCTGGTCCGCCCACCGTCCCTGGCACTCTTGTTGTTCCGGAGGCAGGTCCCTCTCTCGTCCTCCGCTTCTCTCTCCCGATCAGCCTCTACGTTCGTAGGCAAAGGGGAGATAGCAAAGCGGGAGGGGGGAAATCTTGTCTCACCTCCTTCGCTCCTCACCACCGCCGGCTTCCGAGTGTTTCCAGGCAGATCGCCGCCATCTGGCGTCCGCGGGTCTCGCTGTTTTTCTGCATAAGTCTCTATGGGCTCTATGTCACCTGCCGTCAGCTCTAGCAGGTCTCTTTGCCTCAGTAATGAATGCAGGGAGCTATTCAGTTCCCTTAAAGCTTTCAATGGGTGTCCTAGGCCAAGATTAAGTACAGAATTTTTATCGGGCTGCCGGAGCCGCCGAGAAAACACAGCTACTCGGCCATGCTGCTGGCCACGCCCCTCAAAAACATTACATTTTTAACTGTGCAATTATTGATCTTGTTTATTTTATAGACACCCGAGCAGTATAGGGCCAGAAATACATGTACCTTTGCCCTTGACGGCAATATAAGACCACATTACGCAGTTATCCTATATGTATCCTCTGCGAATACAACACAGTAGCGTGTGCTGTAAACCATGCCCTGTTTTGGAAAAGCTTCGGGAGAATTGTTCCTAGAAAATAATCACTTCTTACCCTTTCTACGGAGTGGCGTTCACTCCTTCCATCCTATGTATTCAATGTAAACTTCATGTTATGTCTTTAGCCGGTTTGAGAAACTGTATGAAACCACTAGACAGGTTAGAGCTATGACCTGCAATCCACCCACTGGGGGAATCCCCCCCCCCCTTCAGAAGCCGCGTCATCCCTCCTCCCTCCTCCTCCCTCTGCCTGCTGCTCTTCCCGACCTCCTCCCTCCGCTCTCTCCGCTCCCGGGGTCTCCCTGCTCCACCAGGGTCACCAAGAAGTCGGGCTCCCGGCTGGAGACCTAGATCGAGCGATGACATTTTGTTGCTGGGTCAGCCAGGTAAAGGAAGAGCTGCTCCTTCTTCAATTAACATTATATCAACACCTTGGCACTAACGTGTGAAATATGCTTTCCATTACTATGAACGTAGCAGTCCAGACCCCTTTTGTTTTAGTGATCCTTTAGGAATAGTTTAGATATTTTTAAACTGAGTTGGCTGCAAATGGCGACATAATTCAGCACATAGTGGATACGGGACTTGCTCACCACTCGCGTGTTTTTGTAAAAAAAAAAATGTTTTGCGTGCGCGCACACACAACTCCCAGGCTTGCGGCAGCGGCGTAAAGCATGAGCCGCCTTTCTCTTCTTATGCACGCCGTGGTGTGCTCCATCCATCCTGCTTGTTAGTTCCAGGATTTGTGCAGTATTGCCAGCCTGTAGCACCCTTTAACTTGTAGACAGAATTTGAGTTCATTATATCCAAGATATCTGATGATTTCTTTTATTTTTTCGCAAGACCAAAATACATCGGCAACATCTCTGTCATCATGCCTACGTTACTACTGCTTAGAGCGTCTGTGCAGTTTTGCCTTATAAAGGCGCTGACGGGTGCATTGCCGATTTAGTTGCATTTTGAAGAAACTGTACTCCAGTTCCGCTTCCCTGAGGCACTTGCCAGGAGTCATCGGGCTGTGATTCCAGGTTTCTCCAGGATTTGATTTCGCCTTTTGTAATGCTGATCTACAGAGGTCTGTACCGAGTATAGATCTACAGTACATTGTCGTAAGGTCCTAAAAAGAATGCAAAAAGTGCTCATGGTCTCCCCATAAGCCTAAAAATGTGAAGCTTTGATTTATCCTCCTCTACATGAAGCAATATACCTCACCTACTAGGCAATGTCTCAGGTATGCACATTTCCGGTCCTGAGACTCAGCACGTTTTCTATTCTGTTTTACCACTGCAAATATCTTTTTGACTCCACCAAACGTTTTTACCACCAATGTGTACTCCTGCATTTTTCTATGGGGTTTCACTTTGTATACTGAGTTTATATTTCAGCATCGAACATTTTGTCTGGAGATATCATAAATTCCCCTTTTAAAGTATCATGTTATCGTTTTAGTTCGCAATGGTTAGTTGTTGTGCAGGTGCTGTAGACCTATGAAAAAAATGTATGTGCCCTACTCCAAGGGTTCAGTAGTCTCCATGGTTGAAGCAGAGAATTGTTTGCCGCTACACACGTCAGTATTCATTTGTTGTTGTTGCTTCCCATATTGGGCCTAGTCATAGCCATCAATAGTCATGCTTCAGTCATAGTGCCCACAACCTCAGCCCTTCAGGACTCTACCAGTATCATAGACCCCTTCGAAAAATATTTGTGACTTACCACAATTTAATGCATTCACAGTCTCTACTACAAAATGCCATTCCTTTATGTTAAATATGTATACATTTGTATAAAACCACCCAGTTTGCATGATTTTACCACCCTTAGTGCATTAAGATGTGCAGGCCACTTTTCTTACTGTAGTATCCAGTGTGTTTCCATTCCCAGTGGGTATGTAAGCTGCTGTAAGGTTTTTGTGTTTAGGTGTCTGATTATTGTGGTGTTCTCTTAATTACACTAGTAAGTTGCCCTGGACGGTAGAGAATCGCAGACCAATCAGCATACTGGCTCATGATGCGCCATTACCTGTATCATGCAATTTTATATTGAAGTACCATATTTTCATTGGCATAGCCAATAGGTCTCGCTTTTGGGACCTTATAAGTATTTAGTTATGCAGCACAATATCCTTTGTGCAAATACATGAACTGTTGAATGGCGAAACACTCATAAGGTCCCAAAAGCGAGACCTATTGGCTATGCCAATGCTTGTTCTTGCCTTCTTTCTTGCCTGCCATCTTTCTTTTTTGCCTGCCATCTTTCTTTCTTTGTTTCTTTGTTTGTTTGTTTCTTTCTTTTTTTCTTGAGACTTGCAGGTAATGCCAAACTGATTGACTATTCCTAAATAATATAGTTTTGCAAAAACCATGACAAAACAAAACAAAATGAGAATTGCCAGAAGGCTAACATCAGACCTATAGGCTTTGCCAATGCTTTTTATTAAATAGGCTTTGCAATCTATGGTTGGTTGCGTAGGAACACCCATGTACAACCCAAGGGAAGTCCCTTGAGACATAGTAGAGCAAAGTAGTGGTCAAGCAGTAGGATGAGAGCTGTGGGGTTAGATGGGGTTTGCTCCAAACTCTATGGGGTTTCGTGGCAACACCCATGTACAACCCTTTGAAGGCCCTATTGACGCATAGTAGAGCAAAGTAGCGGTCAAGCAGTAGAATGGGAGCTGTGGGATTTATGTATTCAAGTGCACTTCCAGGTAGTCTATTTGGTTCTTGGCATCCAAACTCTGGGGAAAAGCAGAGGAGTGTTAGAAGTCGAAAGATGCCTTCTGCCTGGTCTGCGCCACTGCATCTTTCTTCTCGTTCCTTAGATCTCCGATCTCATTATACAGATATAAGCTTATCCTTGGCCTTTAGATATTATCCCTGGGCTATGACTTGTTCCAAGAAGAAGTGGCCCTTTCCCAAATCATAATGCCCTTAAGCATTTGTAATCCTAGCCTCCAGTTTCATATAGGCTGACATTAAGACTGGAGTTCCCCTCCGCACAGAGGTAGCCCAAACCCATTCAATAATTATCCTCATTCTAACTTAGAATTAAATGAAATATTACTGCCGATTTCCAGTGTTTTGGAAGGATGAAGTAACTGATCTGCAAATGACAACCAGGCTCGCACTGAGGATTGATTACCCTTGTCTACTTTTAATGAAAATGAAGGATGGGGGAGGCAATGGAGCTGTGTAATTATCACAGCAGCTGAAAGAGAAAATGTATAAAGGCATCATGGAAGCCCCCGAGAGTTCACCTCAATCCTGATCAAGGTCGCCGCTGTCTGGCGAAAACTATTATAAATTACAGAATCGCGGATCCACTTTGAGCACGAGAACGTGTAGATTAACCTATGATCTGCAGAACCAAGAGAGCTTTGGGCAATTAAGATGTTAGTTAATTTCACTTGTGTACTTGGAATTGCTAATGAAGTGTTTTTGAAAACTGTAGGAGAGTTATCTGCATTTTTTCTCTAGCCTCTGACCAGGGATGTTGCTCCTTCTGTGAATAGAGATTTCTAATTAATTTACAAATAACACGCATTGATCTCTCCTGCTGGTGCCTTGAGCACTTAGTCTTAGGAGGTAAAGTATTTCAATATGTAAATTGAAATTATCGTTCTCCATACGCGAGGTGCTTGCCCACGTGATGCTTGCACCTTGCGGACATGAATGTAAATTGGTCATTGGAAAGGTTAGTTAATTTTGCTATTGGCATGATTTGCAAAACTGACATTCCTAACGCTTTGTATCCGTGGTCTGGTCTATGAGCAGCTCCATAGATTCAGTCCTGCTTCATTCTTCCTTCTCCAGCTCGTTAGCTGGGAAGATTCACAGGATTCGTATAGCTCACTTATGTATATTCATCCAGTGGCCAGACAATTTTTTTTTTTACTTTGCACAATTAACAAACATATGCAGTATTATCAGAAGATAAGGATCTCATGCTGGGGCATGCATGCCCCATCACTATTGTGCATCTCCCCAAAGCTTTGGAGATTCATTTTTTAACTTTTTGCTGCATGGGAATGTTTTCAGAATTACTTACAGATGTAATCATACAACTGGTTATTGCACAAGGTACTTTGCTGAAGTGGAATTATAGCTTTAGCTCTTTGGGCCAGATGTAATACCATTCCATTTTGCAGGTCGCAAATCGCGATGTTTTGCGACTTGCAATTGCAACTAGCAAAATGGAATGTATAACAGTGTCGCAGACACTGTTTACGATTCCTAATGGTGTCGCAAATTACCTGCCTCATCAATATTCATGAAGCAGGTCGCAATTTGCGACCCATTGGGAATAGCCAGCAGTCGCAGAGATGGTGACCTGCTGGGGTCAGCAGACTACGATGTCGGTCACAGCTTTTCAATAAGGCAGTTTTTTTTTTTTAAATGCAGTTGATTTTCCTTAAAGGTAAATCGTATGCATTTAAAAAATAAAAATAAAATGTTTCTGTGTCATTGTTTAGGAGTAGGCAGTGGTCAGTGGAACCACTGGCTGCTCCTCAAAAAACAAGTTTTATGACCCCCTTGTCGCACCCCTTCCAAATAGCGACTTGCAAACACTAATTTGTGAGTCACCGACTCACAAAATAGCATTTGTACATACCACCACTCTGTTTTTGCGGTCGCAAACGGGCCAATTTCCCTTTTGCAACCGAAAAAACAGTCGTACATATGGCCCTTTATGCCTTATTCACTGCTTGTGGTGTTGAGAAGAGGCTTTAACACCATCCAGAAATGTACTGGGACTTGTTGGAATCACACAGTGTTTCTGGGCTTTCTTTACTTATATTCTGAATACATACCTGGGTTCTTGAGGGCAGTAGGATGCTGGTAGAGATGAGTGGAGGATTTGGCATGTTGGCACATGTAGAAATTGTGGGATATCCTGGGGTAGTGACGTTCTGGGTGAGTTGAGCATGACGGAGGTCCCTCAGTTCCACCTTTCTGATGTTCCGTAGTGAAAACACATTGTTTAACTCCAGGCCAAAGAAGCAGCACTCTGTGAACATGATGATTTGTATGAAAATGTACCGTTCCAAGTAGGGAAAGCAGGCACCTTTCAACAGAAAAGTTGCCAAGTCCTTATGTTATAACTGATAGTTTAAGCATTGCTAAAGTACAAGCAGATTGCAGACTGGCTGATAAACTGTTAATTTGCTCACCAGGATTTGAATGCATCAAATTGGACAGTACAAGCACCTTTTACTAAGACAGTCATATTTTAACAGAACCTATCTACAGCACAATTTGTTTAACATTGGGCAGTTTTAGCTCTTGTCAGTAAAACTGCTATTTCTTGAGCATGGAGGGTTGGCACTCGTCAAGCTTGTGTTCTAACCATGGTAAGTATGGAATGCTTGAAATAATCTCAACCACTAGTAGTCGCTCTGGGACAAATTCCTGCCCATTTTTTATGCTCATGGCACCTTTACAGGCAAAACTAACCACATGCAAAGCATTCATTGCTACAGCCCTTCAGGGGCAACAGATTCCACACTTTCCCTTCTGAGACATGTGATTGCTTTGTTGGGCCTCATCAGTGAGGTGCAGCATTTTATTTAGTCATATTTTGCTCTGAAAAAACTTTCAATCTATATTAATACAAAGCATAAAATGTCAAGTTACTTCACCTGTGTTCATCAATTATATATCAATGGGCCCGAATCCCAAAGGTAAACTTATACTTTTGTGTAAGTTTACTCCTTCTCTGTATTAACAATGGTACACTTAGACCAAAAGTCTAACTTACTATTTTTTAATCTTCACAAAGGTAAATTTAGACCAGGGGCCCTATTATGTATAGGGCGTACTTTCCCTGTTTGTGCCCTGGCACACCTTAAAGCAGGTCATGAGCGCAGAGACAAATGGATTATTTCATTTGCATGGGGCAGGCTAGTATTGTGAGTATCATAATATAATATTATGGTTATAATTATTCTTTTTATGGTGGTCATAAATAGGCAGTCCCTCAACTTTTATATATTTTTCCAGGCAACTGTATTCATTAGTAAACCACAGTTTTAATTTCTGAATACTACTCTTCAAATGAAGGGGGAATTTAGTCTTCCAATCTTTTTGCTTTTACCCAAAATAGAGTGAATGTTCATGAAAGAAAACAACGTCAGAGGTAACATGCTTGTTTTGGAAAAGAAGCTGACTAAACTAACCTGTTTTTCAGTTTATTCCAGGTTGCAGAGCACCTCAGCAGGAATATGGGCCTCATTTACAAGAACTGACGCATTGCTGCGCTGCGTCAGCAATGTGTCAAAATGACGCGATTCGCAACATCATTTTTAAAAGATCAGGCTGCATTAAAAAAAATTGCCGCAGACGTTTTGTCACAGAGGAAACTGATGCACAGGGAGTAAAACTGACATTAGCCTGGTTAGCAGCAAGTAAAGTGATGCTAACTATCCCAGCAGCACTTTCAGTACATCAAGCGTCAGATTACATATAAAAAATGACACTTTGTGAAAAGAAGACATTTGCACACTTCACAGAAGGCAGCAATGGAGCAGGGAGAACAGAACAGCAGCCAGCACAACAACCCTAGCACCTGCCAGGATGTCCATGCAGACTCCCAAAGGAAAAGAAAGAGGAAGTGCAACTTCAGTGAGGAGGGGAAGAAATCTTGATCACTGAGGTGACAGAGCTCACAATCAGCTCTTTGTCACCTCATAATTGTCATTATGAAAGAAAGAGTCATTTGGCAGTACATAGTGGCTAAAATCAACAGCGTGGGACAAGCCAAGAGGACAGTCATCGACTACAAACAATGCTGTGACTACTATAAGCACAGGACGAAGGAGAACCTGGACAACAAGCTGAAGGCAGCCATGCAGAAAGGAGGTGGAAGCCTGGCGCTACAGGAGGCGCTAAATGACTTGGAGGAGTGGGTGGCAGCTGTCATCCCAGAAGAGTTGGTTGCAAGAGTTCTGGGACAAGACATTGCAGCCCACGAGGAACATCAAAACATACAGGTTAAGTTGCTACCAAAGTCAATGAGGGCAAGAAGGTCATGTTGTGCAGCGCAGTGAGCTAGGTACCAGTGCTCCACTGAGCTGTGTGCAGGACAAAGAGCAGGAATTTGGGTCATGTACCTTAATACATCACACAAGTGTAAGTCATAGTGCCCAGTTACATTTGGCACAGCTCAGTCCAGCTCCCTTACATTTATCCCTTCCATGTGTGAAGTGCAGTACTAGTCCAGGTACAGCTTTGCATACTGGCACTTGTACTGGAATGTATAACATGACTCACCAGTAACAAGTCCCGCAGTACAAAGCAAAACAAGGAAATGGAACAACACATCCTGCATGGACACATCAACCCTACCCAACCTGACTGTCACTTTGCACCAAGAGGCCACTGTGTCTAACGTCTGCCCATGCACACAAATATGGACTCTAAAGAAATATAATGCAATGAGCTTGTCGGAGAAGAAATTGGACACCTGAGAGGGGGTCATGTGTGGGCAGGTTAAGGATAAACACATAGAAACTTGCAGAGAGTCACGTGTATAGTACACTACATGAAACTGCATGAAACTACATTGCACACAGCTTGTCCCGATGGGCAGGTTGAGAGCACACAGGTATCACCTCCCATGGTAGGGACCTGCATAAATCCTACATGTGATGTGGCCCTGGGTACAGACAAAGTACCTGTCAGGAAGGAGTCTTAAGGCAAAATGTCTTACCATGCCACATATATCAAAGTCGGAGAATATGAAACAGTGATCTGTCAAGGTATAGGATACACTAGTCTGTCACCACAAAGGGCCGGAGTGAGGGATGGTTGAAGGCTGAGGTGGATGAGCCCATTTGTGTGTCAAACCTGACTAGATAAATGTCACCAAATCCAGCACTATTGCCATGTGGACGAAAGCTCATCCCGTATCCCACAAAAACAGCCATCCATGTCAGTCCATTGGCTATGGTCACACAGCCATCCATGTCAGTGCATTGGCTATGGTCACACATATTGTTGGTGCATAGACAGTTGGAAGTCAATGTATTATCTGGGTACCATCTCTGCGTGGCAGTAAGGTGAGTGCCTGACCCAAAATTAGGATTGCCAGAGGAGGCATATACATGTACAAGTGAGGGGGCCTAAGTAAACAGATGTGTGAAACTCTGCAGATGACCTACTCTGTCAATGATAAATGGAGTGAGTGTCTGTGTTAGCAATCTACCTAGTTTGACTGGGCCCATCCCCTCAGAGTTGCTACACAGTGCCCACTGTCCACAAATATGAAACCAACTGTGTGTGCAATGAAATCACAACTGTAAATGTACATGAGGGTGTCTTAGCGCTGGCAATTTGTAAAACGGTAGCAGGGGGCATATGTATCAAACGATTTTGTATTCGCAAACGCTGCGATTCGCAAAAAAACAGCGTTTGCGAATACAAAATCGCAAAATGAGATGTATGAGCCATTTTCGCATCACATTATTAAGGAATCGCTAATTTTGCGATTCCTTAATTTTGCGTAAGCATTTAAGGAATCGCAAATTGTGATTCCTTAAATGCTATGTAACACGCACCCAAGTTCCCAACTTCAAGTTGGTGGTGATTTGCGATTTCTTTGAAAAATGCACTTTTTGGCATTTTTCAAAGTGCCATGTGGTGCACATACATGCCCTTAGGGCATGTATGTGCGCCTTATGCGCACACATGCTAATTTCAGGGGTGCATCAGGGTGTCATCATGACACCCTTGCACCTTTGAAATTATTCTCAATTTGCGATTAGCAAATTGCGATTCGCAATTTGAGAATGACTTCCCATTCATAGCTATGGGCCTCCTGGCCCATAGGAATGAATGGGAAGGTATTCCTTAATTGCGATTTCGCAATTTGCTAATCTCAATTAAGGAATATTTAGAATTCGCAAAATATGTGCGAATTTTTAAATCCATCCCGTCTTGCAATTCTCAAATAGCGATTCTCAAAAAAATGGAGATTTTGATACATATGCCCCCAGGTCACTAAACTTGACTAGATGATTCAGTAGAGAGCTAGGTCTTCAATTGCTTCCTAAACTGCAGATGGTGAGTTAGGAGCATAGAGATAGTGGCAATGAATTACAGAGTTTCCCCGCACAGAAGGAATGTGTAAAATGCATTACGTTTAGTACTGAAGCATCCCCTTTCCTACTAGAGTGTCACCTTACCAACTCAAGCATCATGTTTTCTGGTAAGCATCACTTTTATGACAAATGTGTCATGTTTAGTAGTAAGGTGTCCTCTTTTCGACTAGAGTGTCACCTTTCCAACTCAGGTGTCACATACTCTGGTAACCGTCACTTTTCCAACAAATGTTTCACATTTAGTACTGATCCGTCCCAGTTCCGACTAGAGCGTCACCTTTCCAACTCATGCATCACATTTTCTGGTAAAGTGTCACTTTTCAGACAAATGCGTCACATTTGGTACTGAGGCATCCCCTTTCCTACTAGAGTGTCATCTTTCCGACATAAGCGTGTTTTTATCTTGCCACATCACTAGGGAAATGGGTAAAGTACAAGTTACAGAACACATGACAATGCCCAATGTATTGTTTCTTACGAGTTGACATTGATGCCTGCCTTCCGACCTAAAAGTAAACTTTTGAGGCCTACTTCTAGTTGATGAGACGTGGGCATGTTGATGTTTCCTAGGACTGTGACATGAACGCAAAGACAACTAATCTTTTCAAACATTTATTTTCATGTTGAACCTTCATTGCATGTTGCATCATGGTTCATTTCCAAACATTTTGATCAGACAAAGATATGTAGCACAATGTATGTAAATCAGCGATTGCCAGCCACAGTGTTTTGGATGTCTCCACCATTGGCATCTAATCCTCCCCCATCCTCCATCTTGTCCTACTGTAGTTGACCTCGTCCCAGGAGACATTAGTCCGCACACATATATTGTGCAGTATGGCACAAACAAGTATGATTTTGCACACCATTGGTGGTGAGTAGAGCAATCTCCCCCGCGATGTCAAGACTCTGGAACTTGGCCTTGAGCAGGTCAAAGGTTCGCTCAACAGTTTTGTGTGTCTTGCTGACTGCCTGGTTGTAGGCCTTCTCTGGATCAGTCTGGAGGTGTGTATATGGGGTCATGACCCAAGATGAAGCCCATATCCTTGGTTAGCTGAAAGTGAAAAGAAAGAACAACTGTTAATACTTTGGCTCACTGTTAAAGATACATGCCACGCCATGTGTGTCATTTGTAGATACACAGTCATGCACATTTTTTACATTTTCACAATATGTGTTAGTCATACAATCATTCATAGGTTACCACATGTGTCTTCCATTACTTTGTGTACTAGCAAACGCTGAGAATGGGCTGATACATTGTACACTTCTACATCCACACTGTCACATTGATAATGTAGCGTTCTCTGCTGTCTATTTGTAGATGATCTTGACTACTGTATGTTGTGTGCTCCCACTACATGTGTGAAGTGACAGATTGGTGTTCAGGTATTTAGCTAGTTGGTCCTCACATGGTAGGTAATGACATAGCAGACATGCCTTACACTGAAACATGCGGATGTCCATGGTAAACCACAGATGTCAGTGGTGGGATACATGACATGCCTGATGAACCATGGGAGTGGCATGGAGACACACCCACAACCCACATAGAACCCCTCCCTTGCACTTAGTGATGCTATACTGCATTTTGGCCAGCAATGCATTGCTCTGTTCCACCATTCAAAGGCAGCCATATTGACTTTGTGTGTCTTAACATGTGTGACTTGGGGGTTTGCTTGACACATGTACTATGATGCATGGTGCATGTATGAGGCACACCCCTCATACTTATGTCCCTATTTGCATCAACAGACACAGAGATGGGTATTGTGTCATCCACCTCTGTCTGTTAGTGGGTTCATTGGGGACTTGGGATTTGCTTACCTACAAGTAGGCCATTCCCATATTGGCCATTCTGGAAGTATTCATTTATGACGGAGCGTGTGAAGATGTATGCGTGATGCACACTCCCTGAGTATTTGGCCAACACGTTGGTGAACATCTCCCGATGGTCGACGATGAACTGGACATAAATGGAGTGGGTGCCATGCCGGTTCCTGTAGAGATGGGATGTTGCTGCAGGGGGAGCAGTTGCACGCGTACAGTCTATGGCACTCAACACATGTGGGAAACCGGCGTATGGCATAGAAGCCTTGTTTGATCTCCAGCTGAAGTTGTTGTGTGTTTGTGAAGAGGCGGTAATGTGACATTAGGCAGATGATGGCGTCCAGGACAGAGGGTAGAAAAACCAAGATAAATGGCTGGCAGATTCCTGCCACTGTGCCTGTTGTGATCTGGAATGAGCCTGATGTCAACATGTGTAGAACAGCCATGAGCTTTTCCTGGGAGGAATGTTGGTGGCCCTGGGAGTTTGTGCCGGTAGCCTTGGTGCTATCTGGTGCAGCAGTTGGACAATGGACATCCTCTTGAGCCAGCAGTATATGATGACCTCATCCTCCCTGAGATCAATTAGGGTATTATGCTAGCGATAAACATGCTCCCTTTTCTCGCGATGCCTCTGTGGTGGTGGGGGGTGGTTGGTGTGGTGGTGGTCATCCCCTTGCGACTCAAATCTGCAAAATGAGCACCTTCATGGTATAGTTGTGCTTGCCACACTGTTCTCTCTGACTTCTCTTGTATGCCAATATCAATGCATCATTTCCTATGTATGGATTTTACAGGAGAAGGAATTATGATGCTTTAGGGCCTCTCCATGACTCAAGAAGACGATGCGTCACTTTAGTTAAAACTCGTTAATATCCATGTGTTTATTTCACAGTGGATATTACGATGGAACGCCTAAATTGCATATGTTAATAATCACCTGACGCTGGCAGTTCCGACACAGGTTCCTTTTGACGCAGGACTCTAAAAAGTGAAACATCCTCCAAGATACGTCAGCTTGTAAATATGGAGTACTTACAGCACCACCAATGCGTCAAAAATGTTGATGCATTGGCAGCACAAGCTCCTTATACATAAACCTGTACTTCTTTACACATAATTGTGTCAGTTATTCTCATTAATGGTTAATTCCCACCAGCCCCCACTTGTTAATACATTCACCAAATGCATACTCCGGGGAAGAGGTCCAACAGACTGCAGAGTGTTACTAATATTTGCTTTCATATTTATTTAGATAATCCCCCTTTTCTGTTATGTTTCAAAAATCATCTTAGCTTGCACCTCAGTAATCAACATCAATCCTGTGCCACAGTGTGCTATAGGAGGTATAGCAGGTCTGGGCAGACCAGCTGCAAATAGGGTACTGTGATGGATAGAATCTTTAAATTAATCCCAAGCACTGGTAATCATTCTGAGCAAATTTCAGTCTATTGTATTTCTCTCACTGTACCATACAGAGACCAGTCATATACAGATTGTTACCCTGTCATTGTAAGGCATGCCCAGTCCAAACTGCCATTCCAAATAAAGAATATCATCTGTTATCACGCATGTCAAAACAACACGTGGCTTAACACACAGTCAATACCACAACTGTGCCTTTACCACAAGTTCCATTACAATGGAAGTCATTACAATGACTTGCTTTAGGGAAGTGCTGGACTTTGGAATAGATAAAATGACTAATATTAAAACATTGGTACAGCTTAAACGATTAACTGCCAGTAATATAATTCTGAGCACATGAAAGTAACAATTTGGTGAGCACATTGCCAGTTCAACCAACAGGCGTGAGACAAGCATGAGATATCTGATGTACCAGCCATAGAGAGAAAGAAATGTATTTGAAAGCTCCTGTCTCAATGGAGGCATCTTAAACACTAGCCCATTTGTATACCAACTGTGGGAAACAAAGAAGCAGCACCAAAAGCATGCTACCCAGCACGTGAACAAATATATTTTGAGTCCCAGGCGAAATGATAACTGTTTTGTGGCTGCCACTCCCCTAACAACAGGTCAGATTAAGTTGTTTGTTTGAAATTTGGTCCCTTTTATTAGTAACACGTTATAGCAGTTACCTAAATACACCTTAGTGTAGTGTCTGCCTTGTTGATGCATATTACTCTATGTAATATTAATCATTTTCATTTGTAAAAACAATCAATTTTATTGACACTCCTCAAATATATATATATATATGTGCAAACAATAATAACACACTTGGTAAATGCATGGATAATAATATGAAATACAAGCAGCAAATAATATGAGATAAAACTCAAGAAAATATACTGGACGCCCTGCAAGAGATCAGAAAGATATATATACACTAAATACATCAAATGATTACTTTAAATGTGCACTCTGACTCATTCACACATCACAAAGAGAATGCCTCAAATGACCACAGCCACTGGAACCACGTATCACAATGGCATTAGTCAGAAACAAATCACCTCACCCGATCGTTTACTCGACATCCTTGCCAACTCAAGCTGGGGGAGCCCATTACAGCCAAGCAATGAACTCTCGATCAGAACTCAAATCCAGATTCTTGTGGCAATACGTCTATTCCACAAGTGAACTCCCACACTGGCTGTCAACAACTCTCAGCTTTATAGTCTCAAAACACACTAGAAGGTTTGAGAGCCTTCCTCTTTGCGCCAAGGAAATTTACTGCAACTGGCCAGCTTCGAGTCAGGAAGGAGTTCCCACATTCTCTCTACATTCTCACATATTCCAGCCTTCATCTTGAAGAAGCTTATGAAAACCTTCCAGGGTACATCAAACAATCTCTCACAAAACAATCCTTAAACATCATTAACCCAAGCAACTTGCAAACACTCTGGGGGCATGTGTGTGCGCTCAGAGAAGCTCAAGCAAGGCAGGATGACATGAGGCCATGTCAAAGCCAATAATAGGAACTTCATAATACTTGATCTCTCAATGTACAACACAGTGCACATTTGTGCACCACTGTTTATATTATCACATACTTCATCTCACAATGTACAACACAGTGCACATTTGTGCATTAATGCTCATAACTGCACTTCAAAAAAAAAAGTAAATTCCACACCTCTCTCTCTCTCATGCTTTCAAATGCACATCCCACACGTTCTGGTCTTGGCAAGCTGTTCTACTGTGACAGCTCCAACTTCAAAACTATGAGAAGAGAAACAAGGTATATGCAGGACGTTGTACATTCAGGCTAGGATAAAATAACACACCAAAGTCACTTAAAATGATGGTAGTCAAAGGTCATCACAGGGTGTCAGACCATAGGAGTGACTCTAGCACTAAAATCGTGTAGGACTGGGTTGCTGAATATTACAGTAAGGTGCCCGCTTCGACAGAGAGGGCCTACTCCCCCCCTCTCCCTGAAACTACATCAGGGGCATAACAGACCCTGATGGGTCTCCCCCTGTGGTCCCCGGCGACCCAGCCTTCAGCCCTAAAAGAGAACATTGAGGACAGGCACCAGGCTTTGAAGGCAGCAGATTCTTTGGGGGACAATGTTGGCACCTCAGAAGGGAAGAGAGGTCCTCATATCTTCTTCTCTGACAATAACTCCACCATGACAGAAGGCTCGTGAAAGGGCTCTCAGACCTCTCCACTGGTAATGCCACAGACAGTCATCAGCCTACTATTGCCTGAAACATCATGGCATACCCCCAGATGGGAGGTCTTCCTAACCGCTGCACTTAAATCACTCGGTCCCACCAAAGTGGCTACCCCCCATACTGGGGACATGGCCACAACACACTGAGAAACATGAGGATAGGGGCAAAGTGACCCTACCATCTATTGATCCAATGCTTGGTACCGCATAAATACACTGTTGGCACACCGGGCTACAGCATGCTCCTGCACTCTTTTCTCCTGCTTCGCCACTACCTAATGTTTCCCAATGGTTAGACACTTTGGGCATGCTGCCATTTGCAGTAGGCTCTACTTGTTTTTGTCCTTCTTTTAGAACTCCCCAGTTCTACTGTTCATACCCCAGTGACGCCAACCAGGCAGGCACACAACTCTCGGTCCCCAAGGGGCTGGCAGACATGCCTACACCTTTGAAAGAGCACACAAGGGCATACCCGTGGCACTGACCACAGACAGTTCACCTCCCCGGCAACTACCCCCTCCAGTAAAAAACGATTCCTTACCCTGAACATGTGAAGTATGCACACGGCCATAAAGTGGTATTCTATCTCATCCTTCCTCAAACGGTAAAACACTCAAATCATATTTCTTCATGAAACTGACACCACCACCATAGAACTACAGCACCTGTGTAGGAAATGGCGGGGGACTATATTGGCCTCAACCTGCTCCTCTTATGCCCGTGGAGCACTTATTTGTATTTGGCCTGGTGTCGTTTTTCAGGTGCTAGACACGATTATAGAAAAGGTGGGTCAATATGTGCTGCTAAACGACCACCTCGACGGCTCCTGTATACTCACATTTCAGTATTTATGCCCCAAATACCAATCGCCGGGGGGGTCCTGGACCGAGCTTCCAGGTTGACTGGCACTTAAGACCCACACACCATGAGTATAAGGCAGGGACTACAATTGCGTACTAGATACGTAGCTGGACCATTTCTACTCCCCCTCTCCTCCACATACTCAGTCCAAACATTTTGCAAGCTGGGTTCACCAACGGGCTCTCGCGACTGCCTGGAGGACTTTGAACCCCCACATCCACGTTTACTTCTTCCATTCAGCTCCACATGCCATGTCCATTCGCCTCAATTGGCTTAATGCTCCACCTCCGTCTTGAGAATGGTTAAACATGCAGATTGCCTAGGGCGCATAGTTTTGGATCATGCTGCACATGTAGTAGATGTGGTGTGGAATGCCCCAAATGCCCTAGTGTTTATGTGGCATCTCTCTCGGGGAACACCTGAAGGATATGCTATTGTGAATCTCAGTAAGAGCATATTAGACAGTATTTTACAGAGGACCGGACCACAATAAGCTGAATCGGTACAACTAGGGAAATCGAATGGGACACCTTTAAGGTGGTCACTAGAGGTGTCTGTCTGTAGAAAGTGGCAGGATAGGTAGGCTACTGGATGGAGAGATCAATGAAGCTGAAAAACGCATTCCCACTCTGGAGTGAGCTGTGACCCATGACCCGTCTAGAGGACTGGAGCTGACCGCGGCCAGACCCCAACTCGCTACCCTACTGAGCGGCTGTGCTGCTTCAATATAAACACCTACGTGAAGAGGACACACCAACAGGGTGACAAATCTGGCCAACTCCTGATGTGGCTGGCTCTGCAGGACACCCGCTTAGGTGAGATCCTAGAAATAGATTCTCCCACAATGGGTACCATGCATACTCAGTGGAATATACTAAATGCATTTTATGCCTACTATTCTCCCATATAAAAAACATCCCCACCTCGAGACACGGATGCCACTGGCACTTTTCTGACAGGATCTACTCTCCTTCTCATCCCTGCTACCACCAAAGCTGGCATGGAAACCTATATAATGGACCCTGAGATCAAACACTCTATTCGTACCTGGCCAGAAACAAAACCCCTAGCCTAGATGGGTTCCCAATTGAAAACTACAGTGTCCTTGCTGAGAGCCTTGCACCTGGACTGAAAGAAATGTGTACAGCAAGGCCCTCCACCTTGGGGAACTCCCCCATCACTCCGGGAATCCATCCTGGTGTCTCTGACGAAGCTAGACAGAGAACCTATCCGTCTCTCCTCATACAGGCTGATCACCATCCTAGGTGCAGGTTGTAAGATTCTTGGGAAAATCCTGGCAGATAGATATGCACAAATCCTACCAGAATTAATACACCCAGACTAAAATGGCTTTGTCCCAGGATGCAGTACATCTCAGAATATCTGCCATCTCTTCCAAGCCATGCATCAGGCCTCCCAAAGTTGCCCACACACAGCCTCTCTGATACTGGACCTAGAGAAGGCCTATGATACCCTAACTTGGGACTATCTCTTCCGAGTGCTGGGTGAGATTGGGGTGGGGAAACCCATCTTGGAGTACACTGAATTATTATATGCTCTCCCTGCCACCGGAATTCGCCTGGGCTAACTTGTTTCACCACCCTCCGTGGTGGGTAGAGGCACTTGGTAGTGCTGCCCATTGTTTCCCCTGCTGGTCGCCATTGCTAAGAAACCTCTGGCTCTCTGATTTTGCTGAGTAGGGAGACTGGGGAACCCCCCTAGATGATGTGACACATGCAGTGTCTCTGTACTCAAACGACCTGCCTTCTATACCTTCGGGAAGTCTGCCCAGACCTCTCCTCCATAAACACTTCGCCACTTTGCCAAGGCAGCAGGCCTCCAAGTCAACGGAGCAAAATCTTTTGTATACCCACTTAGTCCTACTATACCATCCCATGTAGTGTGCCTCGTCGGTACCCTGCTGACCTAGAAGGATGTCACTGTCTGGTTTCTTGGGGTTCTACTTTACCACTATGCTACCCATCTTTACGAGGGTAACCCGAAAAAGCCCTCTCCACCTTAAAACCCCAAGTATAGTTTTGGAAGCAACTACCCTTATGCACTACCAGGAATATACCATATCCAAAATGATAATGTTACAGAGGCTACTTTATTATTTTTGTGAATGTCCCCATTAGCCCCCCCAGCACTTTTTCCCAGACCTGGGCACTCTATTAGGTGAATGTATATGGGGAGACAAGCGCCACCGGGTTGTGCTGAAGACGTTGCTGCTGCTGGTGGGCAGGGAAGGGCTTTGAGCCCCATCATTTGAGGCCTACTATCTGGCGGCACAGTCACAATCAGTCTCAAGATCGCTGGCAGGATATCACCTGAGGGAAATATGCAACAGCTTTAGCATCCTATCCATGGACCGAAATTTCTGCTACCCAACACCACGCCCCAGTCTGCATGTTTGCTACAGGTCACAATCACCCACAAGTGCCTGGCTAGAGTCTGTCACCTTACATGGCACATACTGCTTTATGCTCCAGTGCTTCCCCTGCATGGTCTTCCACATTTCCCTGGTGCCTACTCCGCCACTGACCTGTGGGCTTGGCATGAGCAATCTCTGACCACAGTCAGTGACCTATTCTCTGCTCGCCACATCCTCACCTTTGACTAACTTCTCTTAGACCTCGCTATTCCCTGAGGGCAATTTATAACTTGCATCATACCTGCCATGCTTGACAAGGAACCTCAAACACACCCTGTCATACTATCTTTCCTACGCATAGGGGGCTGGGTGTCACCTGATAACATGGATCTATAAAGCCATACGGGAACACACTGGGATCCCTCTTGTCACCTTACGGGACAGATGGGTGGATGATTTACACTGGGTGCTGCACGATTCAGAATGGGAACAGGCACTGGAATTCCCCCAGTGGTTGTCTAGGAACACCCAATTCAAAAACATTTATTTCTCCATCCTACACCAAGCCTTTTTGATACCCGAGCAGGTGTATCACTGCATCCCCACTGCACGATTGTGCTGCCCACGCTGCAACTCTGCTTCAACTGTTCTACAGCAAATGTTGTGGTCCTGCCTGCCCTCTACCTCTCTTGACAGTCATTCTACCATGCGCTAGTGGATGTCACCGAGCTCTCTGATTTCGAATTGTGAGAGGCATGTGCCGTCAGTGTCTTCAAGCGCTACATAAGGTGCAGGCATGCTTTGCTGGTTTGGCCCTCCTGCTGGCCAAGAGAATCCTGACCTTGCAGTGTAGGGCTGCATAGACACCCTGATCTCTACCTGGCATGGAGCGGTGAGGAAATGGGGAAAGGCTGAGGGCAAGGCCCTGTGCCACGAAGATGTTCAGCTTCTTTTGCACACAGCCAATCTCTGCAGCCTTGACACCCTCCGTGAACATTTGCAGCAACTTTCCTGTAACCATGACCTACCCCCGTGAGCCTCCTAGGATGGTCCACTGTGTTCATATATTTCTCCCCATCAACTCTCTCCTTCTCTCCACTTCTCCCCCTGCCTCATCAACCTCCTCATCCCATCAGGAGACTTGGAGCCGAAAATGACCAAACTAATTTAAGACTACCTGCACAGAATTGACGGCACACTGGGAGTCCACCTAGCTCACACACTGTTCAGCCGACCTGGCCGATGCCCACAAATGGTCATGCCCATCCTCCTACCCAATGAATGTTCCCATTCATGTAGAGGGGAGGCCCTACCCTGGCCTTCCCTCACTATTCTTGGTAATCACAACTCAATCTTCCCCCAGGTTTAAGTCGCTACCCCCTTCCTTGAGTTTTTACTTCTGGAGTAGTATCTCTGCTTGCCTAACAGCCTATATGGCAGGCAACACTGCAACGCCCCTTCACTGATCACCCACAACTGGGATGCTTTGATAGCTGCCTCACTTGTTTCCCCATTCAGCACCTATGCTTCTTTAAGGCCTGTATATGTGATGAGGTTATATAATGTCTTGTATTACCGTATTTTTACTGCAGCACTGTCTTTGTCTTTAACTGAAAGCCCCAATAAAAATAGTTTTTGGAAAAAAATGTTGAACTAAGGTTGGGGCTCGAACTTGGGGCTTTATGTTTGTACAATGCATTCAGTTAAAGTGTTTTCAATTCATGCACCGTCTTTGACCTAATACATTCGTTTTTTCGGAACCGACATATGTCGAAACATGTTGGTTCACAAAATTTACAAGTCGTAGGTGGTCACCATTTGACTCACCTTATAAATATGCATGGTGTAGGTTGCAAATTGCAATCGACTATGGATCACTGACATCACTGGGATGTGGCCGGGGGGATTAGCAGACCACCATGTCTGTGATTGATTTGTTTTCGTTTCAAACTTTTAGTTATATCCACGGGTGTCATTGCATACAGCATCACCAGGGCAAGAAAGATACAAATGGTATACATCAACAGAACATTATTTGGTGCATCTGGGTCACGGTTACATATTGCAAATGATTAAGGTGTATAGTGTCTGGTCTTCGGGGAAACTCAATACAATCTAGGTTATTGTGGTAGGAGGAAGCGAATCAAGTGGAATTCGTATTGTCATGACGTTGAAGCATGATTTATCCATCCTCATCTGATGGGTCAGTCTTCAGCATTTAGAACACTTCACCTATTCCTGAACAATGAATGCTTGTCAGACCCCCGTATTTCTTTTTGTAACCATTACTTTAATGAAAATGAGATGCATTTAAAAAATGGACCACTATCCACTCCTATAAAATATTTATTTTACAACATTTTCAAAGGAGAAGGGTGATTCCTTTCCATTTTTGAGAGGGTTTTCACCTCCTTTGAGGTGTCGATAACCTATCAATGAATGGTGACCACAATTTGCGGTGACAAACCATTGATACGTACCATACAAAATCACACATTGGAAGGGACCCCTTAAACATTCACCTTTAAAATTGCAATTCAGTATGTAGTTGGAAACCCATTTTTAAGTCTCGCATACGCAGCGCATGCGCTGTGTAGGCAAAAAGACCTTTAGCCGTCGCTTCGGCTTTTCAGCCAAAAACGTGCACGCGTTCCATTGCCTTCAATGGCAACACGTGCACGTGAGGCGATTCACTTGCGGGAGCATGCGTCGCCATATGGTAGCAATTATCGCTCCTGGCGCTGCTCGCTCTCGCAAGTGAAACACTTTCACTTTTGCCGACACCTAAATCTAGATGTTTGACCTAAATGTTATTTTTTTTTTTAATCTTCACTTGTACGGCTAATTTCAGTTTGGCATTTCTTTGAATAACAAAGGTGTTGCCTGCAGCAATTGGTGCTCAAACCACTTCATTTGAAATTCAAATGAGACCAGAGTAAGGACGAATTCAGATCACCCTTAGAAGCTGTGAAGTGGTCTCAGGGGCTTCCCACGGCGATGAGTCTTCCTCTGCAAGCCAGCTGCAGTCTGAAACAAACCCCCTTCGCATGTGCTGCACTAACAGATTTCAGCATTAAAAAAACAGCGTATTGAAATAATCTCTGTCAATAATATTCAAACCTGCCCCATCCTGCAGGAGGTTGTGGCTAGAATAGCGCCATGAAGGCAAGGTTGGATCATTGTAGCTCCTCCTGCTCTGAAAGCAGCCCCCAGCATAAACCACATGGGGTAAATGGCAGTGCTGGGGCCCAATTTCTTGTTTCCAATTATCTCCAAGAACCCACTCTGGTCGAGTGAACCTTTTTACTTGCCCAATAGCGTAGAGGGAGCAAACACAATTATCAGCGAATACCTTCCGCAATTTGACATAATTAAGGACTCGAAACTCAATCTCTATTGCTCTCGGGATTTTATTATCAGCAAAAACATCTGCAGATACAAGCACCTCAGTACAAGGCACAACAGGTAAATAGGCACTAACACAAATGCTACTCTACGAAGAATCCGCATACGACTAAATACAAACAAAAGCACAAACTCTAAAAGCATGAGGTAGATAACTACCAAGCCAATGTCGATATTAGGAATCATTAAACCAACGCATTTCTGTCCCTACTCTATGCTAGATGACATCCCTACTTAGCATTCCCTTAAGACCCAAGAAATCGAAAAAGGTGTCAGAAGTGAAACTCCCAAAGAAGTCTTCACTTAGTGAGGATTCGATCTAAAGTATTCCTTCTAGCTCCTCACCCACCTCTTCTCTCTGCTCTGGGCTACTCTCTTCTGCTCAACCCTCGGGGTGCTGTCCCTAATACGAAACCCCAAAACATAGAACACGCCCTTCGACACACCAGGTCTTCTTTCTGTACTTTTCCATTCCGCGCTGTCCATCTTCCATCGTCCATCAGCTTGGCCTTGAGTCCCAGACACCGTCCGCGCTAGGAGTTGCGATTGGCACATTCCAAAGTACTCCCATGTCTGGCTTCTCTCATAATTCAATTCTTAGACAAAGACCTTTTCTACTAACGAACCAACTGTCCTTGCACCTGCGGTGAGATCATGGGATGGAGAAATACTTCGCATCTTTTAACTTTGCAATTTACTGCAAGCCCAAATCCTCTACTAGAATAAATCACTTGTGGCCTACCGCACTCAGCTAACAAAAGAAATTCCAGGCCCTTCTTCTCAACGACCTATGTGAATTTGGGCCTCTACCAGGTTAAACACACCATTAAATTACATTCTAACATTAGTACTTTTACTTTCACATACGTGGATAAACGACATACATGGGTTAATTCAATCAGGTTACACGTTTTAGCCTAATACATTGCATTAAACGAAAACTAGTCGTTACACATTTCTCTAAATACGTTCACATTATGGTTACACATCTCTAACACTTCTATATTGCGATACGGCTGATACATTTCTTAATACATTTCGCACGACACATCTAAATATACATTGATTATATGCGAGTGCCAACTAACGGTGAATATGATGCACCCCTACAAATTTCAAACTCTTTGGGCGCTACATCAGTTCCCCCCTTTGATGACAACTGTCATCACACCATCATTCCTCATTTCCCTTGAGCCAAGGAGCTAATGTAAACGGCAGTTACTACCATGCCACTCTGTCGAATCTCTTCCATCCTTTTAAGATTCTGATATTGACGATCCTGCATTCTCGCCATTCTCTGCTCATTCGCTCTGAGGGCTCTTTCGGCCTTAGTCCCGCTGTACCATTTCCATGCCTTTACAAGTCCCCACAAACAAATCACACAAACCAGAGCAATTATTATTGGCTTCAGCACCGATCCAAGAAATCCCATTCCCAGATTCGCAAACCAAGTTCCCACTCGACCAAATCCTTGACCAATCTTTTCCCACACATTCTCTTCTGTCAGATCTAATATTTCTTTATGGATTGTGGTGGTGTTATCTATGTATTTCTCCAAATCCTTGCTATTGTCTGGAATATACGTGCAACATTCTTGGACCTTCAGCAATTTACAGACTCCGCCCTCTTATGCCAATAATACGTCTAACGCAAGTCGATTCTGCAAAACCATATTCCGTATTGATAACATTTCCCCATTCACCAACAACAATGACCTCGCCGAATTCATTGACAATTCATCTACCACAGTCGCCAACCTTCTTATTTTCACATCATTCAGGACCACACCCAAACTAGGTATAGTCGCTCCGTATATATCACCAATCACTATTCCTGCACTTACAGCTCTACGCACTTTCGAATGACGTCCCGTCTCTAGCAACTTTAAATCCTCAGCATGATAAATCTTTGGGAAGATGATAGCCAAGTAACATGAACCATACCAATTCGCAGGCAATCTCACATAGGCATTCTTCCCACATACATAGTACACGGTCGGAATCACCTGTACCGGACTTTGCAAGAAATTCTTAGCAGAGTCCTCCATGGTAAAAATATGATCACATGTACTCTGTCCCACTGGAACTTTCTCATAATAGGTCTGAGGACGAGCAATACACAACTTCCCCTTCTGTACTTCATCTAATGCAATTGGTCCATAACTTCCCTTAGATTTATGCAATCTCTCCTCATCCGTCCAATCCACTGGACCATCTCCTGTATTTCGTGTCTGAGTCAGTTTTCTGTACCTGTCCTCTATCTGAGCTATGAACTTCTTTTCTGTCTCGGACAACCAACCTGTCAAGTTATGTCTATGAGCATAAGCTGTATCTAGCTTCACCGTCGGTATGAAATACTTCCGAAGTCTATCTTCTGACTTGTAATAATCATATTCAAATGCTTGTATGCCGGAACTTCAGGAAGTACTGAATCATAATTTGAAAAGAAATACTCAAAATGTCTCCTGTCATAAAACAAACTGAGCAATAAGCTACAAGAAATCCCATATGTCAATGGAAGATGATGGTACCTGATACCTTCGTCTACTGAAGCAGGCAACTGCATAGACACATAACAATCCTTCGCATCCATCGCATCAACATACTCATACAACAGTTTCGCATAAGCATTGAGTTTGAAGTCAGCTCGAGACAAATCTATGTGAAACATGTGACTCTCCTCAAGCATCTGAGCTCTCTGATCTCTACTAGTGACCCCTCCTTGTCTCTGAGTGGTAGGTGTGGGTGTTCCCTGAATCTCCCCCTCCTGTCTATGGGCCACCATGTCTGAGGTCACTACTACTGCAAATATAACGGCTATCACTATCCCTAACAGTGTGCCTATCACTATTTTGGCTCTACGGTGTGCATTTCTAGGTTTCGCCATCTTTGAAATGTTCTCAATGTTCAGCACAGTCTCTGTTGACACAAGTCTCTTTCTCATCCAGCAATGTTCAGTTCAGCTGCTCTCTTTAACTGGGGGAACTTCTAGCAAAGTCCAAAGTTTATCTTTTGCTTTCTTTAGATCAGGAAGGCTTCCCTAGCTCTTCTTCACTCTCCAACGGAAAAATCCCTAAATTTTTTCTTCTTCCACTCGGGCCTAGGTTATCTTCTTTTTCAAACTTTATATACAGCAAATTTACACTCAGTCCAGAATAACTGCGGGTCCCAACAGCTGTAAGACCCCTTGCTAAATCTCAAGTTTAAGGGTTGTCAATTCTTGGGGAGCTGGTATAACTGCAAAGGTTGGGAAGTCCAGCGTTTCCAGAATCAGACCACGGATGATGCTCAGAAGTGGGGGGTTCGGAATATTGATGGTCAATATTCCTTCGATCTCCAATCCTGGGATTTTCAACAACACTTCCACTCTCGGAAACGGAGAGTTGCTGACCAGTGTGATCGATCTCAGCCGTCCCGTGGTCAGTAACCCTGTCATCAGTCACTGAGTATGCCCACTCTGGTGAGGCGTACTTCTGGCACGGCACTCTTGTTCTCTTCGACCGCCTCAAAGCACCTCGGGGTTGATCTTCGTCCCCTTGCTCTGCTTCGGATTCTTTGGAAACTGGGGCGAGATCTGTTCTTGGTGCCGATTTCAAGTTTACCCGTCTCTGACTCACGGGCCAAACCCTTTCTGCTTCAGTGGCCCCTCCAATCTCCCTACTGGTACCCTGTTTTCTTCTTCCGCAACACCTGACTCGGTACTGCCCACTGCAGCCCTTTCTTCTTCTTCCGAGTCCGTTTCGATGTTACTTTCACCTTCTCTTTCGGCTTGGTTTAGTGCACAACCAGCTGCGTCAGCAACCCCTACAGCTTGACTTGCCCTCTCAGATGGCTCTGCCACCTCAGCTGGGTTTTCGTTCTCAAGAGGGGCTGTTTCTTCCAAGGGTGCTGGAACCCTACGGGTATGGGAGGCGTGTATCCAGTTCGGAATCCTCCACACTTCACTGCTGTATTCGTGATTAATATGACTTGATATGGCCCCCTCCAGCGAGCATCCAGGCAACTCTTCCTCACGTGTTTGCGCACCAGGACCCAGTCCCCTGGGCACAGATCGTGGCACAGGTCACTTACTGCTGAAACTGTTGCTGTCTGCACCTGCTGAGACACAGAACGGACCACGTCAGCCAGGCCTTTACAATAGTCCAGTATCATATCATCAGTGATATTAATCAAAGCAGTAGCAGGTATTGCTGGCAAGCGCATCGCTCTTCCCATGAGGATCTCATGGGGAGACAATCCAGTCCTCTTATCCGGGACACTACGGAGACTCATGAGAACCAAAGGTAATGCATCTGGCCATTTCAAAGATGTTGAAGAACACACTTTCGCCATTCAGGCTTTCAAAATCCCATTTACTTGCTCTACAATCCCTGAAGCCTCTGGTCGGTAACTGCAGTGCAATCTTTGATCTACATTCAAGGCAGCACAAAGCAGCTTCATGATCTCGCTGTGGAAATGCGTTCCTCTATCTGATTCAAAAGAGGTCGGGAAGCCGTACCTCGGGATTAGTTCTCTCAATAATAACTTAGCTACAGTGAGTGTGTCACATCTACGTGTCGGGTAAGCCTCCACCCACCTGGAAAAGACACATACTATGACTAATATGTACCTCAACCCATTACACTTCGGCATTTCAATAAAATCCAGCTGCATTCTGTTAAAAGGTCCACCTGACCTACCTATGTGACTCAACGTCACAGCAGTCCTCTTTCCTACATTCATCTGTTGACATGTGACACACTTCTGGCACACAGCTTCAGCCACTGTCCGAAACTTCGGATTGTACCACGTCTGACGAAACCCTCGCATCATTGCGTCCCTGCCAAGATGCACAGCACCATGTACCAACCTCTCCATGGGGTTCAGCAAACATTCCGGTAACACAGCTCGTCCATCATTTGAAACCCAAACAGCCACATCTCCCTTCTCACATCCCGCTCGTATCCAGCTGTCCCGCTCCTGATCAGAGACTCCATCCTGCAACTGTTTTAGTTCCTCCCATGAGTCTGCCATGGCTAACATCACATCGTAATCTGTCATCTCTTCGCTTTCCACAACATAGTTCTCAGTGAAATTACATCCTTGTTCTGCACAAAATCGAGCAACTTCATCTGCATAATTATTACCCAATGACACAAAATCGTTTCCTTTAGTGTGTGCAGAACATTTGACAACAGCAATTTCATCTGGGCTTTGCAATGCTTCCAACAATTGTCGTACATAATCCCCGTTTCTGATGGGTGAACCAGAAGATGTCATAAACCCTCTCTGGGACCACAGCTGTCCGAAGTCGTGAACCACACCAAACCCATATTGGCTATCCGTGTAAATCGTTACGCGGATCTCATCAGCGGCCAAACAGGCACGGGTCAAGGCAATAAGCTCAGCCACCTGTGCGGAGTATACTCCTTCTAGACAAGCGGCTTCGACCACCCCTGTGATGGTACACACAGCAAACGCTGCTCTCAGTCGACCAACACTGTCTCTTAAGCATGAACTGTCCACAAAGAAAATCTCATCTGAAACTGGGAGTGGTTCATCGACAATGTCAGGCCTCGGTTTGGTGCATAGTTCAGTAACATCGAGACAATCATGGTCCTCACAATCTCCGTCTACATCTACATTTGGAATAGGCAACAGTGTAGCAGGATTTAAAACAGAACACCTCTTCAGCGTCACATTATCTGCCGCAAGGATAACTTGCTCATAACGAGTCAACCTATAATTTGTGAGGTGCTGTGTTTTAGTCCTAGTCATCAACAGTTCAACAGAATGTGGCACATGTACAGTAAGCAGATGACCCATCACAATGCTCTCACATCTTTCGATACTGACACCTGTTGCAGCAACGGATCTGAGACATCCGGGCAACGCAGAAGCTACTGGATCTAAAGTAGCTGAGAAATAAGCAACTGGTCTACAGACACCTCCGTGACTCTGAGTCAACACTGCTAATGCGCAACCTTCCTTTTCGCAACAGAATAAGGCGAATGCCTTGTTATAATCTGGCATTCCCAATGCTGGTGCACTGCATAAGGCTTCTCTCAGCCTCAAAAATGACCTTAAGCAGTCCTCATCCCATGGTACCGGATCATTCACATCCTTTCGCGTCAGCCGCTGGAAGGGCTTCAACTTCAAAGGAAAAGTTTGGGATCCACTGGCGGCAATAGCCCACCATTCCCAGAAACATTCTGACTTCCCTCTGAGTTGAGGGAACTGGCATTCTCAGAATCGCATCAATGCGATCTGGTGACACCTTCCTTTTACCCTTCTCAATTCGGTGCCCCAAATACTGTACTTCACTCAAACAGTACTGCAGTTTGTTTGGAGACACCTTGTGACCATTCTCTCCTAGGTAATTCAACAAAGCAACGGTATCAATTCTGCAGGCGTCTTCCGTCTCCGACGCGACGAGCAGATCATCGATATATTGCACTAAAACAGAGTTTTGTGGCAACACAAGACCTTCGAGATTTTTCTTCAAGATCTGATTAAAGATAGATGGGCTCTTGGTATACCCCTGTGGGATACGACACCACGTCAACACACGATTTTCCAGCCGAAATGCAAAAAGAAAACGGCTTTCTTCATGTAAAGGAATTGAGAAAAATGCTTGACACAAGTCAATCACCGTGAACCATTCAGCTTCACATGGGATCTGAAATAGGATCACAGATGGATTCGGTACCACTGGACAACATGGAACGACTATTTCGTTTATTTTTCGCAAATCTTGCACAATCCTAAATTTCCCGCTTGGTTTCTGTAGTCCCATGATAGGTGAATTACATGGGCTACCCATAATCTCCATTAGTATTCCCTGCCTGATCATAGACTCAATTACAGGTTTAATCCCTGCAATAGTTTCAGGAGATAACATATACTGGGGTGTCCTCGGAAACTCTACGTTTGGGTTAATCTGGATTTTCACTGGGTCTACTCCCTTGACTAAACCAACCTCCTCTCCACTAAGGTCCCAAACGTTAATAGACACCGAATCTCTCATATCAAGTGGAAGCTCCTCCACCGTCAATGCTGGGTACATTTCCACACAAGTTCATTGGGATCCAGCCTCAGGCCTACCCTCAGGTCCCCATGCAGGGACTCGGAGCAACACGAGGAAGAACTCAGTTGCATCAGTGAACAACACAAACCAAACCTCGTAGTTAATCTGAGCAAGCGAACTCTGTCTAGAGATGAGCAGTCTGTCCTTAATAAGGGTCTCGGCTTTGTTACCATCTCTGTAGGCGACCCCTTTCAGATCCAATGTGAATTGGCACAGTTTTTCAGGAAACTCAGGCTCCATCATTTTTTCAAAGACAAACCACTATCTGATCCTGATGAGACTGAACAGAATACGGGCCTTAGATTAAAATCTACTTTCAATCCCCCAGCTCATCTTGTTCCTCCACTGGTTCTGACTTTCGAAAACGCTGTCGTGTGTGAGGTTACTGTCATGTGCAACACAAAGAACGATAGGTTTAGTAATCTACCACGATGTGAACAACAGGCGCTTACCTCTTTGTCCAAAGATGATGATATTACCATCAAACCTGCAGATAAAGGTGGTTCTATCGTCATTTTGGACACCATTGACTATAGAGCAGAATGTCTTCGCCAACTGGGCGATCAGAACTCTTACAGAATTCTCATTCAAGATCCCACAGCTAGACTACAGCAAACTATAAGGGAAATCACTGAAGAGGCACTTAGTGAAGGTTGGATTACAACTCGGGAAGCACTATTCCTACAGACTAAGTTTCCTGTCACTCCTTACTTTTACGTTTTTCCCAAAGTGCACAAGCCTCAGAGACCACCACCTGGCAGACCAATCATCTCAGGGCAGGGCTCTCTTCTGGAACCTTTGTCATCTTTTGTGGACTATTTTTTAAGACCCATTGTCCAGAAGATGCCGACGTATCTGCAGGATACTAAAGATGTCCTGCGACTGCTTCCTTCTATAGAATTCGACCCGGAGCGAGACTTTTTAGTCTCCTTCGATGTCGAATCTCTGTATACATCTATTCCCCAAGATGAAACGCTGGACACAGTATGCTCTATTTTAGAGGCGACTGACTTGCAGTCCATTACACCTGTACCCTTTATCATGGCCCTAGCCAGACTGGCGATGAAAGAAAATTTCTTTAAGTTTGAGAATACCATCTATTTGCAGACGTCAGGGACCAGCATGGGCAGCGTTTTCGCGCCCAGCCTAGCGAATTTATATGTCCACTCGTTCGAGCAAGAACATGTGTTGGCTCCCACCAACCCCTTCTTCACATCAATCCGCTTATGGAAGCGGTATATAGATGATGTGTTGGTGGTGTGGAGGGGAGACCAACAGTCTATTGGCCACTTCCAACAGTGGCTAAATACATGAAATGACTATTTGAAATGTACGGTTGAGTTGGACAAGACGCGCTTGGCATTTCTGGATTTATCCATTTTTGTTACATCAGAGGGTCTTGAAAGTGAATTATACCGTAAGCCTATGGCACGCAATTCGCTTTTGCAATATGACAGCCAGCATCCGAAGGCTTTAAGGGACAACTTGCCCTATGGCCAGTTCCTAAGGGTGCGGAGGAACTGTTCGACGACTGAGGGTTTCTTAACACATACTAGTCTTCTAACTGAACAATTGGCAGAGAGGCATTACCCACGGAAGTTGGTCAAACGGTCCCTCAAAAGAGCTTCGAATAATAATCGTGAAGCCCTGTTGGAACCACCCGTACCTAAGCCACCTCTGGAACCCTTGACGTTTGTCAACACATTTAGTACTTTATCTAACAACATCAAGAAAAGTATTAAGAAACATTGGCAGATTTTAAATAGTTGCAGTGAGAAGATTGCAATGCCGCTTTTTGCTTTCAAAAGATCAGGCAACATTAAAGACCGACTGGTCCATACACGCCCCCAGGTTGTGCCTACTAGATCGTTGGGCACTTTATGGGATTTACCGGCTGTGACTGGACACCACCCTTGTGGGGGGTGTTTGGTTTGCCCACAAACCACCCATACCTCGTCAATTGATATAGGGTCGAACAGACCTTGGATCCAGACCCACTTTACGAACTGTAACAGTAGTAATGTAATCTATCTACTTACATGCCCTTGCCAAACTAGGTATGTGGGGATGACTACCCGCAAGGTGAGGTCACGCATGTTGGAGCATAAGAGTACTTGCAGGTGCCGAAAGTTGACCACCAGACTCACTAGGCACTTTTCAGAGGCTAATCACACTGCAGAAGATTTCCACTGGACCGTACTGGAGAAACCGATGATTCCGCCACACATTAGTGATGTCGCCAGATACTTGTTCATTAAAGAACAGAAATGGGTCCATAGGCTCCAGTGTGACACGTTGGGACTAAATGATGATATTCCCTGGACCAGCATCTAGTTAGAGGTACTGATTTAACTTTACAATGAGGTACATACTTTCTATTCTTTGCTGTGCTCTGGGTCTGTGATGACTAAAATGACGATCGCAAATGCATTTTATGGTGTGGTGAATGATAGCTAGCATCATATCTTTATGGCTCTTAGTACTTTGAGGGATTAGTATAGTATAATAAGTTAAAAAATCAAAAAAGATAAAAATCAAAAACTATAAAATAAATAAAAAAATCCCTCTCATACACAATAAGATTCATAAGAATATAGTAATAAACAGACTACCAAAATACACCCTAAAAAGCAACCTGAGTGACTAAGAGAAACAGTACAGACACTACACTTCTCATGACAGCATTCTGTAGCTGCATCTTTGTATACTTGTAACAAGTCTTGCTGACTCTGGTACATTAA
This sequence comes from Triturus cristatus, assembly GCF_964204655.1. NCBI lineage: Eukaryota > Metazoa > Chordata > Amphibia > Caudata > Salamandridae > Triturus > Triturus cristatus. Next base: position 1,124,795,219 of record NC_140583.1, read on the forward strand.
GGTATATATCTGCCATTTGTCTGGGTTATTTTGACAAACATTATACTGCACGTGGTCTGTAAATACGAGACTATTCAGCAAACACTGTTGGTTGCTGACGAGGTACTAGCCAAACTAGCCAAACTACATCTCCCATGAGGCATGACATCATTTTGGAGTCCAGCAACCTAACGCTGCGCGCCTGTGACGGCGAGGTCACATAGAGCTATACGCATTTTTGTTAAATCTTTTTGTAAGATAAATTATTTTTTAAGTAAATCAATTGCTACTGTTTAAGGAGACAATCAAATTACAACTTTATCCCTTATGAAACCGTTTTGTAGTTTGATTTACTTTTATTTTTGGTGTCTCGCATCTAGCCTAAATTGGTCCTGCTGACACCAGGGCATTAATTTATGCAGCTGCCTTGTGCCTGGGCATTTGCTAAACATTATACTGCTCATGGTTTGATACCACGTATGCATTTCGCGAACGCGTTTGTTTTTTGCCAAGCCACAATCAGTACTACATTTCCCATGAGGCATGACATCATTCTGTAGTTCAGTAACCATTCGTCGTGCGCGAGGAACGGCGAGGTCACGCAGAGTTAGGCGCGTCTCATGTTAATTGATTCCAACTGTGTAAATTCACGCTATTTAAGTAAACTTCCTGGCCCCGGTCGTTGCCTCCCACCCTGCTCGGTAATACTTGGGGCAACGACAGACAGGTAAGTGTTGGCGTGCTGATTGTCTCAGTCCATCTATTTAGGGTAGCTTTGGGACGTCCTCACAGTGACCCGCCTAATCTCGCACTCGCAGTATCAGTGATGGTGGGGAATAACATGTGTTAGCCTTATAGTGACCCGCTGAATCTCGTAGTATCAGAGATGGTGGGGACAGCATGTGTACGCAGAGTTATTTGATTCTGAATTAGACGCTAGTTTCGTGGATTTAAAACCGCTGCACCATGGTTTTTTGGTATTTTAATAACTAATAGGGGCCATTCTAAGAGTTGGTGGTTTGGTACGGGCAGCTAACTGAGGGGGAGGGCCCACTAATAAAGAGCGATAACATTTTGCGTTTAATTTCACACAAGATAGTCACTGAGATTGACTTTGGGTTTTCTCAGTTTTAAGAATATGTTCTGTTTTTGTCACCCACGATCTAGAGCGGGGCCTCCTTTACCTGAGCCAGGTTCCAGGGTAGGTGAGGTGCAATCCCAGATCACGTGGGGTAAGCATTGTGTAGATTCCTTTACAGCAATGAACAGGCAGACCTACATAATGGGCCTGTTTTAAGACAGCACTGTTGATGTTTGACGTTGGATTTTGTGTGTCAATTGTCCTATCTCCATAGGTGATGCTCGCATCCTGTGACTCAGAGGATTAGGACACCTTGAGGTCGTATTCATTACAACCTTGTGTGTTTGTTTATTTTCACAATTTCACATTCTTCTTATAGTAGATATGTGTGGGCACGTTTCACTATTGGAAGTGTACTAACCTAATGCAGTAGCATAATTTCGAAGAACAAAGGTCCTGAAGAAAGCCGTGGGCAATATTCCCTGTTGGCTGAAACATGTCGACCCATATATAGCAGCAACTAGTTAGTACTGCTTAAAACTTTGATACACTTTTTTTAATCAAGGTGTGCGGAGTGAATTGAATTACATTGTACTCTCTACACAACCTGTTTTAGATTTCACTGTCCTTCTTGCACTGCACTTTGACTTTGTTTGGATGTCACAGTTTGTTCACGTGTCTTTCTGACTCATACTCATCAGCCCGAGTGAGCAATAGAGCTTCTAACTAGCGAGGCAGTCTCTATGATCAAGAGGCATACCTCTGCCTAAGTTGGATACCAGATGATATAAACGATCAAGAGAGTATTTCTGCTCCCACTATCTACCTCAGTGATTGAGTAAGGTTGATGGTAATCCACGCTCTGCTCTAAGAACGTCCGGGTCTGATTGGTTTTACACACCAACTTCCTTCTTCTTTATCTTTTGTGCTGTCTGTTATTAGATCCCCAATTCTCTTGTGTGTGTACATTTCCACACACACACGCTAATTCGCAACTTTAAAGGTCGCGTCATCGTCTCTCATTTCCACCTCCACTCCTTTCGGGGTGCAGTAGATCGTGCAGTTGAGCATGCACAATAGATCTCTCCCTAACAGGCAAACCGGACTAGAATCTCACACCACGAACTGGTGTCGATCTCTGAAATTTCCTATCCTGATTGGAATTGGCTCTGTCAGCGGACTAATCAGTTTCTTATTTGCCACACCAACAACCTGGATACTTTGTCCGGAAAGAGCTAGACCTGGAACCACTGGCGATCTTATAGTCGATCTCGTCGCCCCCGTGTCAACCAAGAAGGTTGTAGGGTGACCGTCAAGGTCTGCCTCCACAAAGGGTCCTTTCTGATCTACCTCTAGGATGGCTCTAAGGATGCAATCCTTATCTCTATCTGAATATGATCGTGCCAACAGGCTGGTATCGTTCCCCTCACTCACTTCGAACATTGGCATTTGCAAATAAGTTCGAGCTCCCTGCTGTACATTCTGTATTCTGGGTGGCTGGGGAACCTGCACCTGCGGAACACCAGTCCCCGCTTTCATCATTCCAGGTCTAGTTACTGTCGGTACCGCTTCCGCCCCAGGGACCTGAACTATCTCTCCTTCCGGCTGTATCTGATTCCATGGGTTCAGGGGACACTCACGTCTCCAGTGTCCACCCTGGTGAGACTGATGGCATGCGGTAGTCTTTTTCAATGTCGCCACATCCATGCCTGTTCTAGGGTCTATTGGTCTCGGCCTTCCCTGCCCCTGAACATTCTGATTCCCTGCCTGATAATTCCCCCGTCTCCTCACCAATGCTCCCCCATTAGGCTGTCCCTGAGCGGTTTGCATTTGAACAAGCAGCAAGTTATCTTTCAATTTCCTATGTTTTGATTCAATCTCATCTGTGCAATATCGGGCGTACCGCAAAATCTCATCAACCGGCTTATTCTGCCAACAAATCAAATGCTGCTGTATCATGAGACTAACCTCCGGCCTCAATCCCAACACAAACTTTGGGACAAACTGTCCCATGTCCTTCGTGTCCAACGCATCTAGGCCACTGTACTGATTAAAAGCCTGCAAGAGTCTCTCATAGAACTCATGTACCGTCTCCTTGGGTTCCTGCACTGTCCTGTCTATTGAAGGACTGGGCTATTCTAAGGCCCAGCGGTGCCAGGGGACAACACCTGAAACCTTCGTGGGTTACCTGTTCCGGCGTACAAATCACAGAGACACGGGACACTTCCTGCGGCGTCAAAGATCAGCGTTAATTTACTGCAGGGATGCAGAAATCACAAGAAGTACAGAACGTGTAGGTTCTGAGAGACTGCTTCAAATTGTAAAAGTGGATCGCTCCTTTTATACACATTTTCCGTCATTGCATAACATAACAAACAAAGGTTTACAACTCAGTTCCCACAGTAAACTTCAAAAGGGTCGCATTCATGTTTCAGGAGCCCGGAACATAATTACAGCAACATTGCCGGTTCCCAACTGTAAAAACACATTATCCCTACATTAGGCACATTCCATTCTGACTGTAAACGAATTGGGAGAAGGGACAGAAACAGATGTAAAGGAAAAACAAGGATGCACAACAGATTGAAAAAGAGTGTGAAGAGCAATATCGGAAGCTTGATTGCAGGATCAAAGGACCCGTGACTAATGCATGCACGACTGCAACAATAGACTGGCACGGCAAGATGAGCCTTGAGCGGGGCCATCTGCCTTTGCCGTGTCATCCCCCTCATCATGAAGACACCTTCAAAGAAGCACGTGTCCTTCGCGAAAGCTTGGGAATCCCAGGGTCACAAAGCGGACAAGGTCCGTTCGCTGGCTACTTGAGGGCAAGAAACAAAATGGATGCCGCATCTAAAATGGAACCCGAGGGTTCAGATGGACATACCCAGGAATGAGACGAACCGTACATAGTAGCGTAGCGAAAACGCGTACACCCACTAAACTCGTCATTTGCGGTTCGTAGATACCAAACTCGTCCATATTCGAACACTCCCAAAAAGTGTCATTACGATTCCCACGCAACCTCAGACGCTCCTTTTGCCCTCATGTAGGCAAGCACTAGTCGAGGTCAGAATCGATTTCAATATTCATCAAATCGTTCAGCTGTTGCTGGAACATCATTCTATCCATCAATGTCTCCTTGGTAACAGATGGCCGTCTTATACACGTTGTAGCACAGAGGCCACATAAGGCAGGACCACACTGCACACAAAGACAACACGTAAACAGAAACGTTACAACAACCCCTACGATCATCAGAATCTTCCAACCCCAAATTGATATCAGACCCCAAAACCATCCTAGAAGTGTCCAACCACCTTCGTCCACGTGTATGGACTCGGAGATCTTATGCAACTTCGAGATGGCTTGGTAAACAGTTGGAGCGTTGTCAGGGATGAAAATGCAACAGCTCGAATGGATCACTTTGCACACACCACCTCTATCTGCAAGAACAACGTCTAGAACCATACGGTTCTGTAACGTCATAAGTCTATCCGCCTGAAGTTCTGCTGTTAAATTACCAAGAGCGCTCGCAGTTATGTTAGCAGTCGACTCTACCACACGGGTCAACTGTCTTAGGTTCCTACTATTAACCATAGGTCCCCAAAACGGCAAGAAACCCTTAAAGAAGTCTCCTGCTTCTTGACCGGCAGTGTCCTCTTCGCTAATGACGCCTCTCACAATTCTAGTTTTGTGATAGTCTGAGGCAACTGTAAAAGTCGGTGGCAAAAGATTCGCAATATAACAGGTACCCGAGAAGTCACGGGGCAACCATGTATATGCACGTTCATAACATACAAAATAGGTACCCTTGGCAGTCAGAAAAACAGGGAAAGAGAGCATCGGTAGAACATACGTATCAGTACAAGCACTCTTCCCAAGTTGTGCTCTCGGATTTCGACCCAGACCTTTCAAGCAGAAATTACCGAGGTGGGGTACGATCCATATTGGAGACGAGCTCTTAAGCTGTCTATCACCCACTGACATACTATATTCAGCCTCACTTAGATCTTTATAGGCTTGCACTTCTTCATCTGGAATAAGCGATGCATCGAAAATATCTCTATCTAGATCAGCAATCGCTATCGCCAAAGGCTTGTGATACGGACCAGGACCAAAGTTTGCAGAGCGTGGCTCTTGACTGGGGTAGGAATCTAGTGCACTACGGAACATAGTTTGGAATGCCCGAGCTGACCCATGGGAACTATAAGGAAGAACCAGATACGGAATACCCCTATCCATGGTATGTGGCATTAACCCGCACACCCAACAATTTGTAGTATTCATTACCAACTGATGCTGATGTAGGAGTTGAACAAAGGAGTTATTCATGAATTCCGCACGTCTAACCTGTTCATGTTGAGGCAGAAGATGAAAGGAATGTGGAGAAGCAGTGGTAATAGAGCTTAGTTTAGGAGAAAGAGTAGGTGAAATGGAAGGCAATAACAACTGTATTCCAAAATACACTCCACCCACCAATAGCATAGACACAGTCAGAAACAGCAGGAATACCTGAAACAAAAAACATTTTGTTCGTACAATCTTATGCAATTTTGATCTTTGCGCTGACATCCTTTCCACTTCCAACAGCTTAGAGAATGGCATCCTCTAAAAACCGTCCGTGACGTACTTGACGCACTTCGTTCTGAGTAGCGATTATCAATTCCCAGGAGTTCCCAGGAGTCAACAAAAAGTAACCGACCTAGTGTCAGGAACCTGCTAAACAGAAGGGAGTACCCGCACGGCCCTACGGTTAACCCGGATGATAGGTTTTCCTAAACACTTAGCTTAATACAAATCTCTTTAGCTGTGAAAAGCACACAGAAAAAGAAACTCAAAAAATCAGAAAAGGATGTAATTGTTCTTAATGTTCGTAGCAACAGTAAAGGAGAATATAAGAAAAAATTTTATTAGTCTTTGTTACGTGGACGAAGAAAGTATCGATTTCTTCCAGGTCGAGTCTGCTCTTCAAATAATTGTTCAACTGGTGAAACAGTGTTCAGTCGATTAGATGACAACTCAGACCTTGGGTTCTCCCCAACTGACGACCCAACAGATGTGTCTGGCTGCAATGAATTGTCTCCTACAGGTTGAGCATCACTAAACGGCACAAAGCATAGAGGGGTCTCGGTTTCCGTTGCCGCTATACCAGTTCTCATCCAATTATCTGCTGGTGAAGGGATCGGAACCTTTTTGGTATGGGTGGCGTGCACCCAGTTCTTTCTGCCTTCCAACCGGACTGCAGTCCTTGTAGCCCACAACACTTGGAAGGGTCCCACAAATCTCGGCTCCAAGTTGCGCTTTCTGCCAAAATTGCGGGTAACAACCCAGTCACCCGGTTGGAGCCGATGTCCAGGACCCTCTGTCTGTGCCGGTAAAGCTTCAAAGACCTGTTGATGAATTAACCTCAGTTTAGCAGTCAGATCATGAAGATAATCAATTAGCATTGAATACTCAAGACTATCAAAGGCCTTAGGTCTCGGGACTCCCCAAATATTCGCAGGGCGGCCGAACACAATCTCATATGGGCTGAGCCCTACTCTAGAGTGCACAGTCGCTCTGGTGGATAAGAGAGCCAGAGGCAAGGCATCAGGCCATGACAAGCCAGTCGTAGCTTGTATTTTCGCAAGTTTCAGCTTCAGAGTACCATTGTACCCTTCAACCAAACCCGCTGCCTGGGGATGATTGGCACTATAGAATTTTTGTCGAATTCCAAGGCCCTTACACACACTCTGCATCACGCTTCCCACAAACTCACTTCCGTTATCTGACCACACAATCCGTGGCATTCCATACCGAGGAAAGTATTCCTTCAGTAGGACTTTCGCTGTGGACAGGGCAGTATTATCCTTAAGAGGATAAGCCTCGATCCATCTGGAGAACGCACAAACCACAACTAAAACGTACTTCAAATTATTGCATCTCTCCATATGAATGAAGTCCAGCTGGATAACCTCAAAAGGACAGGCAGGAGGAGCAAAATGAGCGGGTGGAGTGGGGGTGCCCTTGCCAGGATTATGCATCAAACACACCATACAATTCTTAACCACCCTCTCAGCACATTTAGCATCATTCTTCCATACAGGAAACAACAACTTACATATACCTTTCGCGCTAATATGTGACAAACCATGAGCCATAGTCACGACGGCTAATACATACGCATCCGGTAACATCCACCTTTGACGTTCCGACAAGTCAACCCAACATCCATGCATGTCCAACTTTCCCGTGCTTTCTTTCCACTTGGTCCGTTCAGTTTCAGTGGCCTCATTCTGAATTGCTTTCACACTCTCAACAGTATCTTCACACATACCAGTCTCCGTCAACCATCTCACTGAACTCGTAACATACATTCGGGTTGCAAGATTCTTAGCCGTTTCCTTAGCAATCTCATCCGCAAATGCATTACCATGACCAACATCATCCGTAACCTTTCGATGCGCACTACATTTAACGATCGCTACCTGTTTAGGCAATGTAAGTGCATCCAAAAGATCATTCACGAGCTGTCCGTGTTGGATCTTCGTACCATGCGATGTCATAAATGCTCTTTCTCTCCACAATCGACCAAAACTATGTGCAACACCGAATGCATACTGACTATCGGTAAACACATTCACTCGCTTTCCCTTAGACAAAACACACGCTCTTGTTAACGCAATCAATTCTGCCGCTTGCGCTGAATTCTGGCTCAATCTCGCAGTCTCCACAACCGTGCTCAAAGTCACTACAGCATACGCCGTCGTCACATCACCATTCTGCAACTTAAAACATGAACCATCAACATACAAAGTGCCATCGGGGTCTGTCAGTGGAGTGTTTTTCAGGTCCACACGACCCTTCGTTTCTTCCTCAGTTCGTAAATAACAATCATGTGGTGGTACACCATTTGTTTCCATATTAGCCGGCAACAATGTCGCCGGATTCAGTACATTACAACGCTTAATCTGTATATGACTTGCCAAAAGGGTCAACTCATACCCGGACAACCTTGCACTCGTCAGATGTTGAGTTTTTGTCCGATTCAAGAGAGTGTCAACTGCATGCGGAACCATCACTATGAGCATATTATCCATGACCAGACCTGCGGATTGTCGAATAGACACCGCAGCTGCCGCTGTCGCCCTCAAGCAACTTGGCAACGCTCTAGCTACCGGGTCTAAAGTCGAGGAAAAATACGCACATGGACGCTGCTTACCACCAAATTGTTGCGTCAAAACACTCAACGCACAACCTTCTCTCTCGTGAACATATAGTGTAAATGGTTTACTGTAATCAGGAGTACCTAACACAGGAGCCGAACACAACGCATCACGTAGTTCAGAAAAACTTTTCTGACATTCTTCCGTCCATGGCAAAGGAGTCGAAACATCCTTGCACGTGAGAGCTATCAATGGTTTCGCTAACAGTGAAAAGTTCGGAATCCACTGTCTGCAGTATGACGTGATACCTAGAAAGGCACGCACATCTCTCTGAGTTGTTGGCACAGTCATTCGAGCAATTGCTGCAATTCTTTCAGGGGTCAACCTTCTTCCCACCTTTGACAATAAGTGACCTAGATAGGTTACTTCTTGACAACAATATTGTAGTTTAGAAGGTGACACTTTGTGATGTAAGTCACATAGATGCTGTAACAGTGACACTGTAGCAGTTCTACAAATCTGTTCAGTGTCAGCAGCTACCAACAGATCATCAACGTACTGAATCAAAGCCGCACCAGCCGGCAACACAAACGCATCAAGTTGACTCTTAAGAGCTTGGCTGTAGATCGATGGACTCCCACAGTAGCCCTGAGGTGCGCGTTTGAACCTGAAGCTACGACCACCTAATGAGAAACCGAATAAATCTCTGCTTTCCTCAGCAATCGCAATGCTAAAGAACGCATTCTTCAGATCGATTTCCGAGAATCATGATGCAGAAGCTGGAATCAGAGTCAGCAAAGCTGTAATGTCAGGCACCACGGGAAACTGTGGAACAACAATTTTATTCACCTCTCTTAAATCAATAACAAAACGATACACAGGAGGCTTGGATGGATCAGTTCGTTTCAAAATAGGTAACACAGGACTATTACACACGTTATTCCGTGTTTCCTCGATGACCTCTTTATCGATCAAATCGTAAATGATTGCTAAAAGTGCTCGTTCTCCATCAAGAGAGATACGATACTGGGGAATGCGTGGCAGTCGCACGTTGGATTTCAATTGAACAACATAAGGTGGTATATCCAGCAGGCCCACATAATTGGGACCTGTCGCCCACAAAGAATCAGGAAGAGAACTCAATTCCGGTGGGAGCTTATCAGTCGACAAACACATAGGAGAGATCACTCTCTGACCCAACGTAAGCTCCACTCCCGCAGGAGAACAGTGCAAAGTCGCATATAACCGCTTCAATAAATCCAGGCCCAAAAGATTCTCACCACAACCAGTAGTCAAAATCAAAGGAGCTTCTAACTCACGAGACCCAATTGTAAGGGGCAAAGGGCTAGAAACTGGATTGCTAACGGGGGCGCCAGAGAATCCAACGGAAACATTCGTTAAGCCAGACAAAGGCGCGCCAGGGAGTTTCGAATGCATGATGGAACTTTTCGCTGCACCAGTGTCCAACAGAAAAGGCTCAACTACGCCCAATGTGGCAACTGTGACATAAGGCCCTCTCTGATCAACCGGAACTGATACTACTCCCATTCTTTGTCTATGGCTGTCCTAGTAATTACCGCCCGCATCAACATCATGCTCGACATAATAGTCGTCCACATGATACTGTGCAGATCTACCAGACAATGGATCGCGCCGATCAAAGCAATTTTGCGAGTCTGATGAAGTGGCAAAACGCTCATTCTGAACACCGCGACCTCTACCACGTGACGCTTGTTGAGGACCACTACGACATCCTCGAGCCGAAACACCATTGTTCCGGTCACGCAAAACTGGACAATTAAACTTCAAATGGCCCTCACCCCTGCAATATGCGCATTGATTATACCCCAACACAAAGCGAGGTGTAGAGGAGTCAGTACGCGACTGCGATCTAGAAAACTGCGATGGTAATCGATTTGGCTGTTGCGAGTCATTTTGATTCGAGCACGGAGGATACGCTTGCTGCAATAAGACCTTTGTTTTAGGATCCTTCGCTTTCTTATCTGCGCGTTCGCTTTCTTCTTTCTCCCTATTTTCGCAGTATTGGGCCGTAGCTAATATCTGAGCAGTGGTAGAAACGGCCCACGAACTTTCAGAATTCTTCAATTTGTTGCTTAGTTCCAGCAACAAATTCGATACAAACTTATCAACGAACAACCGCTGACCTCCCTCAGAGCTCATATCCTGACCACTATGATCGATAAATGCCTCCTCAAATCTCGTAAAGAAATCGGAGACACTCTTGCCCTTCTTTTGTTTGCACGCAGACAATTTGTCCCAATTAACGCATATGGCTGGCATAAGCATCTTCATAAGTGTAATTACCCTCTGGGGCAGATTCTCAATGAGCTGTTCAGGTTTAGCCCCACCAACTTGACGTCCGTCAGCCGCCGCAAGAGCAGCCCAATCACCGCCTAACTCGGCTGCGTGATTCTCTTGACGGATTTCGCCCAAATCGGTTGAGGTACTACATTACCAAACAACATATCAATATCGGCAAGGTTCATGACAGTAGCATCCACTAATTGGGACAACTCCTTATAATAACCTGCAGGATTTTTGCGGGGGTCAGGCAAGGTTTGCTTTACCTGCAAAACTTCCGATCGCTTCCACGGGAGGTGTATCCAAACTCTCTGAAAGTGTGGTAGAATAGCAGGATTAGCAGCAGGATCACCTGGCATCCATACTGGGGGAACTTCCCGCATAGGATACTGACCAGGTTGTGCCATCCGCTCCTCAGTTTCGTCCTTAAACAATGCTCGAGGTTGTACTGTAGATCGAAAAGATAACAGACGCTCTAAAGCACGCCGGACATTACCACCCACAATCATATTAGTCGAAAATTGATTCTGAAGTTCAGTGATCTCGGGCGGTACATTGTCTACCTCCTCATTATCCCATTCTTCTCTGAAGAATTAACACATTTCCTCGAACACAAATCTTTGTGTAGGCTCATTAAACTGAGAAAATGTCTCAAAAACTATACGCGAAGCGTACTTCGCAGGATGCCTAATCCATTTACGCGCCATTTTCACTAACGTTCCCTACCATCAGGAATTTGACTGCGCCTCTGAGCAACATCAGAAAGATCTGACCCGAGTATCGGTCCAAAAAGCGGAGAATAGAGAGTAGCGACAGCATTAAATATACGACTACGAACAGAAGGGGAAGAAGAAGGAAGCACAGGAGCAACGACATTGGGAGTAAATGTAGAAACAGTAGCGGTAGTCGGGATAACAGGAGTAGTAGTAAGATTGGGCTGATGAGATACTGGCAAAGGAGCAGTAGGAAAAAGAGCGGGTAAAGGAGGATGAACAATTTGCGGCACTAGGGGATTCGGAAGAACAGGAGGAACGACAGGCTGACCAGCAGCCACCAGAACAGCAGGTTGAGGAACAAGAGGAATCACAGGACCCACAGTATCTGGAGCATAAGGAGGTGGTGATTTCAATAGATAAGACAATATGGGATCTTCTACCACTTCTTCTCCCTTCTTATCGGGACTAGACGGTAAAACCGGATAACATTTATCCACCGCCATATGATGAAGTCTAGCACAAACCTCCTGCTCCTTCTCGTCTTTGTCTCGCTGATACTGTTCTGCATTTCGCATCACCGTAATAACACCTTCTCTCTTATTTTTCTTAATCTGTTTGATTTCTTTCTGCTTGGCCTCTTTGCGCCATAACCGAAAGGAATCAAACATGGCCGGCCTAGCCTTCTTTTTAAACAATTTAGCTTCAAGATTATCTAATATTGCAGTTTCGAAACTACCATGTGATGGCCAACTAAGAACACCATCATTTTTAGTGTAACAAATCCAATATTCATTATATACAATAGGACCTACTCCGTGGCGACTATAGAGCTCATAAATTGGAGTTCCAACTGGAGGTATCGGACATGAATCCTCCAGTCGGGAATCCATGCTGCAACATTGAAGGAAACCAAACAAAGTACTACGGCCAGGCATCGTGCACACTAACCGAGTTTACAAACTTCAAGGGCTATCGAATTACGATGTCCTCGCAAAAATGCAAGACCCTCGGTTTTTGGCAATTGCAATCGTCAAATAAAACCCAACAACTAAGAACCAACAACTAAGAACCACAAATGCAATGGAACCATGCAAACAACCAGGGTTAGCGACCCACAAATACTTAACTGAAAGAGCAATGGCGTCACCAGGAAGGCCCGTCTATCATCTCGCCGTACAAAGGACTACGCCAGGCGCCAAAACAGATCGACAGTCAGGGCAGCCCGTCCGTCGCAGCCGTCAGGAGGCGGGAATCTTCGCGGGAAAAGTCTTCGGGCCACTTATTTCGACAACTGGATCGATGAAGCGGGGTGCACCTCCCCTCGGAGATTTCACACGAAGTTCCTCACGATCGTCAGGCTTTGGACCGGTACCGCTGATGTCGCCCCACGTTGGGCGCCAACTGAAGGACTGGGCTATTCTAAGGCCCAGCGGTGCCAGGGGACAACACCTGAAACCTTCGTGGGTTACCTGTTCCGGCGTACAAATCACAGAGACACGGGACACTTCCTGCGGCGTCAAAGATCAGCGTTTATTTACTGCAGGGATGCAGAAATCACAAGAAGTACACAACGTGAAGGTTCTGAGAGACTGCTTCGAATTGTAAAAGTGGATCGCTCCTTTTATACACATTTTCCGTCATTGCACAACATAACAAACAAAGGTTTACAACTCAGTTCCCACAGTAAACTTCAAAAGGGTCGCATTCATGTTTCAGGAGCCCGGAACATAATTACAGCAACATTGCCGGTTCCCAACTGTAAAACACATTGTCCCCACAATTAGGCACATTCCATTCTGACTGTAAACGAATTGGGAGAAGGGACAGAAACAGATGTAAAGGAAAAACAAGGATGCACAACAGATTGAAAAAGAGTGTGAAGAGCAATATCGGAAGCTTGATTGCAGGATCAAAGGACCCGTGACTAATGCATGCACGATTGCAACAATAGACTGGCACGGCAAGATGAGCCTTGAGCGGGGCCATCTGCCTTTGCCGTGTCATCCCCCTCATCATGAAGACACCTTCAAAGAAGCACGTGTCCTTCGCGAAAGCTTGGGAATCCCAGGGTCACAAAGCGGACAAGGTCCGTTCGCTGGCTACTTGAGGGCAAGAAACAAAATGGATGCCGCATCTAAAATGGAACCCGAGGGTTCAGATGGACATACCCAGGAATGAGACGAACCGTACATAGTAGCGTAGCGAAAACGCGAACACCCACTAAACTCGTCATTTGCGGTTCGTATATACCAAACTCGTCCATATTCGAACACACCCAAAAAGTGTCATAACGATTCCCACGGAACCTCACTATCTTCACCCAATCGATGTCTTGTGGTGAAACCTTTTCCTAAAACCAGGCTATCACTCGCTCATACATCCTCATTACTAGCGGTGACGGACCAATCGTGATCGTGTTCCTATCGGGCTCATAAGTCGGCCAATCAACGGCAGTCTTGCATGCTGCCCACAAATCTCCCGGAACCACAATATCAAACAAGGTATTCAGATCAATCCATAATACCTTTGAGATCTTTACAAAGCGGTCAACCTGCTTGTACCACTCTGCAGGCTTCTCCCTAAGACGGGGAAAATCATTCGTAAATGCCACCAAATCACCCCTGCTCCAGGGTACATGCACATATCCACCATTCTGCACCTCCCTTAAAGGGAAGTTTCCTATCCTTGCCGCCCCTCCACTCGGAGGTGGGGTCCCTGCCATCGCTCCCCTAGAGGTTTTCTTCTTGGACCACCTTTCTTCCCATTTATCAAGCATCATCCATACATGCATGGCTGGGATTAAATCACTACAATGGGACCTCAGTCCAACAACTCTTTTCTCCTCCAGTTCCTGGTCACTGTACTGCAACCTATGACTTCCTTTCAATGCTTTAGTCTTGGACAGATCCACCTCATACCGCCTAGCCAATTCTGCCAATTTCTCATGTGCAACTCGTGCCTTCCGAGTCACATCCTTCGCTACGAAAAGTAATTCATCTGGTCCGTACATTATTATCCTATCAAGGGGTAAGTTCCCTGCTATTATCTCATCCAGTTCCGCCTTCAACCTTACTACGTCTATCATCCCCCCTTTCAGGGCTCCTCTCAGCATCTCTCGACAGACTGCCCCTTCTCTATCGCTGTCCTCGCATTCTTGCTCCTGCGACCTACTCCCTTCTGGTATGCACCTTGGAGCAGACCGATTCAAAAGGGCAACCCGCTCTCTTTCTGCTGCCTTCACTACTGGGTTCTGATTTCTCACGGGTGGTACCCATGATCGTAAATCTGATCTCGACTCCATCAGAGACCTCGGCCTCTCTGGTCTCTGTTCTCCTTGACTCTGAAATGAATCTGACATGGCTGGCAATGGTGTACTCCATTCTATAGGGTCCCGGAGCCCAGGCCATTCCACCTTCTAACCCATTTCCTCCCATGAGACCACTTTCCGCGGCCTCTCTCCTTGGCCCTTCGGCTGTCCTCCCTGGGTCCGCAACCTCCTCCGTATCTGGGTGATAAATCGAAACAATAGGTCCAATAGTGACCGGTACTTTTAGAGCATCCGGTAACCTCACGTCTCTCTCGACCTTTACGCTAGCCACAGACTGGTTCCCGGTACTCTCTGTTCCTATCGAGATCCTTCCTTCTACTCTCGGCTCTGGTTGGAAGGTTACTCTCCTGCCATCGTCTATCTGGACCAACGTCTCTTCTGGGACCTCTGGGTTATACGGAGGTGGTCTCTCCGATAACAATCTTTCCAATAGGTCATCATCTATATCACTACCATCCTCTTCTTCTGGCCTTGCGTTTCTTACCCCCTCTGATGTGATCACCAAGGGATACAGCCTATCTCCCTCTAGTGCCTGTACCCTCCATCTTTTCTCCACTGCATCCCATCTGGCATCCTGAAAAGCCCTGATCGACTTTTTCACCCTTTCTTGATTCCTTCCTCTATCCCTGTCATGCGCTGCTCTAATCCACGCATGTAGTGCTTCGAATTGTGTTGGCCTTTGCAAGGGTCATAACCCCGCCATCACAGATTTCAACTGGTACGGCACTGCTAGCCTAAACGAGCCGTACCTCGGGAATGCTAATTCCCCTTCACTTTGAGTCATTTTATGCCAATTCTCAAGCCAAATTATTGTATGCAGTCCCACATTCTTAGCCATATAATGTGCTGGAGTGTCCTCAGGAGGAGCTTCTTCTCCCTCCCGAGTAACCACATGTTTATCGCCTCTACACAATTCTCTAAAAACCTTAAAACACTTCATGATTGACAAATTCGATTTTATGCACCGTTTTACCTCTTTGTGTCGAACCCTCCAATTACAGCGCGACTAACACCGACCGGCCTATCACAGCACGGCACTCTCTGACGTCACCTTCCTTCTTTCGCAGCAGTTCCCTTCCCTTTCACCTACGTCTCACGCCTGCATTCGTCCCATTCATACACCAAAATAACCGTTTGTCCCAAACAAGTTACTTCTCTGGCTGTCCGTCCACAGCCTCTGACTGTTCGTCCACAGTCTCTCTAATTTGTTGACCTCGGTTGGCAACTGTCTGTCTCCGTCCGGCCAGACAGATCGCCTCTGATAGGTTACAAGTACTCAACTTCACATACAGCAACCCACGACCAGCGTCGAGTTGTCATGCACTCACACATTCGCTCCCCCTATCTCGGTCCAGGTGATCGATGGTACCTCACGATCTCCTTTGGGCGGTCAACAAAATCTACCACAGGTGTCTTCTACACCACAATTCCCGGGCTGCGCGTGCTCACAGCCTGATCTCACAATCACTCAACATTCACTCCAACTCCGCAAGACATCACACAACAAATCAACACCGCAATCTACAACATCTCATCCTATTCATACTCACTCCACGAACTGCTGCTTCCTGCCGCACTGCTACTCGCCGTCTATGTTCACCATCTGCCGTCGTCCGCTGCTCACCGTCTAATGATTCACCATCACTTATCGTATATGGGTCTCAAGGATCACTTATCTTAATATAATCGTCCCTCGCTATCGGAAGTAACCATCCGTCTCTGCTACCGACTGCTGGGGCCCAATTTCTTGTTTCCAATTATCTCCAAGAACCCACTCTGCTCGAGTGAACCTTTTTACTTGCCCAATAGCGTAGAGGGAGCAAACACAATTATCAGTGAATACCTTCCGCAATTCGACATAATTAAGGACTCGAAACTCAATCTCTATTGCTCTCGGGATTTTATTATCAGCAAAAACATCTGCAGATACAAGCACCTCAGTACAAGGCACAACAGGTAAATAGGCACTAACACAAATGCTACTCTACGAAGAATCCGCATACGACTAAATACAAACAAAAGCACAAACTCTAAAAGCATGAGGTAGATAACTACCAAGCCAATGTCGATATTAGGAATCATTAAACCAACGCATCTCTGTCCCTACTCTATGCTAGATGACATCCCTACTTAACATTCCCTTAAAACCCAAGAAATCGAAAAAGGTGTCAGAAGTGAAACTCCCAAAGAAGTCTTCACTTAGGGCCTCATGTAGGTAGCCAAATACCGGTCGGTAACGGCCGATTTTCGGTAAATATGCCGTTACCGACCGGTAATCAGACAAGTGAGATGTAGGAGTCCAAAAACCAATTTTCGGTAAATATGAGGCGGTAAATACCGATTCATATTTACCGAATTCCAAAATACCGATTCAGAGTTACCGAATACATAATTAACGAATCGGTAAATATGAAGTGGTAAATATGAAGTGGTAAAAATGAAAATGACATGTAGGAGCACTCGGTAATTAAGAAATCCAAGAAAATCGGTAAATTAGAGTCGGTAATTAACACGGATTGAAAGCAGGTGGTAACCATCAACAATGCATATGAGCAATCCCAAAATGCTACAGCGTGGACAACATGGCCGCTATGTACGTCATTGCAAGGCGCCTACGTCTACAGGCAGCAGGACTGAGGGTGTGGCGACGGGAGGAACAAATCTACAGACAGCGCATCACACTATTCCAGCTGACTGATGCAGAGATACATGAGAGGTACAGGCTAGACCCCGAAACCATCATGGACTTAATCAGGGACCTACAGCCACTCCTGGACCATCCAATAAGAAGGGCGCACGCCATACCCCCACATGTGCAGGTGCTCTGCAGCCTACATCTGCTGGCATCCGGCAGTTATCAGGTGGTGATAGCTGCGGTGGGTGGGGTATCCCAGAGTTGCCTGTCACGTTTCTTCAGGAAGTTCCTGGATGCCATGATGCAGAGAATGCACCACTACATAAGCTTCCCAAACACACAGGCTGCACTGCAGAAAACAAAAACAGACTTTTATCACATGGCACAGTTCCCCCATGTCATCGGCTGTATTGATGGTACACACATCCCAATCTGTCCACCAGCTGATACAGAGCACATCTACAGGAACAGGAAGTCCACCCACTCCATCAATGTGCAGGTGATCTGTGATGCAGGGAACATCATCACAGATATTGTTGCAAAGTTTCCTGGGAGCACCCACGACTCTTACATCTTCCAGAATAGTGGGATCTACACACGACTGAGTGCCGGAGAATTCGGAGAGGGATACCTGCTAGGTAAGTAACAGTGACGCCCCTTGAAACCTGCAAATCATA
The DNA here is from genome assembly GCF_964204655.1 of Triturus cristatus. Lineage (NCBI taxonomy): Eukaryota > Metazoa > Chordata > Amphibia > Caudata > Salamandridae > Triturus > Triturus cristatus. The sequence goes on from NC_140583.1 coordinate 1,124,813,105, forward strand.
GTGCATAGAGGCATGTAACTGATGGTTCCCTTTTACTCATCCAGGCGACAGTGCATATGCATGCCGGTCATTCATCCTCACTCCCTACCTACACCCAGCAACCCAGAGTGAGAGACGATACAACGTGGCACACAAAACAACACGCAATGTGGTGGAGCGCACGTTTGGACTACTGAAGAGCAGGTTCCGCTGCCTGCACAAGAGCGGAGGCGCACGCCAGTACAAACCCATCACCTGCTGCAAGATTATTGCCACTTGTGCAATGCTGCACAACCTTGCCACGAAAAAAGGTACAGATGTGGAACTGACATATTTTGAGGACAACGAGGATGAGTCAGGCCAGCCAGAGGGCAACGCAGCTAGAGTGCCAACTGCAATCGATGGGAGAGAGAGACGGGCAGATATCACATGCAACTATTTCTGAGTAAGTAAGGGGACACAGCGAGTTGTGAGAAGTCCTGACGTAGTTTTAATGTGGCACCACGCCATGAACACATGAACAGGCCAATCTGGCAATATACCATCTATACAAGGAGTATGTCCAGGGTTACGTCACCCAATGGGAAGTGGCTAAGCAGGGCTACATCAATGTTTGCGCATACGCGCTGCAGTGGTGGATTGCACGGCCTGTGCATCCTCACTGGAGCCAACCCCAAGCCGCCTGCTGCTCCTGCGTGCTTCTGGGACGGGGGGTGTGATGCTGCTGCTGGTGTCGATGCTCTCCGCAGCATCCCCTGCAGCAGTTGTCGACGCCTGACTAGTCAATAGCACCCCTAGTGCACTTGTCACCTGCACCATCCCCCGAGACAGGTCGCTGCAGCACTGTGTTAGGCCCTCCTGCATCGTCACAGAGCGCCGGCACAGTAGAGAAGTCGCAGTTGCCAGACGTTTGAGTGCCCTGCTGGTAGTGTCCCTTCTCTGGCGTTCCCGGCGCCGTGCTTCGATGTCAGCATCTAATTTGCTGCACAACTGCTGGATTGACTGGGACATGTCCCGAATGCCCGCAGCCATGCCGCTAATGTTGGTGTCCATGTTGACTAATGTTGTCTTCATCACCCGCATGTGCCTCTGGACTGACATGACTGCCTTTGATTGCAGGCGCTGTTGCTTCAACATTTGGCCCTCGAGCCCCAAGAAGACACCATGGCCGTCAGTGGGTGCTGGTGGACTCTGGACACGCGACCTGCGGCGCCCTCTTGCTTCCGTCTGTGCTGCCTGTGAGGTGCGGGGCACAGTGGCATGGCTCCCTTCCTGGGGCCCGGTGCGGTCTTCTGGGCCCATGCTGTCGTCTGACGAGGTGTCTAAGGCTCGTAGCCTGGCTGCTGGACGCCTCCTCATTCTCACACCTGCAAGCGGAGATGTGGCCGGTGATTCGAACATGAGTGGCGATGCTGGCTCTGGTGGTGGTGATGCTGGCTCTCGGTGAGGTGATGCTGGCTCTGTGTGCGGCGAGGCTGGCTGTGTTGGTGGTGCGGCTGCCAGTGGGCCTGCTCCCTGGTCTGAACTGGTGCTGGCTAGAGGTGATTTATGTGGCCGGTGTGCCGTCTCTCCTGCAGCATGCCCTGTCCTGCATGATGTCACATCTGTGGACAGAAATACAACATTGGCTCAGTGTCCCCGAAGGGCTGCATTGCAAGCGTCACAATAAATCATTTCACATTCCAATATGTCCCCTGTCTCCTTGTGCCTCGAGTGCGTGACATGCCTTGTTGCCCTGTAACATTTACGTCATGGTTAGTGTTGCCCTGACTACATCTCCCGGAATGCATTGCCTGTCTGCACTGACACGTGTGGACTGCAGTGTGATTCTCGTTTCACAATGGGGGATGTGGGATAGGGGTAGGGGGGGCTAAATTGCTGTGCTTTCGTCTTACCTTGGTGTGTTGCGGCTCTGGCAGAGCTGTCGGCGTCCCCAAGACCCACGACGCTCTCTTGCTCGATTGTGGCCGCCACCAGCTCCTCCAGTTCGGTGAGGGCAGGTGCCCTGTTGGTTCCACCTCCGGTCTGGCTGGCCTCCTTCTGGATGTCGCCCATCTTCCTCTTGGTTACAATCCGGAGGTCATACCAGCGCTTTTTGAGGACCTCAATGTCCCTGTGGGTCACTCCCACAGCATTGACCTGCGCCTGGATGGCCAGCCATATGTTGCGCTTTTCAGCCTCAGGCACTTGCAGGGATTGCCTTCCAAACAGCTTCTGGTGCTGCTTCACCACCTCCTCCACCAGCACCTGGAGTTCCTTGGGGCTAAATTTCAGCTTCCTCCTCCTTTCCCCTCCGTCTTTCTGTGTTCTCTGGCTGGACATGCTGTTCGTTTACCCGCTCGCACATGCAACGGCTCCCTGCCTCTCCTCTGCACTCCAAGCTTCTCCAGGGTCGGCTAATTATGTACACCTGCCTGGGTGTGGCCACTTCGGCTAATTATGTACACCTGCCTGGGTGTGGGCACTTCCTGGTTGGGTGGGCTGTCGTTGCACTGGATTAGCTGTTTCGTCAAGTCATGTGATTTGATTTACCGAATCCGTACATACCGATTCGGTATTTTCCGATTCGGTAAATACCACCTCGGTATTTACCGATTCGGTAAATAACACCTCGGTATTTACCGATTCGGTGAATTCCGATTCGTGATTACCGAATGTTACCGAATCGGTAACTGTTACCGAATTTTTACCTACATATAACTTACCGATTCTAATTTACCGATTCGGTACGGCTCGGTATTTAAGAACCGGTAAAATTTATTTACCTACATGAGGCCCTTAGTGAGGATTCGATCTAAAGTATTCCTTCTAGCTCCTCGCCCACCTCTTCTCTCTGCTCTGGGCTACTCTCTTCTGCTCAACCCTCGGGGTGCTGTCCCTAATACGAAACCCCAAAACATAGAACACGCCCTTCGACACACCTCCTCGACCAGGTCTTCTTTCTGTACTTTTCCATTCCGCGCTGTCCATCTTCCATCGTCCATCAGCTTGGCCTTGAGTCCCAGACACCGTCCGCGCTAGGAGTTGCGATTGGCACATTTCAAAGTACTCCCATGTCTGGCTTCTCTCATAATTCAATTCTTAGACAAAGACCTTTTCTACTAACGAACCAACTGTCCTTGCACCTGCGGTGAGATCATGGGATGGAGAAATACTTCGCATCTTTTAACTTTGCAATTTACTGCAGCCCAAAACCTCTACTAGAATAAATCACTTGCGGCCTACCGCACTCAGCTAACATAAGAAATTCCAGGCCCTTCTTCTCAACGACCTATGTGAATTCGGGCCTCTACCAGGTTAAACACACCATTAAATTACATTCTAACATTAGTACTTTTACTTTCACATACGTGGATAAACGACATACATGAGTTAATTCAATCAGGTTACACGTTTTAGCCTAATACATTGCATTAAACGAAAACTACTCATTACACATTTCTCTAAATACATTCACATCATGGTTACACATCTCTAACACTTCTATATTGCGATACGGCTGATACATTTCTTAATACATTTCGCACGACACATCTAAATATACATTGATAATATGCGAGCGCCAACTATCGGTGAATATGATGCACCCCTACAAATTTCAAACTCTTTGGGCGCTACATCAGCAGAATTGCCCGTCCGGCTCTGGGTGTTGTTCTGATTTTGAGCACTTTTACTCCTTGCAATACACATGCTGTCTTGTTGTGAGTGGGCCACTGCATCTAAACTCGACTCAGCGCGCACTGCTCCTGGTGGCGCAATAAAGCACATACAAAGCCTGTAACACAGAGGTTGGCGCATAACTTCCTGGACGGGTTTCCTCGCACATCGTTTCCCTTGAGCCGTTGCTGACTGATTTAAAACCTGACTCCAAGGCCTTTTGTACTCTAGTATACTTTCCTGCACCGGCAGTGCCACAAAGTGCACATACTTAACCACACCTGTGTGGGGTAACTCCTCGTGAGGCCTGGTGTCACGCACTTCCCTGCACAGCTTCTGTTCAGATGTTATTAATCGCATATAATCATTTGGAGCATTGTCAACTAAGAGCAATACCTGAGTATTAGTGAGCATGGAGCGCACATACACACACGGGCATTTCCCACGCACCATCCTTTCACGCTTTCACACGCAGGAGGTGATATCTCCTCGCGAACACAGGTACAACCTGACACATTCACCAGGGGCTGTCTTGTTCCCATCATAGGTGCCTGTTTTTGGGAGATAGAGGGCCAGGGCAAGGGGCAAAAACTGTTCACTGGAGGACGGGGCAGCAGCACTGGGCCTGGGAATCTCAGCACCGGCTTCAAAGTGCCCAGTCCCGTCCCCCAGCTTCTGGGTGTTCTTCGCCCCAGACTCGTTGTAGAAATTAAACACTTGTACTTGTTCTGAGTGAGGTATTACAAATAACACCGTACATAAGAATACAAATAAGAATAAGAATAGACATTTGGGGGCATATCTACAAGGTGGGGATATAAAATTATTGCAGCTGTTGCGGCCGTTTTCGGCCGAAAGGCGGCAATAATTTTATCGCTATATCAGCAAGGTCACGCTATCGTGTGAAACCTTGACTTATCGTCATTTCCCTTAATGCCCATCTTTGCATCTTTAATGAGATGCAAAGTGGGCATTCCTCCCCAGGATAACGGGAGAAATGTCGCTAAGCGACATTTCTCCTATTATCAAGCCTCACGCAAAGCAGCATAGCGACAGGAAAAGTAGCGATAACCTCTGTTATCGCTACTTTCCTTACGCCTGCTTTGAAATTGACTTAGCCAGGATATCCTATGGAAGGTGGATATCATGGCTAAGTATTTGAGGCCCTATCAGCAAGCTATCGCCAAACCTTGTGGGATTATCACTGGGTTTCCAGCGATAATCTCACGTTTGGCAGTTAGCGCGAGGACTTTTATCGCTTTTTCAGATAAGCATTGCTAATAGCACGCTATCTCAGCGATAAAAATCCATGCTAGCCGGCGATAATTATCCTAGTGCTAAGTGCGCTTAGCGATAATTATCGCCGGTTGTTGCTGATATGCCCCTTGGTTTTATGTACACTTCATGCATAGCTTTTACCGTTTCTAAGCGCTGTAAAGGACAGTCATTATTATTAACTGATGGCGCTCAATTTTCGGAACTCTCTGCGGCGAACATTTGACTCACTGAGCTATCGTGACGGGATAGTGTTTATGTCAGTAATAACCACAGCACATCCGTTATTTATATTATTGCTAATGTAATTGCTGGTGTTAGTGCAAGTATTATTGTTTAATATCGCCACATGAAGCATTTGTTCAAGGCGCAAGACAGAGAAGACTTATTGTCGCCAGTCATTTTCCCGCCGCATCCTCCTCTTTGTGCCTGTCACACTACGAGAGATGGAATATGTGCCTGTAGCTTTTTTTTCTGTAAAGCGCATTTATCTAAATAAGATGTGTTTTCAAATAAATGCCACCTCTGGTGTTTAGAGCAACACAGGTTTAGAGGGAGGTGGAGCCACCACAGTACTGACTGACCCGTTTTAGGAGGGCCGCTCCGGGCACCCCGCCACCGGCAGGCTAACATCTTGAGCCCTCTGTACTGCGACAGGCCCGCACACCGCTCGCACAGTACCTTTAAGAATAAAATGCCCCAAACGTTTCAAATTAAAAAAGCTCAAACGTACCTTTAAACACAAGCACCAGCTGCACTTTAAATGTAAACAAAATTCAAAACACCAACAATGCAGGATTTTCCGTTTCGAAAATAAATGTCTTTTTAAGGACACCGGCTGAACTTTATATTTAAAAATAAACGGAATTTCAAACACAAACATCCCTGCAATTTTAAATACAAAACGTGTATGCTTTCAAATAAAAAAAACGTTTTTGTATTTTAAAAAATCAAATGAAAAAATGTCGGTACTTCAAGGTGTAAATGCCAGAATTTTTTATCAAAACATACCACCACTTCCAAACTTGCGAAAAGCAGCACAGCGCTTAGAAACATAAGCTGTGTTAATAAGGTTTGCACAAAGGACACGTTGTTGCTTCTGCAAGCAAACAACTTTTTGTGAGTGGGCCGCCGCATCTAAACTCGATTCAGCACGCACTGCTCCTGGCGGCGCAATAAAGCGCATAGGGGCAGATTTATGAACCCCTTGCGCCACTGTTGCGTCACTTTTCCCATGTTAAAAGTGACGCAAAAGTGGCGCAAGGGGCTCATAAATCTGCCCCATAGAAAGCCTGTAACACGGAGGTAGGTGCATAACTTCCTGAACAGGTTTCCTCGCACATCATGTACTGCATTCTGACAACTGTATACTTGTTTCCCTGACTGTCAACATATTTTTTCTAGCGCTCTGACTGCGCCTCTTACTATTTTAATGGGGTTTCTTTACTTTAATCATGTTTTTTTTTCAGAAGATATGGATGGAGTGCTTTCCAGAAGGCACCAATTCAAGCATTCATCCCCCTCGCTTTATTTGAGTTTAATTTGCTTTATGCTGGATTGTTGTAAAGCGCTACTAACCACTCCACAGTGGCCGCAGGGCATATTTATCTCTTAGTTTCATCTCTCTCTTCATTTCTATTCTCTTTGGCTCCTGCCTCGGAGATCTCGTAACCGTCCACCTTACATCCTCCGCCTCCATTATTTTCGTGAGCACACTTCAAATACTTTTCCCCCTTTTATCTGTCTGTTACATCCTTTAATTTAATACGTTATTTATGTATGTATTGTTTTGTATAACACCTACTTGGATTTGGACATTATGCAGTTGGGACTGAGTAGGGCCTCCACCCCTTAGTCGGAAGGCCTAGTATTAAAGAATGTTTGTGGTGTGATACCAGCTTGTGTGATAGTGGTAGCCAATAGGTCTCGCTTTTCGGACCTTATAAGTATTTAGTTATGCAGAACAATATCCTTGGTGCAACAACATCAACCGTTGCATGGCTAAACACTTATAAGGTCCCAAAGACGAGACCTATTGGCTATACCAATGCTTGTTAGATTTGGTATTGAGTTACCGAATCGCTATTTGGATTTTGAACATTGCCAAAATCTATTTTGCAGTCCCAATGGCGCATATTTTGCGAATCGGAGCCTTTACAACTGCAAAATAGCTTAGAAATATAAGGCCCCTAGTTCTGCAGTTCGAAGGTCGGCAGCTCAGACCCCCTATGCCATTAAGCCACATACTCTAGCTGTCACTCGCATTCTATTGATACAGTTTTTAACACAAATACATGGAGAAAAATACATTTTGTTGTCCTAATCTATACGTTTAATGTTTATTCAGGAAACAGTCTCAGATACTGTCAAGTCAATCTCCTCAAATGTTGCCCTTGTGCCAAATATTTTCCTATTTTAACCCTCCTAAAAATGTAGCTCAACAAATCTTTTTTATGTTTTCAACATAAAACATCTAAAATGAATTTGAACAATTGGATAAACGAGGGTTAGTGTTCCACTTGAACAAGTTTTCGATTGATTTTGTGTTGCTGGAACATTGCCAGTGTGAGACCTGTTTTCTTTTGTTTGCTTTAGATATGTTAGAAACTGGTGTTATGCTAAGATAAACTTGCATTTTTTTCTCCTAATATATCATGTGATGACTAGCCCTGTTGTTCGTTGTTCTACATAAAGAAGTCACAACTTTTATACCATTAAACAAAGAATGTTCTCAAAGACTTCTCCCAGGCTATCGTTGTACAATGTATCAACTATAGGAACGCCTAATTACAATGCAAAACTACTATGAGAAAATCTTCAAATGTGTCCTGTATTGAAATGTTTCTTCTTGCTTGTTCCTCATTGGTGCATATCCTGAGAACCAGCACTTGTGTAGAAATGTATGAAAGTCTTTTTTAAAGTCCTATATAAAGACATGGCTTTTTTGTACCCTGGGACCTCCTACTTCCCACTTTTAGAAGGCAAATCTATGCTGGGTTTAATATAGAACATCACTCAATTCTTTGTTCTTATGAATTATCTGTGGAACTTGTAGGTCGCTGAGTTGGTCTGCAGCACCAGACAGAAGAATCCAGAGTTCAGACTGCTAAAGGATGCAGTGCCTGGGGCTGGAGACTTAAGCAACGTACCATCACATGGGCAGCTTGCAAAATTCTTCAATATCCACCCAGCATCACAGGTGCCCTTCCGTTTAGGGTCGTGGTACGCATTGGCAAACAGTGGACTTTATATCCGAGGTATCGGTTTGCCGTCCCCCCGCCACCCGATTCCTGGAAGTAGAGATATTGCCAGCATATGCAGGTCCATGACTTCATGTGAAGACGTAGTCACTGAACTGGCGCCTTCAATATCGACCCCAGTGTTAAAGGTGTGCTGGAAGTAGGGGACAAACAAACTCTTTATTCCCCAGAATAGTTGTCAAAATCTCCCCCTGAGCCTCAAGAGCAATTCAACACTCACCGTGGAAGTCCGCCATCAACACGTTGCATCATGGGACCAGTAGTTTTTTCATCCCGAACTGCCTTAGCCTGCTGCATGAAAATGAGGCTCAGGTGTGCGTCGCACCACTACGGAGGGAGGTGCATATAAAGAACATTAACATGGGAACTCTTGTGCAACATTGTGGCATCTGAGGAAGACTACCCTCCAAAAAGCGTTATGCCCCACGCTTCAATAAAAAAACCTTTGAAGCCCCGCTGTGTCCCTGCTCTAGTCTGATGGGAGAAGATTTGTTGTGCATACATATATATAAGTATATGTATTATCCAGTATTCCCCAAACCATTGTTATGCACCAGGGACCCCATCCCCTGGATCAATTGCATCTAAGGAACGGGGGCATGCAGCCTCCATCCCAAGCCATTTTTAGGCCCCAGGGACCCTAACCCCGGAGAAGTTTTTTTGTTGGAGGAGGGAGCATGCCCCTTTTTCTGAGCCATTGTTAAGGCCCAAGGGACTGCATGCCCTGGGACCGATTGCTGTTTAGGGAATGGGGCATGCAGGCCTGCTACTGGAGCCATCCTATATCCACAAGGACCCCCACCTTTGGAGCCCAAAGGCATACAGTGTCCAGTGGACCACTGTCCGGGACAGTGTGGGCAGAGAATAGACATTCAATTCCCTACCTGCACTCTCGTGGCAGACAACACAACTTTGCTACTGCCCAGCTGGAGCAGATAATAAGTTGCTACCATCCAGCTGGTAGCAAATCAATGGAGCCCCTCCAGCTGCATTCATGATGTATACACAAACACATATACATGCATATATATAAATTCACTTAAAAAAATTAGAGATTAATGGAACGTTATAGTTAGTGAAAATGTCAGTTAAAACATACAGTTTCAAATGAAAAAAACTACTGAAATTCACCAGTTTTAGTTATATCAAGTAACTATAGCTCCTGCCCTAAAGTAACTATAACTTGCACACTCGACAAGCCCACTATTTACTAACCCCGGTAGTAGTTAGCGTAGTAGCACTATGCTACGCTACGCGAAGAGTACTTCGCACTACGCAAGCTACACGTAGCTACGCGAGCTGCGTAGTGCGGTAGGGAAAATGCTGTTCGCACTGATTGCACAGTGCCGGATGCTTGTCCGCACTGTGCAATCATTGCAAACGGCATCTTGCACAGTGCAAGCGGTCGTTTTCTGCTGCTCGAGTAGATTTGTACTCGAGCGGCAGTTTTCTCAATGTAGACTGGTAGGTTCTCATCGCGAGCGGTAGCGAGCATACGCGACCACTTGCAATGAGAAACCTGACCTCACCGCGTTGAGAATCTCGAATGAGGAAAAAGTCTCACCGGGATGTCATTTTGCTCGCTCGCGGTCGCCAGCTTGATGTTGAGTACCACGGGCAAGCAAAAAATGCCTGTTACGCTACTCGTTTTTGCACTGTGCTACGTGCAATTCGCGTAGCGCGTAGTTGTGCAAACTACGCAAACTACGCGAGCGTAGGGTAGTCCTACGCGCAGGGTTACTATTTACCTCAAATATTATATCCTGCATGACATGTTCTATAACATCATTGATACCATCACTGCCACATATGAAATGACATAATTGATGACAACACTGTGCATGGTGACGGAGCAAATGATAGTTACTTTAGGACTCTAGTTACAGTTAATTGAGAGAACTATAACTGGTGAATTTTAGTGGTTTTGTTTGTTTAAAACAGTATTGTTGCAACTGGGTTCCAACAATTCGTGTTGCTGTTTTGAATACCCGGTTTTGGATGTTTTATTATGAGTGAGTCTCACTACATGTGTCTCACTCACGGTAATCACCTGGCAAACAGACTGCATTTGTTTACTGCCAGTGTCCGCCATTTAAGATGAGGCTGCTGTGATGCAGTTACAGTAAAGGGTACTTGGGTGTTTATATGTGAACATGTGTACACACGTGTGCTGGCTGTATGTGAGAGAGTACCATTGTGTGCTGCCCAGTATCAGTGTCCAGGTAACCTTGCGCAGGGGGATGCTGCGGAATTAGATATTGACCTGAGTTATGCCTTATAATTTTAGTGGTAACTCAGGGAAGTTCAGTATTGTGTACCATTTTGTCTGAAGAGAAACTTTATTATATACATTGGGGAAATCTGCCTGAAAGTGAAGTTCTGCTTCCCTTTGGCCCAGAATAGTTGTCAAAATCTCCCCCTGAGCCTCAAGAGCAATTCAACACTCACCGTGGAAGTCCGCCATCAACACGTTGCATCATGGGACCAGTAGTTTTTTCATCCCGAACTGCCTTAGCCTGCTGCATGAAAATGAGGCTCAGGTGTGCGTCGCACCACTACGGAGGGAGGTGCATATAAAGAACATTAACATGGGAACTCTTGTGCAACATTGTGGCATCTGAGGAAGACTACCCTCCGAAAAACGTTATGCCCCATGCTTCAATAAAAAAACCTTTGAAGCCCTGCTGTGTCCCTGCTCTAGTCTGATGGGAGAAGATTTGTTGTGCATACATATATATAAGAATATGTATTATCCAGTATACCCCAAATCATTGTTATGCGCCAGGGACCCCATCCCCTGGACCAATTGCATCTAAGGAACGGGGGCATGCGGCCTTCATCGCAAGCCATTTTTAGGCCCCAGGGACCCTAACCCCGGAGAAGTTTTTTTGTTGGAGGAGGGAGCATGCCCCTTTTTCTGAGCCATTGTTAAGGCCCAAGGGACTGCATGCCCTGGGACCGATTGCTGTTTAGGGAATGGGGCATGCAGGCCTGCTACTGGAGCCATCCTATATCCACAAGGACCCCCACCTTTGGAGCCCAAAGGCATACAGTGTCCAGTGGACCACTGTCCGGGACAGTGTGGGCAGAGAATAGACATTCAATTCCCTACCTGCACTCTCGTGGCAGACAACACAACTTTGCTACTGCCCAGCTGGAGCAGATAATAAGTTGCTACCATCCAGCTGGTAGCAAATCAATGGAGCCCCTCCAGCTGCATTCATGATGTATACACAAACACATATACATGCATATATATAAATTCACTTAAAAAAATTAGAGATTAATGGAACGTTATAGTTAGTGAAAATGTCAGTTAAAACATACAGTTTCAAATGAAAAATCTACTGAAATTCACCAGTTTTAGTTATATCAAGTAACTATAGCTCCTGCCCTAAAGTAACTATAACTTGCACACTCGACAAGCCCACTATTTACTAACCCCGGGAGTAGTTAGCGTAGTAGCACTATGCTACGCTACGCGAAGTGCACTTCGCACTACGCAAGCTACACGTAGCTACGCTACACGAGCTGCGTAGTGCGGTAGGGAAAATGCTGTTTGCACTGATTGCACAGTGCCGGATGCTTGTCCGCACTGTGCAATCATTGCAAACGGCATCTTGCACAGTGCAAGCGGGCGTTTTCTGCTGCTCGAGTAGATTTGTACTCGAGCGGCAGTTTTCTCAACGTAGACTGGTAGTTTCTCATCGCGAGCGGTAGCGAGCATACGCGACCACTCGCAATGAGAAACCTGACCTCACTGCGTTGAGAATCTCGAATGAGGAAAAAGTCTCACCGGGATGTCATTTTGCTCGCTCGCGGTCGCCAGCTTGATGTTGAGTACCGCGAGCAAGCAAAAAATGCCCGTTACGCTACTCGTTTTTGCACTGTGCTACGTGCAATTCGCGTAGCGCGTAGTTGTGCAAACTACGCAAACTACGCGAGCGTAGCGTAGTCCTACGCGCAGGGTTACTATTTACCTCAAATATTATATCCTGCATGACATGTTCTATAACATCATTGATACCATCACTGCCACATATGAAATGACATATTTGATGACAACACTGTGCATGGTGACGGAGCAAATGATAGTTACTTTAGGACTCTAGTTACAGTTAATTGAGAGAACTATAACTGGTGAATTTCAGTGGTTTTGTTTGTTTAAAACAGTATTGTTGCAACTGGGTTCCAACAATTCGTGTTGCTGTTTTGAATACCCGGTTTTGGATGTTTTATTATGAGTGAGTCTCACTACATGTGTCTCACCCACGGTAATCACCTGGCAAACAGACTGCATGTGTTTACTGCCAGTGTCCGCCATTTAAGATGAGGTTGCTGTGATGCAGTTACAGTAAAGGGTACTTGGGTGTTTATATGTGAACATGTGTACACACGTGTGCTGGCTGTATGTGAGAGAGTACCATTGTGTGCTGCCCAGTATCAGTGTCCAGGTAACCTTGCGCAGGGGGATGCTGCGGAATTAGATATTGACCTGAGTTATGCCTTATAATTTTAGTGGTAACTCAGGAAAGTTCAGTATTGTGTACCATTTTGTCTGCAGAGAAACTTTATTATATACATTGGGGAAATCTGCCTGAAAGTGAAGTTCTGCTTCCCTTTGGCCTACAAAGTCCATCAAAATATCAAAATGGGGTGAAACCTATGTGCCATGATGAATTGTGCAAATCTCAAACACTTACCTGTACGTCTTATTGGTCATCCAGATCAGTTTTATTTCTCCGGCTCAGCTCAGGATCAGAGCCCAGGCCAGTTGTCACCTGCGGGGGAGCGCGTGTGTTGACCTGACCTCGGTCTAGGCAGCACGCTCCCCGGCAGCTCCACCAGCCAATCACCGCCTCAGCAGCCCCAGCAGCAGAGTTTGAGCCTCGCGCTCGACTCTGTCACAGGTTTCTGCTTTTTGGGATTTCGCGCTCTGACAAGCGCTTGTGTGTGACATTTGTGTTTTCTTGTGTTATTTTGCTCCACCGGTTCTGCTCCTTGCCTAACTCGGCGCCTCGCGCCTCCTGCCACATAAGCTCTGTGCCCTCCTCTTAGCCCTGCCCCCTACCTGACTCCCACCCGCCTCCTCCATTGATCCCGCCCCCTCCCTTTCATTACGGCAACCGCTGCGGGGGAGCGCGTGTGTTGACCTGGCCGAGGTCTAGGCAGCATGCTCACCGGCAGCTCCGCCAGCCGATCACCGCCTCAGCAGCCCCAGCAGCAGAGTTTGAGCCTCGCACTCGACTCTTTCACAGGTTTCTGCTTTTTGGGATTTCACGCTCTGACAAGCGCTTGTGTGTGACATTTGTGTTTTCTTGTGTTATTTTGCTCCACCGGTTCTGCTCCTTGCCTAACTCGGCGCCTCGCGCCTCCTGCCACATAAGCTCTGTGCCCTCCTCTTAGCCCTGCCCCCTACCTGACTCCCACCCGCCTCCTCCATTGATCCCGCCCCCTCCCTTTCATTACGGCAACCGCTGCGGGGGAGCGCGTGTGTTGACCTGGCCGAGGTCTAGGCAGCATGCTCACCGGCAGCTCCGCCAGCCGATCACCGCCTTAGCAGCCCCAGCAGCAGAGTTTGAGCCTCGCACTCGACTCTTTCACAGGTTTCTGCTTTTTGGGATTTCACGCTCTGACAAGCGCTTGTGTGTGACATTTGTGTTTTCTTGTGTTATTTTGCTCCACCGGTTCTGCTCCTTGCCTAACTCGGCGCATCACGCCTCCTGCCACATATGCTCCACGACCTCCTCTTAGCCCCGCCCCCTACCTGACTCCCGCCCACCTCCTCCTCGATCCCACCCCCTCCCCTTCATTATGGCGACCGCTGCGGGGGAGCGTGTGTGTTGACCTGACCTCAGCACGCTCCCCGGCAGCTCCGCCAGCCGATCACCGCCTCAGCAGCCCCAGCAGCAGAGTTCGAGCCTCGCGCTCGACTCTGTCACAGGTTTCTGCATTTTGGGATTTCGCACTCTGAATAGCGCTTGTGTGTGACATTTGAGTTTTCTTGTGTTATTTTGCTCCACAGGTTCTGCTCCTTGCCTAACTCGGCGCCTCGCACCTCCCACCACATAAGCTCCACACCCTCCTCTTAGCCCTGCCCCTTACCTGACTCCCGCCCACCTCCTCCTTGATCCTGCCCCCTCCCCTACTTTACAGCGACCGCTGCGCGGTCACGCCGCTGGCACACCGTCCGCGCCTGAGCTGCGCCCAGCGCAAGGGACACTGGTTCTCCAAGCCTCCACCACTACACCCTCGCCAGCCTCCTTGCACTCAAACCCAACCACCTCGAGAACTGCGCACAAGCCTCGCCCGTCAACACTCAAGGAGCCTACTCTTGCGCTCACTGCCGAAGCACCTTCTCCATGGACGCCACGCCTGTAGCCAGCAAAGTACCGCATGCCGCCAAGCCCGCCAACACCCTTAACTGCATCCTTCACAACGTACGATCCCTTCACCGGCACGCCATAGAGATATGGGACTTACTCGACACTTTCGCTCCTGACGGCCTTCTTCTTCACGGAGTCCTGGACTAACGCAAGCTCCGAACCAGACATCGCCATGGCTATACCAGACGGCTATACAAGCTCAAGAGAATTGACCGCCCTAATAGCCCAAGGGGAGGCCTCGCCATCGCTCACAAAACCTCCCTTCAACTCTCCACCTCCAGCCCAAGCAGCGCTCTTCCCAGCATAGAACACCTCCCCTTCCAGATCCACACCAACCCCAGGACAACGCTACGGGGCACACTCATCTACAGACCATCAGGACCTACTACCACCATCACAGAACTCGCCGCATCCCACACCATCACCTACACGGACTACATTCTGCTAGAAGATCTAAATTTCCACCTCGAGAACCGCCAGGACCCCGATTCCAACGTGCTACTTGAGAATCTCGCCAACCTGGGACTCAATCAACTGGTAAACACTCCGACCCACATTGCAGGACACACTCTGGACCCCATCTTCGAGGAAGGGTTGAACATCCGGTTCACCCACACCACCCAGAACCCCTGGACAGACCACCAGTACATCCATCTCACTTTCACTTCCAGGACCGCACCCAAACTAGCCCCGGGCCCGCCTTGACGGAACTGGAGTAAGATCACCGAAGACCTTCTTAACACCCCCTCCTCCATGACCCCCCCTCAGCCACCGCCGACACCGCCGTCAAGGAACTCCACCTGTGGATCACCAGCTGCGCCAATAAACTGGCCCCTCTCCGGCAGACAACCACCAAACGCCCTCCTAAGGCTGCCTGGTTCACCACCGAACTCCTAGAGGCCAGACGCACCTGCAGGTGCCTCGAGAAAACATGGAGGAACCAGAAGACCACTGAAGCCCACACCGACCACAAGATCGCTATGAACAACTACCACCAGCTGATAAGGGACACAAAAAGAACCTTCATCAGGAAAAAAATCAACACCAACTCAGCCAACAACAGGGAACTCTTCAAAGTCATCAAGCATTTCACCAAACCCTCATGCGATGCCTCTGACATCACACCATCCCAAGATCTCTGCAACAAGCTCAGCGCCGTCTTCCGCCAGAAGATCATGACCCTTTACGACAACTTCAACGAGCCAGCGAATGCCTTCACCCCTTCGACCACTACCACCTCCAAACCAACCATCACCACCTGGAACCCCGCATACATCGAACTTATTGCAACCACCATGAAGAAAACTCATTTAGGAGCCCCCACGGACCCCTGCCCCCTCACATCTTCCACAGAGCCTCCACGGCCATCGCTCCCGAGCTAGCCCGCACCATCAACTCCTCCCTGGCCTCCGGCTCCTGCCCCATGGATTGGAAATGCGCGGAAGTGAAGCCCCTCCTCAAAAAACCATTGGCCGACCCGAATGACCTCAAGAACTACCGAGCCATCTCCCTCCTCCCCTTTGCTGCAAAATGTCACAGAAAGGCTCATGAACGCCCAGCTGACAACCTTCATCGAATATAAATACATCCTTGACCCCTTGTAATCCGGTTTCCGCAGCAACCACAGCACCGAGACAGCCCTGATCGCCGCCACCGACGACATCCGTATGTTGCTCGACCAGGGCCACACAGCAGCCCTCATCCTCCTGGAACTCTCCGCAGCTTTCGACACCGTCTCTCACCGCACACTAACCACCAGGCTCCACAACGTGGGAATTCAGGCCCTCAACTGGATCCAATCCTTCCTCTCCGATAGAACACAGAGGGTCAAGTCCCCCCCCCCTTCCTCTCCAAACCCACTGACATCATCTGCGGAGTTCCCCAAGGATCTTCTCTGAGCCCGACTCTCTTCAACATCTACATGGCCCCCATCGCCGCAATTGTCAGGCAGCACGGGCTCAGAATTGTGTCCTACGTTGATGACACCCAGCTCATCCTCTCCCTCACCAGCAACCCAGAAGACACTAGAATCAGCTTCCAGGAAGGAATGAAAAACGTGGCCACCAGGATGAAGGACAGCTGCCTCAAACTCAACTCCGAAAAGACTGAGGTTCTCATCTTCAGACCCCGCCCCTCCGCCTGGAGCGAATCCTGGTGGCCTCCCGCCCTGGGACCCCACCCACCCCGACTGACCACGCTCGGAACCTCGGCATAATCCTCGACTCCTCCCTCTCCATGAACCGCCAAATCAACGCTATCTCCTCCACTAGTTTCAACTGCCTCCGGATCCTATGTAAGACCTTCAAGTGGATCCCCCCATACTGCAGAAAGACTGTCACCCACGCACTCATCACCAGCAGGCTCGACTACGGCAACACCCTCTACGGTGGAATCAACAAATCCCTACTACGCAAACTCCAAACCATCCAAAACGCGTCCGCCAGGCTCATCCTAGGGACACCGTGCCACGAGAACTCCACTGGCTCCCCGTCGAGAAAAGGGTCACCTACAAACTACTCATGCATGCCTACAAATCCCTCAACAACATCGGACCCAAATACCTCAACAACTGAATGAGCTTCCACGCACCCAAGCGGAACCTCCGTTCAGCCGACCTCGCGCTAGCAGAAGTCCAACGCATCCACCGGAGCAGGGCTGGAGGGAGCGCTTTCTCATACACCGCAGCCACAGCTTGGAACACTCTCCCAGTAGAAATAAGATGCTTGCCAACCCTGCACACCTTCAGACGGGCTCTCAAGACCTGGCTTTTTGAATAACCGGAGCAGCCCTACCTTTCCCTCCCCCAGCGCCTTGAGACCTTCACGGGTGAGTAGCGCGCTTTACCAACCCCTGATTGATTGATTGATTGATTGATCTCTCCCCAGTAGAGAGAGCAAAGGACATCCCACACAAAAGGAGTAAACGTGCTTCCCTCAGCTCCTACGGAGGAAGGTTTTGGGATGAAAATGTGCATCTTTTAATTACCTGTCACACTGTAACAAATCTGGTGACAGCCCAGGCACACTGAAGGAAGGAGGAAACCTAGACAACTGGAGCTAACACAAGAGAGGGATCCTACTTTACGTTTTGATGGGAAAGGCCCTGGCAGTGATGTCAGTGAAGGATGGACCTGAGGCCCCCAGAGCATATGTGACCAGTGACTCCTGAATTATGCCATTTTCAATTATCCCAGCATGCTGTGCAGGGGTTTTGAACAGGGGTGGATAGGTGACATAGCACCCTAAGATTGGGCAGGGGGTTCTGGCTTCTAAAACCTTCCACACCCCCTTCAAAAACTCTTGCACAAAGGAGAGAGAGGGTTTTTGTGCTTTTTTGCAGTTTGTTTGCAGTGCTTTTTTCTGCTGGACCCTGGGACTGTGAAAGGCATGGACAACAGGAAGGGCAAACCACCTCATGCCCAGAAGGACTAAGAAATCTGCCCCTAGTTGACCCCAGGACCATTGGGTCTCTCCCAGGGTCTGGGAGGCTGTGCCCATTTAATCCCTGATAACCAATTGGAGGAAGGATCTGGCTTCAGCACCCAGGAGAAAACCTGGTGCAATGAGCCAATGGAACCATCTTGCTGCATAGTATACCACTTCTGAAGCCAGGTTGCCTGACAGAACTACCCCTGGTTACTAGAGCTCACCGCCAGGAATAAAATGTGCCCAGGATTATCCAAATCTGCCCAGCAGGATCCAAAGTATTGCCTTTTTAAAGTTGATGACCTTCGACCCCCAGTGAGAATCAAAGAGCATAGTACTCCACTGCACCTGTCGAGGATTACCCCGGGGTGGTCTAGGGCCCGGGAGTTGGTTCAAGAAGTATATTTGATTTGACCTAGGCAGGAGGTGTATGTGGGGCCCCCTCCCCAGGCTCCTTCTTCCTTCTTGGGCCCACATCCCCCCGGGGGCTGATGATGAAAATCGGGGAGTGCCATCATGACACCCCTAAGGAGACGAGAGGCCCAGGACCCAATGGTCAGATCCTCTTGCTATGGTGGGCTCATTCTCCACTTCCCACGCCTGTGTCTAGAGGAGCAGGCAGCCACCACAAACAAGACACCCTGCATTCTGCCGGTTCCCGCTGCGGTAGGCCAGAATGCCAGCTGCGCAGGATGCTGGCTGAGGCAGATGGGTGTGGGCTCCCCAGGCTGCCCTCATCATGGGAGAAGTGTGGCTCACTGGTTAGAGGAGGCAGACCCTGAAGCAGAGGTCAGCCCGGGACCAGAGTTCAATTCTCGACTTGGTAGGGTCTTGACTCCATATGTCCACGGACTTGATAATTCTCGCTTCGGTGCCTACTTGAATCACGAGTTCACACTCTGCAACTCTGGGCAATAGCTTGCTTAATCTCCACGACGGCCCCTGGCAGCGGGATGCCTGGCTTTCACCTTGCGGATGCCCTGTTGGGGTTATCTCACAGGGGAATACCAGGACGGGTTCCCTAAGCAAGCGCCGAGATGCCTCCGGGTAGTCGTGCGCTATTTAAGCACGTAATCATTATCCCAGGTGGGACCAACACCCCTAATCTTAACCCCAAAAAGAAAAACAAAGAGATATAGACCACACATGGGCTCCCGAACACAGTGGGAGAAACTCTGTTTAGATATTCACTGCTCCAAGCTGGAGTGGCGCATAATGCCCTGTGGGGCTTGCTCATTTCAATCCTGTTCTTGCTTGTGAGGTAGCCCCAGAAGGACAGGGTCACCACCAACTGCCGTAGAAATGTGCAGAATGTGCAGGAGCCCAGCAGCTCCCCATTCCTTCAATTTTGGAAAAGTGGCGCTTTGTATCTTGGGACATCAAAATTACGAGCCCACTAAATTTTCATTGTTTTTCAAGTATTCTCAAAGCTAGAGTGTTTACTGCTGGGAGTGCAGTGCTCTTTAGCGGCTTGGATTATAGTTGCATTTAATATGACCTCAAGGTGTATTAAAACGGTATGGACCCATGGAATTTTCTCTGCACTGTTTTTAGGGTTGCATTTATGTTGCCTGAAAATTTACAAAAAACACAAAGACACGGTATGTTAATTTTAAAATGCTTCATTAATCTAATTTTTTTTACTGTGTTTATTGATCAAGGTAGACATGCTTTGACATTAATAATTGCATTTACATATGTTTATTATTGCATTTACACACAATGATGGAGCTTTTAACATGCAGTTTGTTTTCTCTAAATATAGTGAACCCATGACAAAGTCAATAGGCTTGCCTTATATGTTGTGATGACCCTTGATAGAGCCAATAGGCCTGTTTTATCTAAAGTGATACCCACCTACATTTTGGTGTGCTCTCTGGAATAGTTGGTGGGTGCAGTGGTTTGGGGGGTCATGACCCTTTAGAGTGGCAGATGTGATTACATAATCTCATCTAAAGGATTCCCAATCTGCCTTATGTATACATTTCTAAAGTAATACACAGTATTTAGCAGTTTGTGTAATAAAAGTACTTTCCTTTTTCTAAAGAAACAGCATGGTATGGACAACCATTTTTTTTAGTGTTCTTATTGCTTCTCAGCAAATGGTGATTAATAGCCCACACCAACTCCCCTGAGCAGGCCTTGGACGGCTCTTTTTCGCTATCCTGAGAAAGTCAAATGCTTCCATCGGGTGCTTGGTTTCCAGTAAGGGGAAATTGTGGACCTATTTCTTGCACAGTTCTCACGTCCTGCACAACTATAACCCAATTTCCTAAAGGTATGTTTTAACTGACATTTTCACCTAACTATACCACTCCTTTAACTCTTATATTTTCCAGTGAACATGTGTGTGTGTGATTCAAATAAATTAAGTTATTTAAAAAATACAATAGATATATACTTGCCTTACATACATATATCATGCATTATAAAGGCTTCTGGGGCATATCAGCAACAGACGGCGATAAATATAGCAAAGCGCGCTTAGCGCTTTTATATTTATCGCTGCCTATCGCTGTAATTTATCGCCTGGATAACGCGTTATTAACAACGCGTTACTCCAGGGCGATAAATTTTACATCAAAAGTGGCGTTATGCGGGAATATCGCTGGTAAACCAGCGATATTCCCACAGCGATAGAAGAAACCTTGATGATAGGGAGATATGGATTCAGCCACTGAATCCACCTCCCATGTCATAGATAGGGTAGTCATGAAAATTAGCAGACGTAAAATACCGGCGATAACAGTGGTTAACGCTGTATTTTACATCGCTAAGGGTGTCCTGGGCCGTATTGTAAATACGGAGTAGGGCAGTAAGAGATCATTTTCCCTTAGTTTTTGCAGGGAACGCCTACTTTGCATCTCATTAGAGATGCAAAGTGAGGCGTGAACTAAACAGGAGCTGATTCAAGGAAACACGCGATAGCGTGTCCTTGTAAATAATGCGATAAAATTATCGCCGCTTTTCGGCCGAAAACGGCCGCAAAAGCGGCGATAATTTTGTATCGCCTCGTTGTTAATATGCCCCTCTGTGTGGTAATTGCATGCTTTGTAAATTCATACATTGTCTAAAAAAGGGTTCCTTTTTATTAGTGTACACAACCGCAATCACTGTACCACGTTTTAAATTCAGAGTTTGTGGAGCAAATTTACCAACACTATGCTGGCTTTGTGTCACATAAGTGACACAAATTTGGTGAAAAGTATTTTTGGGGGACTTACTCCCAATCCTTTGAATTGTGCGGGGAAGTATCCCAAAAGTAACACAAAGTAGCACTATAGCAAAGATTTACAAACATTTGGCCCTGAGTTTTATGTCACAACAGTGACACAAACCAGCCCAAATTTTTGTTTTGTAATTTACTTTCCAATGCAAAGCTTGTTTTGTGCTGGGAAGTAGTCTGACAGTTACGTAAACCAGAGCTAAGCGCTGCTCTGCATTACCCTGCGTCAAGAGTGTGTTACATGGGTGGTACATGAGCATTCCCATGCAACCAACCTTGGTTTTTGATGCAAAACCCTGTTGACTAACAATTGTTGACAGGGTTGTGTGCCAAAAATGAATACCACTTGAAAGCCGGCATTAAAAGGAGAAATATTTTCATTTCTACTTCCTTTACTGAATTTGCATGTGTGCTGCATTGTACATCACACATACAAACTAATAAAAGTTTTAAAAGTTGTCTAGGAAGGGAACCCTTCCAGTATGAAACCTATGCTAGATTGACGCCCACACCCTTGCAGTATGGCACAAAGGTGTGTGCATGGTGGTCAGCAGCAAAATTCTGCACTGGGGATAGAGAGAGTGGAGGAGAGTGCCATAGCTCTGTAAATATGGCACTCTCCTGCTCCCTACTTGTCATGCAACGCAGTGGATTATTTTTGGAAGTGTTGCGTGACACTTTTGTAAATCTGGGCTGAATTGCTAATTTGTGACAAGGGTGAGTACCATGTGTGATACATGGTGGTCATTCACATTCAACCACCAATGGACTTTGGTGCTAATCACTATCTACTAAATGGTAGAAAGAAATTTGCATCAAAAATCACACATCTTCAAGGCAGGTGTACCTGTAATACATACATACAAAGTGGTAAAGTGTTCACCTTTGTCAAAATGCAAAAGTTTGAATGGAAGGGTATCCTTCTAGTGAAAACATGAGGAGTACCCTTACAGAACAAAACTTATGGTTGACATAGCCATGGCTGTGATTTAGGGGTCACCAGTTGTTGCAGTCAATTGTGACTCACTTACATGTCCCTTATGGCCCCTGGCACTGAATGTGTAACTCCTGTCCTCAGAGGTGGCAAAATCAGTGTCTAGAACACCGGGGCAGCTCTGCATTCCCTAGTTTCTGCTCACTGTTCATTATACCAATAGTGCATGATATTCTATTATTCACTTTTATTGTAAAAAAAACGGTGCACACTTAGGTGGAACTGGACCTTTGGTGGCAGCTGTAGTAAGTAAAAAATTGTTTTAAATATATGTTTTGTGCATACTTGGTGGTGAGTGTGTATATGTGAAAGAGCGTGTGTATGTGGGAGCATGTGTCAGTGTAAGAATGTGTGTACAAGTGAAAGTGAGTTAGAGTCAGTGACAGGTAGTGAGTGTGGCCCAAATTTACTATTCTTAGACACAAGGCAATTCTGCACCAAAATTGCTATGCTGCCTTGTGTCAAAGGGATGGAGAAAAAATGCACCACATCTACTAAGATATGGTGTATTTTTCTCTCACTGTGTGGAGAAGCACTTACGGCAGCCATGCACCAATACACACACTCTTGCGCCATAGTGCAAGGGTGTGTGCAATCTCTGAAGCATAGGCTTTGTACTGGAAAGGGTCACTTCCAGTACTGCTTTCCCACTTTGTATGTGTGCTGTACAATGCAGCAGACATGGAAAGTTGAAAAAACGCAGGGAAATGAAAACATTTTCCTTGTTATGCCTGCCTTGACCAGTAATAACATTTTGGCACAAATTCTTTTCTACAAATGTTTGTACATAGGAACTTGCATCAAAACCCATTGGTGGTTGCATGGGAACACCCACGCAATTATCTATAGATAGCACCCTTGACACAAAATAATACAGAGCAGAGCATAGCTTAATTTTGTGTTACTAAGGGATACAATCCAATACAAATATGGATTTCCTTTGAATAGTAAATCCCACTCTATGACTTTGTGCTGAGTTTGTATCACAAAAGTGATGCAAAGTCAAACACAGTGCAGAGCATTACAAAATCTTGGCCAGAGTGTCAATAAGTATGAGTGAGTATCAGGGAGAATATGAGTAAATGCAAGCGAGTGAGTGAAACTGAATAAAAATGTTAAGGGGTTGTACGATAGTGTGAGTGTGATGATAGGGTTATGTGACATGTCTATCTGGAAAAAAATGAAGGGTCAAGGGTTATATGATGTCACTTCCTGTGATGTCATTAAGGTCAAAGGGTATGTAATGTCAATTCCACTACCCTCCACATTCACTCCCTTGCACTATGGTGAGTGGGTGTGTATTTTGGCAAGGTAGGTCACAGCTACTGGAAAGAGCAGCAGCAGCAGCCCCATACCTTAGTGGATGAATATTAAGGTGTTTAGGGGCATATCAACAAGGGCTTTATCTCTTTATCTTTTAAAGCCAAAAAAGCAGAGATAAAAATAGCACCCTATCAACAACAGGGTGCTAACATGCAAATTCGCATGTCAGCACCCTTTTAGTCTACGCTTCCCCTTGCATCTCTAATGAGATGCAAAGGTGGCGTTCCAGAGTAAAATAATAGGAGAAATGTCGCTAAGCGACATTTCTCCTATTATCAAGAATATCGCTAACCCTGTTAGAGACAAAAAAAGCAGCGCTAACCGCGGTTATTTTTCTGACTTAGCCATGATATCCTATGGAAGGAGGATATCATGGCTAAGTTTGTCTGTCCCTATCAACAAGCTAACGTGAGATTATCGCTGGGTTTCCAGCGATAATCTCACGTTAGCCACTTAGCGCCAGGAATTTTTATCGCTATTGAGATAGCACGCTATCTCAGCGATGAAAATCGTCACTAGCCGGCGATAATTATCCGAGCGCTAAGTGCGCTCAGGGATAATTATCGCCGGTTGTTGTTGATATGCCCCTTAGCTCTCTACCAGAACAGCAACTTAATTTTTTTGTGAACATTTATATCTGCTCCTTCGTTTCTGCAGAGGAAGCACTCTCAACATATAATGCCTACCGGTATGGGTTTTGTGCCACTCTAGCACCTTGTAGCCCACAGTGTCTTATTTACATTTTCCCATCCACTGATCTGTGTTTTGTATTATTTAATGGAGGACGGTAGCGAGGAAATCGGTGGAGAAGGAAGTCGTCTGGGGTTGAAGGTGAGCCCAAACAAATTGTTGCCAGGGACATCTTAAGGATTTTTGGGGCCCTGGGCCAAACATCTTTTGGGGGCCTCTGTTGGGAACAGCTTTGGATTTGTGGTCCAATTTCACCTCTTTCATGCCCTCTTTGTCTATGTCACTGACAGTGCACAGGCACATTGTTCCAAGTTCTAAGCGTGTTTGAAACTAATATTTAGGGATAGTGACGTGTTTTTAATAATGCACCACAGCAGCAGCTCATTAATATTATTGCAAATATCAGTGACCCCATCCCATTTCTCCTGAGCAAGCCAGTTTTTTTTTTTCTAAAAGAACATTTTTTATGGATGTTGCTGAAACATCAACACAACATTTCCTAGCAAAATGTCTGGTATAGAATCCCACATATCACACACATTGAAAATAAATGAAAGGAAAATGGTATTTAAAATAATTTGTTGAAGAATTATTCAAAGTCATTAGGCCAAGACTCTTTGCAGAACCGAGCTGGCTCTAACAGAGGGCCCCCTGAGAGTCTGGGACCCTGGGCCAGAGCCCACTTTGCCCATGCCTTAAAACGTCTCTGATTGTTGCACTGGGTGTCATCGTCGATAACGCCAGCCTTGGATTTAATTGAGGAAAAGGGAAGCTTTGCTTTTCAAGGGCTCATACAGCTGTTCTGTAGGAAACATTTATTGCAACATTTGTTGCAAAACATAAGTGCGAAAATGTCCATGCGCGAGGCATACAAAAATGTTCAAATGGATGAACGTATCTCCTCCAATGTCCCTGTTCTGTATGGAGGGTCCGACAAGGTCAAAACTATTGCTTTTATAAATGCTTGTTCTGACTCGTTCTAAGGGTCAGGATTCTCTTCAATAAAATCTTTGCAGACGAAACAGAAAAGCCTGAAAGGGAAGTCCAAAGGCTTTTTGTCATAGTAATTGATGTGCTGAAAGGAAAAGGAACAAAAAGGGAAACGGGGCCTAGTTCCTCTAATCCAGAACCCTTTAATACACCATGGTACATGAGAGACAGGGAAAAATGAAAGAAAAAGAAAAAAACAAACGGATCAAACTGTGAAAAAGATAACATAAACCAATATGTGGTTTCACGAAGGCTGTACATTGAATATAGGACTCAGGTATTTCTGTCCAGGTTTCTCTCATTTTCGAACTCCTGAAAATCACGAGCAAAGTTAGTATGCCAGAGTACGGATAAAAAAGCGAGCGAGAAAGTATGTAAATGTGTTTTTGGGCGCACATATTTATATATGTGTGCGTGTATTTGTGCGAGCGTATGCGTGTATGAGCGTTCGAGCATGTGTATGTAAGAAAAATGAAAAAGTGAAACGCACAGAAAAGTAGATCGAGGAAGATGAAAAAATGAGGACAGAGAGAAGGCACCGAAATATAAGACCTGGGGCCTGATGTATCAAGGTTGTGCGTTGCCCTTGAGCCACTCAAGGGGTCCTAAGGGCAATGCAAAACCTAAGTGCGATTTATCAAGCTACGCAAGGCCACCTTGTGTGGCCCCGCATGACTTGATAAATCTGGAGCAATGCAAGCCAGCACAAATTGCTGCCTTGCATTATTCTGTCCCATGGAAGCGTTCTATGGGTTGCGCATGGGTGTTCCCACTCATCCACCCATGGATTTTTGTGCATTCCCTGATTTACCATTAGGGGTAGACTTGGGAATGTATCAATATGCTACGCAATTCCTGCACAAAAGCAATCCTGCCTACAACGCAGGTACCCTTGCACCATGACACAAGGTTGCCATTATTCTCGCAAAGCAGCACATTGTGCGCCAGCACTAAGATAGGACAGGGATGCCCCGTATCAAGTCAAATACAGTGCAATCCTGCCCTTTCCCTTTCACGCAGCATAACAGAACAGCAAGGTGTCTTGCTGAGTTGCGTGAAAGTTTGATAAATTTGGGGCTTGGTGTGCAGTGCGATAAATTGCACATTTGAGACCTTGCCCAGTGATTCAGGGCTTCAGGAAGGAAGTCCGAGTCACGTCAAAGACATATTGGGATACTCAGTCCCACTGGACCCAACCAAGGTCAGCAGAGATGTCTAAGAAAATGATTGGACCCTATATTTATAAAACTGTAAAATGGCAGTTACTTTTTTACCTCAACCTGACGCAAAGCGTTGTGGTGGATTTTAGAACCCAAAGCAAATAATGATTTGCATTTGATCGTGACCCAAACTAATGCAAAACTGCACGATATGCCGCCTGGCATTACTTTGCATCAAGGAAGCGGTCACGAGGAGGAATGTTTGCATTTTCGTTTTTTTCCCATATTGTATTGGTGCTGTTTTGTACATCATACATACGCCATTTTTACAGATTTTTTCTCCTACTCAGAAGCTTCTATTTCGACCAATTTCAGGCATTAAAATGACTCTAAACACACTTATTTTAGTTCCAAAAGTACATATGGGTAAATGTCTTAAAGCATATTCTTTGTACAGGAAAGGAGCCTTTCCAGAGAAAAACCTATGCTTCCCACAACGCAGAAACTGTGCCTTAGGGTGTAAGGGGGTGTCTCTGTTGGAGCATGGCTGCCACAAGAGCACCTGCACAGGGAGAAAGCAAAACAGCACCACATCTTAGTAGATTTCAAGCTGCTCTGCTCTCTCGTCCTTTCATGCAATGCAGTGCAGCACCTTTACTTGCTGTGCTGTGTTCGTCCAATGTTAATCTGGACACGGATGCTTAAACCCTATATGCTGCTGGGGGCCAAGCAGACCATTGCTCTTCATTGGATGAGTATCTTTCCCGCTCGATACAGAAGTGGGAGAGAATATGGACGTTCACGGCCACGGGGTTGCTGTCATGAAACCTGCAGGCTGAAGGCAGTACATTTGAGAATCCGTGGGAAAACATTTGAATGACGATATTTGTGCATTCACATGCCCTAAAGGACTAAAATCACTCCACCTCTTAAGGCACTAGTATTATGAGGCAAAAGTGGCAATTAGGATTCTTCGAGATGGGCCCCTCTGTGGGGCATTGGCCCTCAGTCCGACTCATTTACTGTTATGGTAAATAATATGAAAGGGAGGTCCTGGAAGGGAAGGTGGTGGGTGCATTGCCTCGGAGGGATATTGAAAGCGTCAAGTCAAGAGCATTGTAAATGGTTAGATCTCTGGAGGCTTTTTATGGTATGAAACAAATTCAATTAAATGTGTTTTAAAAAAAGAAATATTTAAAGAGACGTAGAGGAGAGTGAGAGAAAGAAAGAGAAAGTGAGCACAACAATATGGAGAGCGAGATGGAAGGGGCAGAAAGAGTGAGAAAGATGTAGAGAAAGAGAAAGACACAGGGAAGAATAAAAAGAACGAAAGGGACTTAGGCAAAAACAATTAGTGAGAATCAGAGAGAGCGGGAGGTGGTAATTTCTTATTTCTTTTGCTGTTATCAACAGTGTGTACGAATTAGGACTTCTAGGCTTTCATTCTTATGAGATACGTTTTTTATGTGTAGTTCCACAAACATTATGGCAAGCATTATGACATACACAATTGCGCTATTTGTGACTGGGAAATATTTGGGGAACAAGCCAAATGATTTTGAAGACAAGCTGGTTTTGTTCAGGCATTGCCCTCATCCAAAATTAGTCATTCTATTCTTCTGTGCCGCAAAATGGCATTCTGACCCTTTGAAAATACAATTTGATGAATATAGGCCTGGTGCTTTTAAATTAAAATGGAACCTTAGCATCGCAACCTTAATTCCCTTTAATCCCAATGTTAACCATCCCACCCAGTGCAAGAGACTATCTTAAACAGACAATAGATAGGATTCCCCCAAGATATGCCAAGTGAAAAGGAGCCTCCTTTTTATTGTGAGTAGTTTTCTAAAGGCAGTGGCTTCATTATAAATCAAAGATATTGTAAAGTAGTGCGAAAGAAACCCAAATCAAACTTCTTCTCTTTGCATAATTACACATCAGATAGAAGAAAGACTTGAGAGTATTTTGAGTTAAGATTTTCACTCATTATCAGTTGGGTAACGTGTATCCAAAATACCTTAACAGTTACTCTTACATCCTGTAGTATTATGACATTACACAAAAAGATGAGCGACTGCTTTTAACATGCTGTCTTGATGGCGTACCAGGCAGGCTCTGATTGTGGGCATGTAAGATTAAAACATCCTAAGAGGTTACACAGGACATTGATTTTAAAGAAGTCACTTGGTAGCTATTTACTCATATGGAATAGTTGTTCCCTAGGAGGTAGTTCTGTTCCCATGTTCTGAAAGTTCAGAATTGTCCTGGATTCTGCACTGAATAATATGAAGTCCAAATAACCAGTATTGACTGAAAAACACTTGCAAGAATGAATCTCTTAGAAGAGAGGAGTATGTGAGGTATACATACAATCCAGCCAGGATTTTTTAGGAGTCAGTCATCTTCAAGGAGGACCAGCCTTCAGCTGTCTTCATCGGGAACATCCCCTCTCATAATGCATTCCAGAAACTGGACTGGCCAAATGTGACATACGATGTGAGATAATATACCACATATCCTCCTTCCGTCACAATTTTATTTATTTGAAACATAAAGATATATGAATGACAACTCAAGAAATGTTTGAATAATTTACATTTGACTAACTAAGTATATAACAATATTAGCAGAAATGCATGAACATAAAATAGGTATTGAGGATCCTACATTATCTGGCAACATTAAATAAATTACATCACACCAACCTCACCCTGACCCACTTTGCCGCTTTAAATCCCCAATCATTTGCAAGGGTGTTTTTTCTGAGCTGTCATTGGCACTGCTGCAACTTTCTTCCCACTGGAACATTCAATGCAGTTTGACCTCCAAATAGAAATCTCTTACATGCATCAGCATATATATGATCTTACATGTAGACACGTTGGATGTAGACCCATACTGCCCTACCAGCTTCCTCACTGTATCACAACAGTCCCTCCAATCAGCTGGTGAAGTTATGGAAGAGTAAGTAAGAACATCAGTATATATCATCTCAATCTCATGTATCCTGTAGTGACTTATGTTAAGTAGTTTAGTATGTCTTGATGTTACTAGGCAGCATGAGGGGAAGAAGAGTATAAAGAATGTTGTAAATATAGTAAAGATAAATAATAATGGACGATGTTACTTGGAGTATATGGCGAACCTGGCGGTAGGGGTTTCCCAAACAGGCATCTTGAGATGCCATCCTGGAAGATGTTGGGTTCCTCAAGGGAGGGTGATGAGTTCAGGAGGGGCCCAGGGTGGGGAGCATCAAGGGTGAAAATAAATATAATTTTCCTCAATTATTTAATTTTTACTACCTGAGATCTTGCAGATTCAGAGTCTGGAGGTGTTGAAAATTAGTATGGGTAATACCATGAGGGACTCTAAGATAGACCTCATTACGTGGAACATTAATGGGCTACATGGGCGTAGGAAGCAGAGGTGAGTCCTGGAGTATCTTAAGGAGTGTGGACCTCAGATAATAGTTCTACAAGAGACACACCTCACAAAATCAAATCTGAATGTATAGTTCAGGCAAGATGAGTCCAGAACTTGGTGATAATAGAAAAGACAAGCATAATTTGTGGGGTGACAGTTATTATCAGAAAATGATGTAATATAAAATCAATGGGTTCCGTGCAGGAAATTGGCAATCAGCGTATAGTAGGTGCAGGGTTCTACATACCTAATCTTGATGACCCAGCCCAACTAATATATCTGCTATCTGAATTGGTAAAAAGTAACCCGCCATTGATAGTGGAGGGTGATTTTAATACGTTAGCAATAGGTTCGATAGATCATCAGACTAAAAATGAATGTGCCAATGGTTTTGAGGGCCTTTGAAGCAGAGTATGCATGATCTTGGTAAACAACCGCAATGGACCGCACTCCGCTAGCTCCTCCTCCGGGTCGCCCCAAGGGAAGCTGGTACATGAAGTTCTTGAGTGGTTCACCCCAGTGGGTGCAAGTAAGTACTTGTTGAACTGATGATCTCTAGACCCGATACATGTCCCGGGTTTTAAAATATCGCCCGAGACATGGCTCGGGTTTCGGGATAACTTCCCTCCTCAGTAGAGAAAATAGTTAGGGGTGGAAGAGAGGGCCGCCAAGCAACCGTCAAGGGCCTCAGTGCCCGCACAGGCACGCAGGTGCATCATCCAGGAGCTCGTCAGCTCAAAGCTCGAGGGAGCCATTTTTATAAACAACCGCAATGGACCGCACTCCGCTAGCTCCTCCTCCGGGTCGCCCCAAGGGAAGCTGGTACATGAAGTTCTTGAGTGGTTCACCCCAGTGGGTGCAAGTAAGTACTTGTTGAACTGATGATCTCTGATGGAGTTCTTGAGTGGTTCACCCCAGTGGGTGCAAGTAAGTACTTGTTGAACTGATGATCTCTAGACCCGATACATGTCCCGGGTTTTAAAATATCGCCCGAGACATGGCTCGGGTTTCGGGATAACTTCCCTCCTCAGTAGAGAAAATAGTTAGGGGTGCAAGAGAGGGCCGCCAAGCAACCGTCAAGGGCCTCAGTGCCCGCACAGGCACGCAGGTGCATCGTCCAGGAGCTCGTCAGCTCAAAGCTCGAGGGAGCCATTTTTATAAACAACCGCAATGGACCGCACTCCGCTAGCTCCTCCTCCGGGTCGCCCCAAGGGAAGCTGGTACATGAAGTTCTTGAGTGGTTCACCCCAGTGGGTGCAAGTAAGTACTTGTTGAACTGATGATCTCTGATGGAGTTCTTGAGTGGTTCACCCCAGTGGGTGCAAGTAAGTACTTGTTGAACTGATGATCTCTAGACCCGATACATGTCCCGGGTTTTAAAATATCGCCCGAGACATGGCTCGGGTTTCGGGATAACTTCCCTCCTCAGTAGAGAAAATAGTTAGGGGTGGAAGAGAGGGCCGCCAAGCAACCGTCAAGGGCCTCAGTGCCCGCACAGGCACGCAGGTGCATCGTCCAGGAGCTCGTCAGCTCAAAGCTCGAGGGAGCCATTTTTATAAACAACCGCAATGGACCGCACTCCGCTAGCTCCTCCTCCGGGTCGCCCCAAGGGAAGCTGGTACATGAAGTTCTTGAGTGGTTCACCCCAGTGGGTGCAAGTAAGTACTTGTTGAACTGATGATCTCTGATGGAGTTCTTGAGTGGTTCACCCCAGTGGGTGCAAGTAAGTACTTGTTGAACTGATGATCTCTAGACCCGATACATGTCCCGGGTTTTAAAATATCGCCCGAGACATGGCTTGGGTTTCGGGATAACTTCCCTCCTCAGTAGAGAAAATAGTTAGGGGTGGAAGAGAGGGCTGCCAAGCAACCGTCAAGGGCCTCAGTGCCTGAGAATATTTTTGGCAGCCTACGCAGCAACCCTACTCACATACCTACTCCCTGCTGACGAGAGGCAACTACCTCGAAACACGTGTCCAGGGATGGCTAACGCGACACTTATTTTCATTTTAAACTTTTGGCATAGGCGTACCCGCCGACGCTACTTCATGGACCACAATTCTTTGGGGTAACACGCTGGTAGGACTAGCAGAGTGCGGCCAATCGGATTTTTGTTTACATTCAGGCTCCCTTGAGCCGGTGGGGCTGACGAGCCCATGGCTACGCACCTGCGCGCCTTGAGTGGTACTTTACCTGAGAATATTTTTGGCAGCCTACGCAGCAACCCTACACACATACCTACTCCCTGCTGATGAGAGGCAACTACCTCGAAACACGTGTCCAGGGATGGCTAACGCGACACTTATTTTCATTTTAAACTTTTGGCATAGGCGTACCCGCCGACGCTACTTCATGGACCACAATTCTTTGGGGTAACACGCTGGTAGGACTAGCAGAGTGCGGCCAATCGGATTTTTGTTTACATTCAGGCTCCCTTGAGCCGGTGGGGCTGACGAGCCCATGGCTACGCACCTGCGCGCCTTGAGTGGTTCTTTACCTGAGAATATTTTTGGCAGCCTACGCAGCAACCCTACACACATACCTACTCCCTGCTGACGAGAGGCAACTACCTCGAAACACGTGTCCAGGGATGGCTAACGCGACACTTATTTTCATTTTAAACTTTTGGCATAGGCGTACCCGCCGACGCTACTTCATGGACCACAATTCTTTGGGGTAACACGCTGGTAGGACTAGCAGAGTGCGGCCAATCGGATTTTTGTTTACATTCAGGCTCCCTTGAGCCGGTGGGGCTGACGAGCCCATGGCTACGCACCTGCGCGCCTTGAGTGGTACTTTACCTGAGAATATTTTTGGCAGCCTACGCAGCAACCCTACACACATACCTACTCCCTGCTGACGAGAGGCAACTACCTCGAAACACGTGTCCAGGGATGGCTAACGCGACACTTATTTTCATTTTAAACTTTTGGCATAGGCGTACCCGCCGACGCTACTTCATGGACCACAATTCTTTGGGGTAACACGCTGGTAGGACTAGCAGAGTGCGGCCAATCGGATTTTTGTTTACATTCAGGCTCCTTTGAGCCGGTGGGGCTGACGAGCCCATGGCTACGCACCTGCGCGCCTTGAGTGGTACTTTACCTGAGAATATTTTTGGCAGCTTACGCAGCAACCCTACACACATACCTACTCCCTGCTGACGAGAGGCAACTACCTCGAAACACGTGTCCAGGGATGGCTAACGCGACACTTATTTTCATTTTAAACTTTTGGCATAGGCGTACCCGCCGACGCTACTTCATGGACCACAATTCTTTGGGGTAACACGCTGGTAGGACTAGCAGAGTGCGGCCAATCGGATTTTTGTTTACATTCAGGCTCCCTTGAGCCGGTGGGGCTGACGAGCCCATGGCTACGCACCTGCGCGCCTTGAGTGGCACTTTACCTGAGAATATTTTTGGCAGCCTACGCAGCAACCCTACACACATACCTACTCCCTGCTGACGAGAGGCAACTACCTCGAAACACGTGTCCAGGGATGGCTAACGCGACACTTATTTTAATTTTAAACTTTTGGCATAGGCGTACCCGCCGACGCTACTTCATGGACCACAATTCTTTGGGGTAACACGCTGGTAGGACTAGCAGAGTGCGGCCAATCGGATTTTTGTTTACATTCAGGCTCCCTTGAGCCGGTGGGGCTGACGAGCCCATGGCTACGCACCTGCGCGCCTTGAGTGGTACTTTACCTGAGAATATTTTTGGCAGCCTACGCAGCAACCCTACACACATACCTACTCCCTGCTGACGAGAGGCAACTACCTCGAAACACGTGTCCAGGGATGGCTAACGCGACACTTATTTTCATTTTAAACTTTTGGCATAGGCGTACCCGCCGACGCTACTTCATGGACCACAATTCTTTGGGGTAACACGCTGGTAGGACTAGCAGAGTGCGGCCAATCGGATTTTTGTTTACATTCAGGCTCCCTTGAGCCGGTGGGGCTGACGAGCCCATGGCTACGCACCTGCGCGCCTTGAGTGGTACTTTACCTGAGAATATTTTTGGCAGCCTACGCAGCAACCCTACACACATACCTACTCCCTGCTGACGAGAGGCAACTACCTCGAAACACGTGTCCAGGGATGGCTAACGCGACACTTATTTTCATTTTAAACTTTTGGCATAGGCGTACCCGCCGACGCTACTTCATGGACCACAATTCTTTGGGGTAACGCGCTGGTAGGACTAGCAGAGTGCGGCCAATCGGATTTTTGTATGCATGATCTTGGTTTATATGATGTGTAACGAGAGAAAGCAGGGACGCAAAGTGTTTATACTTACCAGAGGCGGAAGCCGGTAGTGCGACCTGTACTTAATTTTAAAAATTGAGAGTCACCTATATTGTTGTGTTTTTATAACTCACCTCACTTTTCTCCAGGCACCATTTAGGACCAAAGCCTGATCCTAAACTGACCACGCAGCGGATTTATCGCTGCCGCGGACTCGAGAAAAACACACACTTCTTGCCGCCATTACCGGCGACCCGCGAGGCCACGCCCACTTCGAGGCCACGCCCCCGCCTCCTGGTTCCCCCTATAAATCATGTGTATATCCCGGACGCGCAGCGGACGAGCGCAGCGGGCGCGCCGTCAGCGCGCCAAAGGCGCGCCTAAGGCAAGCCCGTCTACGCCCGTCATCGCCAAGACATCGCCTCTCGCCTGTCCCCCTGGCCAAGTTTCACGGGAACTCCATCAATATGATAGAGAACTCCTTATCGCCCTGAACCCTGGACAGAGCTGTGAGAAGCTATCAGGCTACCTCGGACAGACACGCCTTCAATGTAAGTCCTGCCATTTTGCTACACCCATCCCCTGTTATTCTGGACAGAGACTAGGCTCGCCTAAACTTACCCCTCTTATCATCCTCCAACTCAATGTTAGGTCCCTCGTAAAACATAATTTAGAGGTAAATACTCTCCTACTTGATGAGAACCCTGACATTCTCTTTCTATGTGAAACCTGGTTACGCGATTACATGACTAGTCTACCTAACCTCACGTTACCAGAGAGTTACTTAATGAAAACCTTAAATAGAGACGCGAGAGGTGGTGGTATCGCAGTCATCTATAAAAAGCAATTTATTTGCTCTATCATCAAGGAAGAGATCTCGGGCTGCGAATGTGCTCGATTTAAGATCACAACGGGCCCTCACTTTGCCCTGTCTGGCCTCTACATCTATCGTCCGCCCGGACCTGCTTCTAAATTCATCGAAGCTCTCCTTGAGGTGGCAAACTCCTTAGTGGTGAGGTCGGCCAATTTCACTATATTAGGAGACCTCAATCTTCATTTCGATCTGTCTCAAGACCCTATCATCAAAAACCTCCTGGCCGACTTTGCCGCCTTACAACTCAACTCTCTAATCCAGGCCGCCACACACTCGGCCGGGCACATACTAGACCCTGTTTTTACTAACATCCCGGAGGTCGGGACAGAAGTGCCCAAACCTATGGGATGGACAGACCATTACCTTATTAAAATTCCTATGCTAGTTAGAGAAACGTTAAATAAGATTGAGACAACTCGACGCCTAAAGAGACCTTGGCATAAACTTTCAACCAGTGACCTGCACAACACTCTAGGAGCATTCCATCATGAGGCAAACTTGGATATCAATATGACTTATGATGCTTTCCTTGACTGGATTACTAGAGGACTAGATGCTCTCATCCCAGCCAAATGGACTAAAGGGCGTAGCTCTCCCTCCAATCCATGGTATAACGATACCCTGAAATCCATGCGAAAAGATTGCAAAAAAGCCGAGCGAATCTGGAGAAGGGAATACAATGATAGGGATAAAGCTTTCTACCTATCCAAACAAAAACTCTACCACAAAGCTATTTGCTCCGCACGTGCCTCCTTCTATGTAGAAGAAATTAACTCTAGCTCGAATCCTGCTAAAGTTATTTTTAAACTGGTACAAGAATTGCAGAGTAGCAGATCCCCTTTCTCCAGTATCACCTCTGCGCAGCACTGTGAGGACCTTGCCACATTCTTTGTAGAGAAAGTACAAAGAATATACAGATCATTTCCACAGCACTCCCCCAACCCGCCTAACTCCACTAACTCCATTACTAATGGCACCACCATGATGTTCATACCAGAAATCTCGTATGAGGACCTAACTAAACTCTGCAGGAAAGTTAAGTCTGGTTCTCCAGCAGACCCGATGAGGCTGATCCAATTTATAGAATCGCTAGTATTTTTTCTGCCTTCTCTGGCCTCTATACTGAATCTTTCCTTTTCTTCGGCTAATGTCCCGACTGTTTGGAAACAAGCTTGGGTCTCCCCTATTATCAAGAAGCCCACTCTAGACCCTTCCAAACTGGAAAACTTCAGACCTATCTCGCTACTCCCATGGCTATCTAAACTTGCAGAGGCTCATGTTAACAACGTCCTGTCCCTATATATGGATCAAAACAATATCTTGGACCCATCTCAAAATGGTTTCAGGCCGGGCCACAGCACTGAGTCTGCCCTCCTGGCCACGACTGAACATCTCCGGACGATCCTTGATGCCGGTCAGAGTCCTGCGCTGATTTTGTTAGACCTCAGCGCAGCCTTTGACACGGTATCCCATAACATTCTGTTAAATCGTCTAGCGACAGTAGGGATTTCCGGCCTTGCCTTGGAATGGTTCCGCTCCTTCTTGAAGGACAGATCCTTCCAGGTTTCAGCTCCCCCGTTTCTTTCAAAGTCCCATTCCATCGGTCAGGGAGTCCCGCAGGGCTCTGCACTAATCCCATCCCTCTTTAATCTTTATGGGCAGCCACTTGCGGTAGTGGCTAAGGAGTGGGACCTAACGCTGGTGTCATACGCAGATGACACGCAGCTGGCCATCACTCTCACTGAAGGCCCTTCTACTCCGGCCTCAAGATTTAGGGATGGCCTTGCTGCAGTAGCCCAGTGGATGACAGACAACTGCCTGCAGCTCAATGCAGGCAAGACGGAGGTGCTGCTCCTCGGAAGGAATACCAGCTACTGGAACGAGCACTGGTGGCCCTCGTCATTGGGCACTGTTCCACCACCTAAAGCCTTGGTCAAGAACCTAGGCGTCTGGATGGACTCCTCGCTCAGCTTTCAAACCCACACAAAAAAAGTGGCAGCTACTTGTGTGGGCCTGCTGAGGAGTCTCAGACCGATACTTGGCTTTTTTGACTCTAAGGTTCACCAACTCATTGTCCAAACCACAATTCTCTCCCGTTTGGAATACGCCAATGTTCTACTTCTGGGCGCCAACAAAGGGGAGATAGCCCGATTGCAACGCGTGCAGAACTCTGCGGCAAGAGCCTTGGTTGGTCTTCCACGCAGATGCTCGGTCAGAGCTACTATCCGAAAGTTACACTGGTTACCCATTGATTCCCGAATCCAGTTCAAAACCCTCATCATGACTTTCAAAGTCATTAAATCCGGTTGCCCAGAACTTCTGCGTCCACTCCTTACACCGTATGTACCTCAGCGCAACTTGCGCTCATTAGGTCAACACCTATTGACTGTGCACACAAAGCTCTGCCGCACTGGTGGTCGCTCCTTTAGGGTTTTAGGAGCCAAGCTCTGGAACGCTCTGCCACTGAACATCCGTTCTTTGGAAAACCTGTCTACCTTCCGGAAGGCCATCAAGACCCACCTGTTCCCCCTCCCCTTAGGACTCTTGTCTGTCCCACTCCTTTCTTCCTCAGTATAGTGTCTGTGGTTCCTTAGCGCCGGGACGCCTCTTAGCTGGGGCAGCTGTTGCGCTTTACCAAAACGATAACATAACATAACATAGCTGAAAATATAAACACTTCTCACACATTGATTTCTCGTTAGAAGATCTTTCTTTAAAGGATAAGGTGGTCAACGTGAGACATATTCCGGCTCAGTCATCAGATCATGCAGCTGTTAGATTGGAATTTAAAATCCAACAAGAACACACTCCCAGGAGTGGTCAGTGGATCTGAGTCTTTTGCAGGATCAGTGTTTAATAGATAGGGTTAAGAAAGAGTCAGATGTTGTTCTTTGAGAGCAATATGCTGAGTTGCACGTTAAACATTGTATCAGACACTTATAAGACCTTCTTAAGAGGGATATTAACTAAATAGTCCAGAGGAGCAGCCAAAACACATTTTATAGCACTTGATAGGTCTTCCAGTCATATTATCCGAATTTGTATTAAGAGGAGCAAGGTTTTTCCTCCGTTTGGACCCAGCCATATGCAAATCAGTCTTGGCCCTGTTCCTCATGGGAACAATTCAGCCCAAACTGTCAGGCCAAGTCCTCCCTGAACCAGTTTTGCCCTAGTTAGGGTTCTTCAGCCAGGTATAGCTTGATTCCACTGGCACAGAGAGCCCGGAGTCCATGTCTGGGCATAGACAGCGCACTTAGGATGGCAAATACAAAGCAACAAGATGATGGATGGAATGCTTGAATTAATCTCAGCCACTGGCATTCACTCGGGCCGCATCGCAATGCATCATTTTTTGCCCATCATGCCACCTAAGTTTTGACCAGGCCATGTGAAATCAGTCTTGACGCTGTTCCTCATGGTAACAGTCCAGCCCAAACTGCCAGGCCATGTTCCTCCCTGAACCAGAACACAAGCAACCTAGAACTGGTTTTGCCCTAATTACTTCTCTTCAGCCAGGTATTGCTCGTTTCTAGTGGCACAGTGAGTCCGGAACCAATGTCTGGGTATACCTGATGAATACAGGCCCCAGCTAGGCCCGCAGGACACAAGGGTTCGCTCTCCTGCAATGGAATCTATAAGGAAGTTGGCACGGAAACTGCAAAGTACAAAGACAAGGTTTATTAACCCTTAAGGGTGGTCCTACAATCCATACAATACCCTTCAGTATTGCATAGAGTAGCACAAAGAACTTGCGTACACAGTCCCCTTTTATACACAACAGAGGGGCTCATAAGTGGGAGGATACAACATGAGGCAAGGAATGTTACCTTTTAAGGACATTTTCGATACAAGATCAATATGTGGGCGGAGCTGACATACTCCTTGAGCCCGCGAAAACATGGTCAAGCAAGGACTAACTGATAACAGATGTGGTCAAGCCTGGGCATGCGCCAGGCGGACAAAGGAACTATTTATAGACTGTTACTAGGCAGATTACAAGAGCAACTAACACGGAGATAGGACTCTTCTCGTGTTGAGCACGTGGAGACATGACAATACAAAATGGAGTCCAAACTTCAGTCAACATAACGAAAGAGACATGTGTAAGGCAGGAGAATTCATGTCTTTAGTAAATGCTTAATCACATCGTGGTTTCAATTTACAACAGACGACCCTTTCAGCATTTACTGAAGACATCCGGTTTGTTAGGATAATCATCGTATATGTCAATTGTCATCATTTCTTCTACTTCTTTAGCTAAACGTTTCTGATAAGTGACATTTGCAATAGCTTTCTTATCAGGGATACAAAATGATACACATAAGGAACAGAGCAAAGGACCACATTGGACACAGATGCAGCAAGAAAACAGAACTGCTATAATTATACAGAGACCAGTTAAAACCTTCCAACCCCAAGCAGTGATCAATGCCCAAAACCATCCAGAAAAGGACCAAGTGCCGTTTTCTGTATGGATTTCAGCTGCAATTTTATGCAACCTGTTAATTGCATTATAGACTGACGGTGTGTGGTCAGGGATAAACACACAGCAACTACTTCCGATAATTTTACAAGCTCCACCTCGGTCAGCTAACATAACATCTAACACCATACGATTCTGCAATGCAACAATTCTGGTAATCTGCAATTCTTCCGTAAGATTCCCAAGAGCAGCAGCAGTTTGGTTTGTCACAGCCTCTACCACTCTTGTTAATCTTCGAACTTTCCTACTATTTAGGGCAGCTCCAACGAAGAAAAACAATCCTAAATTAAAATCAATGTACTGCTGCAGACTGGTGTCAGTCTGATCCACGTCATCAATTGATAGAGTACGCTTATACCTATTTACAGTCACATTATTTAACAACTTCAAATCCTTATGATAGGATGCAGGTGCCAAAAATACAGGAGGCAACAGAAATGCTACATAACATACTCCGGACCAACCGGCTGGCAGACGGTAATAACCTTTATTTCCGCATACGAAGTATGTATTATGGGATGCTAAGAAGGTACTGTTATTCAAACCGTCGATGTTTAATATGGTAATACAATCACTAACACCAACAGGAATATAACCCACACTCTGGACACACAGGTCCGCTTGAGCTTGTGCCACTTGAATCACAAATTTGTCTTTTCCCACAGTATCTCTGGTGTTCGTGAAAATATAAGGAATCGATTCATTGTCTGGTCGATACTCTTCCCATTCCAAAATTGTCCCATTCGCTTGCGGATATCCATCTTTATCCTGATGACATTCTCTATTGAGTCTGAAGAGTAATCGTCCCACTGTGGGTTTCCGAGTGGCAAAAAGCAAAGTGTACCATGCTCTACAAGAGCCATTATGAGAGAAAGGAAGAGGTATGAATGGCGTTCCTCCTTTCTTCTGATGCGCTGGCATCATACCACATATCCAACAGTTCGTAGCATTCGTGGCAACGTGGGTATGATGCAACATCTGGATGAAAGTGTTATTCAAATAAGACTGACGATGCTTCAATTCTTGATACGGAAGGGTATAGAAGTAGTGCTCCTCAGGCACTGGAGTGGTCAACACAAGTAACTCTCGAGCAGGAGTCACATCCTCTACAAACCATGTGGTTATCCCAACAATGGCTACCGTGAGCATAAAACCTGTTGCACAAAGAATTTTCTTTTTCTCCATGTCAGGATAGAGAATCAATATCTTCCTGAAACTAAAAGGTTTGTCAGAACTCTTCCCCTTAGGCAGCGGTCGATTTCTTCACGAACGGGCCAAGACGGGTGTCGCTACACTAATGCAGGGCTGATCCCCCCCCCCTTGCCTCATTGGCTCTCCGTTTCACTAACCCAAGGGCCGTTCTGACAACATGTCCCGATACTGAAGGATTCACTTTCTCGGCCTCAGATGATATCGCTTTCCTCCAGGAGTCACGTGGTCCAGAAAGAGCTCCTCAACGTCATTCGGTTCCACAGCACGGCCTTTCTCTGTGGTCAGAATTTCTCGTTGATCGGTCAATACAGCAGGCTCCACCAATCCGGGCGGTACTTTGCGACAGTGCAGGGAATGGATCCAATTCTTTCTGTTGGAAACTCGCACAGCCGTCCTCGTTGCAAGTAAGACTTGCTCAGAACCAACCCATCTCGGCTCCAGGCTGTTCGTCCTGTCAAAGATTTTTATCATGACATGGTCGCCAGGCCGGAGACTATGTCCTTCACCGGTGGACCGATCAGGGAGCGCCTCCCGGACCTGTTGATGAATAGAAACCAAGTTATCCGTTAACTGCGCCAGATAATCATTCATCATTACACAAGGTACATCATACACAGTCTTAGGTTTTGGTGGACCCCAAATATTAATTGGACGTCCAAAGACAATCTCGTACGGTGTAAGACCGGTTCGAGAGTGCGGTACCGATCTAATTGACAATAACGCCAGCGGTAAAGCATCTGGCCAAGTCAAAGACGTTGAAGCTTGGATTTTAGCGATCTTGAGCTTCAGTGTACCATTATACTTCTCGACTAGTCCTGCAGATTGAGGGTGAAACACTGCGTGGAACTTCTGGGTGATGCCCAGACCCTTCAAAACATACTTTATAACATCCGCTATAAAGTGGGGTCCGTTATCACTCCACAGAAGTCTACAAACGCCATATCGAGGGAAGAACTCCTTCAACAGCATCTTGGCGGTAGTCATTGCAGTATTGTCTTTCGTAGGGTATGCCTCAACCCATTTGCTAAAGGCACAAACCCCTACTAGAACATACTTCAAATTGTTACAGCGCTCAAGCTGGATGTAATCCATCTGCAGAACCTCAAAGGGTGCAGTAGGTGTTACAAATCCTCCTGCTGGGGTTCGAGTACCCTTTCCTGGGTTGTACCTCAGGCAGATCATACAGGTCTGCACCACCCTCTTTGCCGTGCTAGCAATCTCTGGATGCTCCCAGACTTGGGTAAGCAATTTTACAATTGCGGAAGCTCCAACATGTGCTAGCCCATGTGCCATCTGAACCATAGGTTGTACAAAAGCCGTGGGTAATTTCCATCTATCCATCTGCTTATTTCTCCAGCAACCCTCATCATCCAATTCTCCCTCACTGGACCATTGCTCCCGTTCTTTATCAGAAGCGGTCCTCTGTATTTCTCGCACTTCTTCCTTCGCATCATGCCATCTTTCTACTTGCGACTTCACTACATACATGGCAGTAGCACCGGGCTGCATCGCAGTCTCCCGTGCCACCCGGTCTGCTAACGCATTCCCTTCTCCAACTTTATCGACTACTTTCCTATGGGCGCTACATTTAATGATGGCAATTTTCTTCGGATATGTCAATGCAGTTAAAAGATTATGAACTAACTCCCCATGCATTATTTGTACTCCATGTGACGTTAAAAACCCTCTCTCCTTACAGAGCAGGCCGAAATTGTGCGCTACTCCGAAGGCATACCGGCTATCTGTATAAACATTCACACACAATCCTGTACTGAGCTCACATGCTCGTGTTAATGCTATCAGTTCCGCTGCTTGAGCTGATTTCTGTGGTATGCGTGCTGTCTCTACTATTGTTTGCAATGTGGTAATTGCATATGCTGCTGAAGTCGTACCATCTGGTAGCTTCAGGCATGACCCGTCCACCCACAGCTCTCCATCTACATCCGGAAAGGGCGTATCCTGGAGATCAACACGACCCTTTGTTTGTTCCTCAGTCACAAGAATACAATCATGTGCTTTCCGTGCTTCAGACTGAGTCTCGGGGTATGGCAACAATGTGGCCGGATTTAACGTCACGCACCTCTTTAACGTAATATGAGGAGCCAAAAGCGTCAGCTCATATCCCGTTAAACGGGCACTGGTCAAATGCTGCGTCTTTGTCTGATTAAGCAGGGCATCAACAGCATGGGGGACTAATACCAACAGCTTATGAGATAACACAATTCCCTCGCTTTGGCATATTGACACAGCTGTCGCCGCAACCGAGCGAAAACAACCAGGCAATGCTCGGGCAACAGGATCACGTACAGCCGAAAAATATGCACAAGGGCGCTGCTTGTCGCCGTGCATCTGCACTAAAACTGATAATGCACATCCATCTTTCTCATGCACATACAGCGAAAAAGGTTTGGTATAATCAGGGGTCCCTAACACTGGTGCTGAACAGAGAGCCTGTCGCAATTTCTGAAAGGCAGTGTCACACTCATTCGTCCAAGGAAGCGGAATAGGTGTGTCTTTTGTCAAAAGGGCTAACAATGGCTTAGCTATGTGTGAAAACCCTAGTATCCATTGCCTACAAAACGAAACGAGACCCAAAAATGCACGCACGTCCTTCTGTGTGGACGGCGTCGGCGTGTCCAGAATTACTTGGACACGATCTGGTGTGAGTGCACGCCCCTCCTTAGACAAAAGGTGACCCAGATAAGTCACCTTTGGTCTACAGAATTGCAACTTTTTCCGAGATACTTTGTGATTGTGGGATGCC
Organism: Triturus cristatus; assembly: GCF_964204655.1. NCBI lineage: Eukaryota > Metazoa > Chordata > Amphibia > Caudata > Salamandridae > Triturus > Triturus cristatus. The sequence continues at coordinate 1,124,856,482 of NC_140583.1, forward strand.
AAAAAGGAAAGCAAAGACAACGTACTCGTTTCACACAACTCCGGAGTGTCGGCCGCCAGCAAGATGTCATCGACATATTGAATGAGGGCGACACTCTCGGGCAGAACAAAGGAGTCCAATTGTCTTTTCAAAGCTTGACTGTAAATGCTAGGGCTTTCCGTATAACCCTGAGGGATTCTACAAAATCGGTAAGACCTATTATTTAGAGTGAAACCAAAGAGGTATCGACTATCGGGATGAATAGGAATTGAAAAGAAGGCATTTTTCAAATCAATAACTGAAAACGTGGTCGCCGTAGGCGGGACCAAAGTAAGCAACGTCGTGATATCAGAAACCACTGGGTACTGAGGTATCACGATCTTGTTCACTTCTCTCAAGTCAATTATAAACCGATAGACTTTAGCATCCGTATCCTTTTTCAAAATGGGTAGAATCGGGCTATTACAGACATTATAGGGAACTTCTTCCACTACTCCCACCTTAATCAAATCCTGCACTATCTGTATAAGAGCCTCTTCCCCCTCCTGCAAAATACGATACTGTGGAAGGCGTGGTAACACCGCCCCCTCCTGGACACTAATGTGAACAGGCGGAATCACCATCTGTCCCACATCAGTATCCGAAGTGGCCCACAAAGCACAAGGGAGGGTAGCTAACACAACATCTTCTGCAACCACACACATCCGTTCAGACCGGGGGTAATTGTCATTCAATATCACCCGCACTCCAGCAGGGGAGCAGCGGATCGTAGCTCTAAAGTGCTTTAACATATCAAGGCCCATAATGTTGTCCGGCGTGTTCGGGGCAAGCAGAAACGGACAGGGTGCAGAAAAAGAATCAACCTGAAATGTGAGGGGCCGCGAAAGAGGGCTTCGGGAGAGTGTACCATCAAACCCTACCGATGTAACCATTAAGCCAGATGGGGGAGCCCTCGGAACCAATTGTTTAGACAGCACACTACGAGTCGCTCCTGTATCCACTAGGAACTGATCAGTAGAACCCAAAACCTCAGCTGATACGTAAGGACCCTTCTGATCAACCGGCACCTCAACTGATTCTAACCCCCATCCAACGCATTCCTATGCATGCTGAGAATCATGGTACCCAGAACGGTCAATCCCCGACACTTGATACTGGTTTTGTCGATCGAAAACATTAGGCCTATCTCGTTGCTGCCCGGCAGGGTCAAAACGAGCGTGATCGTTAGAATTCCCTCTAAAATTCGAGAAACCCCCTCTACCTCTCGGGCCACCCTGATTGTGTCCCTGACGCGAAGCATGCAACGCCGGGCAATCTCTGGCCCAGTGTCCCGATTGCTTACAATACGCACATTGATTCCTGTTCAAATCAGATCGGCCCGAGGGAGGACCATAAAATCCTCCCCTACCTCTATTTACACCCCGTCGGGGCGGACCATATACTTGTGCTAACATCACCTTTGTTTTCAAATCCCTCGATTTCTTCTCCTCCTGCCCCTTCGCTTCTTGCTCCTGGCGCTCATAGTACTGAGCTATAGTCAGGAGGGCTGTCGGGGTCGCAGTGGACCAAGAACTTTCACTCGCTTTTAGGCGGGCTGCGATCGCCGGTAATAAATTCGCCACATATTTATCAGCAAAAAGGTGCCGACCCGTGTCATCCGTAAGTGACTGACCACTAAAATCATGAAACGTCTCCTCAAAGCGCGTAAAGAAATCTGCAACTGATTCATCAACTTTCTGCTTACACGAGGCTAGCATATTCCAGTCAATCTTTTTAGGGGGGATGATTGTCTTCAACTTAGTCAGAATAGCAGCAGGGAGATCTAAGATAATCTGAGGTGGTTTCTGCGCGGGCTTCCTCTCCCTATCCTCATCCTCAAGCTCAGACCATCGAGCCTTAAAAGCGGCAGCATCATCCACCTTCCGCACAGATCGCCACATATCTGGTGGTAAAATAAGCCCAAAGAACAAATCTATATCTGCTAAGGTCATGGTACAAGAATTCAAGGCCCCCTCGACTTCTTCGTAAAAGGCCGCTGGATTCTTGCGGGGATCAGGCAACGCATTCTTTAACGCCATGACGTCAGCCCTGTGCCAGGGAGTATAAACCCAATTATACACAAAATATCCCTTAGCATCGGCGGAGGTAGTATCCGAGCTAGTCCCCGCTCCTTTAGGAGGAACATACAAAGGCGCCGCCTCTCGCATTGGTTTAGCATGCACTAGATCGCTCTTATCTGATTGAGAGGTGGATGAATGGCCATCTCCGGCACGCGAATCCGACCGCTTCTCCTCCTCAGCTTGTTGGCGTGCTTTCTCTTTAAGGTCTTTCGCCGCATCCCGCAACGCAAACAGTCGCCGAACCGCCTCAGGCGCCTTAGAGGGAAAGAAAACACCATTACGCAATGCTTTAGCATCTAATACCACATCGTCAGGTTCAAAGACACTGGAATATTTCCGGAAAGCAGCAATCACTTCCTCAGAAAAGTGGCCCAAAAAATACAACCTTTCTCTATCCTGCCACGACTCCCAAGAATCCAACAACTCAGCAAGGGATAACTTGCCCTTAAGTGCACGATAGGAAACTTGCCGAAGCTCACCCATTCGCTCAGCCGATAACATGGACCGCGTGTCTACCTTACCCGAACCCGATCCAGAATCTTGTGGCCTCGGGGCAGATGCGCCGACATAAGGAGGCGGAGAACGATCTAATAAATAAAAATCATCATCATGATTATTAAGGACAGGATAGAGTGACTGACGAACAGCATATTGACCCGAGACTTGTAACCTACGCTCTTTCTCTTGCCTCTCCGTCTGTTCTCTTTCCTCCCGACGCTTTGCTTCCTGCGCTCTCACATGATCATTCTTTCGTTGCTCTTTATCAAACAGCGGTTTCTCACGTTTCTCTCGCTCACGCACTTCCTTCACCCATAATCGCACACATTCAAACATGTCTTGACGAGCACGCCGCTTACACATACACTGTTCCACATACTCAATCTTACGCATATCAAACGACCCATACAACGGCCACCGTAACTCAGGATCCTTTCTGGTATATTTCCTCCATACTGTGCTGTACATTATGGAGGAAAGACCATGCTTCACATACATATCCCTATTAGGAGTCCCCTCAGGGGGGGCTGGAGCAGATTCCTCGAGGTTTAACCGGTTTCCAAAGCAGCAGCACCACTTACGGAGCGCGCTAAAAGCAGGCATGCTCAAAAATAATGCAGAATATGCAGTATTATCAAAAATGGCACTTAAACGTTGTGCCGTTCAAAGTTACACAGTTCCGGAGAAATATCTCCCCATTACCTGCCTATATGTGTTGCAACGCATATATTCTTACAATAATCAATACAAGATATGACCGGTCATCACAAATCAAACTCAAATAGCCAAACCAGGCTTCAAAAACTCGGAGCAAGTACCGTACAACGGTTCTTACCAATCAAGAGTCCAGATTCCAACTGCCAAGCTCCAAAATTCGCCCAAACGGCTGTCACGGCAGGACCGACAGAAGAGGTCTCAGTCGAGGACCGGCGCCACCCAGATGGTCAGGTCGGAAGGGAAGGAAGAAAAACCTCGGGATGCCAGGACTAAAGTGCCTCTGGCAGTGATCACATCCCCGGCCAAATTCCTCACCTTCGTCGCGACCAATCCTTCGAGCATCCGAGTCGCCGATGAGCCCCACGTGACGGGCGCCAATTGATGAATACAGGCCCCAGCTAGGCCCGCAGGACACAAGGGTTCGCTCTCCTGCAATGGAATCTATAAGGAAGTTGGCACGGAAACTGCAAAGTACAAAGACAAGGTTTATTAACCCTTAAGGGTGGTCCTACAATCCATACAATACCCTTCAGTATTGCATAGAGTAGCACAAAGAACTTGCGTACACAGTCTCCTTTTATACACAACAGAGGGGCTCATAAGTGGGAGGATACAACATGAGGCAAGGAATGTTACCTTTTAAGGACATTTTCGATACAAGATCAATATGTGGGCGGAGCTGACATACTCCTTGAGCCCGCGAAAACATGGTCAAGCAAGGACTAACTGATAACAGATGTGGTCAAGCCTGGGCATGCGCCAGGCGGACAAAGGAACTATTTATAGACTGTTACTAGGCAGATTACAAGAGCAACTAACACGGAGATAGGACTCTTCTCGTGTTGAGCACGTGGAGACATGACAATACAAAATGGAGTCCAAACTTCAGTCAACATAACGAAAGAGACATGTGTAAGGCAGGAGAATTCATGTCTTTAGTAAATGCTTAATCACATCGTGGTTTCAATTTACAACATACCCAGCACAATTAGCACAGCAAATGCCAAACAACAAGGTGATATACGGAATGCTTGAATTAATCTCAGCCACTGGCAAGCACTCGAGCCGCGTCTCAATCCATAATGTTTTGCTTACCATGCCATGTCAGTTTGGACTTAGCCATATGCAAATCAGTCTTAATCTTGTTCCTCATGAGAACAGTCCAGCCCGAACTGCCAGGCAGATTCCTCCCTGAACCCAAACACAAGCAACCCAGAACTGGTTTCACCCTAGTTAGGGCTCTTCAGCCAGGTATAGCTTGGTTCCCATGGCACAGTGATCCCTGGACCCATGCCTGGGCATACCCTTCCCACTTAGGGCAGCAAATGTAAAAACAACAAGGTCATGGATGGAATGCTTAAATTAATCTCAGTCACTGGCAGTCGCTCAAGCCGCATCCCAGTCTATACTTTTTTGCCCACCATGACACTTCAGTCTGGACCCAGCCATATGCAAATCAGTCTTGACCCTGTCCTTCATGGGAACAGTCCCAAACTGCCAGGCCAATTCCTCCCTGAACCAGAACAAAAACATCGTAGGACTGATTTTGCTCTAGTTAGCGCTCTTCACTGAGGTATAGCTTGGTTCCAGTGGCACAGTGGGCCGGGGACCCGCGTCTGGGCATACCAGCGCACTTAGGGAAGCATATGCAAAACACAACAAGGTGATGGATGGATGCAGAAGTGAAAAACAAATTTAACAGTTTATCACTACCAAGAAATGTAAAACTTAAAAGTACATGTCCAACTTATTAAATACACTGCACTCTATCCCCTGAGCTGTCCAGGGACTTCCCTAGGGGTGACTTATATGTATTCAAAAGGAAGGTTTTTGCCCAGCATTAGGTCTACTTTGCCATGTCTGGCAGTTTAGAAATTGCACACACAGGCTGCAGTGGCAGGGCTGAGACATATTCAAAGGGCTACTTAAGTGGGTGGCAAATCAGTGCTGCAGGGCCACTAGTAGCATTTAATTTTCAGGCCCTGGGTATGGGTAGTGCCACTTTACTAGAGATCGACAAGTAAAGTAAATGTACCAATTGTATGTAAGACAATTTTACCATGTTTAATTGAGAGAGCACAAGCACTTTAGCACTGGTTAGCAGTGGTAAATTGTGCAGAGTCCTTAAAGTCGACACAAACGAATTTAGAAAAAAGGAGGGGTGAAGGCAAAAAGCTTAGGTGGTGACCCTGCAACGGGCTCCAAGTCCAACAGTACCTATTTAAGCTCTCCTCCTCTCCCAATCAGCCTGCCACAAAATCTAGTTGTTTTATCTAACAATTTGCTTCTAGATCTGGCACTCACAAACAAACATCGTCATAAGTGCATTATACATTCGTGATTGTGTCTCTACTCTTTGTCTTCTCCCAGATCAAGTTAGTCAAAGCCAGTCTCATTTGCTCAAGACTTGCGCACAATATCAGGAACATACTACAGTGAAATTGGTAGAAGCAACTGGGAAGCACTGTAATTTCCGGTATCACTATTCACTGTGCTAGACACAATGGGAGTGACATCAAAAGCCTGTGAAAATATTAGAATCTCATTTTTGTCTGTATTTAATTGTTGCCATTTTTCCCTGAGTGTTTCCAGTTCCCAAATGATATTTGACTGTGGTAGCCTGTTTCTTGGTATTTGTTAAATTTGCACAATGGAAACAAGAATGATGTTTGTTTGTTTATATGTAGCCCCGTTTGTCTGCAAAATGTTTCTAATGTTTGCATTTACGGAGCTATGAAATCAGTGGGTTTTGATAAATAAACCAACAAGTCAGCCACATATAACAATATGATATGCTTGTTGTTGTGCACCTCTACTGCCCAGTTACTTAGCAAATTTATCAAATGGCAAGCCAGGTTCACATCCCCACGCAGAATAATAGGACCGTAGACATCCCTGCCTGGTACCCCTCTCCAATTCCCACTTCTCTGATAGTACTCTGTTTATTTTAAACCTTACCATTCATTTTGTATTTAACAGTGCAGCCATTTGTAAGAGGAAAGACCCAAATCTCATGGTCTCAAATACAGCAAACAGATATTCCCAGGACACAGTGGTAAAGGCTTTTTCTGTGTTCAACAACATAAGCACCATTTCCTCATCTCTATTTTTGGTTTCTCCCATTACATAGATCGTGCGTCTACTATTCAATACTGTTCCTCCTCTGGGCACAAATATACATTTGTCTCTGTTTCTAGTTGATTGTCTTTTGCCTAAAATGTTGTTTTCCATGCTAATCATGGGCAGGGGTCTGGATGCTTTGTAATATAAAGGGGTTTTCCTGTTTTTATTTGCACTATCATCAGGGGCTCTCTCATTGACATTGCTTCTGCATAGGCGTGTAGCACTCTAGTCACCACCAGGCAAGGGTAGGTCTAATAGAATTCTACTTGTAGTCCATCAGCTCCCAGTCCCATACAAGTGTTCAGTCCATCAATCTCCTCTATCACTCCCTTCAAAGTAGTTGAGCTATCTAATTGTTCCCTTTGATCGTAGGTGAATCATCTGTCTCTGTGTGGTATATATGTGGTATTCTTCATATTCTTCTGATTGTACAGGGTGGGTGTATAATTGCTTTTAGTATGTATACAAGACGTTGTCTTCTTATTTATATGCTTTGTATGTCCCTATTCCTTTCTAAGGGAGAGTACACTGGTGAGACAGACTGCTAGTAGTTTGCCCATTTTATTTCCTTCCTCGTGCATCTCTTGTAGGAAGTCGTGTTTTAAAGTTATTCGTTCTGTGTTGTTTTTCAATATTTCCAAGTGTAATATCGTTGCTTCTTCTGTATGAGTCCTGTTTATGTCTTGTTGTCTTTGTGTTTTGGCTAATTCTTGCTCTTTGGTGTTCATTTCTTCATCGATTTTCCTCACCATGGATGTAGTGTGTGGTATTGCTACCTCTCTCATGACTACATTTAACACATCCCATTCTATTCCTGTTGATCACTGTATTCACATAAATACTAATATTTTTCTCAAGTACTTCCCTTATTACCAACCAGAAGCTCTTTATTTCAATGGTGAAACTGGCAAAGTCCGCACTGGTAATCTAGATTTCTGTTTCCCACCATAGTATTTGAATCACAGCGGCAAGTGGTCTGATAGGGTGCTTCCCAGCAACTGGATATCTATGACGTGATATGCATTTTATGTGTTCACAAATATGAAATCTAATCTTGAGTACGTTTGCACGGGGCAAGTGGGGCAAGTATTTTATTGCTTGGGGATTGTGTTCTGTTGATATTTAGACTAAGGGCCCGATTCCGATCTTGTACGGAAAGCACCTCGACTGAATTGGCTTGGGAATGCTTTCTGTACGACTCGACCGCGAGCTCTCTGTGCGATGGACTATGATGCATCCCATGGTCAACACAACCGAATCATATGGACGCTATCATTCCAAACGCCAATGCGAGTTGCGACCGACTCGTTTGTAAACGTTAAAGAATCACGTGCCCATCACGATTCCGACTCATATCAATACACGATGAGATGATGTTGCATGAGAATCGGTTACGGAACCTTGTCGGTCCATGTATTGAATGTCAATGGGGGGAGTCAAAAACAGTCAAAAAAAGCATTGGCAACTCCCCCCCAAACATTTTTTACCTTCCTGCAAGGACCCTACATTGAAGGCAAAATCCCTGCACCTGCCATGAACTGATAGTGATGTTTGTGTGTTCGACATGACTCTACCTCTGTCAAGGTATGTACGGCAGTGAACCATCTTGGTTCTGCCACAAAGGCTGTCCACCAGCCTCTATTCACAGTACAGCTGGTGATCCATGAAAATTGTGACCTAATGTTGCAGTAGACTGGTGGGGACTGTGTAAGTGTGTGAGCCCATTGGTGTGGTCAATGAATGCTCACCTAACCATGGGCCACAGGTGACCCTTGTGCACCTGCATCTCCACTCTACCCATTCCTCAAAGTTGACAGTTACTTGTGCTGCAACAGTGGGCGAATGCCTTTCATTGAAAATTACCTGTGAGATTGTTTATGTGGACATTCCTGCAGCATGTATTCCACATGTATTGATTTAGGAATTTGGTTTGATCATAAGTTACATTGTTCATGTACAAATTACTTGCTTTCATTTCCATCCCAACCCCAGATATGCATCTTCATGTATGGGGGCCCCAGATATGCATCTTCATGTATGGGGGTATTTCCCCCAACCCCAGATATGCATGTTCATGTATGGGGTATTTCCCACAAACCCAAATATGCATATACACATATGGTGTATCCCCCACCAAACCACAGATTTGCTTCTAAATTGTTGTGGGCATTTGCCACCCCCATAGTGACTAAACATTGATGTGGGCATTTGAACAACCCACATTTGCCCCCCAACCACCAATTTGACACCACAATGCAAAGAATACCCCCTCTTTTGCCTGTATTTGCGACCCTGCTTTCTGTTGTATTGTCTTTCTTGTGGTCTTTCTTGTGGCTTGAGGGTCAACCATATTCCTATACCACTTGCATGATTGCTGTAGCTAGCATGAGAAAGAGAACCTCTAACTTGATTTTGTTGGCCTCTTCTGTTAGTAATTACCTTTCGTGTAAGAAACAATCTGCCTCTGTAAATATGACCTAACATATCCCCCTTTTACATCATTATTTAGCCCTCTAACATTCCATCTCAGCATTGTGGTCGTGTGCATTATGAGTGCGTGTGATCCTACTTGCCATTTGCCTTACCCTCTCTCCTCCTGGTTTGCTAACTCGATCCTTCAAGCCATACTTTCCTACTACATTGAATTTTATGTGGCAACCCAAACTATTCTGAACTTGCCCATACTACCTTATTTCAGAGCCCACTAGTCTAGGCCAGCAGCACGCAAGTATCACAAAACAATGTTAACTAACATCTTCAAAGTCAAACCCAACATATCCAAACAGCTAATTGATAAGCTTTCACTGATCCAGGACCCTCTCAGGTAGGATTATTCCACTACAGCTGTATAACTCAATAGACAACTCCTGTGTGGGCTAAATCCGTTGTCCAGTGAAATGTGTAACTAGGCACACTACAAAAGAAACTCCACACATGGTTATATAAAAGATAGCCTTTGTATTATCCAAAACACATTAGAATCCTAATCACACATATACACTGTGCCAACTGGCACAAGGCAATATTCAAAGGGGATTATATACATGGCAGGGCCAATCTGGCCACTCTCAGAAATTTTACAAAGCACTATTAGCACGTATAAAACACAACCAGTGACTACTGGTAAAATACTGTACTTAGCATTATCACCTGCAACATAGATGCATTATGTCTGCATCACATTAGGCATAAAAAACATGATGCATAAATCTCATAAGCATAAACACATTATACAACCTCTGTAGGCATCACATTAGGCATAAAACACATTATGCACAAACCTCATAAGCATAAACACATCATGCATAAATCACAATTAGGAGGGTACCTCAGTGACACTCCCCAGGTGCATACATCACCTTACCTTAGGGCCTTGTGTCCTCCTGGTACACACAGGTACCAAACCTGACCCCAGACCAACTGGCCTTCCAGTGGGGCTCAAATGCCCTCTGTGCCAAATGTAAGCCTGGGCGAAGCACTACGCTACACTCGCGTAGTTTGCGAAGATCGCGCTACTTCGCACTGCGCGAACTGCACGTAGCGTAGTGTTGCGTAGTGCTGCGGTCATTTTTTGCTTGCTCGCGGTCCTCAACGTCAAGTTGGCGACCGCAAGCAAGCAAAATGACATCCCGGCGAGACTTTTTCCTTGTTCGCGATCAGCAACATCAAGTTGGCGATCGCGAGCATGGAAAATAAACCTCCCGGCGAGATTCCCAACGCGAGGAGGTCAGGTTTCTCATTGCGAGGGGTCGCGTATGCTCGCGACCGCTCGTGATGAGAAACTACCAGTTCGTGTTGAGAAAGCTGCCGCTCGAGTAAAAATCTACTCGAGCAGCAGAAAACTACAGCTCGCACTGTGCAAGATGCGATTTTCAATGATTGCACAGTGCCGGTTGCTTGTCCGCAACCGGCACTACGCCCACCCTTAGCCAAATGTCAGGGCGCTAATTTGCCACAGCAGCGGTGTGCAGGCTCCACCGGCCAGCACCAGAAATCAGGGTGAGGGTGTGCTCCACCCGCGTCTCTCCAAAGACCAGAAACAATGCCCCTTCACATGGCAGCTGACCGCACTCTAGCGGTGCAGCTGTAAACGCAATCAGCACCCAACATGCCTCTAGCTGCCACTGCAACTACAATGATGTGCTCAATGTACTGGGGGCCAGGGGGTACATTTCACCCCTTGCTTATCACACCATAGAACTGTCCCCCTTGTTGCAGCTGCCCGCACTCTTGCAGTGCTGCTGTAGAAAAATTGCTATGGCACCCACTGTGCCTCGTGAGCCCCCTTTACCGGGGCTATTTCGGTGTCTCCTGTGAGGCCACAATGAAGATCCAGCGGGAGCCACAGCTTCAATCCTCCCGCTCTGCACCCGCCACTACCCGCAATCTAGCGGGGCAGCTGCCCGAGGTGAGGACTGTGGGGCCTTTCATCGCCGTGGCCCAGGTGTATAAAAATACCTGGCTGCTCCTCTGCTGGTCAGCAAAGGGCTTTCACCGCCGTGGCTCAGGTGTATAAAAATACCTGGCTGCTCCTCTGCTGGTCAGCAAAGGGCTTTCACCGCCGTGGCTCGGGTGTAGAAAAATACCTGGCTGCTCCTCTGCTGGTCAGTGAAGGGCTTTCACCGCTGTGTACCGGGTATACAAAAATACCTGGCTGCTCCTCTGCTGGTCAGGGAAGGGCCACTGCGGTAGGACCCGGAGCGCCCAGCGCCGTCTCTCCCATTTACGCGGCCTCTGGAGGCTCTCCTCCCACCTCTACCAGGTTGGCCAGCACTCTGGGCTCTCCTTACAGGTCACAAGAGCCCCTGTTGTGCAACCGGCTGCACCTCTGCCAGACTTCTGCTTCGGGGCAAAAAGGGGCCAGAAATGGAGCCCGTGAGGCTCTTGGACTCTTAGCAGGCCCCGCCCACAGTCAGGCACGGGCACCTGTCTTCTGTTTTTCGGCGGTCCCTCTCTCCGGCTGCAGTTTCACCGGGGCATCGGCAATGCGGGGTTGGCTCCCGCTCCAAAGGACACCAATGCAGGGTTGGCTCCTGCTTGTAAATAAACACCACAGTGCGGGGTAGGCTCCAGCCCAACGAGCACACAAATGCGGTGTCGGCTCCCGCTCTGTTCCTTAGAGGCACTAGAAGGCAGGGTAGGCTGCCGCTCCAGGTGGCAGCACAGCGCTGCCGGGCCTCACGCTGTTCCTGGCCCACAGGCCAGGCAGAATCCCACTCTCTGGGATCGGGCCCTCAACAGGGCTCTCAGCAACCAAAGTGCAGCGCTCCCAAGGTGCTAAGTCCAGGATCCAAAAGGCAAAGCTGGGCAAAGGCAGGCCAGCTCACAGAGCCCTGCAGCAGAGGGGCAGTCCCTCGTGGCGGTTCCTCCTGGGGCCCAGCAGGTCCACGCAGCACCCAAGACAGCACAAGGAAGCACATTTCATGGGGTCACAGCCCAAGCACTTACACTCCCAATCCTTTGCTCTCCTAGGCAGAGAGTGTCTGTGCCCAGCCAGAACCAGTTCTGCCTTCTCTCATGTGACTTACTAGCAGGAGGTGGAGACGGCATGGTCAGAGGCAGACTGGGCCCTTTGAGGTGCAAGGGAATCTCCTCCACCATCCCCAATTGCATCCCCAGCATATTCAGCCCTTTTCTGACCCACCTAGACTATCTGGAGCCACTCCTGCTCCCCAGCCTTCTGTCATCCGAAACCCAGACAGGCAATCCACATTCCAGCAGAGGCACACGGGATGACCGAGCAAGAAAATACCTACTTTCTAAAAGTGGTATTTTCAAACACAGAATGTAAAAATCACCTTCACTAAAAGATGCATCTTTAGATTCTGAGTTCAGGCATACTAAACTTTACCACGCTCCTCCTCTCATATCAGGAATTACCACTAAAACATTTATAAGGGAAACCCCAACACATCCCTATGAGAGGGCAAACTCACAGCAGTGAGAAACCAAAATGGCTGTTTGTCACTACCAGGACATGTCACGCACTTAAGGTGCATGTCCTACCTTTTACCTACAATGCACCCTGCCCATATGGCTAGCTAGAGCCTACCTTAGGGGTGACTGACATGCAGTAAAAGGGGGGTCATAAACATGGCACACACTTTAGGTGCCACGTCACAGGAGCAGTAACACTGCACGCACAGGCCCTGCAATGGCAGAGACCTGAGACAGGTTTGAAAGGAGACTTCGGTGGGTGGCACAATCAGCGCTGCAAGCCCACTAATAGTATTTAATTTACTGGCCCTGGGTATCTGAGATACCACTTTACAAGCAACTGACAGGTAAATTAAATATGCCAAACAGGTGTAGACCAATCTTACCATGTTTACCACAGAGAGCACACACACTTTACATTGGACAGCAGTGCTAAAGTGCCCAGAGCCCTAGAACCACCAACACCATGTCAGAAAAAAGGCTAGGAGGATGGCAAAAAGTTCAGGGATGACCCTGCAAAAAGGGCCAAGTCCAACAGTAACCAAGCACACTGTAAAATGCAACTGTTGTCCCTAGCAGCTCGTGTTGCTATATTGAGTCTCTGTCTCTGGTGCCCATTTCCATAGTTCCTTGCTGATTGTTTACATCCCCATCACAGTTGCTCACAGGAGTTTTTCTTGTGTTTTTTGTCTTGCATTTCCAGCCAGTCCCAAGCTTGATTGAGATAGTGATAGGCGAATGTGTGGTGGGGCTTGGAAAGCAATGGGGTAATTGTAATCATAAATGCTGTGATTAATAAGCTGTTGTTGGCTGAGAGATGTACATACATATACATACAACTCAAAAAAGGTATGAAAAGTGCTATATAAATGCCTATACAATACAATACCGTATAATATATTTAATGTATTTTGACCTAATACCAGAGCCAAACTCAGTTGAAATTTAATTTAATGTGATTTGCAGAAAATTCTGCGATATGAACTTCGAAAAATGATTAAGTGCCCCTTACTAACATAGATGTGAAGTATTGGTTTGACCCACTGTTGGTCCCAGCGGTTTCCAGCTAACTAGGATGCATCGAAGCCAGTCAGAATACACAATCCTAGAGAGGATAAGTATGATGCACATGTCCAATAACCTGTGCTCACTCTGGGGTAGCTTGGCACCAAGCAGTCAGGCTTATGCTGAGGACCCAAGTGTGAAGTATTGGCACAACACCACCCTCGCAACACACTGCGTACACCACAAAAAGCCCCTCCACCATATGTATAAAAAACTGGTCTTTGTGTTACACACATATTGAAATCAAAATGAACTACACATTGTATATACACTTTACAGTTATATGCAATTGTCAAGTTTTCCCATTATAAGCTAAATGGCATGAACATAAAATCCCTAACCAGAGGTATTCATCCAACATGACATTCCCCACTATCGCACACCAACAACAGTTGCAATGGTCAAGCAATCACATGTCTTTGACTGTGCCTCATGACCCAGCCCCTCAGTCACTCAACTACACTGGCGAGCAATACATGTTGCCCCTGCTGGTGCCTCGTTGATTAGATTGTTGCAACCACCTACAATGGAAAGAAACAGTTGCTTAGTTTCATCTATCCAGATTAGACCTCTAGGAGCTCAGCAGTACCTGCATGAGTGTGTGATCGCTATCCCCCATAGAAAAAAGTTTGTGACTCAGGAAGGTGGTGCGCTTCCATGTCTGGAGAAATGTTTACCCTCAAGCTGTGGTGCGAGCTGCCGTAACTCCCAACAGCCAGCCATAGGTGCTAACAAGGCACAAACGAAACCCTCAAGCCCTGTCACAATGCTCTCCGCAACAGAGTTCCTTGTGGTGTGGATCCAGGGAGAGGGAGCCAGCCAGCTCAAATGGAGGCTGCGATATCAGGCACTGTCGTCCTCCCAATTTGGAGATCGAAGAAAGTCTCAGATCCCAGCTCAGGTCCCTTAACACTAAACAACACCATATGCAAGCTAGCACAGGCCCCCTGGTTGCAAGCATGGGTCCCTCAGACACTGCAAGCTTTCCCCACACTCCTCAAACTACTCACATCCTTGCACCTATTGTCCATGTCCCAGCATCGCACCAGAGTATTATGGTTCCAAATTCAAAAGTGTCTCTAACTTCTGAGGCTGGAGCCCCAGTAGTAATACCCACAATGACCTTTGAAGATACAATCAGTTCAGAAGGCCACCTTTGAAATGCACAGGCCCTTTCTAGATTGTGTCTTGTCTGTCATAGTACCTCGAGAGGTTTGATCACTATCTTAAGTGGGGCCAAGACCCTGTCCCTTGAAATGCAGGTCCCAATTCCACACTCACGTAACCGTCCTAAGAAGTCCCCTCAGAGTCGGAGGTCTGCAGTTTCCCTTTGAGCCCATAATTTATGTCCATCTTTCAGGAATGCACATATACAGCTGTTCCCCCAGTATCCAATGTTAACTGGAGACAGGCCTACAGGCACACACAGCAAAGCGCATCGGAATGAACACGTTCCCAAAGTGACATTCCCGCATACATAATGTTGGATCCACTCGCACTACTGGAGAGGATTTGCCAATATGAACTTATCGATATAAAACACTAAACTGCTACTATTCTGCACATTGAAAATACCGCTCAATAGCCTTCCCGTATACTACACAACCTAATCCAGAACAATAAGCAGGCCCCCTCACACCGAGCACAACATCCGGTGCAATTCACGACCCTTGCACGTGCACATGCCCTACCTCTTGCCGACACTGCACCCTGCCCCAAAGGGGAATTCTGATACAGTGAGAGACATGCAGAACCTTGGCACATAGATCTTTAAATCCAAAGCCAAGTAACAGCAACATGTGCACACAGTCCCCACCAGGGCAAACCTGTGGCAACATGGATGAGCTACCTCCATGGAGGGCGCAACCAGTGCTGCAGGCCCACGAAGGAGCATTCAATGTACATGTCCTGAGTATATGTCTAACCCCCTAAACAAGGGAATTACAGCTAACTCGAATCAGCCAATCGTGTATACACCAATCACTAATAGGTATATGGCAAGCACAGCACTTTTGCACTGAATGCCAGTATCAAAAATGCTCAAAGTCCTAAGGCTTGCACCTAGCTCAGCGGAAAACCGGGAAGGTGATAACCATTCTCGTGTTTTATACATTTTGTTCCCTGCATTTTGTGTTGATAATAGAATTACTTGCTATATTTGTGCATGTTTCTTCTCAAGCCCAGATGTGGTTTGTTGTTAACCGTATGAAAACTCAAAACGAAACACACACTTAAAGTGGGTAAATGGAATGCACCAGTGTGTTCACAGATGCTGTAAATGTCCATGTTTCTTTGGCTCAAAACAAGCAGGAGAGTAATATTTGTAGGAAATGTTCTCCCTTGGTATGTTCAGAGCTGCTGATATCAATTATTCAGCTCTCCTAAATGGTCTGAGGCTGTATGTCATTAAAGATTGATACCAGCCCTCCCTTCTGCACTCTCTGGTTATCATGTGCGCAGCCTGCAGTAAGCCAGTCGTGGGTGTTAATTAACTGTGGTGGTAATTGGAAATAGCTGGAGAACATTAATTTATCTAGGAGAGCAACATTTTATTGGAATTCAAGAGTTCAGAGAAAAAGAGGTTCAAGTGCATGTTTTTTAATTCGATAGGTCCAGCTTGTTACTCGCTTCACGAGCACAGTTTGCTAATCAATTGACTTGTAGCTAAAGTAATGCCCCCCGTGTGACTTAACATGTAGTTAATACCTAAAAATATGTGCCATTTCATTTGATTGCCACCCTCCAAAATGTGTTTGAGCAATATATTTGCACTTGTTTCACTTATTTGAAAATAGGAACCAGGAGCCTAGTATGGTGGTTTTATTTTCTTGTTACTCATACTTCAAACGTTTCTTGTGCTCCAGCACGGTGGAAGGTCTTTGGAGATTCTGTCACAATATCTTGTTTCCATTTGGCCAGTTCCTTCCTCTATCAGTAAGGACATGTTTTAGGCATTTGATGCAAACAGACGCCATCTTGTCACGATAGTTGACCATAAATGAGGATGAGACCAAAGGTCGCGCCCAGTTATATAAGGTGATAGAATGATGGCATCGCTGTGCATATATTTGTATTGTATTACGTACAATGCATGTTTACACTAATTCAGTGTATATGGATAAATATACTTCAGATCAGGATTAGCCACCATTTGGATGCAGTATGATTCGCGTATTCCTGCACTTATCCTGTGAGTGGGTTTCAAGGATTCCCTCCCAGTCCTCCTTATCAATATATGAGAATTGATCCATGTCTTCACTGTCTTCCATCTCCCAAAATTGGAGTGTCACGGGCTTAGTTTGTATCGCTGATGGCGCGAGTGGTGTTTTATATTCTGAGCCCTGATTTTCCTTTAAAATTGCAGATGATACCGCTATGGGTTTTATTTCTTCCATCTCATCCGCAGGTTTTCTGTTCTAGTTCTCGACTGCGAGTTGTCTTTGGGGCTATCTAGCTTGCAAATAGTTAGGGCCTCTGTGAGAATGCAGTTTCCTCCATCGTTTTTATGTCCGGGTAGACGCCCGGTCGTTGGAGCATTTGGGACGTCTAATGCATCAAAATTGCAAACACCTAGGGGCATATGTATCAAAATCTCCAATTGCGAATCTCAAATAGCGATTTTTTGAGAATCGCTATTTGAGAATTGCAAAACGGGATGTATTTAAAAATTCGCACATATTTTGCAAATTCTTAATATTCCTTAATTGCGATTAGCAAATTGCGAAATCGCAATTAAGGAATACCTTCCCATTCATTCCTATGGGCCAGAAGGCCCATAGCAATGAATGGGAAGTCATTCTCAAATTGCGAATCGCAATTTGCTAATCGCAAATTGAGAATAAGTTCGAAGGTGCAAGGGTGTCATGATGACACCCTGATGCACCCCTGCTATTAGCATGTGTGCGCATATGGCGCACATTTAGGGCATGTATGTGCGCCACATGGCACTTTGAAAAATTCCAAAAAGTGTAGTTTTCAAAGAAATCGCAAATTACCACCAACTTGAAGTTGGTGGTAATTTGCGATTTCTTAAGGAGAAATCGCACAACTTGGGTGCGTGTTACATAGCATTTAAGGAATCGCAATTTGCGATTCCTTAAATGCTTAACGCAAAATTAAGAAATCGCAAAATTAGTGATTCCTTAATAATGCGATGCTACAATGGCTCATACATCTCATTTTGCGATTTTGTATTTGCAAATGCTGTTTTTTTGCGAATCGCAGCGTTTGCGAATACAAAATCGTTTGATACATATGCCCCCTAGTTCTTCTGTGCAGGTTTCCCATGCTCCCTTAGTCCCATTATTTTTGTTTGTCTCTTGAGTTATCTCAGTACATACTCCATTCGGTTTTTTTTTCCAGGGTCTCTAGAAGCCGGGATGCTTCCTTAGTCCCATTCTTTTTGTTTGTCTCGTGAGTTATCTCAGTATCTACTCCATTAGGTTTTTTTTCCAGGGTCTCGAGTGGCCGGGAGGCAGAGATAGTTTGGTGCTGTAGGATTGTTGTTAAACTGGCTGGCCTAAAGTTCACTACCCTGCTACTTTGGCCTATGTTTCCTCCTTTCTCGCCACTATCCACTTGGCGAAAGGGCTGGACGGGGAACCGAAGGCCCGTTATTGCTGTGCGGCACGAGAGAAGAGTATCACCCACGTTTTTTATGAAGCAAAATTTTGGATCTATTTTGGGCTGAAAAAGGCGATGTTTTTATATTTTGCTTTCTGGAGTTATGTTACTTGTCTTCTTTGAATCTGGAGTTATTCCTCTTAGAGTATCAACTTGCTGCGTAGCAGGTCTAATCTTTGCCTATGGTTCGCCCACTGTGCCAGCAGATGTTTTCAGCTTCCTTTTATGCTTGCTTACGTTGTTTGTAAGTGTAGGCCCCCCACACACACGTCCTGACCTCATAATTTACAGTACGGTAACTATCTTTTTTATATCTTTGCACTTCTTTTGTACCCCCTTTTTATAAATTAGTAATTTTATTTTGGATTTTTGGAGATCCTGGTGACTTGGTTTGGCCTTAGAATGTCCTTGATATTGATATTCCATATCCCCTTGTGTACTTGTGCACCAAAGTTGGCAAAATTTGTCAAAGTCTAGTCTAGTCTACGGGTGGCTTACCACAGCGAACTAAACCTTTGAGTGGGCGCTGGGAATTGTTGTCCTTTATTGTCGCTAATTACGTAGAGCTCGGGGCGCTCAAGGGTTCAATGGATTTTTTTGAGTTCCCTTGCTACCTGCCCCCTGTCACTCACCCACTCACTCTCTTCCCGCCTTCTCCTCTTCTTACTCCTCCTGGTATTCTGGTGTCCTGGTGTCTTGATGTCTTTATATCACTGCTCGCCTTACCTAGATGACCACTTCCCTCCTCCAAGGCTATGGGTGGCAGCCTCCCTTGTGTACACTTTCTTCTCTGTTCCTGAACCCTTGCCTTGTACGGAGCATGCCCAATGTGACCTGTGAGCTTGTAACGTGTTTGTTATGTGGCATTGAGGGGTTGTAGGGGGTGGGGGTAGGGGTGCCCCAAGGAGTACCCCAATGTTCAATACAGCAAGCAGCAGGCAGGCTCCACCAACTATTTCCTCTCTGCTAGCCTGCCTGCGTGCCTGCCTACCCTCTGCCCTCTGCAGCGTTGAGCTCACGGCACCCTGCTTCCCCCAGGAACAGTTTCAGGGCACAAGGGGCAGTTTTCAGGGGCAATTCCAGGAGCAGTTTACAGGGGGCATTTCCAGGAGCAGTTTGAAAAAATACCTGCAAAGAGGCCCTCGTGCGCGTGTGCGACGCAGGCAACAAGCGGCTGCAGCAGCTATTACCGTATTCCCTTTCGCCGCGCCAGCTGCTCTCTCTTACTGGGCTGAGCCCCAAAACAGCCACCAGCACACTGGCGCACCGCAACGACGTCACAGTCGCCGCCTTACCGCAGTCTTGCTTTCGTGCCCTGTGACGCTTGGTTCCCAATTCCTGGTTTAGAGCTGGTTCCTGCTCAGTGCTGCGCCGTCACACTCCCTGGCACACTCCCTCGTGCAAACCCCAGTTGCGGTCATACGTTTCTGGCGGGATTGGGTCTGGCCAGGCTGGCAAAGACCACAGAAGCCTCAGAGGAAAAGACGCCACACTTTTCCTCCGATTGCAATCAGACGTGATCAATCGAGTGCTGCTCGAGACTGAATTCAGGATTTCACTTTGATCCATGCAGTCACTAATCCCTGTGTAACTCATCCTTGCACTCAGATGTATATTTATCATTCTTGCATGCACCAGTGTATCTATTTACAATGACACACACACAAACTCATCAGTCTGTGGAATAACACTTTCAGTTATAAACAATAATAGAGGCCGATTACGATGCGGCCTGTAACCGCATCGTAATGGCACACTCGTCTTCCTTTCCGACTGCCTCATTATGATGGAGACGGTAGAAAGAAAACCAGCCAGTCATTCTGTCTGGCTTCTGACAGGCTAGGAGAGCCCATTTGCCGGTTGGAAGCCGGTTAGTAATCTCTAGGACGTGCCTTTCCGTCTGTGAGGTTACAATGCACGCTTTCTGACAGGGTTTCCATGCCGGTCTGTCTGACATGGAAACCATGTCGGAAAGCATGTTTGGAGGTCCACAGCAGGGCACCCTTTTGTACACGGCCTCCAGTTGGAGGCCTAGGGGGCCCTCTATGGTGCCCCCTTGTTGATCCCTGAACCTTGTGGGGTTCAGGGATTAACCGCACCTACCATTTCACTATGAGAGCATGCCTTACAGCCGGTTTACAGCTGTAATGCATGCTCCCATAGCAAAATATAGGAATGTGACTGAACAGTATTCGGTCACATTCTAATGAGGCAGTCGAGACCGCCAACCGGTCGTCGGAGGGTCCCAGGACCGAGTCAGTCCTTACATGCGACATTGAAATAAGGCCCTTAGTGCTTCCAGTAGTGGGGGACTGCTAGTCTGTGTGGAATGTGAGATTGCTGCCATTAGTACTTGACTGCTAGTCTGTGAGGTGTGTAAAAGCAGTTATTCATAGTTTGTCATTGCTAATCTTTGAGAGATCGAAAAGGGCTGTTGGTAATATATGACTGTTAATCTTTGAGTGATGTTTGCATGTCTTTGCCACTCATTATTTTATCACGCATGTTTTTGCAATGCAAATATTGCTATACACACCACTAGAACGTGTTTATATATAGTTAAAGGAAAAAGTCCTCTACGATGCAAACAACTAGCATGCACCCATTCATCATGCAAAACATTTACGGCATATGTGTAATTGTTAGCGCATACTGGCTTGGAACCTGACTCTGCCGCCCCTCTCCTTCTTCGCTGTAAATGTTCTTTATTTTTTATAAGAATATAAATTAAACTTACCTGCATGCAGCAATCTCTGATCTGTTAGTCTGTTCAGCTGTGATGTGCTTTGTTTGTTCCAGAAATAGACGCCCCACTTGTCCAGTAGGGAATAGTCATGGAAGGCGAAAAAGGACTACTGTTTTCAAGTGTCTGTGTGGGATCATAGTGTTAACTGCAAGCGTTTTTTTATATTAATACATTGTAATGCTTCTTTTTACATCTCTGGGATAATTTTTACAAATGAGTGCAATTGATGAATGTTTGTTTTGTTTTGTTTTTATTTATTGCAAAACTTTTTATTTCAAAAGCCATATTTTTGTCCAACTGCCAATCTGTGAGGGCTGTGAGAGTACTCTTGGTGGTTTGCGACTGCTAGTGTATGACGGGTTTGAGAGTGTTATTGGTAGTGTGAGACTGCTACGCTGTGGAGGATGTGAAATTACTTTCTGAAATTTTGGCTGGACTGCTGATCTACGGGGGGCAAGATTGCTATTGTTAATATAAAGCTATTCATGTTAGTGGGAGAGGGATGCCTGAGGTCTGAGACTGTCTTGAATCAGGTTTTTCCAGACTCAGTAGTTCATTTACAATGTTTACAGTAGGAACATATCCAAAAGTGTTAAAAATGACTCACTTCTCCCTATTTAGCGGCTGGGGGTGGAGTTGAAGGTCTTGACACAAGAACTTGCAGCCAATAGCAAAAGTCCTACCTTCCTGCGTTCCTACACTTCTTGAAATGAAAGTACCAGCTCGTGTCCGGCCTGGGGTACCAACGGACAGAGCGGTGCCTCATGTCCTGAGCTGTTGCCATGTGAGGTGAGAATGCAGCCATATATCAACGAGTGTCGTTCATTTTCCTGTGACATCTTTTCAAACTTTGAATCCACAGGACCATGTAGGTTGTATTGAATCCAATCACATATATTGAATTACTGGACCCTTGTATATATTTTATTATATATATAGTTTTTTACAATTTCTTTTGCAGCAGGGATAAAATATCGAGGTCCTGAGGAAGGCCAAGATCATATTTTGATCAACGCGGTTGAAACATGAAGACCTGTTTTTTCGGACTGATGCTGTTATTTGTTCTAAGCTGGATACGCACTGGTTTTATATTTGACACCAGGATAGATCGTATTAAAATTGTTTTCTTCCTGGTAGCAAATTTTAAATCACCTTTCACTTTATCACTGCACGCACTGCAACCATTACCCAAAACATGATCTATATTGCTTCGCTTCTAGAGGATTCTAGTAGATCCTAGTTTTTGATCAATGAAAACATCCCTGAGGTCCTCCCTCCCAGGGAGGGGGTTGTAGCCCTTGGTTGCACTAGGTTTTGCAACCAAGAGGAGATCCCAGATGATGAAGCATGCCACTTCGGTGGGTGATGGGATTCCGTCCTCTATAAAGGACTCCCCTCAGATTTAATAGGGACACATATACTTGTACTGTCTGTGCTCTTGAGCTTGTTGAAGCTGAGTTAGACCTGTGGATTCTTTTGGTTTGTTAAAGTATTGTAATTGGGGATTTAATCAGTGCTGGTCTCTAATCTTTTCCCTTGGACCCTCTATTTGAAGTAGTTTTGTGAACATTCCCAGATTTACCAACACTGGTAAACCAGTAAATGCGTCAAAATGCTACACCGTTCCATGTGAGGCACAATGAGGAGAGATAACTTTATTGCTCCTCGTTGTTTCCTCTTTCTAAGTGTGCAGCACACTTAGAAGGAGGAAAATGCTTCTGTGGATTGTTTTATTGCAGGAAGGTGCCCTTTCATGGACAAAAACAATGCTGCCTGCAATACAGGCACCTTGGTGCAAGGGTGCATGATTTTGTGCAAGGCAGCACATTGTGTGCCAGCACAAGGAAAGGACATGAATGCACTGTATCATGTAAAGTACAGCGCATTCCTGATCTATCATGCATTGCAGTGCAGCAAGTTGACTTGCTGCACAGCACTGCGTGAAATAATGATGAATCTGCTCTAAATTATCATCAACAGTAAAAGGCAGTGCGAATGCAGTATTGCATCAATAAACAGTGTTACGAGTACAGCCTGCGTGGTGTTATTTCGTGCAGCGCTCATCAAATGCCACTTTATACAGAGTTGAATAAATCCTTCTAAAAGTAACCCTACGTTTGCGAGTGCAAGGGGAGTTTGAAATTGCATGTTAATTTGCAAAATTCTGTTAATCGTGCACCAAATTTGGCGAAATTATAGTTTCAGTTTGAGTTTTTTGGTATCTCAGGTAACCTTTTTGAGAAAGTACACGCTTCGCGAGTGATGCCGGCAGCAGATTGGTTTAAGCAGAAAATAACTCCTTGAGACATTTTCTGTGCAAACTATCTCCGGCTTGTTTATTGCTGTCATAGAAGAAGTTACGCAAAATTTGATACATTTATTCCATTTTGCAAAGCACTACATTTGGGAAATTAATGCATTTCACTGTCGTAATTAACCTTTTTTGCAGCTCTAGCATGCTGCGCTGGTAGTGCCGCATGAGGCTTTAATTACAGCAATAAGAATATTTCAATTATGCCCAGATTTGAGATGTGCCCAAAGCAGTGGCAGGGAGAAGAGGGTGAATCAAAAAGATAGGCCAATCTATTTAGACTCTGGCCATCAGTGGTAGTGATGCTGTTTTCATGAGTGCATCTGCGTGGATTCAGCCATGGCTGTAATAGTTCTCGGCATTGGTGCGTGGCTCAGGAGATGCTCCCTCGCTGAGCACCATCAATAATGCAATTATTCTCCATGTTGGAAGGAGGACAATTGCATTTATGTCTCCACTGTCACGCACAAAAAAGCTGTCTAGATGGCTGGTGTGCAGTTCAACTTGAAAGGTAAACTCCTTTCTCTGCATTTACCTCTTGTGGGGTGCATGAATATAATAAGTGCTCCCAGCATTATGGTATTTATATTTTTGTCATTTCCATCTGTATTTATCCATATTTATTTTTTGCTAACTTTACCTGAATGTATCCATTACATTTTAGGTTTTGGGAAAACATGAAACTGAAATGTGTATATTTCTGCATTTATTTAACCAGTTGCTGTGCACTCATGCCTGAACGCCTGACAGGAATATGCAATATGCACTAGTAGGAAAATATTTAAATTTTAGTATCAAGGTTGTGCAAATCTACTGCTGTTTAAGGCTCTTTACTAAAATCCTTATTTTTTTAATCCCCTTGCCTGTCAATCCTCACAGCTATTGGCCTGGCAGTCATGATTGACAGCATTTAGTATCACTCAAAAAGAACCCAATTTCCGTTTTTATCCACATTTAAAGATAAACACAGACAGGAAAATAAATGGTTTTCTGTCTGTATTTATCTGTAAAAATCACTGAAACAGAAAACAGGGAGCCTTAAATATAATACACAGACAGGCACAATTCATCCACCTCACAAGATCTGATCTTCCAAACACCCAATGGCTGCCATGTGGGGTGACCCAAGACTTGCCTCACTCTGACAAGCAGCCTCACTGATCGAGGAGGCTGACCCTGTGCTGAGTGTTTGCATTCCCCTCGACTAGTGACTGGCCAGACAGCTGAACAATATCTGCTGGAAGCTGGTGATAATCCTAATATTCATGATATAATATTATTATTATTGTATGTCTTGAATTATGGTAAATAAGTGTGACTGGCAGACAGGTGAAGCTGTCTGTGCCCAGACCTAAAAAATACGGTGCATTATCGAAAGAGCTGTATATATGAAAATGAGATGTTACCTTTTGAACATTAGAACTGAATAAATATTTACACTCAGGCATCAAACAAGAAATGTGCTTATATAGTTAGACTTATGCACGTAAACAAAGAGCTTATTTTCTTCTTTTGCTTAAATATGGCACTGGGCTTGGGCGTGATCTAACTCATGGTGGTGGATCCCTCATTTACAAAGGAAGACGTCCTTGAATCCCAAGTTGTCAGCACTGAATTGTGCTCAACACAGAGGGGACAGGACTTAGCCCTATGCAGTATGCACCTTATTCTCTATGGAAGAGCTTACATCTTGAGCACATCTCACAGATATTCAATATATCAGTTTTGAAAAAACACAATAATGCATTGAGAGTGAGAAATCCACAACACTGTCTTTTTAGGTCACGCATATAGAAAGTTTTAGCTGTCTTATGTCAAAGACCTTTTGTCTCCGATACTTTAAAATAAATACATATTGTCGGCAAACAATAATACTCCCATTGTTTATCATTGTTTCCTTTCTGGACAATCTTATTTGCTTGCTTCTCATTCCATGGATTTACTACTTCTTGTATTTTTCCCTTCCCTGCCCATAGACTCTTTACCTTCCTTTTCACTGGATGCCTTGGGTCCTTCCTCAATTGTCATTCTGGGAACTCTTTTTTCTTTTTCCTTTAGTACTCCATGGGAGTGCATGCGCTTTCTTGCCTTTTTCCCTTATGTTCCTGTCCTCCCTCAAATCCCTCCCACCAGTGTTTCTTCTATTCACCCCACAGCTATTCACTTCCCTCAACACTCCTCATCTAGCTTTAAAAAAAGAAATAAAAAAAATCCCCCAATTCTTTCTCCTCTGTTGCTTCCCTGCTCCCTCCTCCTACTGCTCTAGCTACTTAGGGGCATTGACTTGTACTGCTCTTCCCTTAAATCCCTCCTCCGTTTTTCTCCCTCTTTCCTACTCAGGTATTCAGCGTCTTTCCATGCCACTTCTCATCAAGCTTTTCTTGTTAAATAATCCCCCATTCTTCTCCTCCATCTCCTTGCCCCATGATCCAGCCACTTGGCATTGACTTACTCCCATCACCTGCTCATTCACAGCTCTTCACCTCTCTCTGTCATTTTTTTAAAACGTTTTTGTAGGGTTTGGTGGTTGCAATTTGGTAGCAGACCACAAATTTGTTTTGTTTATGCAGAATGCATTATATATATTTTTTGCAACTACTGCTCCAAGATTAGTGCCCACCCTCTTAGAATGATACATTAAAAAACAGCCTCCACATCATGGTATATGTGAGCAGATGTTTGTGACACATATACATAATCACACCGTAGCCGCTATAGTGTCATGAAGCAAATGTACTCATGCCTTTTAGCATAGGAAATTACCATGGTTCTCCTTTTGCTGATGCTGAACTTCATTAGCAAAAACTGTTGGCAAATCCAATGTCAGCGTTTGCAACAAACAAAAAGTGGAACATACTTGCTTTGCTACTGCCTGCTAAGAACTGGCATCAGGAGCTCACCCTACGTGCTTCACTGTGGATGATCTGCTGTCGCTGGAAGGACACATCCAAAACTAGCTCACAGCTAAGAAGAGGACCTGATGCTCGGACATGTGCTCCTGGAACTGCCCAACTACACATTCTGAAAATAGACCGCCTCAATCAGGTGCTTGCACAATTTGCCAGGTATGGGTAAAAATCTGTGACTTAAGATGTAGCCTGAGATTTTGGTTTCATATATGGAATCAGTCGTCAAGCATTGGGGAGATGAAATCTTCATGGCATTCTCCACCTTATGCGTAAAACACCCGTAATTTCACTAGTAGAGAGAGCTTTTTATGGTCTGGCTTGGCAGCTTATATGAGCATCTCTAGAGGGGGGCTTTGGCTTCACCCACAAGTTGGGCGCCAGAAGTACACGTTTTCATTGAACAGAGTTGCATGCTTCCACAAAAAAAGTGCCTGCCCTCCACCCAGATGTGATCCTTTTGTGTATTCATCCAGCTGCCTAAGTTTGATCTCTATGGGGCACACACATGAAATTGGAATGTTATTAAAGTGTTTTAGATAACTAAATAATTTTTCTGGTTTTCGCCCGCAGCAGCACAAATGGGAGGAGGGCAGTCATTAACCTACATGGATTTTTAAGTCAGGTTTGACAGTGCAACTGTTCTTTGCTTCCACAGCAAATGCATATTTATTCCCACTCTATTTCGCTTCACATAACCATACAGCCGTCTTTTCAAGCCAGACCTATTGGCATTGCCAGTGCTTGTAGGAATGAAGTCTTTCATTGTTCCTGTAATGGATTATACATTCCTGGGAATCTTTGCACTTTAGGACGTGCACTAACTTTATATCTAGAGTGGCAGGTGTTTGCAATATGTAAAGAAACCACTGATTTTAAGCTGCACACTTGGCTACCAATGAAAAGAAATGAGAAAGGGAGGAAATCCCATTACCACTAACTAGTACTTCTTTCCCTGCACCTTGAAGAAAAATGTATTGTCAGGTGTGTCAGATTAGTGGAGTGATTTGTTTGAGTGGATATAGGGTATACTATTGAGACTACGACATTCATGTCACATATGGACATGAAACAACCAGTGGCCATGACTGGCACAGGGAAACTGATCCTAAAGCCTCTCACAATGATTCATCTCCATAACTTTTTTTTTGCAAATGTCTAGAGACGTTTTGTATCTTGTTTCCAATGTGGGATGTTGAGGTATAAATAGGGATGGATTGCGGTTTTCTGTTGGCTTCTCTTCAAGTAAATGACAATTACGATTGCTTAAACAGAATTATGAAAAAAGTTGGGAACACTTCTGTTTTTATTAGTAAGGCGAGCACGTGTTTGACATTTGTAAATGTGATACTTTCATAGCTAACAGTACTGGCAGATTACAAATCTAGAAGGAGTATTTTTAATATTGTCATTTGAGTAACAGATGGCTCATCTCTCGCTTTAGATATATATATATATATGTATATATATATATATTCACTGAAAAAACCATAGGTTTCACACACGTTATAGTTAGGAATTGGCATTTAAGAAACCTTGCAAATTCACTGAAAAAACCATAG
The DNA here is from genome assembly GCF_964204655.1 of Triturus cristatus. Lineage (NCBI taxonomy): Eukaryota > Metazoa > Chordata > Amphibia > Caudata > Salamandridae > Triturus > Triturus cristatus. The sequence continues at coordinate 1,124,884,069 of NC_140583.1, forward strand.
GTTTCACACATGTTATAGTTAGCTGGACATTTCACTCGTTAAAAACCAATGAAATTCCCCCGTTATAGTTAGTGCAGGCAACTATAACTCACGCGACCGCAATCCTCTGCTGATGATGTCAGATATTACATCACTGATGACATATGTGTCTTTATGAAAAATAAATATTTGTGATATATGTATAGCTAAAGATACAGTATTAGCATCAACAGAGGATTGCGGTCGCGTGAGTTATAGTTGCCTGCACTAACTATAACAGAGGAATTTCATTGGTTTTTAACGAATGAAATGTCAAGCTAACTATAACATGTGTGAAACCTATGGTTTTTTCAGTGGATTTGCAAGGTTTTTTAAATGCTAATTCCTAACTATAACGTGTGTGAAACCTATGGTTTTTTCAGTGAATTTGTACGGTTTTTTAAATGCAATTTTTTTTTGAGATTTTTGGTAAACCTATGTATAAAATAATATATGTACTATATCCTGCATTATGGAATGGTTAATTTTTTTTTTTTATGCATTTTTTTCCGTGCGCGTACCGTAAGCTGACGCTACGCGCTCCGTACGTCATAAGTACGGTGCGCTTACGTGACACGATGCGCATACGGTAAGCTGACGCTACGCGCTCCGTACGTCATAAGTACAGTGCGCTTACGTGATACGTACGTGACGTACGCGTAGACGCATGCGCGTTGCGCGGAAGCAACGTCGCGGTTACGCAGGGGCGTGTAATGCACATGCACGAGTGCGTCTTACGTACACGCTCCGTAAGCGTCACGTTTGCGCATGCGTACTTGTTTACGAGCGCGTACCGTAAGCTTATGGAGCGCGCACGGTAGGTCATGTGATCCACAAAGAACACTTTTCATTGGTTGAAACTACTTTCAGTTCCAGAAACTTCCCACACCACACCCATTCCCCTCATTACTGCTTGAGATCCCCTAGGAGAAGGAGCTGAATTGACATTGAGATACAATGGCAGAGCAGCAGACCTCTTCTGAGAGTGAGCCTAGCAGCACCATCATCAGACAGAGAAGGAGGAAACAAAAGGATTCTTTTGTGTGGGAGTATTTTACTTTTCCAGAGGGGCAGAAAAAGGTCAATGCTCCATTGGTCACTTGCACACTTTGTGACCGTTTTTTATCTAGAGGAGATCCAAGGAAGAAGTATTCCTTTGGAAATCACTCTATGAAGAGACACCTTAGGGATAGACATCCCAGGACCTTTGCTCGACATACTGGAGAAAACTCTTCAGTAAGTCACCTGAGCCCAACCCCAGAAGCTCAGCCGAGTACATCATCGGCAGCTCAGCTGAGCCCTTCCTCTGAGGTGAGAGCATCACCTTCTTCTGCTCCTCTGGACATTAACCCTTGATTTGGGAGGGTTGCAATGAGGTGTACAACGTGTTGTGGTCTTATTGTTTTTGGGGAGACCAGTGTTTCCCTTATTAACAATAAGATAGACCAGCACGTTTGTAGACGCTCATAATATTCCCATTCTTTCTTTCCTCCATCCCTGTATTAACCCAACGGCTCTTTTAAGAGCCAACCTTACCTCACAATTTTTTTTTTTTTTTTTTTTAAGCTTTCCTTTTTGAAATTTTTTTTTTGCCGTGCGCGCACGGTACGCGTAATAGTTACGCGAAGTTCGCGGAATTTCTCCTCGTGGAATTTCTCCGTTTACGCCGTGCGCGTACGCTACGCGCATTCGGTGATTTTTTGAAAAAAAATTAAAATTAATTTTTGCCCTTGGGGGTCCTTCTGGGACCCCCTGACAAAGGCTAGGGGGTCAGAAACTGTCCAGCCTGCCCCCTTTTCACGTTATCCACCTTTGTTTTTCACCCCCTCAGACTGCGAGAGACAAAATGGCGGCCGACACTTCCTGGTTTCGACCGATTCGAATGTTTACTGAGATCTAACAACCAATCAGAATCGCGCTCGTGCACGGCGGCGTGCGCGTACGTTAAGCTTACGGTACGCGCTCGGAGCGCGCCCATAGATATATATATTGATTTAAATGCTATTTTCTCAGGAAATACTGAACAGATTTACACGAGACCTTCAAAAGGCACATCCCTGACCTGAGGGCTACCACTCTGCCAAATTTCAAGTAATTCTGTTCAGCCGTTCGGGCTGTAGCTCGGACTAAAGGTCCTATGGAAAAATGCATGGGGAAAACACGTTTTGGGACCCCCCCTTTTTCTCAGCCCCCGCTTGACGAATCCCCCCGAGACTTTCAGGGTAGGAGCGGAGCGGAGCGCCCCACCTATTTTGAGAATTTCGCGAGGATTCGTCAATCGGCGCCAAAGTTATTCCAAATAGAATGTTGCGGATTTCCTATGGAAACACGGTCCTAACTATAACTATCTACTGGCGACCGCCAGTAGATAATATATATATATATATATATATATATATCTCACAATCTCCGCAGTCGAGCAGCAGCAGCAGCACAGCACATACGGACAAGAACCAGTAGATTGAAGTACTGGGTATTTTAGACCCAGCGGTGCAGGGGCACACACCCTATGACTTCTGGGTTTCACCCTGTTCCGGACCTACAGAAACACAGAGTCTTCTGGGTGAAGTCAAAGAATCGTTTATTGGCTGCAGACCAATGACAGGTATCCTAGAAGTACAACAGCGTGTATGTTCTCAGGAGACTGCTGAAAATCATAGGAACGGACTTCATCTTAAATACAAAATATCATGCTCCAGGCACACATTCCTTGGTTTACGATATGGCCATATAAAGGTATACATTACAAACGAAAAAGCAGAGTCATGATGACCATCCCACATTCCAGTTCGGCCAGCCCACAATGATTTACACAGTAAGGTTCAGATCCCACGTTTGAAGTAAATAGACCCCCCAATAAACAAGAGCATCTCCTGTTTTGGGAAACAAGTCATAAAGCAGGAACAAGCAGGTGTGGAAGAGATTAGCCGGAGGTTCGTGTAGAATGAAAGGGTTTTATGATGGGTCAAGCCCTGATGCTAATCACAGGTGGACGGAGGAAGGGGAGCTCGTGAGACCGGTTTGACCCGGGGCAGCAGAGCCAGCTGCCCAGGTCACAGAGAAGTCAGAGGGAAAGCCCATGTACTGTGAGGCCCGTATTAACTCCATCATAGCCTATGTGAGGGCAATGACAAGATGGCCACTGCTTCCAAAATGGAACCCGCGTAGTAAAGCAGAATAACGTGTACACAGTGCATTCATAGCTAGAACGATATATAAAGCACTCGTACATGCCGCATTTACCATTTGCGGTTCGCTAATACCAACATAGACAGGGGTAGGGCCCTGTCCCCTACGCGGTCCCGAATATTAAAGTACGACAGACCCTCCTTTTGCCCTTACATAGGCAATCACTGTATTCATCTTAATCCGAGTCTAGGTCAATGTCCGCAAAGTCATGGAGATGTTGCTGTAGCATCATCCTATTACTTAGCTCGTCCCTCGATACAGGTTTCCTTATACATAAGGTAGTACAGAGGCCACATATCGCAGGAGCACACTGTATGCACAGACAGAACAGGAAAAGAATGGCTAAGATTATTCCAATGACCATCAGAACTTTCCAACCCCAGGCAGATATCAATTCCCAGAACCACCCCACCAGTGACCAATCTCCCTTATCCACGTGTATGGCTTCAGATATTTTATGGAGTTTGGAGATGGCTTGATACACTGTTGGAGCATTATCTGGTATGAAAATGCAGCAACTGGATTGGATGACCTTGCATACCCCACCGCGGTCTGCAAGAATAACGTCTAGAACCATGCGGTTCTGTAAAGTCATAAGGCGATCCGCTTGGAGCTCAGCTGTCAGATTACTAAGGGCACCAGCCGTTACATTGACAGTGGATTCAACCACACGAGTCAGCTGTCTCAGGTTCCTACTATTGACCATAGGTCCCCAAAACGGCAGGAAACCCAAGAAGAAGTCTCCTGCTTCCTGACCGGCAGTATCCTCCTTACTAATCACACCTCTCACAACTCTGGTCTTGTGATAGTCAGAGGCGGCAGTGAATGTCGGTGGTAGCAAGTTCGCAATATAACATGTGCCCGAGAAATCAGGGGGCAGCCATGTATATGCTCGGTCATGACAGATGAAATATGTGCCCTTGGCAGCCAAAAACGCAGGGGAAAACTGTGACGGGAAGGTGTACGTTTCGGTACAGTCACTTCTTCCCAGTTGAGCTCTAGGATTCTGACCATTACCCTGTAAGCAGAACCGACCCATGTGGGGTACGACCCAGATTGGAGATGAGATTTTTCGCTGTCTTTCACCCAGACTAATACTATACCCCGTCGCGTTCCATCCTACATAAGGTCTCAGCTCTTCTTTGGGAATGGATGAGTATGCATCAATATCTCTACTCATATCGGCAACTCCTTTCATCAAAGCCTTATTATTGGTGATAGGTCTGATGGAACGCGGTTGGCGAGGGGAGTATGTATCTAGGGCATAGAGAAACATGGTTTGGAATGCCCATGATGATCCATTGTAACTATACGGCAGCACTAAATAAGGAATACCCTTGTTAATGGTATGTGGCATTAACCCACACACCCAACAATTGGTCGTATTCATTACCAGTTGGTGCTGGTGCAAGAGCTGGATAAACGAGTTATTTACAAACTCGGATCGTCTGGTCTGTTCGTGCTCAGGCAAAGGGTGAAAAGAGTGTGAGGAGGCAGTAGAAAGGAATATAGGCTGTTGAGTGGGTTCAATGGGCTTTTGAGCGGAGAAAAACACAAATCCTACAATAAACATTATGATACTACACAGTGTAAAAAGACACAAAAAGACAAAACATTTACTTTTTACAATTCTACACATCCTTGCGTTAAAGTTCATTTCCTCAATCGGTCTCTCCATCTTAAAAAACTCCATCCTCTACTCGGGCCGCTCGCGGCGGATGAGTTTCTTCTGCTAAAGAGTACGCCTGTCAGGCCAGGGAAACGCCCTAGACCAACCAGAACCGTCGACCTAGCGTCTTCGGCCTGTACCCCAAAGTCTTGGCACCGCGACCCTGCGGCAGAACCCGGATGGTGGTTCGAAAAACAAAAATCAAGAAAGTCCTTCAGATGGGAGAGCAAAAATGTCAAAAGGGAAATAATGAGGAAATCTTTATTTGTCCATGGGCCTAGGTCTCAAATTATAGCGGAGACGGCCAGGTGCTGTTTGGTCTTGAAACAAAAGTTCAGGCTCAGTGGTGTCCAGTCGATTTGATGGTGGCACAGCTTCCTGCAGAATATTGTCACTCTCTTGGTCTGAAACTGTGCCTTTTAAGCGTGCGTCACTGAATGGTGCAAAACGAGGTACAATGTTTGTCTCTGAGTCGGCAATACCCTCCTTGACCCACTGGTCATATGGCAGAGGCAAGGGGACTACCTTGCAGTGAGTACCATGAATCCAGTGCTTCTTCCCTTTCACTCGCACTGCTGATCTTGTCGAAAGAAGAACAAGATGAGGGCCGATCCAGCGAGGCTCGTCGTTGCTCTTGCGCTGGAAATTCCGGATCAGGACCCACGAGCCAGGGTTGATAGGGTGTCCAGGAGGTTCAGAGGCTTGGGGAAGAGTATCATGTACCTGTTGGTGCAAAACACGCAGTTTAACCGTCAAATCATACAGGTAATCGAGCAGTACTGGATGCTCTATTTCACTAAATTTCGCCGGTCTTGGCACGCCCCATACATTAGCCGGGCGGCCAAATACGACCTCATAGGGACTAAGTCCCACTCGTGAGTGTATGGTCATTCTGGTGGACAGGAGTGCTAGAGGTAGAGCGTCAGGCCATTTAAGACCGGTGCTCGCCTGGATTTTAGCCAGCTTGAGCTTTAAGGCTCCATTGTAGCGTTCTACTAATCCAGCTGATTGGGGGTGATTTGCAGCGTGGAACTTCTGCTTTATCCCTAGCCCTTCACATACATTCTTCATCACTTTACCCACAAACTCACTTCCGTTATCACACCACACCATTCTTGGCATCCCAAACCTAGGGAAGAACTCTTTCATAAGGGCTTTGGCTGTGGATAGGGCAGTGTTATCTTTCAGAGGATAAGCCTCAATCCATTTTGAGAAAGCACAAACAACCACCAATACATATTTCAGGTTGTTGCACCTTTCCATGTGAATAAAGTCCAGCTGCAAAACTTCAAATGGACATGATGGGGGTGCAAAGTGACCAGCCGGAGTTGGGGTTCCCCTACCAGGGTTGTACTTCAAGCATACTATGCAATTCTTGACCACATTCTCTGCACACTTGGGAATCCCAGTATTCTGCCATACTGGAGCCAACAACTTGCATATACCTTTCGTACTGATATGTGCCATTCCATGTGCCATAGTAACCACTGGGAGCACATATGCATCAGGCAACAACCATCGCCTATGTTCTGTCAGATCAATCCAACAACCATTCTCATCCAACTTACCCATACTTTCTCTCCACTTGCTTAACTCTTCTTCTGTGGCTTCAGCTTGAAGCGACTTCACACTCTCTATTGTGTTCTCACACATTCCCACATCATTAACCCATCTTGCGGGACCTGCAACATACATTCTAGTCTTCACATTCTGTGCCGTTTCTCTCGCGGTCTCATCAGCAAACGCATTCCCACGTCCAACATCATCTGTGACTTTCCTGTGCGCACTGCATTTCATGATCGCAACTTGCAACGGTAGGGTCAGTGACTCAAGGAGATCATTCACCAACTTGCCATTCTGAATTTTAGCTCCATGTGACGTCAGGAACCCACGCTCTTTCCACAGACGCCCAAAATTATGAGCCACGCCAAAGGCGTACTGGCTATCTGTGTATATGTTCACTCTCATTCCTTCAGACAACACACATGCTCTCGTGAGGGCGATTAATTCCGCTGCTTGGGCCGAATTATGTGGCACTTGTGCAGTTTCCACGACCGTGTGCAAAGTCGTGATAGCATATGCAGTAGTCGTGTCACCATTAGGGAGCTTGAAGCATGAACCATCTACCCATAAAGTGCCATCACACTCAGTCAGGGGAGTATCTTTCAGGTCTACTCTCCCTTTCGTCTCTTCTTCTGTTCTGAACAGACAGTCATGTTGCTCAATCTCATCTGAGTCTGCTGGAATTGGCAACAATGTGGCTGGATTCAGCGTATTGCATCTCTTTATGTGTATGTGATTAGCTAACAGTGTAAGTTCATAGCCTGATAATCGTGCACTAGTCAAGTGTTGTGTCTTAGTTCTATTTAATAATGTGTCCACGGCATGTGGAACCATAACAATCAATCTGTTGTCCATTACCAAACCAGCAGATTGTCGGATAGACATCGCTGCAGCAGCTGTCGCTCTCAGACAGCTTGGCAATGCCCTCGCTACAGGGTCCAAGGTGGATGAAAAATATGCGCATGGGCGCGGTCTGTCGCCAAAAGGCTGTGTTAACACTGACAACGCACATCCATCTTTCTCGTGAACATATAATGTAAAAGGTTTACTGTAGTCGGGAGTACCCAACACAGGTGCTGAACATAATGCATTACGCAATTCCACAAAACTTTTCTGGCACTCTTCAGACCATGGGATAGGAGTCGGTGTGTCTTTGCATGTTAAGGCTAACAAAGGTTTTGCCAATAAGGAAAAACTAGGAATCCAATGCCTACAGTATGAAGTGATGCCCAAGAAAGCACGTACTTCTCGCTGTGTTTTTGGCACACTCAACTGTGCAATAGCTTGAATTCTTTCTGGGGTCAGTTTCCTTCCCTCCTTCGATAAGAGATGACCTAAGTAGGTCACTTCTTGTCGACAATATTTCAGCTTAGAGAGAGACACTTTGTGATGGAAAGCGGATAAATGGCGCAACAGTGACACTGTGGCTTCTTTACAAATCTTCTCAGTATCCGCAGCGATCAGTAAATCGTCCACGTACTGAATCAGAATAGCGCCACTAGGTAAAACAAGTGCATCAAGCTGCGCTTTCAAAGCCTGACTGTATATGGATGGACTCTCACAGTAGCCCTGGGGAGCGCGTTTGAAGCGGAAGCTTCGGCCTCCCAGACTAAAACCAAAAATATCTCTGCTCTCTTCTGCAATTGGGATACTAAAGAATGCATTCTTTAAATCGATCACTGAAAACCATGCAGCAGAGGCTGGAATCATCGTTAACAAAGCAGTTATATCGGGGACAACCGGAAACTGTGGCACAACAATCTTATTAACCTCTCTAAGATCAATCACAAACCTGTAAACAGGTGGCTGTGAAGGATCCGTTCGTTTTAAAACAGGTAAGATCGGACTATTGCAAACGTTGCCTCTTGTCTCTTCAACCACACCCTTATGAATCAAGTCGCTGACAATGTCTAACAATGCTTTCTGCCCTTCATTAGAGATCTTGTACTGGGGAATACGTGGCAGTCTGACATTAGCCTTTAAAGTCACCACATATGGCGGTATCTCTAAGAGGCCCACATCATTGGGACCAGTAGCCCAAAGGGCATCCGGAAGGGATGACAATTCAGGTGGCATCGTGTTTTTAGACAAATACATTGGGGAAATCACTTTCTTGCCTAATGTAAGTTGTACTCCTGAAGGAGAACAATACAGTGTAGCGTGCAATCTTTTCAACAAATCTAATCCCAGCAAATTCTCACCACAACCTGTTGTCAGAATCAGGGGTGCTTTCAGCTCGCAAGGTCCAACAGAAAGTGACATGGGACAGGAAATCGGGTTCCTAACTGGGGCGCCAGAAAAACCTACTGAAACATTTATATCGCCAGACAAAGGTGCGCCAGGGAGTTTTGAATGCATGATTGAACTCTTTGCAGCACCAGTGTCTAGCAGAAAAGGCTCCGTTACATTTGCTGTCGTCACCTCAACATACGGTCCACTCTGATCCACTGGCACTGAAACAACTCCCTCTCTCTGTCTATGGCTGTCCTAGTAATCATTATTCTCTGCATCACCGTCCTCTGCATAATAATCATTATTATAATACTGGGCCGTATTACTAATCGCGTTAGCTTGCTGATCAAAGCTATTGATGGTACTTTGAGGCGGCAGAGGACGTGCGTTCTGGGGAACACTTCCACGCCCTCTGCCTCTAGGAGCTTGCTGACCACCCCTACCTCTTGTGCCATACATATTACCGTTCCGCTGCATTAATTTAGGGCAACTATATTTAAAATGACCTTCCTCTTTACAATATGAACATTGGTTGGGACCTACAGGGACACGTGGTTGATAATACCCATTCATTTGCTGGTTGTTCTGAAACTGTTGGGGTTGGTGATAGACACCTTGGGGTTGCCTATAATTATTCTGACCTCCACGTGGCGGATAGGCCTGCTGTAAAAGGACCTTTGTCTTTAATTCCTTCGTTTTCTTCTCCGTTCTATCTTTCTCGTCTTTATCTCTGATTTCATAATACTGTGCAGTAGCCAGTATTTGCGCTGAAGAAGAAACAGCCCAAGAACTTTCTGAATCTTTTAACTTTTTACACAGGTCAGGAAGTAAATTCTGCACAAACTTATCCACAAACAGCCGTTGTCCACCCTCAGTACTCATATCCTGCCCACTGTGGTCAATAAACGTTTCTTCAAACCTAGTAAAGAAGTCTGACACTGTCTCATCTTTCTTCTGCTTGCATGCAGATAACTTGTCCCAATTTACGCGCATCGCAGGCATTATTGTCTTCATATACGTGATGATTCTACCAGGCAGTTCAGCTACTAAAGGTTCTGGTTTCGCACCACCCGTTTGTCTAGCATCAGCAGCAACAATGTTGGCCCATGTATCCCCTAGTTCTGCATTGTGATCTACATTACGAATTGATCCCCATAGAGGCTGTGGAACAACATTACCAAACAACATGTCTATATCGGCCAGATTCATAATGCATGACCCTGCCGTCTGTGACAACTCTTTATAATAACCTGCTGGGTTTTTACGGGGATCAGGTAAGGACTGCTTAAGCGCTAACACTTCAGAGCGCTTCCATGGAACATGCACCCAAACACGCTGGAAATGCGCTGCCACAGCGGGGTTACCACCGACAGCTGCAACCGCTTCCTTCCATACCGGGGGAACTTCTCTCATGGGGTATTGTCGCGCTTTTGCCTTTTTCCCCACAAGGACCTCTTGTTCAAACAATGACTGTTGGCAATCGTCATTCCTAAGTGACAATACAACCGCAACTGCTTTATCTACTTCGCGGTCCACAATTATACCAGTTCCAAAATCGAACCTCACTCTACACAACTCCTGCAGGTTCGGATTTTTACCACTATCCTCCAATTCTTCACAGAGAATTTCACACATTTTCTCGAACACATATCTCTGTTTAGGGGCATCCCATTGATGGAAAGTGTTGACAACTGATTCCACATCATAAAGTGAAGGAAAAACGATCCATCTACGCGCCATGTGATCTATTACCTTTTTCTCATCGGGGTTAGGCAATTGGCTGCGCAACTGCTTACGCTGTACACCAGGAGTTGCACCAGATGACCCAAAGAGAGGAGACATCAATGTAGTAACCACATTAGCTAAGCGCTGTCGCGCTGAAGGAGAAGCTGAGGCGAGAACAGGGGGAAAAACAGAGGGAAGAAAAGAGGATGTAGAGACAGGTACTGGAGTGGTGGAAGGAAGAGTGTTAGGGGAGGCAGTTACTGGATTAGGCAAAGTCGCAGGAAGTGCGGGGGCAGTTGGAAGCACAACTGGCGGCGCTTGAGAGGGCTGCGCTACAGGAATAGGAACTGGCTGCAAAGCAACTGGCGGTTGCGGCAAGGCTTGCAGTATATGCACTGGAGGCGGCATATTTACAAGCTGGGGAGGCGCCGTGGCAGTTTGAGCATACGGGGGTGGCGAACTCAGCAAATGTGACATCAAGGGATCTTTCTCCTTTTCTTCTGACTCATCCTGCTTAGAATGTGGCAAAGCTGGGTAACATTTGTCAATCCCTAACTTACGCTGCCTGTGCAATTGCGCATTCATTTGCTCCTCTTCATTGTCTTTAAATTGTACAGCTGCTTGCATTACTGACATACCTCTCTCTCTTTTATTCTTTTTCGCTAACTTAATTTCCTTTTGTTTGGCTTCCTTTCGCCATAAGCGGAAAGAGTCAAACATCGCCGGCCGGGCTTTCTTCTTAAACAATTTAATTTCCAAATTATCTAAAATATCGGTATCAAAACTACCATTTTGGGGCCATTTTAAAACACCATCTTTCCTGGTGTAGTGGATCCACACTTCGTTATATGCAATGGGGCCTACGCCATGTTTTACATAGAGCTCATAAGTTGGAGTTCCAACCGGAGGAACCGGACATGATTCCTCTAGCTGGAAATCTTTTCCACAACCCAAACAGAATAATCTACCAAATAGTCCAGAACCAGGCATCTTCGCTCACTAGTCTAGATCCAAACGTCAAAGGATTATCGAATACGATATTCTCGTGAATACACGAGTCCTCTGGTTTTGGCGTTTGCAAACTCCAAAGTACCAATTCAAATGATCCCGAAGGATACCAAAACAAATGGGAGACGCTCCACTTATACTTAACTGAATATTGCTGATCGATGGCGTCACCAGAAGACTCTCTCGATTGTTTCGCTCTCTCAGATTCGTCAAGGGTCCAAAACAGGTCGATTAATCAGGGCAGCAGTCCTTCGTAGCCGTCGGGACGCGGAGAACCTCGCAGAAAAGACTTTCGGACCACGTCGACATGCAGGGGTCGATGAAGTGGCGGCCTTCCTCCGGAATTTCCACACGAAGCTCCTCACGAACCTCTGGCTTGGACTGGTACCGCTGAAATCGTCCCGAGTTGGGCGCCAAACTGAAGTACTGGGTATTTTAGACCCAGCGGTGCAGGGGCACACACCCTATGACTTCTGGGTTTCACCCTGTTCCGGACCTACAGAAACACAGAGTCTTCTGGGTGAAGTCAAAGAATCGTTTATTGGCTGCAGACCAATGACAGGTATCCTAGAAGTACAACAGCGTGTATGTTCTCAGGAGACTGCTGAAAATCATAGGAACGGACTTCATCTTAAATACAAAATATCATGCTCCAGGCACACATTCCTTGGTTTACGATATGGCCATATAAAGGTATACATTACAAACGAAAAAGCAGAGTCATGATGACCATCCCACATTCTAGTTCGGCCAGCCCACAATGATTTACACAGTAAGGTTCAGATCCCACGTTTGAAGTAAATAGACCCCCCAATAAACAAGAGCATCTCCTGTTTTGGGAAACAAGTCATAAAGCAGGAACAAGCAGGTGTGGAAGAGATTAGCCGGAGGTTCGTGTAGAATGAAAGGGTTTTATGATGGGTCAAGCCCTGATGCTAATCACAGGTGGACGGAGGAAGGGGAGCTCGTGAGACCGGTTTGACCCGGGGCAGCAGAGCCAGCTGCCCAGGTCACAGAGAAGTCAGAGGGAAAGCCCATGTACTGTGAGGCCCGTATTAACTCCATCATAGCCTATGTGAGGGCAATGACAAGATGGCCACTGCTTCCAAAATGGAACCCGCGTAGTAAAACAGAATAACGTGTACACAGTGCATTCATAGCTAGAACGATATATAAAGCACTCGTACATGCCGCATTTACCATTTGCGGTTCGCTAATACCAACATAGACAGGGGTAGGGCCCTGTCCCCTACGCGGTCCCGAATATTAAAGTACGACAAGATAAGTGCAACTTAATTTATTTTGTGCAGTATGTCGCCATAACGTTTCGGCTCGTCCGAGCCTTGTTCACATGACAATATGAAAATGTCAGACCACATATTTTAAAGTGACAGTGCAGGTTTGAAAACAGACCATGTGACTAAGTTTTAGATTAAATAGTAGACATACTATGGCTCAGTATTATAAACAAAGAAAGAGATATCCTTAGCAATGAGGAAATATTAACAAAATTATGTTCAGCATTACAGTAGGTGATATTGAAATGTGCAAAATACCAGCATTGTTGTGCAAATGTACAATTGTGCAAAATAACGCTGTTGTATATTGAGCATAGTTGTGGCTGCTTTCAAAGAAATATAAGGTTATTCAATATTCAGAGCCTATAACAAATACATACTCTGGTTGCTGAAATTAAAATATTACTTGGGTTACATCCCTAAGTGTAAACTAAAGTGCAAACACTGGCATATAGGAAAAGATCACATTCCTATTTTGTGCAAAACATGCTGATGTAAACTTGCGACATTCAAAATAACAGAAGTGCCTAGTAATCATCAATCTAATTCCATCTATACATATTATAAAAGAAAACAAAATATGTATTAAAATCTTGTATTAAAATCGCTTAGGTGCACATTGTGGGAATCACAGAGTTAATCTAGCTGTAGTCTAGGTACTTCTGTATGAATCAGCCCCTGGTAAGAGCTATCTTTTGATTCCTCCAACTGATGTAGAATCAAAGTTAGAATCCTGGGTTTAATCCCATATGTGCAAAAATACAAAGAAGGAAACATTGGTGCCCTTTTGTGCAAAAAATAGCCTGTATAGATATCCATTATTCATTTTGTCTTAAAGCTGTAGAGAGAATACCATAATTGCAAATGGTGGGATAAATCCCATAATGAATAGATGTCATCCTTTATCTTGCCATCCTTGTCTTGCCATGTGTCTATCTCGCCAAACTTAGTAAAAAAATTACCTAAAATAAGTGTTTGATATCAAAGGAACTCCCGTGTCTTGTGTGAATTAAAAAACATCTACATCAGTTTACTTATCAATGGTATAGAATGACCACCCGTTATATAGTGTTGACTAAGACCAGTAAAACATGTTCATGTGCTAATTATTTATTTGAACCATGGTACTAGGATTATATTAGTAATCTTACTACTTCATTTCACGATAACAATTGTACCCGGGCTCATAGGACATTCACATAGATCAGAGTGGGACTGTATATTGGAAGCTTAACACAACATGGCGAATGGCGGAATCATCGCTAAATATCATCTTATTAGCCCCCTACTCTCTGAATTTTAAATCTTGTAGCATTGTTTACTGCTAAGGTATAAAACCCTAGTTAATCCTAACTAGGGGAAATTCAGGTTGGCAAAAATACAGTCTACAGAAAGATGTATAAAATACTCTAATACTGTATATAAAATAGATTAAAATAATAAATAAATATCAAAAAAGTAAAAAACCCCACAGGGGGATCTACTTTCTAAGATAAAAGATTGCTAATCGAAAATCAGGGCAGACATGTGTGCAAATCCTCCGTAACATTCAAACCCCCTGGGTACTTGGAGTCCAACTGCAAAATATATCTGGTTTCTAGTTTGCGAAGTGTGGACTCCCGATCTCCCCCTCGCCTGCTTGCAGCTACCGTATCAATGACAAAATACTTAAGGCCTTAGTTGTCGCTATGATGGTTATCTTTAAAATGTCTTGCCACAGGATAAGTATTGTCTTGATTGGCTATTGCCCGAAGTTGCTGCAATATACGTTTATGGACTGTGTGTTTCGTACTTCCCACATATTTTAACCCGCATGGGCACTGAAGTACATATATTGCAAATTCGGTCTTGCAAGTGAGTACTTTGCTGATTTGGTGGTCTTTGTTGCTAAAGGCATCCTTATAGCTTTTCATGTTGATGCCATGTGTGCATGACTTGCAAGTTTTGCATTTAAAGAAGCCACTGTTGGTTTGTAGCCATGTAGTTTTCTCTATGGTTTCTGGACTGGTGTTAACCAACTGGTCTTTCACCGATGGGGCCCTACTAAAAGTAATAGAGGCTCTCTGAAGTAATGTAGGACCTATGACTGGATCGCTTACAATAATGGGCCAATTGCGGTTGATGATTCTGTACAGCTCCGAACGCTGCTTGCTGTATCCAGTTATTATTCTGAAAGGGCTTGGTTGGGAAGTTGTTAGGTCAAAAGTTAATGAACTGGCTGGTTTTTCTGTGGGTGCTACTGGCTTGTTGGAATCGAGGACTTCTTGTCTGTTAAACCTCATCGATTTAGCCAAAGCTCTATCAATAATGTGTTCTGAATACCCCCTTTCCAGAAATCTGCATTTACTGGCCAGTTGAGCTAGCTTTAAATCTTGTTCACTGCTACATACCTTCCTAAGACGAAGCATTTCCCCGTACGGGATGCTTGTTATTAAATGCGCTGGGTGTGCGCTACCTGCATGTAAAATCGTATTACCAGCAGTATTTTTCCTGAATAATCTTGTCTCTATCTTATTACTGCTGATATATACTTCTGTGTCCAAAAATGTAACTGCGGACTGACTCATAGTTGCAGTGAATTGCAGATTAAGCTCCTTAGCACTGATTTCAATGACAAATGCCTCAGCCTGTTTCTTTGTTCCCCTCCGTACAATAAATAGGTTGTCAATATAACGCACCCAGACCATCACGTTCTCATAAAGACCTTCTTATGTTGCACCTTAAGGACCAGTTCCTCCCAAGCGCCCATATGCAGACAGGCATAGCTCAGGGAGAAACTGGCCCCCATAGCCACACCTTGTAATTGTCGATAAAGTAAGTTGTTATACATGAAGATGTTATTATGTAAACAATGATTCAACATTTGAAGTAGCATTTCGCTATGATCCTTGAATTGCTCAGACCTTCGGAATAAATAGTACCGTATTGCTGCTAGCCCATCTGTATGCTTAATGCTCGTGTAGAGCGAAACGACATCAAGGGCCAGCATCCAATAACCCTCCACCCAGGTGACCTGCTGTATTTTCAATAAAAAATCACCAGTGTCTTGTACAAATAAATCTAAAGCTCTTACATAACTTTGTAAAAAATAGTCAATGTAGACCGAAGATCTTTACAACAACCCGCCCCTGGCAGATATAATCGGCCTGCCGGGTGGGTTGTCCAGCTTTTTATGAACTTTAGGGATGAAAAAAATCAGGGGGGTTACAGGATGATCGATCTTGAGATATTTATGTTCATCCTTGTTTAGTTTTCCACTTGGTCAGTTTTTGATGGTAATCATTGTGTGATGTTTACATTGTTGCCTGGTTGATTCGCTCATAGCATTGCCTATTATTGAGTTGAAGTTAGGCCTCTTTGACATAGTTTGCACGCGTTAATTAAACAATATTGCCACCTTTATCACTGCCTCTGATAATGATATCTTTATCTTTGCTCAGCTTGGTCACGAGTGCCTCATATTGTTGCGTTTGCTTGTCATATTTGCTTACTGCAACTGAATCGTGTCAGAAAAGCCAGATGGGGAGGTAGAGCTTTTTCCTTTCAGGCGGCTTGCCTGTGGAATGAGCTCCCTGGCTTTGTTAAACTTACGGAGAATCACCAAGCTTTCAGAAAACTGATAAAAACACAGCTGTTTGATACGACTAGGGGTTAGGTGGAGCGATCTCTTTCTATGGACCAGCGCCAAGACGCCTCGGCATTCGTTCGCGCTTTATAAGTGATGATCCTATCCTATCCTATCCTATCATATTTGCCCTTCTGATTTTGAATCTGATTCTGTAATTTCTTCAATTGTGTAGTTACATTCTCATGAAAAATGTCAATCGTATCCCGGGGCATTAGGGGATTGAAAGTTGACAGCGGCTTAAATGGGGTAGTTGGAGCCGTTTGTTTTGTAAGCAGATTTGATGTCTCTGATCTCATTTCCTATCCTGGAAAAAGTGCCATAGCCTGCACCTTCCATTACCCATAGTTCTAAAATATCACTTGGCACGGGTGTACCAGATGGTGTGACCACATCCATAGATTCCAAACTGTAGGGTATTGGAATTTTGTTGGCCTTCATCATATGATATTTGCGTAATTTAAGCTTTCTCACTGCTTTATATACATCCAGCCTAGTAGTAGCGTAATCCAGATTTGTATGAGGTGCAAAGGATAGGCCCAGTTTTAATATTTTTTCTTCGTCTTCGGTGAGTTTCATTGTAGTCAAATCGATAATTGTACGGCTAATGCCTCTGTCTACTGTTGCTCCTTGGATGACCATTGGCCCTGCCTTTCTTTTTGTTTTGATAGGATGCGCCTCTTCCTCGCCCTGTGCCTCTGCCGCAGTTTGAAATTTGCGGACTTTCGCTGTAATTTCTTTGCACTCTGGGCCGGAGAGACTGCATCCACTCGTGGCACACAAAAACGATCTCTTCCCCAGGTGAGGGTTTGGCAGAGTGACCTAAAGCTTCTACATCGCGAAGCTCTGAATCTGACCCACTGCTTCCCACCGAACTTAGATCAGATACTGAAGTGTCCGTTTGGTCTTTATTTCTGTTTAACACTCGGGGCTTGATCTGTGTTTTCGTTGCGGGACCACGTTAGGCATCATACTTTTTAGAAAAAGTGAACATTTGGCCGAGTTCATAATCGTTACGATCACGCTGAAATTTGAAGGCTTTTCTTTCCATTATGTTGGTTTCTTCTTTTTTCATTTGTCAGTTTGTTTTTTTCTTCAGCTTCTTCATTTTTCTCTAAATCCTCATAAATTTCAGCAATCTCTTTAAGCAGCTGTGTTCTATCTATGTCCGCATATTTTATCAGTATTAAAACCAAACGCCGCAAAGATTCCAGATTGCTTTTTGCCCTCTTCCGCATTAGGTCAGGGTAGGGTTTTCATAACTGAGGGCCGTTATAATTCGGAGTCCTCTTGGAATACGATTAACGTCAATATACCCTTGTAGGGATTTAGGTTCCCACCATTTACTTTGTTCGCTTTTAAATTTTTTCTCCAATATTTTGAACTTGTCCTTTAATGTACTGTTACTGGGGTTATTATCAACATCTCTTCTTCCCCGGATGTTAGATGGCATCGGGAGGCTGTCAGAAAACATAGTCATGTCAACAGCCTCCCGGTCTTCCACATTGTCGGCCGACATACTGAAATGCACTTTAAATGTTTATAAGGCGTCTTAAAGGATGTTCCCAAAATCTGAACTCAATAGCGCCCTTGCACAGAAAATCTCAACCTCTGAATACCTGATTTTTTGAATGCCGGGAAGCCAAGAATCTCCTTTGCGTATACCGCGTCCTCCGACCCGGATACCGCTGGACCTCTTCTTCCTCGTTTGGCGTCTCATGTGCAGGTTCAGGGGGTCAAACGCCGTTTTCCTTCTGGAATAGGTTACATCCAGGCAAACCAGGATAGCGTTTCACTGTCGGCGTTGTCCAACACAAAGAGAGGGTCACGTGTGATGGCCGCGCGAAACCATCGGCCAAATATATCACTATCTCCACAGTAGAGCAGCAGCACAGCACATACGGGCACGGACCAGTAGATAAGTGCAACTTAATTTATTTTGTGCAGTATGTCACCATAACGTTTCGGCTCGTCCGAGCCTTGTTCACATGACAATGTGAAAATGTCAGCCCACATCTTTTAATGTGACAGTGCAGGTTTGAAAACAGACCATGTGACTAAGTTTTAGATGAAATAGTAGACATACTATGGCTCAGTATTATAAACAAAGAAAGAGATATGCTTAGCAATGACGAAATATTATTAAAATTATGTTCAGCATTACAGTAGATGATATTGAAATGTGCAAAATACCAGCTTTGTTGTGCAAATGCGCAATTGTGAAAAATAACGCTGTTGTATATTGAGCACAGTCGTGGCTGCTTTCAAAGAAATATAAGGTTATTCAATATTCAGAGCCTATAACAAATACATACTCCGGTTGCTGAAATTAAAATATTACTAGGGTTACATCCCTAAGTGTAAACTAAAGTGCAAACACTGGCATATAGGAAAAGATCACATTCCTATTTTGCCTAGTAGTCACCAATCTAATTCCATCTATACATATTATAAAAGAAAACAAAATATGTATTAAAATCTTGTATTAAAATCGCTTAGGTGCACATTGTGGGAATCTAGCTGTAGACTAGGTACTTCTGTATGAATCCGCCCCTAGTAAGAGCTATCTTTTGATTCCTCCAACTGATGTATAATCAAAATTAGAATCCCCCATTCTTCTCCTCCATCTCCTTGCCCCATGATCCAGCCACTCGGCATTGACTTACTCCCATCACCTGCTCATTCATAGCTCCTCACCTCGCTCTGTCATTTTTTTAAATCGTTTTTTGTAGGGCTTAGTAGTTGCAATTTGGTAGCAGACCACTATTTTTTTTGTTTATGCAGAATGCATTCTATATATTTTGCAATTACTGCTCCAAGATTAGTGCCCACCCTCTTAGAATGATACATTTAAAAAAACAGCCTCCACATCATGGTATATGTGAGCACATGTTTGTGACACATATACATAATCACACCGTAGCCGCTATAGTGTCATGAAGCAAATGTACTCATGCCTTTTAGCATAGGAAATTACCATGGTTCTCCTTTTGCTGATGCTGAACTTCATTAGCAAAAACTGTTGGCAAATCCAATGTCAGCGTTTGCAACAAACAAAAAGTGGAACATACTTGCTTTGCTACTGCCTGCTAAGAACTGGCATCAGGAGCTCACCCTACGTGCCTCACTGTGGATGATCTGCTGTCGCTGGAAGGACACATCCAAAACTAGCTCACAGCTAAGAAGAGGACCTGATGCTCGGACATGTGCTCCTGGAACTGCCCAACTACACATTCTGAAAATAGACCGCCTCAATCAGGTGCTTGCACAATTTGCCAGGTATGGGTAAAAATCTGTGACTTAAGATGAAGCTGGAGATTTTGGTTTTATATATGGAATCAGTCGTCAAGCATTGGGGAGATGAAATCTTCATTGCATTCTCCACCTTATGCGTAAAACACCCGTAATTTCACTAGTAGAGAGAGCTTTTTATGGTCTGGCTTGGCAGCTTATATGAGCATCTCTAGAGGGGGGCTTTGGCTTCACCCACAAGTTGGGCGCCAGAAGTACACGTTTTCATTGAACAGAGTTGCATGCTTCCACAAAAAAAGTGCCTGCCCTCCACCCAGATGTGATCCTTTTGTGTATTCATCCAGCTGCCTAAGTTTGCTCTCTATGGGGCACACACATGAAATTGGAATGTTATTAAAGTGTTTTAGATAACTAAATAATTTTTCTGGTTTTCGCCCGCAGCAGCACAAATGGGAGGAGGGCAGTCATTAACCTACATGGATTTTTAAGTCAGGTTTGACAGTGCAACTGTTCTTTGCTTCCACAGCAAATGCATATTTATTCCCACTCTATTTCACTTCACATAACCATACAGCCGTCTTTTCAAGCCAGACCTATTGGCATTGCCAGTGCTTGTAGGAATGAAGTCTTTCATTGTTCCTGTAATGGATTATACATTCCTGGGAATCTTTGCACTTTAGGACGTGCACTAACTTTATATCTAGAGTGGCAGGTGTTTGCAATATGTAAAGAAACCACTGATTTTAAGCTGCACACTTGGCTACCAATGAAAAGAAATGAGAAAGGGAGGAAATCCCATTACCACTAACTAGTACTTCTTTCCCTGCACCTTGAAGAAAAATGTATTGTCAGGTGTGTCAGATTAGTGGAGTGATTTGTTTGAGTGGATATAGGGTATACTATTGAGACTACGACATTCATGTCACATATGGACATGAAACAACCAGTGGCCATGACTGGCACAGGGAAACTGCTCCTAAAGCCTCTCACAATGATTCATCTCCATAACTTTTTTTTTGCAAATGTCTAGAGACGTTTTGTATCTAGTTTCCAATGTGGGATGTTGAGGTATAAATAGGGATGGATTGCGGTTTTCTGTTGGCTTCTCTTCAAGTAAATGACAATTACGATTGCTTAAACAGAATTATGAAAAAAGTTGGGAACACTTCTGTTTTTATTAGTAAGGCGAGCACGTGTTTGACATTTGTAAATGTGATACTTTCATAGCTAACAGTACTGGCAGATTACAAATCTAGAAGGAGTATTTTTAATATTGTCATTTGAGTAACAGATGGCTCATCTCTCGCTTTAGATATATATATATATATGTATATATATATATATTCACTGAAAAAACCATAGGTTTCACACACGTTATAGTTAGGAATTGGCATTTAAGAAACCTTGCAAATTCACTGAAAAAACCATAGGTTTCACACATGTTATAGTTAGCTGGACATTTCACTCGTTAAAAACCAATGAAATTCCCCCGTTATAGTTAGTGCAGGCAACTATAACTCACGCGACCGCAATCCTCTGCTGATGATGTCAGATATTACATCACTGATGACATATGTGTCTTTATGAAAAATAAATATTTGTAATATATGTATAGCTAAAGATACAGTATTAGCATCAACAGAGGATTGCGGTCGCGTGAGTTATAGTTGCCTGCACTAACTATAACAGAGGAATTTCATTGGTTTTTAACGAATGAAATGTCAAGCTAACTATAACATGTTTGAAACCTATGGTTTTTTCAGTGGATTTGCAAGGTTTTTTAAATGCTAATTCCTAACTATAACGTGTGTGAAACCTATGGTTTTTTCAGTGAATTTGTACGGTTTTTTAAATGCAATTTTTTTTTGAGATTTTTGGTAAACCTATGTATAAAATAATATATGTACTATATCCTGCATTATGGAATGGTTAATTTTTTTTTTTTATGCATTTTTTTCCGTGCGCGTACCGTAAGCTGACGCTACGCGCTCCGTACGTCATAAGTACGGTGCGCTTACGTGACACGATGCGCATACGGTAAGCTGACGCTACGCGCTCCGTACATCATAAGTACAGTGCGCTTACGTGATACGTACGTGACGTACGCGTAGACGCATGCGCGTTGCGCGGAAGCAACGTCGCGGTTACGCAGGGGCGTGTAATGCACATGCACGAGTGCGTCTTACGTACACGCTCCGTAAGCGTCACGTTTGCGCATGCGTACTTGTTTACGAGCGCGTACCGTAAGCTTATGGAGCGCGCACGGTAGGTCATGTGATCCACAAAGAACACTTTTCATTGGTTGAAACTACTTTCAGTTCCAGAAACTTCCCACACCACACCCATTCCCCTCATTACTGCTTGAGATCCCCTAGGAGAAGGAGCTGAATTGACATTGAGATACAATGGCAGAGCAGCAGACCTCTTCTGAGAGTGAGCCTAGCAGCACCATCATCAGACAGAGAAGGAGGAAACAAAAGGATTCTTTTGTGTGGGAGTATTTTACTTTTCCAGAGGGGCAGAAAAAGGTCAATGCTCCATTGGTCACTTGCACACTTTGTGACCGTTTTTTATCTAGAGGAGATCCAAGGAAGAAGTATTCCTTTGGAAATCACTCTATGAAGAGACACCTTAGGGATAGACATCCCAGGACCTTTGCTCGACATACTGGAGAAAACTCTTCAGTAAGTCACCTGAGCCCAACCTCAGAAGCTCAGCCGAGTACATCATCGGCAGCTCAGCTGAGCCCTTCCTCTGAGGTGAGAGCATCACCTTCTTCTGCTCCTCTGGACATTAACCCTCGATTTGGGAGGGTTGCAATGAGGTGTACAACGTGTTGTGGTCTTATTGTTTTTGGGGAGACCAGTGTTTCCCTTATTAACAATAAGATAGACCAGCACGTTTGTAGACGCTCATAATATTCCCATTCTTTCTTTCCTCCATCCCTGTATTAACCCAACGGCTCTTTTAAGAGCCAACCTTACCTCACAATTTTTTTTTTTTTTTTTTAAGCTTTCCTTTTTGAAATTTTTTTTTTGCCGTGCGCGCACGGTACGCGTAATAGTTACGCGAAGTTCGCGGAATTTCTCCTCGTGGAATTTCTCCGTTTACGCCGTGCGCGTACGCTACGCGCATTCGGTGATTTTTTGAAAAAAAATTAAAATTAATTTTTGCCCTTGGGGGTCCTTCTGGGACCCCCTGACAAAGGCTAGGGGGTCAGAAACTGTCCAGCCTGCCCCCTTTTCACGTTATCCACCTTTGTTTTTCACCCCCTCAGACTGCGAGAGACAAAATGGCGGCCGACACTTCCTGGTTTCGACCGATTCGAATGTTTACTGAGATCTAACAACCAATCAGAATCGCGCTCGTGCACGGCGGCGTGCGCGTACGTTAAGCTTACGGTACGCGCTCGGAGCGCGCCCATAGATATATATATTGATTTAAATGCTATTTTCTCAGGAAATACTGAACAGATTTACACGAGACCTTCAAAAGGCACATCCCTGACCTGAGGGCTACCACTCTGCCAAATTTCAAGTAATTCTGTTCAGCCGTTCGGGCTGTAGCTCGGACTAAAGGTCCTATGGAAAAATGCATGGGGAAAACACGTTTTGGGACCCCCCCTTTTTCTCAGCCCCCGCTTGACGAATCCCCCCGAGACTTTCAGGGTAGGAGCGGAGCGGAGCGCCCCACCTATTTTGAGAATTTCGCGAGGATTCGTCAATCGGCGCCAAAGTTATTCCAAATAGAATGTTGCGGATTTCCTATGGAAACACGGTCCTAACTATAACTATCTACTGGCGACCGCCAATAGATAATATATATATATATATATATATATCTCACAATCTCCGCAGTCGGGCAGCAGCAGCAGCACAGCACATACGGACAAGAACCAGTAGATAAGTGCAACTTAATTTATTTTGTGCAGTATGTCGCCATAACGTTTCGGCTCGTCCGAGCCTTGTTCACATGACAATATGAAAATGTCAGACCACATATTTTAAAGTGACAGTGCAGGTTTGAAAACAGACCATGTGACTAAGTTTTAGATTAAATAGTAGACATACTATGGCTCAGTATTATAAACAAAGAAAGAGATATCCTTAGCAATGAGGAAATATTAACAAAATTATGTTCAGCATTACAGTAGGTGATATTGAAATGTGCAAAATACCAGCATTGTTGTGCAAATGCACAATTGTGCAAAATAACGCTGTTGTATATTGAGCATAGTTGTGGCTGCTTTCAAAGAAATATAAGGTTATTCAATATTCAGAGCCTATAACAAATACATACTCTGGTTGCTGAAATTAAAATATTACTTGGGTTACATCCCTAAGTGTAAACTAAAGTGCAAACACTGGCATATAGGAAAAGATCACATTCCTATTTTGTGCAAAACATGCTGATGTAAACTTGCGACATTCAAAATAACAGAAGTGCCTAGTAATCATCAATCTAATTCCATCTATACATATTATAAAAGAAAACAAAATATGTATTAAAATCTTGTATTAAAATCGCTTAGGTGCACATTGTGGGAATCACAGAGTTAATCTAGCTGTAGTCTAGGTACTTCTGTATGAATCAGCCCCTGGTAAGAGCTATCTTTTGATTCCTCCAACTGATGTAGAATCAAAGTTAGAATCCTGGGTTTAATCCCATATGTGCAAAAATACAAAGAAGGAAACATTGGTGCCCTTTTGTGCAAAAAATAGCCTGTATAGATATCCATTATTCATTTTGTCTTAAAGCTGTAGAGAGAATACCATAATTGCAAATGGTGGGATAAATCCCATAATGAATAGATGTCATCCTTTATCTTGCCATCCTTGTCTTGCCATGTGTCTATCTCGCCAAACTTAGTAAAAAAATTACCTAAAATAAGTGTTTGATATCAAAGGAACTCCCGTGTCTTGTGTGAATTAAAAAACATCTACATCAGTTTACTTATCAATGGTATAGAATGACCACCCGTTATATAGTGTTGACTAAGACCAGTAAAACATGTTCATGTGCTAATTATTTATTTGAACCATGGTACTAGGATTATATTAGTAATCTTACTACTTCATTTCAAGATAACAATTGTACCCGGGCTCATAGGACATTCACATAGATCAGAGTGGGACTGTATATTGGAAGCTTAACACAACATGGCGAATGGCGGAATCATCGCTAAATATCATCTTATTAGCCCCCTACTCTCTGAATTTTAAATCTTGTAGCATTGTTTACTGCTAAGGTATAAAACCCTAGTTAATCCTAACTAGGGGAAATTCAGGTTGGCAAAAATACAGTCTACAGAAAGATGTATAAAATACTCTAATACTGTATATAAAATAGATTAAAATAATAAATAAATATCAAAAAAGTAAAAAACCCCACAGGGGGATCTACTTTCTAAGATAAAAGATTGCTAATCGAAAATCGAAAATCAGGGCAGACATGTGTGCAAATCCTCCGTAACATTCAAACCCCCTGGGTACTTGGAGTCCAACTGCAAAATATATCTGGTTTCTAGTTTGCGAAGTGTGGACTCCCGATCTCCCCCTCGCCTGCTTGCAGCTACCGTATCAATGACAAAATACTTAAGGCCTTAGTTGTCGCTATGATGGTTATCTTTAAAATGTCTTGCCACAGGATAAGTATTGTCTTGATTGGCTATTGCCCGAAGTTGCTGCAATATACGTTTATGGACTGTGTGTTTCGTACTTCCCACATATTTTAACCCGCATGGGCACTGAAGTACATATATTGCAAATTCGGTCTTGCAAGTGAGTACTTTGCTGATTTGGTGGTCTTTGTTGCTAAAGGCATCCTTATAGCTTTTCATGTTGATGCCATGTGTGCATGACTTGCAAGTTTTGCATTTAAAGAAGCCACTGTTGGCTTGTAGCCATGTAGTTTTCTCTATGGTTTCTGGACTGGTGTTAACCAACTGGTCTTTCACCGATGGGGCCCTACTAAAAGTAATAGAGGCTCTCTGAAGTAATGTAGGACCTATGACTGGATCGCTTACAATAATGGGCCAATTGCGGTTGATGATTCTGTACAGCTCCGAACGCTGCTTGCTGTATCCAGTTATTATTCTGAAAGGGCTTGGTTGGGAAGTTGTTAGGTCAAAAGTTAATGAACTGGCTGGTTTTTCTGTGGGTGCTACTGGCTTGTTGGAATCGAGGACTTCTTGTCTGTTAAACCTCATCGATTTAGCCAAAGCTCTATCAATAATGTGTTCTGAATACCCCCTTTCCAGAAATCTGCATTTACTGGCCAGTTGAGCTAGCTTTAAATCTTGTTCACTGCTACATACCTTCCTAAGACGAAGCATTTCCCCGTACGGGATGCTTGTTATTAAATGCGCTGGGTGTGCGCTACCTGCATGTAAAATCGTATTACCAGCAGTATTTTTCCTGAATAATCTTGTCTCTATCTTATTACTGCTGATATATACTTCTGTGTCCAAAAATGTAACTGCGGACTGACTCATAGTTGCAGTGAATTGCAGATTAAGCTCCTTAGCACTGATTTCAATGACAAATGCCTCAGCCTGTTTCTTTGTTCCCCTCCGTACAATAAATAGGTTGTCAATATAACGCACCCAGACCATCACGTTCTCATAAAGACCTTCTTATGTTGCACCTTAAGGACCAGTTCCTCCCAAGCGCCCATATGCAGACAGGCATAGCTCAGGGAGAAACTGGCCCCCATAGCCACACCTTGTAATTGTCGATAAAGTAAGTTGTTATACATGAAGATGTTATTATGTAAACAATGATTCAACATTTGAAGTAGCATTTCGCTATGATCCTTGAATTGCTCAGACCTTCGGAATAAATAGTACCGTATTGCTGCTAGCCCATCTGTATGCTTAATGCTCGTGTAGAGCGAAACGACATCAAGGGCCAGCATCCAATAACCCTCCACCCAGGTGACCTGCTGTATTTTCAATAAAAAATCACCAGTGTCTTGTACAAATAAATCTAAAGCTCTTACATAACTTTGTAAAAAATAGTCAATGTAGACCGAAGATCTTTACAACAACCCGCCCCTGGCAGATATAATCGGCCTGCCGGGTGGGTTGTCCAGCATTTTATGAACTTTAGGGATGAAAAAAATCAGGGGGGTTACAGGATGATCGATCTTGAGATATTTATGTTCATCCTTGTTTAGTTTTCCACTTGGTCAGTTTTTGATGGTAATCATTGTGTGATGTTTACATTGTTGCCTGGTTGATTCGCTCATAGCATTGCCTATTATTGAGTTGAAGTTAGGCCTCTTTGACATAGTTTGCACGCGTTAATTAAACAATATTGCCACCTTTATCACTGCCTCTGATAATGATATCTTTATCTTTGCTCAGCTTGGTCACGAGTGCCTCATATTGTTGCGTTTGCTTGTCATATTTGCTTACTGCAACTGAATCGTGTCAGAAAAGCCAGATGGGGAGGTAGAGCTTTTTCCTTTCAGGCGGCTTGCCTGTGGAATGAGCTCCCTGGCTTTGTTAAACTTACGGAGAATCACCAAGCTTTCAGAAAACTGATAAAAACACAGCTGTTTGATACGACTAGGGGTTAGGTGGAGCGATCTCTTTCTATGGACCAGCGCCAAGACGCCTCGGCATTCGTTCGCGCTTTATAAGTGATGATCCTATCCTATCCTATCATATTTGCCCTTCTGATTTTGAATCTGATTCTGTAATTTCTTCAATTGTGTAGTTACATTCTCATGAAAAATGTCAATCGTATCCCGGGGCATTAGGGGATTGAAAGTTGACAGCGGCTTAAATGGGGTAGTTGGAGCCGTTTGTTTTGTAAGCAGATTTGATGTCTCTGATCTCATTTCCTGTCCTGGAAAAAGTGCCATAGCCTGCACCTTCCATTACCCATAGTTCTAAAATATCACTTGGCACGGGTGTACCAGATGGTGTGACCACATCCATAGATTCCAAACTGTAGGGTATTGGAATTTTGTTGGCCTTCATCATATGATATTTGCGTAATTTAAGCTTTCTCACTGCTTTATATACATCCAGCCTAGTAGTAGCGTAATCCAGATTTGTATGAGGTGCAAAGGATAGGCCCAGTTTTAATATTTTTTCTTCGTCTTCGGTGAGTTTCATTGTAGTCAAATCGATAATTGTACGGCTAATGCCTCTGTCTACTGTTGCTCCTTGGATGACCATTGGCCCTGCCTTTCTTTTTGTTTTGATAGGATGCGCCTCTTCCTCGCCCTGTGCCTCTGCCGCAGTTTGAAATTTGCGGACTTTCGCTGTAATTTCTTTGCACTCTGGGCCGGAGAGACTGCATCCACTCGTGGCACACAAAAACGATCTCTTCCCCAGGTGAGGGTTTGGCAGAGTGACCTAAAGCTTCTACATCGCGAAGCTCTGAATCTGACCCACTGCTTCCCACCAAACTTAGATCAGATACTGAAGTGTCCGTTTGGTCTTTATTTCTGTTTAACACTCGGGGCTTGATCTGTGTTTTCGTTGCGGGACCACGTTAGGCATCATACTTTTTAGAAAAAGTGAACATTTGGCCGAGTTCATAATCGTTACGATCACGCTGAAATTTGAAGGCTTTTCTTTCCATTATGTTGGTTTCTTCTTTTTTCATTTGTCAGTTTGTTTTTTTCTTCAGCTTCTTCATTTTTCTCTAAATCCTCATAAATTTCAGCAATCTCTTTAAGCAGCTGTGTTCTATCTATGTCCGCATATTTTATCAGTATTAAAACCAAACGCCGCAAAGATTCCAGATTGCTTTTTGCCCTCTTCCGCATTAGGTCAGGGTTAGGGTTTTCATAACTGAGGGCCGTTATAATTCGGAGTCCTCTTGGAATACGATTAACGTCAATATACCCTTGTAGGGATTTAGGTTCCCACCATTTACTTTGTTCGCTTTTAAATTTTTTCTCCAATATTTTGAACTTGTCCTTTAATGTACTGTTACTGGGGTTATTATCAACATCTCTTCTTCCCCGGATGTTAGATGGCATCGGGAGGCTGTCAGAAAACATAGTCATGTCAACAGCCTCCCGGTCTTCCACATTGTCGGCCGACATACTGAAATGCACTTTAAATGTTTATAAGGCGTCTTAAATGATGTTCCCAAAATCTGAACTCAATAGCGCCCTTGCACAGAAAATCTCAACCTCTGAATACCTGACTTTTTGAATGCCGGGAAGCCAAGAATCTCCTTTGCGTATACCGCGTCCTCCGACCCGGATACCGCTGGACCTCTTCTTCCTCGTTTGGCGTCTCATGTGCAGGTTCAGGGGGTCAAACGCCGTTTTCCTTCTGGAATAGGTTACATCCAGGCAAACCAGGATAGCGTTTCACTGTCGGCGTTGTCCAACACAAAGAGAGGGTCACGTGTGATGGCCGCGCGAAACCATCGGCCAAATATATCACTATCTCCACAGTAGAGCAGCAGCACAGCACATACGGGCACGGACCAGTAGATAAGTGCAACTTAATTTATTTTGTGCAGTATGTCACCATAACGTTTCGGCTCGTCCGAGCCTTGTTCACATGACAATGTGAAAATGTCAGCCCACATCTTTTAAAGTGACAGTGCAGGTTTGAAAACAGACCATGTGACTAAGTTTTAGATGAAATAGTAGACATACTATGGCTCAGTATTATAAACAAAGAAAGAGATATGCTTAGCAATGACGAAATATTATCAAAATTATGTTCAGCATTACAGTAGATGATATTGAAATGTGCAAAATACCAGCTTTGTTGTGCAAATGCGCAATTGTGAAAAATAACGCTGTTGTATATTGAGCACAGTCGTGGCTGCTTTCAAAGAAATATAAGGTTATTCAATATTCAGAGCCTATAACAAATACATACTCCGGTTGCTGAAATTAAAATATTACTAGGGTTACATCCCTAAGTGTAAACTAAAGTGCAAACACTGGCATATAGGAAAAGATCACATTCCTATTTTGCCTAGTAGTCTCCAATCTAATTCCATCTATACATATTATAAAAGAAAACAAAATATGTATTAAAATCTTGTATTAAAATCGCTTAGGTGCACATTGTGGGAATCTAGCTGTAGACTAGGTACTTCTGTATGAATCCGCCCCTAGTAAGAGCTATCTTTTGATTCCTCCAACTGATGTATAATCAAAATTAGAATCCCCCATTCTTCTCCTCCATCTCCTTGCCCCATGATCCAGCCACTCGGCATTGACTTACTCCCATCACCTGCTCATTCATAGCTCCTCACCTCGCTCTGTCATTTTTTTAAATCGTTTTTTGTAGGGCTTAGTAGTTGCAATTTGGTAGCAGACCACTATTTTTTTTGTTTATGCAGAATGCATTCTATATATTTTGCAATTACTGCTCCAAGATTAGTGCCCACCCTCTTAGAATGATACATTTAAAAAAACAGCCTCCACATCATGGTATATGTGAGCACATGTTTGTGACACATATACATAATCACACCGTAGCCGCTATAGTGTCATGAAGCAAATGTACTCATGCCTTTTAGCATAGGAAGTTACCATGGTTCTCCTTTTGCTGATGCTGAACTTCATTAGCAAAAACTGTTGGCAAATCCAATGTCAGCGTTTGCAACAAACAAAAAGTGGAACATACTGGCTTTGCTACTGCCTGCTAAGAACTGGCATCAGGAGCTCACCCTACGTGCCTCACTGTGGATGATCTGCTGTCGCTGGAAGGACACATCCAAAACTAGCTCACAGCTAAGAAGAGGACCTGATGCTCGGACATGTGCTTCTGGAACTGCCCAACTACACATTCTGAAAATAGACCGCCTCAATCAGGTGCTTGCACAATTTGCCAGGTATGGGTAAAAATCTGTGACTTCAGATGAAGCTGGAGATTTTGTTTTGAGATATAGAATCAGTCGTCAAGCATTGGGGAGATGAAATCTTCATTGCATTCTCCACCTTCCTGGGAATCTTTGCACTTTTGGACGTGCACTAACTTTATATCTTTCACTATTTCATGTTTGTGACAGATTTCTGTTTGTGGTTTGTGTTTGTGGTGTTACAGTGCCTGCGAGAGTGGCAGGTATTTGCAATATGTAAAGAAACCCCTGTTTTTAAGCTGCACACTTAGCTACAAATGAAAAGAAATGAGAAAGGGAGGAAATCCCATTACCAGTAACCAGTATTTCTTTCCCTGCACCTTGAAGAAAAATGTATCGTCAGGGGTGTCAGATTAGTGGAGTGATTTGTTTGAGCGGATATAGGGTATACTATTGAGACTACGACATTCATGTCACATATGGACATGAAACAACCAGTGGCCATGATTGGCACAGGGAAACTACTCCTAAAGCCTCTCACAATGATTCATCTCCATAACTTTTTTTTTGCAAATGTCTAGAGACGTTTTGTATCTTGTTTCCAATGTGGGATGTTGAGGTATAAATAGGGATGGATTGCGGTTTTCTGTTGGCTTCTCTTCAAGTAAATGACAATTACGATTGCTTAAACAGAATTATGAAAAAAGTTGTGAACACTTCTGTTTTTATTAGTAAGGCGAGCACGTGTTTGACATTTGTAAATGTGATACTTTCATAGCTAACAGTACTGGCAGATTACAAATCTAGAAGGAGTATTTTTAATATTGTCATTTGAGTAACAGATGGCTCATCTCTCTCTTTAGATATATATAACACAGCATGGCATCAACAGTGGTGACCAGAGCAACCCATTGGGGAAATGTATTTTTATTGAAGATCAAGTAGCAGCGATACCTACGAAAGGTTTTAATTTCCAAAGACTCTAAGTACCATGAAGCACTGGGCTGACACGCCTACAGGGCGGGAACTGAGAATACTTTTTACTTACCTCATCGCTGCTGATCTAAGTATGCCATTCCGGTGATAAAGGGCGACAAGACGCCCGAAACGCGTTAGGAATACAATGGCTGAACTTTGCAGTGCTGACCAAGTTGTGTGAGACGCTGCCTGGTGAAATAAAGACAGTTCACATGTCGTGCAAGGGTCTCCAACGGTGGGTGCTTTTTCATCTGGAATATTAGCGGCCTCCCCAGGTCGCGGAGAACCCCGCCCTGCTGAAGTGCGGGTCCGGCACAGGTACGATATCTACGCGGAAGGAACAAGGTGTGATTTCGCCGAGGGTAACACAGCATGACATCAACAGTGGTGAGCAGAGCAACCCATTGGGGAAATGTATTTTTATTGAAGATCAAGTAGCAGCGATACCTACGAAAGGTTTTAATTTCCAAAGACTCTAAGTACCATGAAGCACTGGGCTGACACGACTACAGGGCGGAATCTGAGAAAACTTTTTACTTACTTCCTCGCTGCTGATCTAAGAATGCCATTCCTGTGATAAAGGGCGACAGGACGCCCGAAACGCGTTAGGAATACAATGGCTGAACTTTGCTGTGCTGACCAAGTTGTGTGCAACGCTGCCTGGTGAAATAAAGACAATCCACATGTCGTGCAAGGGTCTCCAGCTGTGGGTGCTTTTTCGTCTGGAATATTAGCGGCCTCCCCAGGTCGCGGAGAACCCCGCCCTGCTGAAGTGCGTGTCCGGCGCAGGTACGATACCTACGCAGAAGGAACAACATGTGGTTTCGCCGAGGGTAACACAGCATGGCAGCAACAGTGGTGAGCAGAGCAACCCATTGAGGAAATGTATTTTTATTGAAGATCAAGTAGCAGCGATACCTACGAAAGGTTTTAATTTCCAAAGACTCTAAGTACCATGAAGCACTGGGCTGACACTCCTACAGGGCGGGAACTGAGAATACTTTTTACTTACCTCCTCGCTGTGATCTAAGTATGCCATTCCTGTGATAAAGGGCGACAGGACGCCCGAAACGCATTAGGAATATAATGGCTGAACTTTGCAGTGCTGACCAAGTTGTGTGAGACGCTGCCTGGTGAAATAAAGACAGTTCACATGTCGTGCAAGGGTCTCCAACGGTGGGTGCTTTTTCATCTGGAATATTAGCGGCCTCCCCAGGTCGCGGAGAACCCCGCCCTGCTGAAGTGCGGGTCCGGCACAGGTACGATATCTACGCGGAAGGAACAAGGTGTGATTTCGCCGAGGGTAACACAGCATGACATCAACAGTGGTGAGCAGAGCAACCCATTGGGGAAATGTATTTTTATTGAAGATCAAGTAGCAGCGATACCTACGAAAGGTTTTAATTTCCAAAGACTCTAAGTACCATGAAGCACTGGGCTGACACGCCTACAGGGCGGAATCTGAGAAAACTTTTTACTTACTTCCTCGCTGCTGATCTAAGAATGCCATTCCTGTGATAAAGGGCGACAGGACGCCCGAAACGCGTTAGGAATACAATGGCTGAACTTTGCTGTGCTGACCAAGTTGTGTGCAACGCTGCCTGGTGAAATAAAGACAATTCACATGTCGTGCAAGGGTCTCCAGCTGTGGGTGCTTTTTCGTCTGGAATATTAGCGGCCTCCCCAGGTCGCGGAGAACCCCGCCCTGCTGAAGTGCGTGTCCGGCGCAGGTACGATACCTACGCAGAAGGAACAACATGTGGTTTCGCCGAGGGTAACACAGCATGGCAGCAACAGTGGTGAGCAGAGCAACCCATTGAGGAAATGTATTTTTATTGAAGATCAAGTAGCAGCGATACCTACGAAAGGTTTTAATTTCCAAAGACTCTAAGTACCATGAAGCACTGGGCTGACACTCCTACAGGGCGGGAACTGAGAATACTTTTTACTTACCTCCTCGCTGTGATCTAAGTATGCCATTCCTGTGATAAAGGGCGACAGGACGCCCGAAACGCATTAGGAATATAATGGCTGAACTTTGCTGTGCTGACCAAGTTGTGTGCGACGCTGCCTGGTGAAATAAAGACAGTTCACATGTGGTGCGAGGGTCTCCAACTGTGGGTGCTTTTTCGTCTGGAATAATAGCGGCCTCCCCAGGTCGCGGAGAACCCCACCCTGCTGAAGTGCGGGTCCGGCGCAGGTACGATACCGACGCGGAAGGAACAACGTGTGGTTTCGCCGAGGGTAACACAGCATGGCATCAACAGTGGTGAGCAGAGCAACCCATTTGGGAAATGTATTTTTATTGAAGATCAAGTAGCAGCGATACCTACGAAAGGTTTTAATTTCCAAAGACTCTAAGTACCATGAAGCACTGGGCTGACACGCCTACAGGGCGGGAACTGAGAATACTTTTTACTTACCTCCTCGCTGCTGATCTATTATGCCATTCCTGTGATAAAGGGCGACAGGACGCCCGAAACGCGTTAGGAATACAATGGCTGAACTTTGCTGTGCTGACCAAGTTGTGTGCGACGCTGCCTGGTGAAATAAAGACAGTTCAAATGTTGTGCGAGGGTCTCCAACTGTGGGTGCTTTTTCGTCTGGAATATTAGCGGCCTCCCCAGGTCACGGAATCACAGCCCTGCTGAAGTGCGGGTCCGGCACAGGTACGATACCTACGCGGAAGGAACAACGTGTGGTTTTTCCGAGAGTAACACAGCATGGCATCACCAGTGGTAAGCAGAGCAACCCATTGGGAAAATGTATTTTTATTGAAGATCAAGTAGAAGCGATACCTACGAAAGGTTTTAATTTCCAAAGACTCTAAGTACCTTGAAGCACTGGGCTGACACGCCTACAGGGCGGGAACTGAGAATACTTTTTACTTACCTCCTCGCTGCTGATCTAAGTATGCCATTCCTGTGATAAAGGGTGACAGGATGCCCGAAACGCGTTAGGAATACAATGGCTGAGCTTTGCTGTGCTGACCAAGTTGTGTGCGACGCTGCCTGGTGAAATAAAGACAGTTCACATGTCATGCGAGGGTCTCCAACTGTGGGTGCTTTTTCGTCTGGAATATTAGCAGCCTCCCCAGGTCGCGGATAACCCCACCCTGCTGAAGTGCGGGTCCGGCGCAGGTATGATACCTACGCGGAAGGAACAACGTTTGGTTTCGCCGAGGGTAGCACAGCATGGCATCAACAGTGGTGAGCAGAGCAACCCATTGGGGAAATGCATTTTTATTGAAGATCAAGTAGCAGCGATACCTACGAAAGGTTTTAATTTCCAAAGACTCTAAATACCATGAAGCACTGGGCTGACACGCCTACAGGGCGTGAACTGAGAATACGTTTTACTTACCTCCTCGCTGCTGATCTAAGTATGCCATTCCTGTGATAAAGGGCGACAGGACGCCCGAAATGCGTTAGGAATACAATGGCTGAACTTTTCTGTGCTGACCAAGTTGTGTGCGACACTGCCTGGTGAAATAAAGACAGTTCACATGTTGTGTGAGGGTCTCCAACTGTGGGTGCTTTTTCATCTGGAATATATATATATTATCTACTGGCGGTCGCCAGTAGATAGTTATAGTTAGGACCGTGTTTCCATAGGAAATCTGAAAATTCTATTTTGAATAACTTTGGCGCCGGTTGACGAATCCTCGCGAATTTTTACAAATAGGTGGGGCGCTTCGCTCCGCTCCTACCCTGAAAGTCTCGGGGTGATTAGTCAAGCGGGGGCCAAGAAAAAAGGGGGGTCCCAAAACGCATTTTCCCCATTCATTTTTCCATAGGGACCTTTAGTCCAAGGTACAGCCCGAACGGCTGAACAGAATTGCTTGAAATTTGGCAGAGAGGTAGTCCTCAGGTCAGGGATGTGCCTTTTGAATATCTGGAGTCAATCTGTTCAGTAGTTCCTGAGAAAATTTCAGTTAAAAGTACATATATATCTATAAGCGCGCACCGTGCGCGCACGGTGCGTGCACGGTGACGTGCGCGAGCGCAATTCTGATTGGTTGTTAGATGTCAGTAAACATTCGAATCGGTCGAAATCAGGAAGTGTCGGCCGCCATTTTGTCTCTCGCAGTCTGAGGCAGTGAAAAACAAAGGTGGAGAACGTGAAAAAGGGGCAGGGTGGACAGTTCCTGACCCCCCTAGCCTTTGTCAGGGGGTCACTGCAGGACCCCCAAGGGTGAAAAAAACATTTATTTTTTCGATGAATAAGCGTGGGGTGCGCGCACGGTGCGCGCACTGCACGCACAACGCATCGTGGGTGCTTGGTGTGCGAAGCGCACCGATCGCCCCCAGCGCGCGCACGGTGCGCGCACGGTGAAAAACCTGAAAAAAAAAGATATTAATAAATACATAACTTAGCATTTAAAAAAACATACAAATTCACTTAAAAAACCATAGATTTCACACACGTTATAGTTAGGAATTAGCATTTAAAAAACCTTGCAAATTCACTTGAAAAACCATAGGTTTCACACATGTTATAGTTAGCTGGACATTTCCCTCGTAAAAAACCAATGAAATTCCCCTGTTATAGTTAGTGCAGGCTGATGACGTCAGATATTACATCACTGATTACATATGTGTCTTTCTGAAAAATAAATATTTGTAATATATGTATAGCTAAAGATTAATGGAAGAAGACATGGGTAAATAGGTGTCGAAATACAGTGATGTAATATCTGACGTCATCAGCAGAGGATTGCGGTCGCGTGAGTTGTAGTTGCCTGCACTAACTATAACGGGGGAATTTCATTGGTTTTTTACGAGGGAAATGTCCAGCTAACTATAACATGTGTGAAACCTATGGTTTTTTAAGTGAATTTGCAAGGTTTTTTAAATGCTAATTCCTAACTATAACGTGTGTGAAACCTATGGTTTTTTAAGTGAATATATATATATATATATATATATATATATATCTAAAGCGAGAGATGAGCCATCTGTTACTCAAATGACAGCTACTGCGGCCAATGAGCATCTAGCTCTGACATTTTAAGCCATCACACCCACTTATGTCCGTTGATGCACACGCGAGCTGGAAGAAGGCGGAATGCCGAAACGCGTCCTCGCGATTGTTGGTGTGCCAGAATAAAGGGATTCAATACACCCCGTGAGTGCAGTGTGTTTTTGCACCCGAGCCAGATATTCAAGAATGGACCCACCTCCATCTTTACGTGCACCCGTCAGAAGAGTGCAGTAGGCGAAAATGGTGGGAGACGAGCCAGAATTTACAGCGTCTTGCACCACCCCTGGGCGTCGGAAACACAGCGTTGCGAAAGCGCCAGTCATACAGACCGGAGGACATCGGATATACGCTGATCCCTGCGCTGCTTTGTGACATAACCCGGAGGTTGACGAGGGGTGCCCTGGAGACCATGATTGACATTTGGGGATGAAGCCAGCGGTAATGGGGAGATGTACGAACAGAGGGGCCCACGACATTGGCTATTGAGCGGCCAATCCCCATCTCCCTACCAGCTACTGCGGCCAATGAGCATCTAGCTCTGACATTTTAAGCCATCACACCCACTTATGTCCGTTGATGCACACGCGAGCTGGAAGAAGGCGGAATGCCGAAACGCGTCCTCGCGATTGTTGGTGTGCCAGAATAAAGGGATTCAATACACCCCGTGAGTGCAGTGTGTTTTTGCACCCGAGCCAGATATTCAAGAATGGACCCACCTCCATCTTTACGTGCACCCGTCAGAAGAGTGCAGTAGGCGAAAATGGTGGGAGACGAGCCGGAATTTACAGCGTCTTGCACCACCCCTGGGCGTCGGAAACACAGCGTTGCGAAAGCGCCAGTCATACAGACCGGAGGACATCGGATATACGCTGATCCCTGCGCTGCTTTGTGACATAACCCGGAGGTTGACGAGGGGTGCCCTGGAGACCATGATTGACATTTGGGGATGAAGCCAGCGGTAATGGGGAGATGTACGAACAGAGGGGCCCACGACATTGGCTATTGAGCGGCCAATCCCCATCTCCCTACCAGCTACTGCGGCCAATGAGCATCTAGCTCTGACATTTTAAGCCATCACACCCACTTATGTCCGTTGATGCACACGCGAGCTGGAAGAAGGCGGAATGCCGAAACGCGTCCTCGCGATTGTTGGTGTGCCAGAATAAAGGGATTCAATACACCCCGTGAGTGCAGTGTGTTTTTGCACCCGAGCCAGATATTCAAGAATGGACCCACCTCCATCTTTACGTGCACCCGTCAGAAGAGTGCAGTAGGCGAAAATGGTGGGAGACGAGCCAGAATTTACAGCGTCTTGCACCACCCCTGGGCGTCGGAAACACAGCGTTGCGAAAGCGCCAGTCATACAGACCGGAGGACATCGGATATACGCTGATCCCTGCGCTGCTTTGTGACATAACCCGGAGGTTGACGAGGGGTGCCCTGGAGACCATGATTGACATTTGGGGATGAAGCCAGCGGTAATGGGGAGATGTACGAACAGAGGGGCCCACGACATTGGCTATTGAGCGGCCAATCCCCATCTCCCTACCAGCTACTGCGGCCAATGAGCATCTAGCTCTGACATTTTAAGCCATCACACCCACTTATGTCCGTTGATGCACACGCGAGCTGGAAGAAGGCGGAATGCCGAAACGCGTCCTCGCGATTGTTGGTGTGCCAGAATAAAGGGATTCAATACACCCCGTGAGTGCAGTGTGTTTTTGCACCCGAGCCAGATATTCAAGAATGGACCCACCTCCATCTTTACGTGCACCCGTCAGAAGAGTGCAGTAGGCGAAAATGGTGGGAGACGAGCCAGAATTTACAGCGTCTTGCACCACCCCTGGGCGTCGGAAACACAGCGTTGCGAAAGCGCCAGTCATACAGACCGGAGGACATCGGATATACGCTGATCCCTGCGCTGCTTTGTGACATAACCCGGAGGTTGACGAGGGGTGCCCTGGAGACCATGATTGACATTTGGGGATGAAGCCAGCGGTAATGGGGAGATGTACGAACAGAGGGGCCCACGACATTGGCTATTGAGCGGCCAATCCCCATCTCCCTACCAGCTACTGCGGCCAATGAGCATCTAGCTCTGACATTTTAAGCCATCACACCCACTTATGTCCGTTGATGCACACGCGAGCTGGAAGAAGGCGGAATGCCGAAACGCGTCCTCGCGATTGTTGGTGTGCCAGAATAAAGGGATTCAATACACCCCGTGAGTGCAGTGTGTTTTTGCACCCGAGCCAGATATTCAAGAATGGACCCACCTCCATCTTTACGTGCACCCGTCAGAAGAGTGCAGTAGGCGAAAATGGTGGGAGACGAGCCAGAATTTACAGCGTCTTGCACCACCCCTGGGCGTCGGAAACACAGCGTTGCGAAAGCGCCAGTCATACAGACCGGAGGACATCGGATATACGCTGATCCCTGCGCTGCTTTGTGACATAACCCGGAGGTTGACGAGGGGTGCCCTGGAGACCATGATTGACATTTGGGGATGAAGCCAGCGGTAATGGGGAGATGTACGAACAGAGGGGCCCACGACATTGGCTATTGAGCGGCCAATCCCCATCTCCCTACCAGCTACTGCGGCCAATGAGCATCTAGCTCTGACATTTTAAGCCATCACACCCACTTATGTCCGTTGATGCACACGCGAGCTGGAAGAAGGCGGAATGCCGAAACGCGTCCTCGCGATTGTTGGTGTGCCAGAATAAAGGGATTCAATACACCCCGTGAGTGCAGTGTGTTTTTGCACCCGAGCCAGATATTCAAGAATGGACCCACCTCCATCTTTACGTGCACCCGTCAGAAGAGTGCAGTAGGCGAAAATGGTGGGAGACGAGCCAGAATTTACAGCGTCTTGCACCACCCCTGGGCGTCGGAAACACAGCGTTGCGAAAGCGCCAGTCATACAGACCGGAGGACATCGGATATACGCTGATCCCTGCGCTGCTTTGTGACATAACCCGGAGGTTGACGAGGGGTGCCCTGGAGACCATGATTGACATTTGGGGATGAAGCCAGCGGTAATGGGGAGATGTACGAACAGAGGGGCCCACGACATTGGCTATTGAGCGGCCAATCCCCATCTCCCTACCAGCTACTGCGGCCAATGAGCATCTAGCTCTGACATTTTAAGCCATCACACCCACTTATGTCCGTTGATGCACACGCGAGCTGGAAGAAGGCGGAATGCCGAAACGCGTCCTCGCGATTGTTGGTGTGCCAGAATAAAGGGATTCAATACACCCCGTGAGTGCAGTGTGTTTTTGCACCCGAGCCAGATATTCAAGAATGGACCCACCTCCATCTTTACGTGCACCCGTCAGAAGAGTGCAGTAGGCGAAAATGGTGGGAGACGAGCCAGAATTTACAGCGTCTTGCACCACCCCTGGGCGTCGGAAACACAGCGTTGCGAAAGCGCCAGTCATACAGACCGGAGGACATCGGATATACGCTGATCCCTGCGCTGCTTTGTGACATAACCCGGAGGTTGACGAGGGGTGCCCTGGAGACCATGATTGACATTTGGGGATGAAGCCAGCGGTAATGGGGAGATGTACGAACAGAGGGGCCCACGACATTGGCTATTGAGCGGCCAATCCCCATCTCCCTACCAGCTACTGCGGCCAATGAGCATCTAGCTCTGACATTTTAAGCCATCACACCCACTTATGTCCGTTGATGCACACGCGAGCTGGAAGAAGGCGGAATGCCGAAACGCGTCCTCGCGATTGTTGGTGTGCCAGAATAAAGGGATTCAATACACCCCGTGAGTGCAGTGTGTTTTTGCACCCGAGCCAGATATTCAAGAATGGACCCACCTCCATCTTTACGTGCACCCGTCAGAAGAGTGCAGTAGGCGAAAATGGTGGGAGACGAGCCAGAATATATATATATATATATATATATATATATATATATATATATATATATATATATATATATATATATGTTATCGTTAGTTGGACATTTCACTCATACAAAACCAGAGAAATTCGGCTGTTATAGTTAGTTCAGCTAACTATAACTCACCCCCCACGCAATGCACTGCTGATGACGTCTCATATTACATCATTCATGACATGGTCAGTGACATCACTGATAACATCACTGATGACATCTTTAATGACATCACTGATGACATCATCCAATGACTGTTTCTGAAAAGTTTAAGTATGTCTTATATATTTCCAAACAAAAGGTTGCTAAGAGAACGCCAACACACTGCAGAGAAACATGCTCACATCAGGTAAGTTGCCATATGCAATTCGGGCAGAATTGCCCTGGATTACTGGCTCAGCATCAACAAGTGTTTGCAGTCAAGGAGGTACATTTAAGGTGCTTCTTGGACCCGCCTCCAGTGGGCTTATCCTGCCCCATGGCCTCATGGTATCTGTAGTTCCTTCAATTCCCACAGTGGGCGCTGACAAATTCTTGGTGCTTTATATTTTACTTACTCCATGTGGAGTTACCTCTGGAGTGAAAGTTACCTCTTCTGCCATTTAATCCCACAACACCAGGCTCCAAAGTCCACACTGTGCTCGATATTTGCCGGCGCTGCAGGTCCGCATTTGTTTGGCGGCAGGGCGTTCTCGCGATGAGGCGCTCCACTAATTAATGTCCAAACAAAAGGTTGCCCTTTAAGAGAATGCCAACACACTTTAAAGTTATCACCTTCTTTATTGCAGGCTGCAGAGAAACATGCTCACGTCAGGTAAGTTGCCATACGCGTTTCGGGCAGCATTGCCCCTGATCAATGGCTCAGCATCAACAAGTCTTTGCAATCAAGGAGGAACATTTAGGGTGTTTCTTGGACCCGCCTTTAGTGGTCTTATCCTGCCCCATGGCCTCATGGTATCTGTAGTTCCTTCAATTCCCACAGTGGGCGCTGACAAATTCTTGGTGCTTTCTATTTTACTTACTCCATGTGGAGTTACCTCTGGTGTAAAAGGTACATCTTCTGCCATTTAACCCCACAACACCAGGCTCCAAAGTCCACACTGCGCTCGATATCTGCCGGCGCTGCAGGTCCGCATTTGTTTGGCGGCAGGGCGTTCTCGCGACGAGGAGCACCACTAATTAATGTCCAAACAAAAGGTTGCCCTTTAAGAGAACGCCAACACACTTTGAAGTTATCACCTTCTTTATTGCAGGCTGCAGATAAACATGCTCACATCAGGTATGTTGCCATACGAATGTCGGGCAGCATTGCACTTGATCACTGGCTAAGCATCAAAAAGTCTTTGCAGTCAAGGAGGAACATTTAAGGTGCTTCTTTTACCCGCCTCTAGTGGGCTTATAATGCCTCATGGCCTCATGGTATCTGTAGTTCCATCAATTCCCACGGTGGGCGCTGACAAATTCTTGGTGCTTTATATTTTACTTACTCCATATGGAGTTACCTCTGGAGAAAAAGTTGCCTCTTCTGCCATTTAATCCCACAACACCAAGCTCCAAAGTCCACACTGCGCTCGATATTTGCTGGCGCTGCAGATCCGCATTTGTTTGGCAGCAGGGCGTTCTCGGGATGAGGCGCGCCGCTAATTAATGTCCAAACAAAAGGTTGCCCTTTCAGAGAACGCCAACACACTTTGAAGTTATCACCTTCTTTATTGCAGGCTGCAGAGAAACATGCTCACATCAGGTAAGCTGCCGTATGTGTTCAGGGCAGCATTGCCCTTGATCACTGTCTCAGCATCAACAAGTCATTGCAGTCAAGGAGGAACATTTAAGGTGCTTCTTGGACCTGCCTCTAGTGGGCTTATCCTGCCCCATGGCCTCATGGTATCTGTAGTTCCTTTAATTCCCACAGTGGGCGCTGACAAATTCATGGTGCTTTATATTTTACTTGCTCC
Source organism: Triturus cristatus (assembly GCF_964204655.1). NCBI lineage: Eukaryota > Metazoa > Chordata > Amphibia > Caudata > Salamandridae > Triturus > Triturus cristatus. Next base: position 1,124,926,272 of record NC_140583.1, read on the forward strand.
ATGTGGAGTTATCTCTGGAGAAAAAGTTGCCTCTTATGCCATTTAATCCCACAACACCAGGCTCCAAAGTCCACACTGCGCTCGATATTTTCCGGCGCTGAAGGTCCGCATTTGCTTGGCGGCAGGGCGTTCTCAGGACGAGGTGCGTCGTTAATTAATGTCCGAACAAAAGTTTGTCCTTTAAGAGATGTTTTATATATATATACATATATTATATACATATATTAACCCTGGGCGTAGTTTGCGAAGTAGCGCTACGCGTAGCTACGCGAAGTGCACTTTGCACTACGCGAGCTACGCGTAGCTTCACAAACTGCGTAGTGCACAGTGCAAGATGCTGTTCGTTCTGATTGCACAGTGCCGGATGCTTGTCCGCGCTGTGCAATCAGTGCAAACTGCATCTTGCACAGTGCAAGCGGTCGTTTTCTGCCGCTCGAGTAGATTTCTACTCGAGAGGCAGCTTTCTCAACGTGGACTGGTAGTTTCTCATTGCGAGCGGTCGCGACCACTTGCAATGAGAAACCTGACCTCCCCGCGTTGAGAAGCTCGCCGGGAGGTTTATTTTCCATGCTCGTGATGTCATTTTGCTTGCTCGCGGTCGCCAACTTGACATTGAGGCCCGCGAGCAAGCAAAAAATGACCGCTGCACTATGCTATGCTTGTTTGCACTGTGCTACGTGCAATTTGCGTAGTACGAAGTAGCGCAAACTTCGCAAACTACGCGAGCGTAGCATTGTGCTTTGCCCAGGCTTAATAAATATATATATGCCATGGTGTATTGAAGAGTAAGTGGGTGTATAAGTGTTTGAATGGATGATTTAGTAAGTGCGTGACTGTCTGTGTAAGTGAGTTTTTAAACGTGTCTTAGTGAATGCATGGGTTAGTGACTAAACTGTGTAAATGTCTGTATCAGTCTGTCAGTTGGTGTGTAAGTGGTTGCATGGGTTGGTGAGCAGCTAAATGAGTGTCTATATGGGTTATTGATTGGTTGTCTGAGTATCTGTATGGGTGCCTGAGTGTCTGTGTGGGTGGGTGGGGGGTGGGTGACTCCGTGCATGGATGTGTGAGTGGGTGATTCACTGGGTGTATGGGTTCAAGAGTGCATCTGTGAAGGGCCTTATGGATGGGTGAGTATGTGTATGGATGTGTGGGTGAGGTAATGGATGTCTAAGTGGTACCGGTTTGAGAAACTACATATGTGAAAGGCAGTATATGTGAGTTTTGGATGTATGGATGAGTGTGTGGTTGTATCAGTGATTGTATAAGAGAGTAAGAATGTGTTAGTATCTGTATGAATAAGTGAGATGGTGTTTGTATAACTGTATAGGTGAGTAAATGGAAGTGTGATTGATTTTTTGCATGACTGACTAGGTGTGTGAGTAATGCCATGGATGAGTGGTGGTGTGTGAGTGTCTGTATAGGTGGACAATATGATGAACGTCCTGTACAGATTCCTGCTTCTGAGTATCGGACTACAAGATTATATGCTGAAGATCCAAGATTTCGTCAAAGTATTCCTTATTTGTTCCATCTTTTATTTGAAAGTGACTTGTCTGCACTATCTTATGCAGTAAATCACATTTTAAAAACTGGAGTACATCTACATAATGTGTCTGCAAAGGATTTTATGAACAAAGTGCCACAGCGAGATGATCATTTGGAATCTCAATTAATTAATCTGATGGCTTGTCAGCGTGGAACTAATGAATATTGGTACCGACGCCATGGAGAATTGAAATGTATGTTACGGAATTTAGGAACTCCTACAGGGTTCCTTACCCTAAGCTGTGCTGAGTACGCTTGGGATGATTTACTGGATTTTCTTCGAGAGGCAAATTCAAATATTGAAAACATCCAATACAAGACAGCAGGAGAATTGTGCTCATTGGATCCGGTTAATGTTTGCAGATATTTCAATCATAGATTTGAGGCTATGATGTCCTTCATCTGCAATAAAAACATTCCACCTCTTGGAGAAGTTGTGGATTTCTTTTGGAGAAAAGAGTACCAAGCAAGAGGTGCTCCTCATATTCATATGCTGTTGTGGATCAAGGATGCCCCAAAACTTTGAACAGATTCTGATGATGCAGTTTTATCTTTCATTGAAGAATATGCAACATGTGCTATACCTAAAAGCACAGAAGAAAAAAACTTAAAAGAGCAAGTTTTACGTTTCCAAAGTCATCGGTGTGGAAAATACTGTCGACGAAAGTACAAGAGTAAAGATAAATTGTACACAAAATGTCGATTTGGATTTCCACAACCTGTTCTTTCAAAAGGACGAGTAAACAGTTTTATGTCAGCTGTGCGACATACCATTACAAGAAAATCTCAGAAAAATACCTATAACCTAAGAAGAAAAGAAGAGTCAAACTATATAAATGACTACAACCTAGTCATTTTATCCATGTGGAATGCTAACATGGATATTCAGTATGTAGCTGACAATTCTATTGCTGTTGCTCGGTATGTCACATCTTACATCACTAAATCTGAGAAAACGGAATTGAAAGAAATGTGGGAAGAGATTTCTCACGAGAAGACTGTCAGTAAAAAGCTATACAGTTTCAGTTTAAAGATGTTATCGCATCGAGAAATTGGGTCATACGAATGCTCAGATAGGTTATTATCTGCAAGTCTGTACTCCAAATCCAGAAGAATAATTTGGGTAAGTTTAGGCCTTGCAGGAATGCGAAATCGGGTACTGAACTCTATTCGAGAAATTGAATATTTAGCAGAGAACGAACCAGAAAGTACAGACATTTTGAAAACAAATATGTTGGACACATATTACCCAAACAGAAGTCATCATCTTGAGAACATGTGTCTCTATGAAGTGCTGCAGAACTACATTTTTACACGGAATGCCACAGAAGACATCAACAATGGAAAATATAAAGTCATTGGTGAGGAAGGATGTTTGGTGAAACAAACAAAATGGAAGTTTGATTAATCACAGGAAGCTGAGTTGCGACACTACTGACAAAAAGGAATTTTACTACTTAGCACTTTTACAACTGTTTAAACCATGGCGTTCAGAGTGTGAATTACTTGGACAACCAATCGTAGAAAATGAACCTGCAATAGCCATGACTGAAGTGGAAACAGCTATGAATCAAGCTCAGGAAGATTTAATAGACTTACCAAATTTGGAACAACAACAGAATGATGAACAACAACAAATTTATGAAGAAGTCACAAAACAAATTGATCATGGATTACTACATGAAAATAAAGAGTGCTCATGCACATCATTTGAACCAATCAGAATGTATGTGAGTGGACAAGCTGGAACTGGAAAAAGTTTCTTAATTAAAGTAATTAGAAGCTACCTACAGAAAAAAACTGATTCAACTTTGTCTTGTGTTGTTACTGCTCCAACTGGGTTGGCAGCATATAACATAAAAGGAATTACCTTACATCGTTTGCTAATGTTACCAGTAGAGCATGAGAACAAAATAGAATACCACAAGCTAACAGGAGAAGCATGTTTTGAAGTTTCAAGAGTGTTGAAGAAAATGAAAGTTCTCATTATTGATGAAGTAAGCATGGTATCAAACTTAATGCTTGCCTTTGTGCATTTAAGAATGCAGCAAATTCTAAAGACAGACTATGACGTGTTATTTGGAGGAAAACATGTTATAGTTTTTGGGGATCTACTGCAGCTCACTCCAGTTAAAGGACAACCAGTATTTAATACTCTTGCACATGAAGACACGAAAAAGTCATTAGGAAGTATAGGTAATGTGAATATTTGGTCATACTTTGAGTACAAAGAACTCATTACCAATATGCGGCAAGCAAATGATGATGATTATGCAAGTATTCTCAAAGATATCAGAATTGGACTACTCACAGAACATGGCAGAAAAGCTTTACAGAGTCGATTGCTATGTAATTTGTTTCCAACAGAACAAATAGTTCCAGAGAATATATACAAGGAAATTGCAGAAAAAAATACTGTAATCTGCTTAATGCCATCACTACATGAATGCTCTATATTCAATGAAGAACTTTTGAAATTGGAAAATGACGAGATTATGAAAATGGAAGCCGTGGATAAAATACAGCATGAAGGAATAACTATTATATTGACAGGCAAATTGAAAACTAAATTGGATTCTCTAGAGAAAAACATATCGAAAACAGCTGGTTTAGAAAAGAATCTTAATGTATGTATGAACTGTCGAGTAATTTTAAGACGTCATTTGAATGTAGAAAAAGGTTTAGTGAATGGAGCTATGGGTAAAGTTGTGGGTTTTGTTAACTACCAGAAAAAAGATGGAATTGAATTTTTAAAAATAAAATTTGATCAGATTGAAGAGGTTAAAGACATTAGTCGTTGTTCAGTTCGTTTTTTGCTTGTGAAAGACTTATATGTACGTAGGAAGCAGTTTCCGTTTTCTCTAGCATATGCTGTAACTATTCACAAATCTCAAGGATTAACTGTAGATAGTGCTTTTGTAAACATTGGATCTAGTGTGTTTAAAGAAGGTATGGCATATGTTGCTTTGTCACGAGTGAAAAAATTATCTGGTTTATTCATGATAGACTTTGATGGCTCAAAAGTTAGTGCTGATGCAAATTGTGTAAAGGAGTATAATAGATTAAGAAGAAGCTATGCTCCTCTTTTAGCTCAGTATCCTGTGTTTGATAAACGTGTTGTTTGTCAGAAAAGGAGAATTGAGAATATCTGTAATGAGGATGTACAGAAGAGAAAACAAAAGGAGAGTGATGTGATTGCAAGCAAAAAGAACAAGCATTGGCATAGCCAATAGGTCTCGCTTTTGGGACCTTATAAGTGTTTAGCCATGCAACAGCTGATGTTGTTGCACCAAGGATATTGTGCTGCATAACTAAATACTTATAGGGTCCCAAAAGCGAGACCTATTGGCTATGTCAATGCTTGTTTAACATGAGGCTGGCAAGACAGCTAAAGCCATATCTAGGTCAGGTCTAAAAACGGAAGATTAATAAGTTATGCGAGATGCAAGTTTGACTTCAGCTTTTGAAATCTGGGGACACAAGGTGCATCACAGCTGTCAATTTCTTTCTAAGAGTCCTACCATGTCACAGGGAGATATAGACGGGCTTACTGGAAACATTCAAAGAAAAAACGTATTTTAAAGTTTGAGAACACTTCTGAGGCTCCGCAGCAGGGCATTTTGCTTTAAACACACATTAAGCTTTTTTAATGGACTAAGTCCAAAAGCGCTTAAATGAAAAATGGTGTTAAGTTAAGAAAGTAGAATTTAGAGGGAGAAACCGTTTATAACAAATACATGGTCTAAATACAGGACACATGTCTGCACAAAGACGCAGAGAGCTACTTTGCTTAATGAGGCGCGAGCGCGTGCTGGCCATGACGCTGACAGTGGGACACCATATCAAATAAGGTCGGATGATTTACATACAGTTAAGAACTCTATATGCTTCCTCTCCAGGGTGCTGATGGTAAGGTAAGGGTGGTGTTAAGAAAAGTGGTGTGCATGCGCCTGTCCAGGGGGCTGAAGTGCACACTAGTACCGAAATGCGCTTGCACGCTGACTAAGGTTACGTGAGAGAAAGTAAGGAAAATGAAGAACAAAGTAGGTGTGGCAAATTAAAGAACAAACAATGGGGTGCAGCAGGAGCCAGATAAAAACAGAATATTCGAGAAAAACAGGGAGTAAGAAGAGAGTAGAGAAAATATGGAGAGGGAGATAGAAAAAATGAAGAAGAAAGAAAGATTAAAAAGAGGTGGTTGCATGAAAAATATGCAGAACATGGTGAAAAAGAGATACATTGCAAAAGGTGGAAGGAGGAAAAGAAAGATGCATGTGAAAGGTAAAGAAATGGGTAAAAGAATGTGAAAGGAGACCTTGCCTGTCTCAGAGAGAAACACAGAGTATAAGGGAGGGGAAGATGGAAGGAGATAATGAAATAGAAAAAAAAGGAATTGTGATGACAGAGTGGCAGTGAAATAGAGAGAAAAGAGGAAGGAAGAAAACGATAGCGTGCGAACAAATTGGGCGAGGAGGAAAAAAGTGGTCAGAGGCGAGGAGAGAGACATCACGAGGCGGAGACTGAGGGAGAGTGAGACGGGGAAATACAAAGAGAGTGAGAGGGGCTAAAAGAGGGAGATTTTGAGAAAGAATGACAGGGGTATGGTTGGAGGAAAGAGAGAGGGAACGGCAAAGAGGGATGGGGGACATAGAGAAGGTTGGGGGTGAGGGAGAGAAACACGGGCACAAGGAATGGATGAGAAAGAGAGAACATTCGAGAGAGACCATACCTCTTGAGGCCTCTGTAAATTGCCTCAGACGGACAGCTTAATGCCCCTCCGAGGATTAAGGCTGTCTGGCACAGACTGTCACAGAATGAAAAGAGAGAGTTTGTTATTTAAATTTATCAGCGCCCTCAAACAAAAGGTGGCCACAATATGGTGGGTTCCACGGAAGTGCACGACAGGGCCGGGCCATGATTTAAGTCGCAGACTCTGAAAAGCATGCTCAGACATTTATATTTCTTGAAGTGTCACCAGAGCTTTTGATTTAAAACATGTTTTTTAAGTACAGCTGCAGAGTCGTAAAACGAAGGGTCTGGGGGACCAGAAATCAATTACCAGTCTGACAAACACTCCCCTGCGATCACAGAAACCCCCACGGCCTGACTCGACAATTTGAACCACTGTGAGGACCTGGGAAGGCGGAATGACCGAAAATGGCAGTGCAAGGAGACGGGTGGGGTGCATTTTACATTTCTCACTAGCCAGGAACATTTGTGTCGTCTCTTGCTGCCATTAAACGAATCATGGCAACTGCCCTCTTCTGGGACAATCTCAAGCCAGAGTTAGAGGGGGACATTTCCATATTCCTCACTGGTGCACAGACCAGTTAAAACTGTTTTTATAGGGATCTAATTCGATTTGAGATGCGATTGACTCGAAATAAGGCAATGGCTTGAAGAGGAAGAACAACAACAAAAAACAAGCACTCTCCAGGCAGCCACGGCACCCGCGCTTTACTTTTAACGTTAAAAGTAAAGCGCGGGTGCTGCGATTATACCAAAAGTAAAGAAATAGATGTTTTTTCTATTAGTTTACTGTTGTAATTTACTTGTATTCTTATGTGTAGAGGTAATGTCAGTGGTTGTCCTGGTGACAGAATGTGGGTCTCATGGTTCCATGATAAGACCGGCATTCTGACTAAGGAGGCACTGAAGAACTGACCTGTCGGTTAGACCTGTCGGTGGTTGAAGACAATAAAGCTTTCCTGTGGACTACAACTTTTATCCGGATTTATTACTGGCGACGAGTTGCTTGATTGGGGACAAGCCACAACCACCGATTCCCCTGCGAACCCAAATATTGGATGGACTAATGAATAACTCTATGGATTTAAGGTATTAGCATGGTACTTTTTGGCAACAACTCATCGGATTTACAGCCTACAACTACCAACTACGACGACGACTACAGCGAAATTTGGATGTCAATTGGATTTTTCTTCAAGGACTTTGCTGATACACGATAAGTAAACCGTTGTTTGCTTACTCGTTTCAAATGCCTCACGAGCACCAATGCGTGCTGCTGACTCCATGGTGACTATTCTTTCATGCGTCTCGTCCATGAACCTCTCAGTCACGTTGGGGTTGTGACGTTGTAACGCTGACGTTCGCGTTACGTGGTGCATAGCGTCATTGAGCGTGGCGGCCATTTTGGATTGGGCTACTCGCTATACATCGCGTTTTGCCTTTATCAAGGGATTTCTCTTGTCCTCACATCAATACTGGCATCGTGAAAGTGAGGAACTCTTAAGGTGAGACATTTGCCTTGATTTTTGGGTATTTTCTATATTTTGGATATTATATGAAATATGGCCACTTCCACCAGCATGTCTCAACCCCCAGCATTTTTATCCGAGAAGGATGAACCTCTCCTTCCTTGGAAAAGATGGAGAAACGTATTCGACTCTCATCTAGTAGCCATTGGGGGAGAAACATTTTCTGCTGTACGGAAACAAGCCATACTATTGCATAATCTAGGTGTTGAAGGCAGAAACACTTATGACAGCATGGATCCTCTAACTATTGGTAGTGGAGATGGAGAACCATCGGATGTCTATGAAATGTCTATGACAATGTTAGAACAATATTTTGGACTGCGTATTAACGTTGTTTTGGAACATCATAGATTCTTCACAAGGGTTCAGGGTCCTGCAGAACGAGTTGGAACTTATGTTGCTTCTTTAAAGACATTAGCACGCACGTGTGATTTTGGTGAATTGTCGGATTCCTTGGTAAGGGATCAGCTCGTAAGGTGCACCAACAGTTTAAGGGTACAAGGGAAGTTACTGTCTAAAAATCCCTCACTGACTGAAGCAATCGCAATTGTGGAAGGGGTTGAAAATACTTCCTCTTGGGTGAAAGAAATCAGGAAAGACAAAGAGGATAGTAACCAAACTCATAGTGAGAATACGAAGAGAGGCCAAGGAAGTGTCCACTCCATGTCAGAGTGTGACGACGAGACTGATTTTTCTGAGGGTATTGCTAAAGTGTCGTTAGGATCAAAGAATAAAAGTACTTTGAGGAACACTCAATTACATACCACAAGTAATAGGGATAAAGATACTCAACTGCGAAATGAGCGTGATCCTCGACAACAGCGTGTTTTTGATAGGGAGAAGAATAGCAGTGATGTTAGGAGAGTACGCTGTTATAGATGTGGAAGTTTTTCGCATTCCTCAAGTTTTCCTAACTGTTATGCCAGAGACTCAATATGTTTAAACTGTGGTATCAAGGGACATTGTGCCCGGGTTTGCAAATCCTCGAGGAAAAATCACTATGTAGAAAACCCTTCTGACATGATTCGTACTCTAGTCATATCTAATATTTCAGTAGTGGAAGAGAAGGTGGATTCTGGGAATGCCTTTTTGTGACATTTCAGTTGATGATAACAACTTCACTGTCATGGCTGACTCTGGCTCTCCATTCACACTGATTGGAAACAAGATTTGGGATGAGGTGGTTGGATTGGAGAGTGTGATGTTACAGTCTTTGAATATTGCTCCTTTTAGTTATGGAGGTTCCCGTGTAGACATGGTCGGATATATAACTGCTAAGATTGGATTTAAACAGAGGGAAATAACGGGCAAAGTTTATATTGCTGTAAGGGGAGACAATCTTCTGGGGTGGAGGCATCAACGTGACTTAGGAATAGTTTTAAATCCCAATGCCACCGACCCGAGGGATCAAGTCATGTTGATGGATGAGATGTGTGAGAGGTTGTGTGGAAAAATTTCAAAGATTGATGATGTGGATGTTAATGAGAAGTATGTCAAAGACTTTCCGGAAGTGTTTTCGGATACTCTAGGTTGTTTGAACGGTTTTGAACATCGGATTATTTTGAAAAATTCGGCTAAGCCTTGTGTGCACAAGGTACGCAGGGTGCCAAATTTGATGATGGAGCCATTGAGGTTGTAGCTGAAGAAATTGCTGGATTTGAAGGTGATTGAGGAGATTGAGGCATCAGAGTGGCTGGCTCCAGTGGTTTTGGCACCCAAGGATGGTGGATCGGCTGTGAGGATGTGTGTGGACTTGCGCGGATTGAATGAATGGATCTGGGTAGATCGGCAACCTCTTCCAAACATTTCTGAATGCATTAGTTTGTTGAAGGAGGCTAGGGTTTTTAGCGTGTTGGACTTGTCCTCCGCGTATCATCAAGTCAAACTTCACAAGGATTCCAGGCATTTAACATCTTTTGTTACTCCTTTGGGGGCGTATCAATTTTTGAGGATGCCTTTTGGGTTGGCTTCGGCGGCGGCTTGTTTCCAAAGGATAATGAAGATGGTACTTGGAGATCTTCCCAATGTCTTGTTTTTTCAAGATGATATTTTAGCTTATGGGAAATGTGAGAGTGAGCATGAGAAGGTTTTGAGATCTGTGTTGTGCAAATTGAGGGAAAGAGGGCTCACTCTTAAGAGAGATAAGTGTCGAATAGGGTTGAAATCTGTGACTTATCTAGGACACGTTATTTCTGGAGAGGGTATACAACCCAAACTTAAGTTAGCGGAGAGTATTGTGAAGGCTCCTGCACCGCAGGACAAGGAGCAGGTTAGGTCTTTTCTGGGTATGGCGGAGTTTTACTCCAAATTTGTGAGAGGGTTTGCCAGTGTTGTTTAGCCAATCAGAGTCTTGCTAAGGAAAGGAGTGCATTTTGCTTGGACACCAGAGTGCGAAAAAGCTTTTAATTTGGTCAAGTCAGAAATTGGAATGATGCCCACATTAGGTCATTTTGATGCGAAACTGAGGACTATTCTTATGACTGATGCAAGTCTCAAGGGATTGGGGGCAGTACTTTCGCAGGTGGAGGATGGAGAAGAGAAGGTTGTGGCATTTGCCTCCAGGGATCTTAGAGATGTGGAGGCTAACTATTCTTGTATTGAGAGAGAGGCGTTGAGTGTGTATTGGGCTATACATCATTTTAAGTTTTATTTATGGGGGATCCCATTTGAAGTAAAGTCTGACCATCGCCCTCTTGTTCAAATCTTCTCGAGTCACCACAGTGACCATTTGACTCCTAGGCTTAAGAGATGGAGTGAAGGGCTACAAGAGTTTCATTTTCGCGTGCACTACATTTCTGGCTTAAATAACAAGTCAGCTGATTGCTTGTCCAGGTTACCAGCAAGTGGGGAAGAACTGAATGATGAGTCTGGGAATGTGAATTGGGTGATGGAAGATCCGCTCTCAGAGGAAGAGTGGTTGTCTGGTGCTGCTAAGGATGAGGCATTTATTTTTCTGAAAGAGATCGTAGCTAAAGGCTGGCCAAGCTACAAAGATCTTGATACTGTTGTGGAACCATATTGGTGTGTAAGGGATGATTTGACTTTTTGTGAAGGTAAATTGATGAGGGGAGATAGGATGGTTCCGCCTGATATTCTTAGGGATAAGGTGGTTAATCTGGCCCATGAGGGACATCTTGGAAGAAGTCTCACAAAAGCACAAGTCAGGGAGAGGTACTGGTGGCCAGGAATGGATCAAATGGTAGAGTCTGCAGTTAAAGATTGTCACTTATGTGCCATCAATGACAAGTCTCATGTGACTAATTAAGTTCCCCTTTCACCTGTGGATGTGCCGGATGCAGTATGGACTAAGTTGGGGTTAGACATCATGGGTCCGTTGGAGTTAATGCCTTTTCATGAGAGGTTTGTTGTGCTTTTGGTGGATTATACCTCAAAGTGGGTGATTACCAAGTGTATGGGTGCGGTCAATTCTAAGTCAGTAATTGAATTTCTTAAAGATGTTTTTGTTTCTGAAGGGGTACCCAGGTTTCTGGTCACTGACAATGGTGTGCAGTTCATCTCCCAAGAGATGCAAGATTTTCTTGAAGGTCTAGGCATAGTTCATCAGAAGACTGCATTATATTCTCCGCAAGCCAATGGTCTCACGGAGAGAATGAACAGAGTTGTCAAGAGTTGTGCTCACAGGGCGCTTGATTCTAAGGTCTCTTTGAGTGAAGTGTTGAGGGAGACTTGGTGGGCACATCGTACAGTTCCCAATGTGATTTCTCAGAAGTCTCCTTTTGAAGCCTTAAGGGGGAGATTGGCAGTTTCAAAATTAAACCCGGTTTGGCTTCCTAAGTGGGTGAGCAAGGGTGTGTGTGAGGAGGAGAGGAAAACTAGGCTTGCTGAGTATCAGCGAAGATACAATGTGCGTTATGATGACAAGAAGTCCGTGAGGAAAAGGATGTGGAATGTTGGAGATAGAGTTTGGGTGAAGAGGGTGAAACGTTGTCATAAAGGGTTGTCTAATCTTTTAGGTCCTTTTGTCATCATTACAACAAAAAGGAATGTTGTGACCTTGGACAATGGCTGTACTTGGAGTATGTCTAGGTTGGTTAAGTTTGATGGCATAGATCCGGGTGCAGCCAATGTTCATGGTTGTGTTCCGGAAGGAAGGAATGGGGGTTTTGCGAATTTGAGTAGACGGAAGCACATACCTTCAAAGTTTAAAGATTATATTTTGTATTAGTACTATTTAGCTCTGAATGTTCTAGAATTTTAGATTATATGTGTAGATTCTAGGTATGTTGTTTTTCTTTCTAAATAATTGCATCTTATTCTCTGGGGTGCTGTATGTCCCTTGGTTTGTTTGTAATGGGGATGTGTTGTAATTTACTTGTATTCTTATGTGTAGAGTTAATGTCAGTGGTTGTCCTGGTGACAGAATGTGGGTCTCATGGTTCCATGATGAGACCGGCATTCTGACTAAGGAGGCACTGAAGAGCTGACCTGTCGGTTAGACCTGTCGGTGGTTGAAGACAATAAAGCTTTCCTGTGGACTACAACTTTTATCCGGATTTATTATTTACTTTTGGTATAATCGCGGCACCCGTACTTTACTTTTAATGTTAAAAGTAAAGCACGATATTACAAGCGCGGGTGCAGCGATTATAACGTCATCGCGATCACGATCGCTGTGAAAGCGAAACTGATCGTGATGAAGCTCTCCTGAGTGCTGCTGGCTGGCCTAGCACATGGAGGCTTGGCGCGCATGCACGCTCACATGCACGCAAGCGCTAGGCCAGCAATCAGCACTTAAAAAAGCGCATATACAAAATGTCTCTCCGAGCCAGCGCTAAGCTCTGGGCTCAGCGAAACCTAAAAAGGACAATGTTGAAGAGGTTGTTGGTTGTCATAGCTCTGGTGTCAACTGCTACGCTAATGTAGTGCTGAATGTTGTATTTTATCTTGAAAATTTGCAAGAGCAGATAATACTAAATCATGAGAAAAGATCTAGGGGCATATGTATGAAAGCAAAAATTAGTCGCAAACGCTGCGATTCGCAAAAAACAGCGTTTGCGACTGATTTTTCGCTATTTCATATGTATGACACACTTCCAAACTGAAAAATAAGAAATCGCTAAATTAGCGATTTCTTAGGCTGCGAAACAAGAAAACTGCGAATTTCCTAGCGAATACCTAATTTGCGATTCCTTAGCGTTGCGAATATCGCTAACAAGAAATCGCTAGCTAAGAAATCGCAAACACATGTATGAAAAAATCGCAAATTGCGATTTCACGAAATTCGCTAATTAAGAAATCGCTATTAACACCAATTGCTTGCAGGTGGTAAACTGGTGCAAGGTACAAAAACCAGCCCACAATGCAACAAACACACCCACAATGGCTGCAATGTACGTGATAGCCAGGAGGCTGCGTATTCGGGCCCTTGCACACAGGAGAATGAGACAGGAACGTATCTTCAGGCTGCGCATCACCCTGTTACAGAACACTGAAGAGGAGATCTATGACAAGTACAGACTGCACCCACAGACCATAATGGACCTGATTGAGGAGCTGAAACCCCACTTGGAGCACCCTACTCGCAGGACACAAACAATTCCCACACATGTGCAGGTCCTGTGCTCCCTGCACCTCCTCGCGTCAGGGAGTTTTCAACGGGTCATAGCGGAGGTTGGTGGGGTGTCACAGAGTGCACTTTCGCGCTTCTTCCATGCCTTCCTAGATGCAATGCTACTGAGGCTCCCACATCACATTTACTTCCCCACCACCCAACAGGCATTACAACAAACGATACTGGACTTCTACCAGATTGCACGTTTCCCCCACGTCATCGGCTGCATTGACGGGACCCATGTGGCCATCACACCCCCAGCAGAAACTGAATATGTCTACAGGAATCGGAAATGCTACCATTCCCTCAACATACAGATTGTGTGCAACGCTAAGTATCACATCACTGACATCGTAGCCAAATACCCCGGCAGTACACATGACTCCTTCATCTTCCGACACAGTGGAATACACAGACGTCTGAGTGCTGGAGAGTTTGGGGAGGGGTACCTGCTCGGTAAATACATTGCACACATCAATACATCCACTACATCAGTTGAGGGGGGGACATTGACTCACCTATTGTGTTTTTTTCCATGCAGGTGACAGTGCCTATGCAGTGCGCGACTTCATCCTGACCCCATACCTGGATCCTGCAAATGCAAGTGAGAGGAGCTACAACAGGGCACACAGATCTACACGCTGTGTCATTGAGCGAACCTTCGGAATCCTGAAGAGCCGCTTCCGGTGCCTGCATAAGAGTGGAGGCGCACTGCAATACAGCCCTGAGACCTGCTGTAAAATCGTGGCAAGCTGTGCAATGCTACATAACATGGCAATGAGGAAAGGCACCACAATTGATGTGACCGATACAGACACATCGGATGACGAGCGCCCTGCTCCCCCTGCCAGACCAGCACCAGGAGTTGGGGCAGCTGCTGGACGCCAGAGACGGACTGAGATCACACAAAACTACTTTTAGGTGAGTATTGAGGAAATGAGACTACAAAGCCTGATGATGTGTCAAGTGTTTAATCACACTTAACATGAAAGAAATTGCAATTGTCCCCAGCACATGTTGTACGCACAGTGCAGAGAAGGCACAAGAAATAGGGCAAACAGCCTTTTGCGGGTTAATGCACCCGTGTTGCAGTCAGTGTCCCCGCAGATGATCACCTCCGTCGGTGCCGTCCAGGGTGGTTGACCCCCATGGTGCGCCCTTGGCCTGCTACCTGTCTGCCACTGCGGCGTCTTTCACCTGGCAAGGTTGGAGTGATGCTGCTGCGACTCGATGTGTCCTCACTCTCAGCAGAGGCCATTAGTGCGCTGCCACCTGCATTGGCTGTCTGCAGCTGTTCCACAGCAGTGGTCACCTGCGCCAGCTCTCGCGCTATGTCCTGGCAGCAATGTGCCATGTCCACCTGCATGGTTACGCTTCTGCGTGTGAGTGCGCTGGTGGTGGTGCAGAGGCGGTTGACTGCCTTGGTATAATTGTGTAGCCGTGCATTGGCACGTCGTCCAGCCCTGTCATTGGCAGCTTGGGTGTCCCTCAAAGTGGCACAGAGCTGTCGTATTGCCGCTACCATGTTGCGATTGTCCTGATGTAGGCGGCCTAGCTGGCGATTCATTGACCGCATTGCCTTGCTTTGCAGGCGCTGTTCCTGCAACATGCACTGTTCCAAGCCGGAGAACACGGTGCCTTCTCCTTCTGTTGCAGTGCTGCTCCTGGGCCTTGACCTGGAAATGGCCTGTTCCCTTTGCCTTGGTGTTGGTGCGTCATGACGGGGCATGTCTGTCACACCCTGACTCCCCTCTCTCCTGGCGGTGTCATCGCCTGTTGCTGGGACTTCATCCTCAAATGGAGGCAGTGGGGGCACATGTGCGCGCTTCCTGCGCTGAATTGGCTGCTGCTCTGTCTCATCGCTGGAGTCCGCAGGGTCTGCAGGCTCCTCTCCCTCAGCGCTGTCTTCTTGTGGCATGGCGTGTGCTGTGGATGTAAAGGGGACTATATGAGTTTGTGTTACTGTCTGCATGTGGCACTCAATAAAGTTACAAATCTTTGACGGCTAACCTCTGACACATTTCTATTCAATGATCCCCAAAACACATATGTTGCATTTACTTGTGATGGTGTCATGGACACACAGTCAGACACAGTACTACGAGTACCATGATGCATTGCTGGGTGTGCTGTAAGACCTGGGCTGGATTGGCATGTTGGGAGTTAACTATGCGCATTTGGGGGAGTGTGCAAGGGATGGGGAGGAGTGCAGGGTGATTTGGCATGCATCTTACCTTGTCTGCTGGATGAGGGGTCGGAGCTGTCGATTGCAGCCACACCACCAACGCTCTCAGGCAGGAGGGTTGACTCCACGAGCTCCTCATGGGGGGTTGGCTGCTCTGCAGTGGATGGTCCTCCTCCAGTCTGAGTGGCATCCTTGAGTCTGGCTGCCACCCTCTCCTTGGATCTCTGGCGCATATCATACCACCGCTTGCGCAGCTCCTCGATGGTGCGTGTGGTGACTCCAACAGCATTCACCTTGCTCTGTATTTCCAGCCAGATTTTCCTCTTCCTGGCCTCTGGGACTTTGAGTGCCTTCTTCCCAAACAGGAGCTCATGGCTGCAGACCATCTCCTCAATGAGGACCTCCTGCTCCTTTTCTGAAAACTTGTGTTTTCTCTTTCTTTTTTCTGCATCTTTGCCCTGCTGGTTTTGTTTGGGATCCATTGCTGGTTGCTGTCTCAAGGAAAGCCTCCTCACACTCCACAAGCAGCCTCTGGGTGTGGCTCAGGTGAGCAGGTGCAGGCAATCACTACAGTTTCCTGTTTGTGATGTCATCAGCCTGCACCAGGCTTGCAGATTCCCGTTTTTGCGATTTCTTATTTTGCGAATTTCGCTATTAAGAAATCGCAATACGGGATTCTGCGAATTATTTGCGATTTTTAATGAATCGCAAATGATTAGCGATTTATTTTATACATCCCGTTTAGCGAATCTGATTTTGCGAATCGCAAAATCTCGCAAATTGAGATTCGCTAAAGGGGAGTTTGATACATATGCCCCCTAGTTCTCTGCTGAGTTTCCTTTATGAGAAGTAGAGTAATGATAAAACTAAAATAGAAAGTGCTTCTGATGTTAGAAATCTTTTAGATGTATGTTCTGGATGTACACAGTTTACTCAAAATGTCCAGCAAGATGCACAGGAATTCTTAATGTATATGCTTATGGTACTGGAAGATGAAGGGGTAGAAATAGAAAATATGTTTGGTCTCTCTTATAAATGGGAACATTGTTGTGAAAACTGTATGAACACATGCAGCACTAATGTTGATTCTGAAAGGTTCATACATTTAACATTACCAGAGAGTAAATCAGTGACTTTTAGTAAATTAGTTAAAGATGCAAATCACAACATGGAATGTTCTCAATGTAAATCAGAAATGTTATCAACGATATTTTTAAAGAAATATGGACAGTATATAATTTTAATGATGCAACGTTGTAGAGCTGATGGAACAAAATTGGGCACTTTAATAAAGAACTTTGTAGGAAATCAATTCTCAATATCAGGAAAGACTTTTGTTGCAGTTGCAATAATTTTCCATGATGGACCTTCTATAACTTCTGGTCATTACACAGTTTATCTAAAATGTGAAAAAGGCTGGACACTGTGTAATGATTCTCAATTGATTTTTAAGCAACGTTTGCCTGCAGAATTACCAAATTCCTACTTAATTTTTCTAAAACCAAAATTTTAGATACAAATTGCAGCATCTGAAGAAACCATTATTTCGATTTTATAGGATTATCATTGGATATTTCACCAAAAAAGGGTTTAAAAATTACCATTTGGCCTCATGGAAAGGTAAATGTTTCTATTGTGGACTTCTTTGACAGATATTATTTTGGTGTTTGTGCTTAAGCAACAAGATTTACACACGTTATTTATTGCAAATAGTTATTGTTCTTAGAAGATATTTTTAATATATATGTTACATTTCTATCAAGGTATGTTTTACTGAGGATAGATTCAGGGCTTTTTTAAACAATCTTTCAGATTGTTTATTTTTTTGCCCGCTGTTAAGTGATGAATGCAATTGAGATCACTATTTTCAGTGAAATTCAATATATTCTGAAAACACCAAAAAAAGGGCAAAAAATTACTTTGTTAAATATGAAAATATGTGTACTGTATTCTAAAATGTATTGTTAAATATTACTACTTTTTTTCTTTTTTTTCAGATCGAGAAAGAAAATTTAGGAAATTGAATCCATTGTTCTTGTAATTAAAAAAAACATTTATTTCTATTTAAGTTATTTTGTTGGTCAGGTAAGTTTAAAATATCTGTATTTCTCACCTCTTCACTTTCATGCTCCCTTTTCTTCACTTCTCCTCACTCTGCTTTTCTCATTCCCCTTCCCTCTCTCTTCTTCCTTTACTGCTCTTTCGTAACTCCCTCACTCCTTCTCTACTACACCCCTAGGTTTACTGCCTCCATCACTATTTTTTCAACCATGTTTCTCTCCCTGTCTCCATATGTCTCAGTCATTCTAACTGACTTACTCCTTCTCAGTTCCTTGCTCTCTGTCTCTGTTTCTGTCTCTCTCCCTTTGTCTGTCTTACCCTTAATTTCCTTAACATCTCTGGGGCAGATTTATGTTTCCTGGCGCATCCCTGTCACGCAAGTTTACCCTTGCGCCACCACAGATGCGCCGCATTTACAACGCAGCGCATCGTGGCCCAAGGATAAACAGATGTGTGACGCATCTGATGGCGTAAGGGCGGCGCATTGCTGGAGTCATGTCGCAAGCACGACGCAACTCCAGCAATGTTTAGGGGCTGCCGATACCTAACATGCTGCATCATGCCTTACGCCTGCATCAAGCAGGCGCAAGGTTTTGACGCAGCAGCGTTGGAAAAGTGACTGAGTGAAATTTTGTAGATTTCACTACGTCACTTTTCCGAGGCTTTTTCCGCTGGAACGCCCACCCTGCATACATTAAAAGGTTTAATGTGGCGCAGGGCTTTACACCGTGATGCATCTCCATAGATGCGTCACGATGTAAGTAGGGCGCAACGTGGCGCAGGGTTTACGCCGCCGCTGCGTCACAAAAGTGACGCAACGCCGGCGTAAAAGTGGCGCAAGTCTAACATAAATCTGCCCCTTTGTTTCACTCCACCTCTCTCCATCACTCATTTTCCATCTATGTTAATTTTTTAACCTTCTCCGTCATTCTCCTTTACTCATAGTCACTCCTATTCTCCTACTTCACTTCCTCCTGTCTGTATCTCACACCCCTTCATCTTTTCACATTCTTTCCTTCACTCTCCCTCACTCTCCTTTGCTCATTGAAATCCTGACTCTCTTTCTCTCACTCCAGTTTCCTAAATCCCTCCATGCCCTCACTCCCCATCTCTCACTTTCCATTACCCCCTTTTCTAATCCTCATACCCCTTATCTCACCATAACTCCACTTCTCTTACTTTCAATCCCTTTACCCTGCTGTACTTCATCCGCTTCATCTGTTACTCCCTTTTCCTATCTCCGTACCTTACTCCCCTTTTCTCACTTCCCCTCCATCACTCTCCATTACTCACTGCCATTCCCTTACTCATTCACTCTTCTTACCTGTATCCTCTACCCTTAGTCCTTTTGTTGCAGTCAGTCTTTCACTTGCCTTTCATGACTGATCATACTTTCCTTTTCTCACTCATTCTGTGTGTCCTTTCCTCCTCTTCACTCAGTCATTTCAATCATTTCAATCATTCATGTAAACACTACACATTCATTCAATAAAATTACAACACAGTATATTAGGAATATAGCTCTTCTTGGAGAAGTGAAGTGAGTTCTGAAAAGAACTGTTTTTTTTGTCTTTTTTGTTTTGTATTTTTTTTTTGGTTTTTTAACAATTTGTAATTTAAAAAAAAAAAATTTTAGAGCACCAAAAAAAAACTGGTGATGAAAAACTGTTCAACAGGAACAAAAAAAAAATGAAAAAAATTATGGGCTGGAGCATGTGTGCTGCTGTATTCTGTTTTCAATCAAGTTTATGCTGCTCTCACCGTAGCAAATAACAGCATTGCACACATTGCAATGTATGTGCACCTTCTGGAAAAGGGGGCGGGTGTCCAGTGGCCTGGTGCACGGTGAATCTGCGGCCGCAGATGATGTGCTCGGCTGAGCAGGTGGAGGGTTGTCCCTTAGGGCTCTAGTTGTTTCTCGAGCATAGCGCATAGGATGCACTGTTTTGAAGTGCCTCAGCATGGAATAAATACCCAAGGAGTATTTTTTGCTCGGATCTCCTCTAGATAGGACACTTCCGCAAATAGTGCATGTCACCTTCGGCGCATTCACCTTCTTTTGGCCCTCTGGAAATGTGAAATAATTCCAGATGAAAGAGTGTTTGTGTTTGCTCTTCCTTGGTGGTTCCACAAAGGTCTCCTCCTCACTCCCTGAAGTTGACTGCTGTTCTGCCATTTTCAAGTAAGATTTCACTCGAGTAGCTGTTCAGCAAACTTCTCCCAGGAAATAAGAAGACATAGTGAGGGGAGTGGGTGTGGTGTTTGAAGATTCTGGAACAGAAACTACTATGAACCAATGAATAGTGTTGTTTCGTAATCACATGAGTTGCCATGCTCGCACACATGCGCGCACGGTGCACGCACGGATCGGAAATGAATTACTTTTAACCCGATTTCTAAAACATGAAAAGGAGGCAGGGAAGACACTCCCTGACCCCCTAGACCTTCTCAGAGGGTCCCTAAAGGACCTCGTAAATAAAAAAAACAACATTTTGTTTAATAAAAAAAATTGCCGATGCGCGCACGGTGCTCGCACGCATGCGTGCACGGTGCCCGCACGCATCAGAAATGAATTACTTTTAACCCGATTTCTAAAACATGAAAAGGAGGCTGGGAAGACACTCCCTGACTCCCTACACTTCTTAGGGGGTCCCTAAAGGACCTCGTAAATAAAAAAAAAACATTTCCTTTAATAAAAAAAAATTGCCAGTGTGCGCACAGTGGGCGCACGGTGCGCGCACCATGAAAAACCCTTAAAAAAAAACATTTTAAACTGTTTATAAGTTTATAGAAGATATTAACTATGCTGTTCAACTTTATCCAAATAAAAAAAAAAAGAGCTGAGCCATTCCATATTACAGGATACAGTCAATCTATAACTATATACATAGGTAGTTTATTGTAAAATAAATAGATAAAAAATATAATAATACATAGATAAATTAGCATTTAAAAAACCTTACAAATTCACTAAAAAAAACATAGGTTTCACAAACGCTATAGTTAGAAATTAGCATTTAAAAAACCTTGCAAATTCACTGAAAAAACCATAGGTTTCACACATGTTATAGTTAGCTGGACATTTTACTCGTACAAAACCATTGAAATACCCCCGTTATAGTTAGTTCAGCTAACTATAACTCGCGCGACCGCAATCCACTGCTGATGACGTCACATATTACATCACTCATGACATGGTCAGTGACATCTCAAATGACATCACTGATGACATCATCCAGTGAATGTGTGTTTTTCTGAAAATTACATATGTTTTATATATGTATATCTCAAGGTCGATGGAAGAATAAATGGGTATATAAGTGTCTAAATGGATGATTTGTTTTTGAAAAATCGATTGTATAACTGACTGATTAAGTGTATCTTAGTGAATACATGGCTTAGTGAGTAATGTTTAAATGTGTAATTATCTGTATCAGTCTCTCACTTTGTGTATAAGTGGCTTCATGGGTTGGTGAGTAGCTACATGAGTGTCTATATAGGTTATTAGTTGGTTTTTTGAGTATCCGTATGAGTGTCTGAGTGTCTGTATTGTTCGGTGGGGGTATTACGTAGTGCATAGGTGCATGAATGGGTGACTCACTGTTTGTATGTGTTGAAGACAGCATGTGTGCAGGACTGTATGGGTGGATGAGTGTGTGCATGGGTGTGTTAGTGAGTGATAGACGGTCTCAATAGTGTCTTTATGAGTAACTACATATGTTTTAAACTAGTATATGTGACTATTGGTGTATATAAGTGAGTATATGTGAGAGTGAGAGATTGAAAGAGTTGCTGTATGAATAAGTATGTGTTTCTATAAGTGATTGTTTAAAAGACTAAGTATGTGTAAGATTCTGTAGAAGTAAGTGTGGTGGTGTGTGTATAACTGTATATGCAAGTAAATGGATGCTTTATTCTTTATTAGCATGAGTGACTATGTGTGTGAGTAACTCTATGGATGAATGGCGTTGTGTAACAGGATGTATAGGTGTGTGAGTACATATGATGAGTGAGTACATGTATGAGTGACTGTATAGGACTGTTGGTGAATGAGTGGAAGTGTATGTGGATCTTAGAATTACTGAATAGGTTGTTGTAACTGGTATTGGTATGTCCATTGTTTTGAACATTGTAGTTTCTATTTTTGAATGTGTGTATAAAAGGTTATATTAGGGGAAGAGGAGGTCTGCCACTCTATCACAAGGATGATGTCATCAGTGATGTCATTTGTGATGTCATTTAAGATGTCATCAGTGATGTCATGAGTGATGTCACTGACCATGTCATGAGTGATGTAATATGTGACATCATCAGCAGTGCATTGCGGGTGCGCGAGTTATAGTTAGCTGAACTAACTATAACAGGGGAATTTCAATGGTTTTGTACGAGTGAAAAGTCCAGCTAACTATAACGCCCCTGAAACCTATGGTTTTTTCAGTGAATTTCTAAGGTTTTTTAAATGCTAATTCCTAACTATAACGTGCCTGAAACCTATGGTTTTTTCAGTGAATTTCAAAGGTTTTTTAAATGCTAATTTCTAACTATGCCTACAGAGATAGGACATGTGAAGAAAGAAGAAAAAACGCACAGAAAAAAAAAAAAAATTCAGAAAGAAGCAACAGAAGTCCTCAAAGACGAAGAGAAGCGCAGGAAGAAGGATAACGTGCAGAAAGAACAAACAGAAGAGCAGAAAGAAGCCTTGTTGCAAAATCATCCTGTACCCTCAACTTTTTCAGACGGATACTGGTCGTAACTGAGTCTGACTAACGAGTCCTGGAGCCAGTGCTATGTTAAAAGACACTTAGAATACAGTGAAAACACCTACATACACTAGGGAACACTATGCGTTGGGGTCCCCCTGTGATCAGCATGACCTCCTCTGTAAGCCCCTAGTATATATTAGGGCAGGGGATTAAAACTACCTCTTAAAACGCGCCACAGGGCGTGTTTGCACACGTCACCTCAGGCCCCGTCCCCTCACTTCCCCACTGTGTAAACACGCCCTGTGGCCGTTTTAAGTTGGCAGATTAAGTCCCCTTGAATCCTGGGGGTCCCTAGGGTCCAACTAGACCACTAGGTACCTCCAGTAAGTGCCACAGAGCTGCGTTGCAGAGAGGTGTAAAAAGTGGCACGGCCTGGACCACCTCTTTGCAACGCAGCTCAGTGGCGCTTACTGGAAGCACCTGGTGGGCTAGTTAGCCCTCAGGATTGAAGGGGAATTATTTCCCCAACTTAAAACGCGCCACAGGGCTTGTTTGCACACATTAACTCAGGCCCGTCCCCTCCCTTCACCACTGTGTAAGCATGCCCTGTGGCCGTGTTTTAAGTTGGGAGATTAAGTCCCCTTGAATCCTGAGGATCCCTAGGGGCAAAATAGCCCACTAGGTACGTCCAGTAAGCGCCATTGCAGAGAGGTGTAAAAAGGGGCACGGCCTGCACCACCTCTCTGCAACGCAGAGCAGTGGCACTTACTGGAAGCACCTGGTGGGCTAGTTGGCCCCCAGGTTCCCTCAGGATTGAAAGGGAATTATTTCCCCAACTTAAAACGCGCCACAGGGCGTGTTTGCACACATCACCTCAGGCCCCGTCCCCTCCCTTCACCACTGTGTAAACACGCCCTGTGGCCGTTCTAAGTTGAGAGATTAAGTCCCCTTGAATCCTAAGGGTCCCTAGGGTCAAACTAGCCCACTAGGTACCTTTCAGTAAGCGCCACAGAGCTGCGTTGCATAGAGGTGTAACAAGGGGCGTGGCCTCAGTACACCTGTCTGCAACGCAGCTCCCTGGCGCACACTGGAGATACCTGTTGGGCTAGTTGGCCCTCAGGGACCCTCAGTATTGAAGGGGAATTAATTCCCCAACTTACAACTGGCCAGGGGGCGCGTTTGCAGAGTGCTGCAAGGAGGGGGCGTGGCCTTCAGCGTGATGCCGGTCTTTTATTTATTTTATTTTTTAAAGAAGGAGGGCTGTGTGGCCCCCCTTCTTTTTCTAATTTACTGGCCCTGGGGACCCCATCCCCCAGGGCCGGCACCCTAATTTGTTTTGTTGAAAAAAATAAATTTGGCCCTCCCAAGGCCTTAATCGGCCCTGGGGACCCCAACCCCGGGGTCATGGCCTTTTTTTATTTAAATTCGTTAGGAGGGGGGTGCGTTGCCCCCCTCCTCAGGCCACTTATGGCTCTGGGGACCCCATCCCCCGGGGCCGGCCTTTGTTTTTTATTATTTTAAAGATATATATATTTATAGAAACACCTAGGACATGCTGGACAAACCGTATTTACCTATCACCATGACGATTTGCGTGATATTCATTAAAAGGCGACTATGCATAGAATGAATCCACATGGAATGTATTTCCACCGCTAGTGAAGTTCTGACGTGTCTGACGCCCTACCGTGCCTAATCCCGGCGCCCCCGCCGGTGGGTACTCTCCAAGTAGACACCCTTGTCGTTTATTTATACAAACATGGGTAGCTATTGACGGGCACATTTAATATACACGCACACCAAGCCATTCAAAGGGGATTCGACAAAAATTTGACCAAACTATGCAAGAAACCCCCCTCACGGGTAATAAAAAACACATCCACCGCCGGATGTGGAATACTTTTTATTTTACTCTCTGGAAAGGAGACAAAAATCACTTGAGAGTCACAGCGTGCTCCTGGCTGAGCCCAATGCTGTGTTACACCCACCAGTGCCCGCCGATTGCCTCACACCTCTGTGTTGTATTCCACCAGCTAGTGCGTATGCTATGACACTCTCTAGCCCATGTGCACTGTAACACCACCCCTTGAATATGTCATGCCACACTTGCCTTCGCACGGGTTATATTGCCCCATCTAACATGCCTTCCTCGATGCCTATGTTATACGCACAGCGCTATGCCATACATATTACAATCTGGGATCCATATCTTTGTCACAGTGCATATGCAACGTTACACTTCCCAGCACATATTTTATATTACAACTTTAGAGACTAGTTATGTTACACAACACTGCCCTGTGCATATTACACTCCAAGGCGCATATCGCATAGCAAGCGCTAGTGCCTGTGCTATCTCGCGCTCTCCAATGAATCTGTCATTGCGCACAATGTATTGCATATTATATTTCACGCCCCGGTTCATCTTATATCACACTTTTTGGTGCATAGTTTATACCATATTCTACATCTAGTTTTCATTTTCAATCGTGCTCTCAGGACTATGTTCTATATAACACTGCGTCCACCTACCCTTTTCACGGGCATTACATTTTGCGATGGGGGTGGAGGGTCAGGGGGTGTTTCTGCCAAGTTAGCCCGGAGTCACAGTCACAAACGTCCTCTTCTTCCTGAATAAAAGCGAGAATATGCTGCATACTTGTTCATATTTTAAGTAATTCGCACAGACACACATTTTAAAAACAATAACGTTTCTAATACCCACCTTCTCTGAACAGTTAGCTTGCTGCCCCATCCACCTCCTCCCTATCCTCTGTTGTCTGAATACATGGACTAGCCTCCTCCCTCCTGCCATGCATGGTCTGATGTGCTGCCACTGCCCTCCATTTAGCATGATGTACCAGTCCACTCCTCCTGCCCTCCATTGCCCAATTCTATGGCCCTTCATTGACCTCCTGCTTAGCCTCTGTGCTTAGCTTGCTGCCCCTATTCTCCTTCCCCCTGCCCTCCGATGTCTTTGTGCATGCCCCTGCTCCATCCTTTTTGCCCACTATGTTCCATGGACCTGCCACTCCTATCTACTCTGAGTGTTCTGTTGAGCTGCCACTCCCCTCCTACCTGCCTAGCATTGTCAGATGACTGTAACCTGTCCCTGCCACCTCCACCCTGCCTGTCCACATGCCATGCCTTCCTCCTGTCCTCCATGGTCCATTTTACTGCCACACCCTTCTGCCCTCCCTGATCTGTTGTGCTGCAACTGCTCCTCCTGCCTGCCCCGCGCGGTCTGTTGTGAGGCCCCTTCCCCTGAACTCTCTTGTCTGTGCCCAGGACCTGATCCTCCCTTCTATCCTCCATGGTCCTTTGTGCATGCCCCTGCACACTCCTTCTTGCCCATCATAGCCATTGTGCTGCCAATAACCCTCCCGCTTGCCATGCATGGTCTTCTGTGCTGCCATGGCCCCTCCCACCTTCCCTGTGTGGTCAGATAGCTGCCCCTGACCCCCTCCCACCTTCCCTCCATGGTCTGTGTGTATGCCACCATAGTCTCATTGTTGCTCTCCATGGTGTGTCTTGTTTCTAGTGCCCATCCTGCCTGACCTCCATGGTCATCTTGCTGCTCCTGCCCTGCCACCTTGCCCCCAGCCCTCTGTTTCCATGTGCAGACCCCCTATTCCCTCCCTCCTGGCTTGTCTGTTCCATTGTAATGCCCCTG
Organism: Triturus cristatus; assembly: GCF_964204655.1. Classification (NCBI taxonomy): domain Eukaryota; kingdom Metazoa; phylum Chordata; class Amphibia; order Caudata; family Salamandridae; genus Triturus; species Triturus cristatus. The sequence goes on from NC_140583.1 coordinate 1,124,952,289, forward strand.
ATCCGTCCCTCCTGCCCTTTATGGTCTGTTATGCTGCAGCTTTCTCTCCTGTCTGTCCATTATGGTCAGCTATCTACCATTGCTTCTTTCCCATCTGTTCTCTGTTGTCCATGTGCATGGTACTGTCCCCTCCCTATTGCTTTCTATGGATTGTTGTGCTGCACTCCCGTCCTGCATGCGCTGTGTGATGTATTGTGCTGCTGCAAACCCTGATGCCTGCCCTGTAGGGTCAGTTTGGTGCACCTCTCCATGTCCCTCCTGTCCTCTGTTATCCGAGTCCATGTCCCTACCCCAATTCCTCCTGCCTACCATGATTCAATGTACCATACTTGCGAACATTTTGAACTTGGTAAGAGGGAGATTTTGAAAAAAAAATGGGATTTTCCCCTTTGAGTTACATTGAAAAAGAGGAGATTGTAGACAGGAGACAGATCAAATAAAGCCCATTTGAGCTTAAAAACATTGGACGTTTCCTGGCTGAAACGGGTCTGTTGGCATGTATGGTTGTACTACCACTGCCTCTTCCTTCTGCCCACAATGGTCTATTATATTGCCACAGCCTCTCTTGCCAGTCCTGTATTGTTGGTTTGTTGCCCCTGCCCCCCTTTCCACTGCCCTCCATAGTCTGTTGTGCTGCCACTGCCCTTCCTGCCTGCCCAGTGTGGTCAAATTGTTGCCTCTGCACTCTCCTACCTGCCTTCAATTTTCAGAGTCCGTGCCCCTGGCCTCTGCCTCTCAACAGTATCCCAATGAACAACTAGATTGCTAACAGTCTATATTTATTACAAAAGTGTGGAACGCCTGACGTCATCTTGATGTAATAAAAATTGTAATACCGAGAGTATTTCCTTTAGAAATTACATATATGAGAGGGTCTTATTTGCATCAAAATTATGGTTAGTGCTCTAAAAAACTAAAATGAGGACATTTTTTCTGAGTTTTCAAATAGCGACAAAGAACTTTTAAATTATTTGTAATCTTTATGTTTTTTTTATCCAGTTGAAGCAACTGGGGAACCAGGTTGGAGTTTCTGCTTCAGCTCAACATTCTGTGGATGTGGTCCAATCACTTAATCTCCCCATGTCTACAACCAAAATGAATTTGATCTTGTGTGATGTAACCAATGCTCATGTAAAGCATTCCAATACCTGACAAGTCTGCACTATATAAAATTGAGCAACTAGAGTGCTAACATTCTGAATTTATGGCAAATGTGTGACACATCTGAATGCCTTCTTGATGGAATCAAAGTAAAAAACTGAAATGATTTCCTACTGAGGAGACTGTAGTAAATGAGGAAATTAGGAAACTTCATAACAAATAAGTCTCCCAAGATGGCCACCAGAGACAAAAGAGCCCAAATGTAGCACAAATATCACCCAGATGTAGCCCACGTTTAGCCCAATGACAGAATGTCCCAGAGTGTTCTAAAGAACAACTAGAGCGCTAACAGTCTTACTTATGACAAAAGTAAGGCACACCTGAAGCCATCTTGATTGGAATAAAGTGGTAACACTTAAAACATTTAATTTGCAAAGGGAACAAAATGAAGGGGTTCATTTTGCCATTGAAATTATGATGACTGCTGCAGACAGAATAATTAGGGCACATTTTTAGTGACTTCTCAAATCCTCTTATATTTCATTAAAAAATTCTGACATGCAGACTGAAACATGCACTTTCAATACCAGCAGCAGACTTCCCTGGTGAGCAGTAGCTTTACTACAGTGATATAAATTATATAATGAGCAACTAGAGCGATAACATTCAGAATTTATGGCAAATGTGTGAGACACCCGAATGCCTTCTTGATGGAATCAAAGTAAAAAACTGAAAGCATTTCTTACTGAGACTGCAGTAAATGAGGAAATTAGGAAACTTCATAACAAATAAATCTTCCAAAATGTCCACTAGAGACAAAAGAGCCCAAATGTAGCACAAATTTCACCCAGATGTAGCCCACGTGTAGCCTAATGACAGAAGTGTGCAAAACACTTTTTATGTTTTGTGTTTTTGCAGTTTCATATAGTGCAGACTGGTCAGGTATTGGAGTGCTTTACTTAAGCATTGGTTACATCACACAAGGAGAAATTCATTCTGGTTGTAGACATGGGGAGATTAAGTGATTTCACCAGTATCACAGAATGTCAAGCTGAAGCAGAAACTCCAACCTGGTTCCCCAGTTGCAAAGTCTGCAGCTCTGGAAGTAACACCACATCCTCTCCCCTAAGTGCAATATTTAATCAAGTGGTCAACTGGATAAAAAACATAAAGATAACAAATAATTTAAAAGTGCTTTGTCACTATTTGAAAACTCAGAAAATATGTCCTCATTTTAGTTTTTAAGAGCACTAACCATAATTTTGATGCAAATAAGACCCTCTGATCTATGTAATTTCTAAAGGAAATGCTCTAGGTATTACAGTTCTGATTACATCAAGATGACGTCAGGCGTGCCACACTTTTGTAATAAATATACAATGTTAGCAATCTAGTTGTTCATTAGGATACTTTTGAGAGGCAGAGGCCAGGGGCACAGACTCAGAAAATTGACGGCAGAAAGGAGGGCGCAGAGGCAACAATTTGACCCCACTGAGCAGGCAGGAAGGGCAGAGGCAGCACAACAGACTATGGAGGGCAGTGAAAAGGGAGGGCATGGGCAACAAACCAACAATACAGGACAGGCAAGAGAGGCTGTGGCAATGTAATAGACCATTGTGGGCTGAAGGAAGAGGCAGTGGCAGTACAACAATACATGCCGAAAGACCCGATTCAGCCAGGAAACGCCCAATGTTTTTAAGCCCAAATGGGCTTTTTTTTTTATCTGTCTCCTGTCTACAATCTCCTCTTTTTCAATGTAAGTCAATGGGGAAAATCAATACCCCAGTTGTTTTTCAAAATCTCCCTCTTACCAAGTTCAAAATGTTAGCAAGTATGGTAGAATGGATCATGGAAGGCCGGAGGAATTGGGGTAGGGACATGGACTCGGATAACAGAGGACAGGAGGGACATGGAGAGGTGCACCAAACTGATATTACAGGGCAGACACCAGGGTTTGCACCAACACAATACACCACACAGGGCATGCGGGACGGGAGTGCATCACAACAATCCATAGAAAGCAATAGGGAGGGGTCAGGACCATGCGCATGGACAATAGAGAACAGAGTGGGAAAGAGGCAATGGCAGCTAGCTGACAATAATGGACAGACAGGAGAGAAAGCTGCAGCATAACGGACCATAAAGGGCAGGAGGGAGGTATCAGAGGCATTACAATGGAACAGACACGCCTGGAGGGAGGGAATAGGGGTCTGCACATGGAAAACAGAGGGCAGGGGGCAAGGGGGCAGGGGGCAAGGGGGCAGGGCAGGAGCAGCAAGCTGCTTATGGAGTCAGGCAGGATGGGCACTAGAAGCAAGACACACCATGGAGAGCAACAGTGAGACTATAATGGCAGACACACAGACCATGGAGGGAAGGTGGGAGGGGGTCAGGGGCAGCTAGTAGACCACTCAGGGAAGGTGGGAGGGGCCGTGGCAGCACAGAAGACCATGCATGGCAAGCAGGAGGGTTAGTGGCAGCACAATGGTCATGATGGTCAAGAAGGAGGGGGCAGGGGCATGCACAAAGGACCATGGAAGATAGAAGGGAGGGGTAGGAGCTGGGCACAGACAAGAGAGTTCAGGGGAAGGAGCCTCACAACAGACCATGCAGGGCAGGAAGGAGGAGCAGTTGGAGCACAACAGACCAGGAAGGACAGAAGGGTGTGGCAGTAAAATGGACCATGGAGGACAGGAGGAAGGGGATAGGGTCATGGAACCTGGACAGTCAGGGTGGAGGTGGCAGTGACAGGTTACAGTCATCTGACAATGCTAGGCAGGTGGGAGGGGAGTGGCAGCTCAACATAACACTCAGAGTAGATAGACGGGGCAGGTCCATGGAACATGGTGGGCAAAAAGGATGGAGCAGGGGCATGCACACAGACATCGGAGGGCAGGGGGGAGGAGAGTAGGGCAGCAGGCTAAGCACAGAGGCTAAGCAGGAGGTCAATGTGGGGCATAGAATTGGGCAATGGAGGACAGGAGGAGTGTACTGGGACATCATGCTAAATGGAGGGCAGTGGCAGCACATCAGACCATGCATGGCAGGAGGGAGGAGGCTTGTTCATGAATTCAGACAACAGAGGATAGGGAGAAGGTGGATGGGGCAGCAAGCTAACTGTTCAGAGAGGGTGGGAAGGCCAGTGGCAGAACAACGGCCACACAAGGCTGTAATAAGGGAGCAGGGACATGGACTTGGACAATGGATGGCTAGGAGGAGGGGAGTCAGGAGCAGCAAGCTTGGATGGGGGCAGCACAATGCCAGGCCAGGTCCTGCTTCCAACCCCTCACCATCCACTGTAATAGGCATCTTACTTAACGTTAAAAAAACTCGAAATTTGCGAAAAAAACTAAGATTACAGGGATGTTATAGTTAGACTCAGACTTCACTCATACACAACCAGTGAAATTCAGCAGTTATAGTGACCTGAGCTAACTATAACTTATGCCCCCGCAATGTACTGCTAATGACCTCAGACATTACATCATTTATGACATGGTCAGTTACATCACTCATGACATCACTCATGACATCACTCATGACATCACTCATGACATCTCAAATGAGCTGGGAACGGAATACAACTATAATTACTAGAACTTTATTTAGGGATAGTGTGTCTATATTAACACCCCTTTTTTTTCTTTTCTTTCATGTAAGAACCATTATAATACGCAACGTACCCAGCTCAATATGGCCGATAGCCTTTCACTTTAAAGTAATGTGTAGTCCATTGTTTATGTTGACGAACAGACAAGTATGGAGGTCACGGGGCAAGATATGCTGAAATGACATTGTGTGCATATGAACACTTGTTTTCTTTTCTTTATTGTATCAATTCCTGAATTTTTACATTGTGACCAGGCCAATATGGCCGCCAGCTTTTGGATTAAAGTAATATGTACTCCGTTGTTAATGTTGGCAACTGGAGGCATTTGTACATTTAAATAAGGAAGCTACAATGACGTCTTGTATCATTATCAAGGTTTGGATGAGCCGAAACACGTGGATCGCATCCTTTGCAGATTAAATACTTCCAAATTACAACCAGAGTGCTGATTCCTTCCTTGTAAAAGTGAGAGGAGATTATATACATATATATAAAATTCACTGAAAAACCCACAAGTTTCAGGGACGTTATAGTTAGAAATTAGCATTTAAAAAACCTTAGATATTCACTGAAAAAACCACAGGTTTCAGGGACTTTATAGTTACTCTGACATTTCACTCATTGAAAATCTGAGAAATTCAGCCATCATAAAACTATAACTCATGCCCCCGCAATGCACTTCTGATGATGTCACATATTACATCACTCATGACATGGTCAGTGACATCTCAAATGACATCACTGACGATATCACTGATGACATCATCCAGTGACTGTGAGTGTTTCTAAAAAGTTTAAGAAACGCGTTTTCGCCATGCAATTTCCCATAGGATCTGTTGTCGCAGCTACAGCCCGAACCGCTGAACGGAACGACACCAAATTTGGAAGAGAGGTAGTCCTCAGTTCAGACTCGTGCCTTTTGCATAAATGGTGTGAATCCATTCAGTAGTTCCTGAGAAAATTAGAGTTAAAAGTACATAAATATCTATGGCCGCGGAGGATCCGCACCGTACGCTCACCCTCCCCGAACCGAGCGCGCACCCTCCCGATCGCGCGCTGAATGCTAATTGGCTGTCGAGTGTCTCTCTACATTCGAAACCAGGAACTGTTGGTGGCCATTTTCTGCCTCGGTAAAAGCGAGGCTGAAGAAGCAAGGGGAAAAGTGTGTAAAACATGTAGGGGGCAGAGTGGAAATACTCTGACCCTCTAGAGGTGCTTAGGGGGTCCCAGAAGGACCCCCTGGGGCCCCCTTTTTAAAAAACAAAAACGGCAAAATGCGCGCACGGTGTGCGCATCCTATCGCGTTGGATGCACGGATTCTCTTGCGGTGGGTTCGCGGATCCAAGGGAAAAAAATGAAATTGTTGGGAGATAAAGTTTAAGCTTACGTGTTTTGTCCTTGAGTGGCTCTAAAAAGAGCCGTTGTGTTCATTGAGAGTTTTTGGTACTTATAAGTAAGTACCTATACAGAGTCTAAAGTTGTTGAGGAAGACTCTGTTTCCTTCATCAGTAAAGTGTACTCCATCTCTCCTATACATCTCTTGCATATGAAAACGCAGATTGTTATTGTAAATGGATCCCATTCTGTAGTCTCGGAGAAAAGCAGAAACAGATTTATTCACATGTTTCCTAGCTTTCTCAATCTGTGGACAAAAATGATCGGACCAGTTCCATTTCTGCCTTTGGCATATGTTAGAATACACAAAGGCCGTTTTAGGGAAAAGTGAAATCAGTTCTGCAAAGGTGTCCTTCATAAGCATTTCCAGACCTACCCCAGTCAAAGTGCCTAGTTCATTGCCACAACAGTGCACTATTATGAGGTCAGGGTGTTGGATTTGCATGAAGGATTTCACCAATGGCATCAATTGGTGCCACTTTAACCCTCTCTGTCCAATCCATTTAATGTCTACATTTGGCAAACCAAGGTCTTTGTGAATTCCTTTGTTTTCTGCATACCTTTGGCTCCAGAAAATGTAGCTGTGTCCCACAATCCACACTGTAAGCATCTTGTAAGGAGGTCTGGATGCACTCAGATGGTCTCTGTAAATGAAATGGCAGTTTAGAAAGTAAGATGTTTCTAAAATGGTGGCTAAGATGCAATTTTGAAAAAAGACAAGAAATCATTGGTTGTTTGACAACCTTCTACACTGAAAGGTAGGGTGCATATTTCTGTTTTTTAAACGCATAATCCTTATTGGTTAACAAAAACTGATTGTAAGGAACATTATATATGATAAGCTGATATGTTGAGAAGTCAAGCACACTTGCTGTCTTGATTAGCAACATTGTGTGTGCTGAACTTGTGACCTGTGTGCTCAGTACAGTGTTCCATGACCTGTTTCTATGGTAACGGGCAGAAGGCAGATTGGGGGAAGGGTTGAAGTTTATGTCATTTGGAAAGGGTTGAAATGTTTAACCAATAGAAATGTGTGTTTGCTTTTGAATTTATGTGGGAAGGAATGTGATTTGATGTTTACATGTATATGTGTGGAAAATGAGAGGGAAACTTTGCCATTCTTTGGTTCTGCTGACAGGTGCACAGTGCAGATATTCTGTATAAGAAAATCTGGTGTGTGACTGATATCTGGTATGTGACTGATATACTTCTTAATCTACAAAACATATTGAAAGGTGAGATATTTAATTGTGAGGGGATGTATGTAGCCTATTTTTATTTTAATCAGACTAATGTGTTTCTTCTGCTAAAGTGTAGGGAGTACTTTTTTTCTCTACAATCTTATTGACAGTGTGTGTGCATGTAGAAACCATTTTTGTGATAAGGATTTGTTTTTTCATGTGTTTGTAGACAGATGACTATGCAGTTTTTATATTTTGGTAGAATTAGAAACCAGTCATTGTTTATGAATTTGTGAAATGAGTTATGTTTCTGCACTAAAATGTAGTACTCCTTGTAGATGAAGAAACGTGTTTTGGTATAGTGCAAGGGATAGTGTTGTTTGTCTAGAATCACACAGAGAGCCTGTGTGCATTTTGGAACCACTGTGAGAGAAGCATTTAGTAACAACTTGTATTTGCTGACAGATAACTCTTTTAAAACCTGTCATGTTGTCAAGTTTTAGTAGCATTAGAAGGCAGTCTTTGCTTATGCATTGATTAAATGAGTCAGGCTTTGACACAAAAGTGCACTTTTGAAATATGCACATTGTGTACAGTTCCCTTACCACTTCCATAGTAGTAAATAAGTTTTGGTAAACTCCTAGGGATAGTGGTTGTTGTCTAGAATCACACTGTGAGTCTGTGTGCATTTGGGAACCAATGTGAGAGAAGCATTTGGTAACATTGTGTATTTGCTGACAGATAACTGTTTTAAAACCTGTCATGTTGTCAAGTTTTAGTAGCATTAGAAGCCAGTCTTTGCTTATGCGTTGATTATATGAGTCAGGCATTGACACTAAAGTGCAGTCGTGAAATATGTAGATTGTGTGCAGTTCCCTTACCACTTCCCCTGTAGTGAATGAGTTTTGGTAAACTCCTAGGGATAGTGGTGCTTGTCTAGAATCACACTGTGAGTCTGTGCATTTGGGAACCACTGTGAGAGAAGCGTTTGGTAACATCGTGTATTTGCTGACAGATAACTATTTTAAAACATGTCATGTTGTCAAGTTTTAGTAGCATTAGAAGATGTTTATGGCCTATGCTTTCATTAAATGAGTCAGGTATTGACACTAAAGTGTAGTCGTGAAATATGTAGATTGTGTGCAGTTCCCTTACCACTTCCACTGTAGTGAATGAGCTTTGGTAAACTCCTAGGGATAGTGGTGTTTGTGTAGAATCACACTGTGAGTGTGTGTGCATTTAGGAACGACTGTGAGAGAAGCATTTGGTAACATCGTGTATTTGCTGACAGATAACTATTTTAAAACCTGTCATGTTGTCAAGTTTTAGTAGCATTAGAAGCCAGTCATTGCTTATGCGTTGATTAAATGAGTCAGGCATTGACACTAAAGTGCAGTCGTGAAATATGTAGATTGTGTGCAGTTCCCTTACCACTTCCACAGTAGTGAATGAGTTTTGGTAAACTCCTAGGGATAGTGGTGCTTGTCTAGAATCACACTGTGAGTCTGTGCATTTGGGAACCACTGTGAGAGAAGCGTTTGGTAACATCGTGTATTTGCTGACAGATAACTATTTTAAAACATGTCATGTTGTCAAGTTTTAGTAGCATTAGAAGATGTTTATGGCCTATGCTTTCATTAAATGAGTCAGGTATTGACACTAAAGTGTAGTCGTGAAATATGTAGATTGTGTGCAGTTCCCTTACCACTTCCACTGTAGTGAATGAGCTTTGGTTAACTCCTAGGGATAGTGGTGTTTGTGTAGAATCACACTGTGAGTGTGTGTGCATTTAGGAACGACTGTGAGAGAAGCATTTGGTAACATCGTGTATTTGCTGACAGATAACTATTTTAAAACCTGTCATGTTGTCAAGTTTTAGTAGCATTAGAAGCCAGTCATTGCTTATGCGTTGATTAAATGAGTCAGGCATTGACACTAAAGTGCAGTCGTGAAATATGTAGATTGTGTGCAGTTCCCTTACCACTTCCACAGTAGTGAATGAGTTTTGGTAAAGTCCTAGGGATAGTGGTGCTTGTCTAGAATCACACTGTGAGTCTTTGTGCATTTGGGAACCACTGTGAGAGAAGTGTTTGGTAACATCATGTATTTGCTGACAGATAAGTGTTTCAAAACATGTCATGTTGTCAAGTTTTAGTAGCATTAGAAGACAGTTATGGCTTGTGCTTTCATTAAATGAGTCAGGTATTGACAGTAAAGTGTAGTCGTGAAATATGTAGATTGTGTGCAGTTCCCTTACCACTTCCACTGTAGTGAATGAGTTTTGGTAAACTCCTAGGGATAGTGGTTGTTGTCTAGAATCACACTGTGAGTCTGTGTGCATTTGGGAACCAGTGTGAGAGAAGCATTTGGTAACATTGTGTATTTGGTGGCAGATACCTATTTTAAAACCTGTCATGTTGTCAAGTTTTAGCAGCATTAGAAGCCAGTGTTTGCTTATGCATTGATAAAATGAGTCATGCTTTGACACTAAAGTGCAGTACCATGTAGTATTGTCGTCACGGCACCAGAACTGAAAATTTAAAAGTTTTACCCAGGCACTGTCCTAGAAGTAGTCTGTTGATTTAGTCAGTTTCTAAGTACTTATGTTGTGAACCATTCATTACCAAATAGACTGCTTCGAATGTCTATGCAGTATGCATGTAGTTCTCTAACCACCTACACAGTTGTTTTTCACACCTTCAATTCCTTAGTCAGTATCCATACACTTCCAGGAAGCACCCTGTCACCACCTTTGCAGTCCTCTAGTGACCCATTCAGCACCATGTACTAATCCATTCACTGTGCCAAAACCCAAACACTTATAAATTCACCAAGACAGTCTCTTTCCAGTATTCTAATGATTCAGTCACTGCCTAAGTATTCATGCACTGAGCCAGGCTTTAGCACATGGACTGCTTCAAACCCCTATGCACTATGCATGCAGTCTTCTAACCACCTAGACACTTGTCTTTTACACTTTCAATTCCCTAGTCAGTATCCATATAGTCCAGCAAACATCCTGTCACTTCCTTTGCACTCTTCTAGTGACCCATTCAGTACCAAGTACTAATTCATTCCCTGCGCCAAATGCCTACCACTTATAAATTCACCCAGGCACTCTCCTTGCTGTAGTCTAATCATTCAGTCAGTACCCAAGTACTCATGCAGTGAGCCAGGCCTTAGCACATGGACTGCTTTAAATGCCTATCCAGTATGCATTCAGTCCTCTAATCAGCTACACAGTTGTCTTTCACACCTTCAATTCCCCAGTTAGTATTCATACACTTCTAGCAAACACCCTGTTACTCACCCAGTGTGTCTCCTTTTAGTACTATAATCATTCAGTCAGTTAGCATGTAGTCTTTTAGTGAGGTAGGCTTTAGGGCATGAACTGCTTCAAAGTAGTATGCACTATGTATGTAGTGTGTTAACCATCGTCACACTTGTGGTTCAGGGCTATAGTTTCTTAGTCAGTTTTTATATAAAATGTGTTTGTACAGTAATGGAATACTGTAAATTTGAAAGTTATTAATATACATTTATTTGTGATTCTTTTTTGAAGATACTGTTTTTCAACGTTAAAATAGAGAAATTATGCCAGAAAAAAAAAGAAAAAGAAAAGAACAGAGAAAGGAGGATTATTTGAAGAAACATCAACCACAAGTATTGAATGAACAAGGTAATGTGGCTAAAAGGAAAAAATCTTCTGGTGAGATCACGAAGCAATTTATTAAAAATGTTTGTAGGAGCAAACAGAATGTAGATAATGCTGCAACTTCAGAGAATTTTTTAAGTAAGAAAAAAAATCAAAATAAGAGGAAAAGTAAAAAAGCAAATGTTCAGTCAAAGGAGATAAAGTATGGTAAAAGAAGACAAAATCAGTATAAGGAATTACGCAAAAAAATATTTTACAAGAGAGTAGTGCATAATTTGCTGAAAGATGTGAAGAAATATAAAAAGAGAGCTTCATTTTATAAAAAGAAGAAGCATATTGAAAGCATTGTGAAAAAGGCTTTTGAAGTAAAAAGGAAACTGTTTATTTTAGTGTTAAACAGAATTCGATCACTAGATAAACCAATATATGTATTGAAGGCCAAAAGTAGGAGGAAAAGAGTTATTAATAAAAAAAATGTTTGTGATGTTTTTTTGGGAGAATGGAAACACAGTTCTAGTTCAGAGCCTTTTTTAATGAAGAGAGTTATTCACTGAGTGAAAAATTATTGTATGCAGTTGACACCAGTGGTAGAGGTTATGAGGTTAGTGATGGTTGTCCAATGGAGAAAGAGAAAATGGTTGAAAGAAATGCAGAAGAAGTGATAGCTGATGCAGTTTTAGGGAGACGTGCTAAAAACCCTGTGTACACTTGGGATTGCAGTAGTGTTTGTAGTGTACGACAGGAATCTATTGAAAAATTATGTCGTTTTTTACGAGCCTATACTAAAAAAAGTGGAAAACAGAAGATTAAGCTGTTGCAAGGACTAGACCCTTGCAGAGTTAGAAAACATACTGGTTTGCAAGGTCATTCTCTGGCTTGTCTTTCTAGGTAAGTTTGTGAAAGTGTTTTTCACCGTTTCAGATTGCTGGCAGTACATAATAATAATAATAATAATACTGATATTTGTAGAGCGCGAACAGCTACCTCACGAGGAGGTGTCCCGGCGCTATAGACCGCTGGGGAACCCGTCCTGGCTATCCCTGTGAGATGGTCCCTTTCTGGGTATCTCCAAGGTGAAACCAGGCATCCCCAGTGTCTGTGGGGGGCCGTTGTAGAGATAAGGCAAGCTTAATGCCCAGAGTTGCCGAGTGTGTTCCTGGTTAGAGTAGGTACCGAGGCGAGAATTATTGAGTCCGTTTTGACCCTGGTCCACGACCCTGCCGCGTCGGGAATTGAACCCTGGTCCCTGGTCAATTCTCTGCTTACGGGTCTGCCGCCTCTAACCAGTGAGCCACACCTCTCCACCATCATACTCAAATGCGGAAGTTAGTGAGAAGGTTGTATTATGCAAAAAGTCCAGCACTAAAGTTAAGTGAGTTGAACAGTGCTCTTTTACGTGGGTCAGTTTCAGATGTGAAGCAGGTCTGTGAGGATATTGAGTTTTGTTACTTTGGGCCTCAGCAAGAGAGTGAAGAAACTGACACATTAGTAGAACAAAATGTTGAAGACAATGTAGATCTTGTAATTACAGAAAAATTTGAGGATGAAATCACAAAGTTTAAGGTAATTTCAGGTGAAAGACCAAATGTTTCTTGTATTTGTTGCCGGCGAAGTCACTATAAAAATCAGACTAGGGGTGTCAATCTGTATTTAAAAAGTGAAATAGGAGATAATGATAAGTGGATGGAATTTGCAACTTATTTGTTGGTAGAGGATTGATTTGATTTGGGATGTGAGCAGCGTATTTGCAAATATTGTTATAACAAATTAGATGAGAATAAAATGCCTGCTAGAGCTGTTCATAATAATCTAGAGTTGGTTGCTATTCCTCCAGAGCTGATAGATTTAAATACGTATGAGTCTATTCTGATACAATCTGTTCACCCATTTCAGGCTATTGTTCGTATGGAGCCCAAAACAAGTAAATTACCTCCATCAGAGTTGCAAAGAGGATTGAAAGTAGGGGTGGGCGGAATTTGCGGAATTAACCTCCGCAAATTATCGCGAGAATGCAGAAAATCTCCGCAAACACGCCGGAAATATCGCGAAGATGCGGAAGTTTTTTGCCGCCTGTTCGCGGTATTTTTTGCGTGTTCGCGGGTCGCCAACTTACCCATGCGGTCGCTCACGGGCGCGGCCATCTTGTTTTCACTTGTCCCGCCCTCTGGCGTTGTTTACTTCCTGTTCCGGGTCGCGCAATGCATGTTCGCGGTCGATATTTCCTGTTCGCGATCGCTTTTACTTGATCGCGTTGCTTTTTGCTTGCTCAGGGAGAAAATATCGCGCGAACTTGTGCACGTGGTCGCAACGGGCGCGGCCATCTTGTTTTCCACTCTATTGCATGGTTCTGGGGCCTGATTTTCAATCCTCCCTAAATCTTTTCAATCCTTTGTTTATAGCCACTTTTTTTGGATCTTTATTACTTATTATTTCTCTAACTATTTTCCTGCCTCTATATTTTTGTTTTTTGTGTACTTTTTTTTTGTTTTTTAGCTACTTTTTCTCTTTGTATTGCCCGCTATTTATTTCCTTTACTCCTTTATTTATTTTACCTTTTCTTTCCCGCCCCGTCCCCAGAACCATGTCCAAGGGCAGGGCTGTTCGCCGGCGCAGCCAGAGCCGCGACCGCCTTCCGTGCGGAAGGCGGCGCCCACAAGGGGTGCATGCACGGGCCTTATTTGGGGAGGCGGAGTTGGCTGCACTAATTTTCTTTGTGCAGCGCCACCTCCCCTCAACCCTGGCAGCAGGTGGCAGGCCTGGGTCCGGGTACGGCCTCCGGGAGCGTCGGCAGCGGTGGGGGAAGGTGCGCCGGGCAGTGTCGCGCATCTCTGGGGTCCGGCGCACCCAGGCACAGCTGACGCACCGGTGGTCCGACATCCTGGACCGTGAGCAGGACCTGCTGGACCTGCTAGGAGTGGAGGTCCCGGGGCTTGGTGAGTACCTATTTAATTATTACAACTTTGTGTCTGTTCTTCTGCTCTATGTTATATATTGCGAATATCTTTTTTTCCTTCCAACCAGCTAGAATGTTGCTGCTTGCAATACATTCCAGGTTAATAACGTTTAAAAGTCTTCTGTGATTATGACACAGGTGCTCTTCTGCGCTACTACTAATCTTACTTGTTTGCAGCTTTGCGTTTGCGCTTGCTTAGCGTGATTCTTTACGAGTTTATTTTAGAGAAATTAAGTTACGTAATGCTACAGTGACTCACGTCCACTCCTTACTTTGTCCTGTCACTAATAGATAGGGGCGGATTGATACATAGGTTTAGGTACTTTGTATGAGCTTCTAATTGGTTAGTGGTATGCGTGATGCCCCCCTCACTCAGTTACGTGACGTGCTGCTAGTACGCCAGTCTTTAGAACCTTTCTAGTTTGTTCAATGAGTGGAGGTAGGCTTTGCAGTTACTTAGCAGTAGCAGATCAGCATCAATCAAACCAAAATTTGGTGTATACAAAAAATGTAGTCATGTTCATGTGTCCTCCATGATTGGATCATACACATTGTTGAGGAATACAGTCGAAATGCATACTTAATGTACAATTGGCATGCCTGGAATAGGTGGGCTAGGTTGGGTGGTACGTTGTACTAATACTTAGGCTTACTTGTAACTTAGTTTTCTGGAATCAGAATGGAAGAATGGATTACTGTTGATAAATAGTAACTTAAGTAGTCGAACTGCGAATCCCCCGATATTACATGTTGACCAGATGAGATCGGTCAATGTAGTTATTGCAATTGTTTACATAAGTGTTTTTTGACCGTTGTTGAAAAATATTGTATTTGCTTAAGTTGACACCATCCATCAATGTTTGTCTCTTTCTTATATCTTTCCTGTTCATCAGCACCCAGGGGCAGACGGGCAGGGACTGGGCAGTCGGCGGGACAGGAACACCACGAGGAGGACACCGCTGAGGGCTCCTCTGCTGGCCCCAGTAAGTCTTCTTGTTTTTAATAATATTTCTTATTCCATAACTTTTACTGCCCCATTTCTCCCGAACTATAGTGTGTTTCCAAATGCTATTTTTTTACCACCAATTATCCTTCGATCTGTACGGTTTCAAAAAGCTTATCCCTGCCTCCGCTATGATGACTGAGTACTACTACATACTATCAGTCTGTCTGTCTGTACTGTAGTAGCTAGTCTTGCCCAGTTGGCCAGTGCCACTCTTTGTGAAAGGTTGTAATATAAAACTCATATTCACCAGTAGCTCATACAATCCGTTGGGTCGTTGTCTTGTACTACTTTTTACTCTTGTTGATGTTTAGGCTTTGAAAATTCACAGCAACAGCCCTACCAGATTTCTTAATATTTTGATATGATACCCTATAGGACATACAACTGTTGTAGGGATCTTGCACATACATTTGCACCAGAAAATAGGATGTTGGTGATGGTAGGTTGGACCTTCCTTGCACACCTCAATCAGAAATTCCGCACCCACCACAATTCCACTGCTTGACTATAGTACTGTCTTGTCATACCTATTAGGTCTCGGAACCCTCCCCCCAAGATAACCAACAAGTAGACAACCCAGAACATTAACACACCCAACCTCTGTCGTGGAAGCAATTCACATGCACACCCTTACTTTAATTTGCTCAATCGTGTAAGTTAGTCCACTCCACACCAAATACCACAAAGTCTATGTAAGTTTAAAATTTTTATTTCGATTTGAGAAGGTCTGTACACTGTTTTCTTAGCAGCACCAACCGGCAAATCAATAACATTAAAACAATATACATTGTTACACTTATACAGTTGGGAATTAAATCATGATAACTGAAGTGGTGGAAGGCAGCACCACCATCCCATAGCAATTTAGTTTATATACATTTATAAATGAAGATGTGAGTGAAGGGACGCCTCACCTCAGAAGAACCTAGTACTGGTAGTTGGTGCATCGTTCAGAAGCTCTGGTTCGTAGAAGCGAATCTTGCGTCTGTAATGCGAAAAAAGAAATGGTGTGCGTTAGTATATTGCAACTTGCAAGCATTTCTCAGCCGTGCCAAAAAGTGTAGCATCTATGGATAAGCAATATGGACTAACAGTAACAGTAGTACACCAGTTCTTCCTAAAAAAGTGGCTTGTTAATGTTTGTTGACCGCCTGTACGCAGCGCGTAGACTAGACAGTAGCAGTGTGAGGCAGGTCATGTGGGCTCAAAGGTGTCTTAAGAAGCTGCAAGGTAAAGGTAACGTCACATGTGCATGGCTAGGGCTAATCAAGCAAATGCTACAATGATCATATAACTTAGTGTCTACTCTACTACTACCTGATTTGTACTAGTGATTTATGTTAGTATTAACTCATTTTTCAACCTTGCTACTGATCAATAGGGGGGAGGTGTATATGTTGCCTAATAAATGTGTAATGTTTTCTAGGCGCACTACCGACCACCATTGCTGGGGCCAGCGAAGGCGACGCAGAGGGCGAGGATGCGGCAGTTGCAGATAGCAACGGAGGGGGAGTGGCAGCACCAGTGGCAGGCGGTGGTAAGTTAGATTCATAATCTTTAACTATTGTTGAACTTGACAGCACACTCACTGCAAAGGTGTACTGTATGTATATGTATACTGTAAAGTTGTGAATTAGGGCCCCATTAGGATGGTGGGCGTATTGCCCCCGCCGGGCTGGCTGGAATTCACTGCCGTCACAGCAGGGGCAAACCTCCCGCCATCCCTGTAGAAAATATTCAGACATGTCTAGGCGGAAAAGGGTTCAATATGGCGGTGGTGTCTCTCTCACCACACCGGCAGCCATATAATCTGCATTTTGGAATGCCTTTGCGTGGCGGCATTACCGTCCGCCACGGAAAGGCATGCACACATTGCAGAGTATGCTTGGGGGCCCCCATGGAGGGTACCTACCGATGCTATGGTACCCCCCCGACTTTCAAAGCAAAACGTGACAGGCTCCGTGCGAGGCCCGTCATGTTGTGCTTGGAAAAGCAGCACAACATTTTAGCATTGCTTTCAGCAAAGCCAACCAGAATTTAAATTTAAAATAACAGGGTGCGCCCGCCACTGTGCCGGGCGCATCATCCTAATTAATTGTCCCCACGGGACCCCCACCCTTTTTTAGCAGTCGGATGGCGGGCGGACAAAGTCCGCCCGCTATCCGATGTCGTAAGTAAGTATGAGTTCTTGGGGACGTTTGAAGAGTGAACTAGAAGACTAGAATTCCCTTTAATTGGTATAGGACTAGGAGCCAGAGTATTGAGTAACCAATGGCCTCATCTATCTGATTTCAACTCCGCTTTGAAAGTTTTATGGAGAAGAGCACCTGGTGCACTGTTCAACTAAAAAGTGGAAGACAGGTGGAAGGAAGAAGGACGGGCGACATTTAAAATGTTATGTACTACTGTGCTTTATTTTATAGTGCTACTCTACCATGCCACTATGTGTGTAAATAATTACCTTGTCCTACTGTTTTATTAAGACTATATTTTACAATTGTCTTGTTTTTTTCTTTTTGATACACAGCTACTCCGAAAATCAACCGGAAGGAGTTGGCCGCCAAGGCACGGCGCCGGAAGCTGGAGGCAATCCAGCATGAATGCCGGCGGCTGGTGGTCCTAGCCGAGGAGGAGGAGGAGACTGCAGCAGCAATTCAAGCCTCCTCCAGTGCCCCGGGCCCCAGCCACCGCCCTCCAGCGGTACGGCGCCACCGTCTGGCGGCTGCCCGCCGCCACCGTGCCATCTCCGGTGCCCCCCCCCACTGTGGCTGCAACTGCCGCGGCCTTAGACGCCGCGTCGCCCATTTAGAGGACCAGATTCGTGTCCTCCTCCAGTCCCGCCCCACCAGTTAGTCCCTGTCACTGCCCCTTTTTTAATTCCTGTTCGTTCTTCACTCGTTTGGGCGTTCTCTATTTCTATGGACAGTCGTTGGGGTTAGGGAGGTGGGTGGGTTAGCTTTGTGGGTTTAGTTTATTTGTTAGGGTCAATTAAATATATTTTTCTATGTTACATGCAATGTTGTTAATGTTTTGTAGGTGGGGTAACTGTTTTACATCACACTGTTTCTTTGCTGGTGCATGGCCGCCCATAGCGTGTGTTTGATTTCAATAATTTGCTGACTGTATAAGACACAAACAGATAGATGCGACACACCTCACTCATTGACTGGTCCTACTATGCATTCTTTGGAGTGGTGTTTGAAACTGACATCATTGACAACATGTCCATTATTGATTCTGCCTCCCCCAAACTTCTCTCTTACCGGTGCTTGATGTTTATGTCCAACTGTGGCACAGCACTGGCTGCATGGTGAAGATGGTTTCCTTTTTCATACATGCCATGATTGGGGTGGTGGTGGTAGTATAGTAGTAGTAGTATACACTGGCAGGGTGGCAGCATTTCCAAAAAAAGAAAAGGAGATAGTCAATCGCCTTTGAGAGACTGTTAGAGGAGTAGTTGAATGAAGTACATCACAGAATTTACCGAGCAACAATTATATGCTCAAATATTTGACAAAAAAACTGAATGCTGGTTATTATGAGGATAGCCTACTAGACAGAGTTACAAACTATAGTTTTGTCGTCTTGGCTATGCCTACAGTCTAACAGTTAGTGCTGTATATGAGGAATGACAACAAACAAATCCAATCAATGCCGGCAATTCATGCTGAGGTATATGTTCCTTTGTTAAATAAAATAACCTGTGAAATATCCTACTCATGGGTGGGCAAGCAGAAGAAGATCATCGCTCTGCATTGAAATTGAAGTAGTGTTGCTTTCACCACATCCGCCCCAGCAAGTGTGTGATTAAGTATTGGTGTACATTTAATTTAGTTACACCTCGACAATAAGTCACACAGCCCGGGGGAAGAGGGTTAGGGTCCGTTGATTGGATGGGAAGGGGGATTTTGGGAAAGGTTTGACATAGAAAAACAGTATGCATACATAGACAAACAAACGACAATCATTGAAGACTACCATACCATATCCATTCCATATGTTAAGGTATAAAAAAGGAAATGCATGCATGATGAGACCCGGATTACATACACTTCTATTTCTTGTTCTGTTCCGGCCTTAATACTTTAACAGATAGCAAATAGAAATTTAAAATATTGGTAGTGAAGAATCGTAAACACAGAGCAAACGTAATGATGATTGATAATAACAACTCCAAGAACACACTGTTGTAAAGAATGTATACAAGATATTAATCAAATTATTTAAAAGAAGGGAAAAGTGGATACTGTTACTGTCTTATCCTGGTCAAAAATGTGGACTGGTTTTTTGCATCTCGGCATTCCTCTTGCTCCTCTCGTCCATCAATCTTGGGTGTGTCGCCTCACCACTCGCCACTGCCCGGCTGGAATAAAAAGGTGATTGATTGGTAAGGTAATTAATATGCATTGTAATGTTTTACAAAGTTTTGGACAAGGCCCGGCCTGTAATTTTAGATTGAAAACCAAAGGGGATATTCAGAAAGAAAGTGAAAACAAATGCACAAGTGATGGTGTAGTGCAACAAGAACACTTTCCGAGGTGGCATGTATGCATATGCATCATCTCTACTGTAGTCTGTTTCCAGCATAGACCTTCAACAGTAACAGGAGAGATCAGGCCCACAGTGCTTACCATTAGCACATCCTACGTTAACACTTTAGAGTCCTTTTTTTTTTTCTCTCAAAGAGTTGGACAAACGCAAAGCACATTATCCATTCCAGACATAGCATTTTACAGTTAAAGTTAGTAAAATCAATGCACTGCAGTCATCCCACTGCTACACTCTATTCAACTTCTACACAGACATTTGGGTGTGCTGTGGTTGTGGTTCACGTGTTTACCTTTAGGCTTTTCTGTTTTATGCCACTCATGAAACATCCTCCTGACTTCATCATCAGCTCTGATACTTCTACTGACTGAAGATCGGCCTGCAGTACAAGTGTAATTTTTATAACACAACAAGAGTAGAAATATAAATATTACTGACTTGAGTCATTCTTTATTGTGTACAGAAAGATAGATTAACACTAGTACACTTTGACATCACTTTGTGCACAACAAACAACGCAAACACAAAGACCAATAGCTCAGAGTCAGGTGTCCAATGCATGCCATTAATTATCATCATTTATTACCTGTTACTTCTCATCTTAAGTTAATGGGCCGTCTCTTTCGCCATCATCATGACGGACGGTGCTGTTAAGTCACAGTCATTTGCATTGCGCAGATTGAGTGAGTCCCCTTCCTGTATTGAATTAAAAGCAATGTATCACCAAGATGCAGGAGAAGTACACATTTCTTGTTTGCCAGAAGAGGAAAATTAGTAATTACTAGTGTGTTCTGTAGAAAGTTGATTAGTGGCAGTGCACAATTACATCAATTCATGCGCAACACACCACAAAATCTACATCATTCAGTCTGCTATTCTGCGGCCAATGCATGGCATCAATCATTACCTGTTGCATCTCATCTCGTTAACGCTGCAGGCCGTCTCTTTCGCCATCATCATGATGGACGGTGCTGTTAAGTCACAGTCATTTGCATTGCGCAGATTGAGTGAGTCCCCTTCCTGTATTGAATTAAAAGCAATGTATCACCAAGATGCAGGAGAAGTACACATTTCTTGTTTGCCAGAAGAGGAAAATTAGTGTGTTCTGTAGAATGTTGATTAGTGGCAGTGCACAATTACATCAATTCATTCATGCGCAACACACACAACAAAATCTACATCACTCAGTCTGCTTTTCTGCGGACAATGCATGGCATCAATCATTACCTGTTGCATCTTATTTTCAGTTAATGGCCAGTCTCTCTCGGCTCTGAAGGAGGATAGCTATAGAAGTCATCAGATTCATAGTCCACTTGTTTTGGAAGGACGAGGAAAGTTTGAATTTGTTGTTACCATCATCCAATCATCATTCATGAGGGAAATGGATTTGACCAGGAGATGCAGTATGATCGAGCGGAGGAGCTGGATTCTGAGGACTGTAGTGTCAAATGGCAGACACCTGAAACTTGTATCTTAAATTAGAAGATTAGAAGACGGTGATAATGCATTGGTTGCGATTCACAAGTTTATAACCGGAACAACAGACACAAACAAAGGGGGAAAAAAGGGAGGAAGACAGTGAGTGCGAGCCTAATTGTCAGGGAAGTATAGCTCGTCCTCAAACTCTGGGGGATCTTCCAGTAGTAGGTAATCATCTGACACAATACTTCCGTCACCTGAGCCGCTGTCCTCATCTTCCTCTGTTGATTCATGCATTGTGTAATTCGGTGGTATGAAGTGCTGATTCATTTTGATCATTGTTAACCTCTCCACGTTTTTGGGAGATAGACTGGTCCTTCTCAAGGTTACAATGGAACCTGCAGCACTGAAAACACGTTCGGAAGAGACACTTGCGACAGGGCAAGCCAGATAGCTTATCGCCAGCCTGCTGAGCTGTGGCCATTCAGACCTTTTCCTATGCCAATACTGCACTGGGTTTTGATCAACGTACACCTCTGTTGGGTCGTCCAGATAGGCCTGGACCATCCGCTCAATGTTCAGGGTTGCTGCTGGTAAGCTTTTGTGCTGTTTTTTCTGTGCATCAGCACTGTGCTTAAGGCCCATCTTTACATACCAATCTGATAATGATTGTACTCGGCCGAATGATCCAGTTATTGTTTTTGTAGTCGATGGTGATGGTGAGTGTTGCGATTGTGAGCCAACCGCACTGCCCTCAGCCGACGAAGTTGCACTTGATTCTGCATGGCCTGCTTCAGTATCAGTACTTGTTGTGGGTTGATGTGGCGGGCTTTTAATTAGCAGCCCTTCGTTTTCAAACTTGATGGCTGCTTCAGCTATACAACTTTTGTAGCGGGCAACATCAGTGTCGGAAAAAGAACGGAATAGTCCTAATTTTGCACGTGGATCCAGAATTGTGGCACAAATGTAATGTTCTTGTGACAAAATTTTATTTTGTATCCTTACATTTTCTGATAAGCGCCTGGATAAGCTCTCCACCAAGTCATGGGCTTGCCTTCTGTCCTCTACACCTTTGTAGGATTCAGACACATTATTCAGCTCATGCTCTAGCATTTGCAACAATGAGATAGCTTGGCCCATTGTACAGTCCTCCTTGCTGACTTCACGTGTGAAGACCTCAAAAGGAGACAGCATCTCAGTGAGGCATTGAATTAGGGTCCATTGCTCCCTCTGAAGGGTCATGCCTTTAACACTAGCATCACTGCTTCTGTACCAGACATAATCATTGAGTGACCTGTGCTGTTCGTACAGACGATCAAGCATGTAATACGTTGAGTTCCAACGTGTTGCCACCTCCTGGATGAGTGCCTTGACTGGCATCCTACGGTCACGTTGGATGATCCTCAGCTGCTTCCGAGCTTTAAAAGAATGGCTGAAATGAGTTCATATTCTTCGGCAGATGGACAGTAAATTGCTTACTATGGGTTCTTTTTTCAGAAAGTCTTGCACTATAATGTTTATGCAGTGTGCCAAACACGGAACCCTGAAATAGGAACCAAGTTCCATGGCCTTAAGTACATTACTGCCATTGTCTGTGGCAACAAAACCAATACCAAGCCCTCTGGGCTGCAGCCATTCCAAAACCTTGGTGCGAAACTCTTCTAAAATGTTTTCAGCCGTATGAGATTTCTCCATGGCGAACATGGCTACAGTTGCATGTTTCCGAGTACCTTCAAAAATCGCAGCTGTGTCAACAACACCTCGTGCAGATAGTTGATCTTTAACCCCCACAAAAGAGATCCAGTGTGCAGTGATACACATGTAATCTGTGGCTTGGCAACTGGTCCACATGTCTGTTGTCAGGTGGATATTGTGCACAGCACTCTTCTGCAAAGCTTGTCCAACCAATTCCAGGACATCATGATGTAGTGCCGGAACAGCAATTCTTGCGAAATAGGACCGGCTTGGAACTTTCCATTTCGGGCAGATGGCAGACACAAATTCAAGGAAACCCACCCCTTCCACAAATGAAAAAGGAAGAAGGTCCAGCGCTAACATTTTAGCCAGCTTCGCATTGTACAATCGTGCCGTTGGGTGGTTGCGTTGGAACTGCCCCTCCAACCTAAACATGCTGTCAATGGTAGGCTGGCTTACTTTCCTTAGTGGTGCCATTAACCCACTAAGGCTCAACGACACAGATTGTCTCATTGAGGTACTCGCCGGTCGCCTTGGTGTCTCACCCACACTCTGAGTATGGCTCTTACTGCGGTGCCACTCTGATGTTACTGAGGAGGATGTGGGCGTTACCACTGCAGTGACTGCACTACTGGAGACAAGGCTAGAAATGCCTCCCTGTTCTTCACCTGCCACCACAATAATATCGCTCCCTGATTCCTGACCAACTTCAAAGGGTTTAGTTTTCCTACTTTCTTTTAACTTAAGTAGGTGATCCTCCCACACAATAGTGTGGTGTATTCTGAGATGACTTGCTTGTCCTCCGGTACCATAGTTTGTACCAAGCTTACCACGCCGAACACCTTGCCGACAAATTGCGCATATAGCAACGTTCTCCTCCTTGGCGCTAACAGAAAAGAAGTCCCAAACTGGGGAGGAGAACTTTCTGGCACTGCTGGATGTGCCACTTTCAACACCAGATGAACTTGAGGGGGTGCTTGAAAATATGTGACCCTGTCCACCTACACTGTGACTTTTACTACCACTTCCTACTGAGGTGGTTGAGCTGGATGTAGGTCCCTGCCGGGCCTTGGAAAATATGGCAGCTGGAGGTAGTGGTGGTGTAACCTGTGTTGGTGAGATCAGTGCTACATCCCGCTCAGTAGCAGCCTTTCTGGATAGGGTTAGAATGTCGGTCTCCAATCCCTTTGGGGCGGGAGTAATGTGCGTGATGACTGGCTCGTCTTCATCAACATCATCACCCCCCTCTTCTACATCTACCTCCATAACTCTAAGTTTTTCTGGGACCTTCCTTTTCAGAAGCAATGTCTTGTGGCGTGCTTCACTCTCAGACCGAGCTGGTGGGACCCAAGTGTCATCACGATCATCAGAAGCGGGGCTTGAAGAAGAAGATGATGGACTAAGCCTCCTTTTCCTTGCTGGTGGTCTGGAAGACAATAGATGTTCTGAAACAGTGGTTTGACTTCGCTCCGCTTTGTCTGCAGGAAGCTCGATTTCCTGAAATGCCCCTACGTCAGGAGCAACAACTACTATGGTGGGCTGTTGTGGCGGCTGCTGCTGTTCTGGTTGCGGCGGCTGCTGCTGTTCTGGTTGCGGCGGCTGCTGCTGCTGTTCTGGTTGCGGCGGCTGCTGCTGCTGCTGTTCTGGTTGCGGCGGCTGCTGCTGTTCTGGTTGCGGCGGCTGCTGCTGCTGCTGTTCTGGTTGCGGCGGCTGCTGCTGCTGTTCTGGTTGCGGCGGCTGCTGCTGCTGTTCTGGTTGTGGCGGCTGCTGCTGCTGTTCTGGTTGCGGCGGCTGCTGCTGCTGTTCTTGTTGCGGCGGCTGCTGCTGCTGTTCTTGTTGCGGCGGCTGCTGCTGCTGTTCTTGTTGCGGCGGCTGCTGCTGCTGTTCTTGTTGCGGCGGCTGCACACTGATCTGCTGAGTTTGCGCCTGCGTTGAACTTGATTGTGTACTACTTTGCGGTAATGACATTTCTTCAACATCGCTGCCCGTTAGTAGACTGGCTACCTCTGCGACAGTAAAGCCCTTGGGCCTAGGTTGGTGGGGTTGCTGGACCGCTGTGCTGCTCCCAGCTTGGTTCCCGGACAACGCTTTGGTGCCAAAAAAAACCTTGGCCGGCACACCACCAGTCGTGGTTAATGGCACTTTCTTTTTCTGTTCCTTCTTCTCACCAGCAACTTTCTTGGTACTGGACCTGGTACCTTTCTTTGGGGCCATCTTATTCCGATGTCAGGCAGGAGGCAGATGCACAACAAGTTCTGGTCACACGTGGGCGTGATGCGCAGCAGGACTTCTGTCTGGCTGGCAGTACAACGGGTAGCCAGGTGATGCCGATGACACCTCCTACTCTGTCTTTTGTGCACCTAAAAGCAAAGAAGACAGGAGAAGAACATCAGTGAAATGTTGCATTTGTTTTTGTGGTTCAGTTACTTAGTACTGTACTAGTGCAAACAAAAGATAGTCTAGCCATTTATGAATTTTTTTTAACTAGAGCTATGTTATACTACTAGTACTGTGTACAGCCACACTACACTCTCAGGAAGGTGATGTCTAAAAATTCAACAGATCACATAGAAAACACTTGATCAATAAAGCTGTGGCTACCTGCTCTGGTAGCAGTGGATGAAAGCAGGCCTGCTGGCAGACAAGGCCAGGCAAGCTTGCAGGCCTAGGCCTCAAAATGGCCACCAGCCACATGGCGAGCCCCAACAACATCAGCAAGGCCACCCCAAAAAACACACTTCCCCAACTCAATCCAATGCCATCCATGCCCTAAATGATGTCTAAATTCAACAGAGCACACAGAAAACAGTAGATTACTAAAGCTGTGGCTACCTGCTCTGGTAGCAGTGGATGAAAGCAGGCCTGCTGGCAGACAAGGCCAGGCAAGCTTGCAGGCCTAGGCCTCAAAATGGCCACCAGCCACATGGCCAGGCCCAACAACATCAGCAAGGCCACCCCAAAAAACACACTTCCCCAACTCAATCCAATGCCATCCATGCCCAAAATGATGTCTAAATTCAACAGAGCACACAGAAAACAGTAGATTACTAAAGCTGTGGCTACCTGCTCTGGTAGCAGTGGATGAAAGCAGGCCTGTCGGCAGACAAGGCCAGGCAAGCTTGCAGGCCTAGGCCTCAAAATGGCCACCAGCCACATGGCGAGCCCCAACAACATCAGCAAGGCCACCCCAAAAAACACACTTCCCCAACTCAATCCAATGCCATCCATGCCCTAAATGATGTCTAAATTCAACAGAGCACACAGAAAACAGTAGATTACTAAAGCTGTGGCTACCTGCTCTGGTAGCAGTGGATGAAAGCAGGCCTGCTGGCAGACAAGGCCAGGCAAGCTTGCAGGCCTAGGCCTCAAAATGGCCACCAGCCACATGGCCAGGCCCAACAACATCAGCAAGGCCACCCCAAAAAACACACTTCCCCAACTCAATCCAATACCATCCATGCCCAAAATGATGTCTAAATTCAACAGAGCACACAGAAAACAGTAGATTACTAAAGCTGTGGCTACCTGCTCTGGTAGCAGTGGATGAAAGCAGGCCTGTTGGCAGACAAGGCCAGGCAAGCTTGCAGGCCTAGGCCTCAAAATGGCCACCAGCCACATGGCGAGCCCCAACAACATCAGCAAGGCCACCCCAAAAAACACACTTCCCCAACTCAATCCAATGCCATCCATGCCCTAAATGATGTCTAAATTCAACAGAGCACACAGAAAACAGTTGATTACTAAAGCTGTGGCTACCTGCTCTGGTAGCAGTGGATGAAAGCAGGCCTGCTGGCAGACAAGGCCAGGCAAGCTTGCAGGCCTAGGCCTCAAAATGGCCACCAGCCACATGGCCAGGCCCAACAACATCAGCAAGGCCACCCCAAAAAACACACTTCCCCAACTCAATCCAATGCCATCCATGCCCAAAATGATGTCTAAATTCAACAGAGCACACAGAAAACAGTAGATTACTAAAGCTGTGGCTACCTGCTCTGGTAACAGTGGGTGAAAGCAGGCCTGTTGGCAGACAAGGCCAGGCAAGCTTGCAGGCCTAGGCCTCAAAATGGCCACCAGCCACATGGCGAGCCCCAACAACATCAGCAAGGCCACCCCAAAATACACTCTTCCCCAACACAATCCAATGCCATCCATGCCCTAAATGATGTCTAAATTCAACAGAGCACACAGAAAACAGTAGATTACTAAAGCTGTGGCTACCTGCTCTGGTAGCAGTGGATGAAAGCAGGCCTGCTGGCAGACAAGGCCAGGCAAGCTTGCAGGCCTAGGCCTCAAAATGGCCACCAGCCACATGTCCAGGCCCAACAACATCAGCAAGGCCACCCCAAAAAACACACTTCCCCAACTCAATCCAATGCCATCCATGCCCTAAATGTGATTGAAAATGAAATATATTCAAAAAACAAAAGGAACAGTTGCTTCATCATGCACACACACACCCATGAGGCCATGCCCATGGCTAGCTCGGGCCTACTACTACAACCCACAAAATTAAAATAAATTTAAAAAAAAAAAGGAATGATGATAATTAATTATCAAAAATAAATTGTAGTTACACAACAACTGCAATGCCCACAATCAAACACAACAACCACTTACTTGTAAAATATCCTATTCCAAAAATCCTGAAATCCAATTGCAATGATGCAGCAGACAAAAAGAGTGATCTTTCCATCTCCAAATCCAAAGGCAGATTGAGCAGGAGATGGACAAAGCACTGGGAGGAGCCTGCTGGACAGGAACAGGAAGTTGGAGAATCTGTGTCACTTCCTCCCTCTCTCCACCTTGTAAAAAAAAAATGACTCCTTGCACAAAAAAGGAAAGCCAAATGTGAATGTAAGGAGTTCTTTTCATCCAAAATCAGTATTTGCAGATGGTTTCATGCTGCTAGAGCCGATATTCCTCTCCAAATTGTAAATTTTACGTTGTTGAGTTCTCCAGCTTCACATTACTTCCGCCGGCGTGTCGAAAACGATATGATCGCGTTCTCTTCTTTGTCCCTGTCGCGTTGGATATGACGTGTTCGCGGTCTCTTTCTCCTGTTCGCGTTCGATTTCATGTGCCCGCGTCCTCATTCTCTGGCTCGCGATGTAGAATGACATGTTCGAGATCTCAATCTTCTCATACTCGCGCGGTGCATGATCGCGAGAAGAAAGACGTGATCGCGCGACAAATGACGTGAACGCGTGAAAAATGACTTGAATGAGTTCGCGAGACAGCGCAAAATGGCTACCAAAATCCAACATCTCGTGGAGAACGCGACCGGGTCAAGAAAACTTGTCGGAGAACGCAGGGATTCAGGTAAGGCGATCGCGCGCGCGCGAGAATGTATTGTTTTACAGCCCGAGCAAGAAAAAAATTATCGCTAAGCTGCGGAATGCGGAAATTTTGACATTTTCGCGCTTTCCGCGGAACGCGAGAATGCCAAAATATCGCAATTTCCGCGAACGGAACGGAATTTTGGCCCAGGCCTAATTGAAAGGAGGAGTTGTGTATTTACCATTAGATTTAAGGAAACATATTGAAACTATTGGTGTAGATCATGCAGAAAATGAGCCACTAGTCATTCTAGTTAATGGTGTTCCTACTAAGAACAAGAAAATCTGGCAAGAGTTAGTGGATGTTAGAAAAGTGCAAAAGGCATCATTGTATCTGTTAAAAAATAATGAGTACTATAGAAATGTGTTTGTTGGAGAAGAAGAAATAGATTTAGCAGAAGATAGTGAAACATTAAGTGGACAAATTGAAAAAGTGGACATGTTCAGATGTGAAGAGATCTATGAACATTACAGTGTACTTCCACTTCATTCCAAAGAGGTGATGGGGAATACGATTGAGTTGTTTCAAATGAAAAAAGTAACAGGAAGTCCCATGAGTGTATGGGAAGAGAGCTTGGAAGCTCGTTGTTTCCCACAGTTGTTTCCAACAGGAAAAGGTGGACGATATGATGAACGTCCTGTGCAGATTCCTGCATCTGAATATCGGACAACAAGATTATATTCAGAAGATCCAAGATTTCAACAATGTATCCCTTCTATGTTTCATCTTCTGTTTGAAAGTGACTTGTCTGGACTTTCATATGCAGTAAATCACATTTTAAAAACTGGAATGCATCTTCAAAATGTAACTGCAAAGGATTTTATGGATAAAGTGCATCAGAGAGATGATCATTTGGAATCTCAGTTGATTAATCTGATGGCATGTCAGCGTGGGACTAATGAATATTGGTACCGTCGACATGGAGAACTGAAATGTATGCTACGGAATGTGGGAACTCCTACATGGTTTGTTACACTAAGCTCTGCTGATTATGCTTGGGATGATTTACTTGAATTTCTTTGAGAGGCAAATTCCAATATAAAAAATATTGAATACAAGACATCTGGAGAATTGTGCTCCTTGGATCCTGTCAATGTATGCAGATATTTCAATCATAGTTTTGAAGCTATGATGTCTTTCATCTGCAATAAAAAGAATACTCCTCTTGGAGAAGTTGTGGATTTCTTTTGGAGAAAGGAGTATCAAGCAAGAGGTGCTCCTCACATATATATGTTGTTATGGGTCAAGGACGCCCCCAAATTTGGAACAGATGCAGATGAAACTGTTTTGTCTTTCATTGAAGATTATGCTACATGTGCTCTTCCAAACAGCAGAGAAGAGAAAAACTTAAAACAACAAGTCTTACGATTTCAAAGCCACAAGTGTGGAAAATACTGTTGACGAAAGTACAAGTCAAAGGATAAGTTCTATACCAAATGTCGTTTTGGATCTCCACGTCCTGTATTATCCAAAGGAAGAGTGAACAGTTTTATGTCAGCTGTACGACATACCATCACAAGAAAGTCTCCGAAAAACACCTACAACTTAAGAAGAAGCGAAGAATCAAAATACATTAATGACTACAATCCAGTTATTTTATCCATGTGGAACGCTAATATGGATATTCAGTATGTTGCGGACAATTCCATTGCTGTTGCTCGATATGTAACGTCTTACATTACTAAATCAGAAAAGACTGAATTGAAAGAAATGTGGGAAGAGATTTCTCACGAGAAGACTCTAAGTAAGAAATTATATAGTTTCAGTTTGAAGATGTTATCGCATCGTGAAATAAGAGCATATGAATGTTCAGATCGGTTATCATCTGCAAGTCTATATTCCAAAAGTCGAAGAATCATTTGGGTGAGTCTAGGTCTTGCAGGAATGCAAAATCGGGTACTGAAATCTGTTCAAGAAATTGAATATTCAGCAGAAAATGACCCTGAAAGTACAGATAATTTGAAAACCAATATGCTGGACACATACTATCCAAAGAGAAGTCATCATCTTGAGAACATGTGTCTCTATGAAGTGCTGCAAAACTACACTTTTAAACAGAATATTACAGAGAACATCAACGATGGAAAATATGGAGTGATTGGTTCTGAAGGATGTCTGGTGAAACAAAGGAAAGGAAATTTAATTAATCACAGAAAACGGAGTTGCGACACTGGTGACAAAAGGGAATTTTACTATTTAGCCCTTTTGCAAATGTTCAAACCATGGCGTTCTGAACTGGAATTACTAGGAGATTTTCCCAGCTATGAAGATTCATTTAATGCTTGTAGAGATAGCATACAATGCAGTGCTTTCGCAAATTATGTCAAAATGTTGAATGATGAAATTGATCAAGAAGCTATAATTGCAGCTGAGATTGCTAGAGACAGTTCTCAAGACAGTCAAAGTTCTGCTGCACTGAGTCAAGATCCACTAGGACAACCAATTGTTGAAAATGAAGCAGCGATTGCAATGAATGAGGTGGAAACAGCAATGTATCAAGCACAAGAAGATGCAATACAGTTAGGAAACTTGGAAGAGCAACTAAATGTTGAACAGAAACAAATATATCAGCAAGTGAAAGAGCAGATTGACCATGGATTACTTCATGAAAAGAGAAGGTGCTCATGTACATCATTTCAACCTATCCGAATGTATGTGAGTGGTCAAGCTGGAACAGGAAAGAGTTTCTTAATTAAAGTCTTTACAAGTTATCTGCAAAAAACAACTGAGTCGCATTTGTCTTGTGTTGTCACTGCTCCAACTGGGTTGGCAGCACATAACATTAAAGGAATAACTTTACATCGTTTACTAATGCTGCCAGTAGAGCATGAGAACAAATTGGAATACCACAAGCTATCTGGAGAAGCTTGTTGTGAAGTTTCAAGAGTGCTGAAGAAAATGAAACTTCTCATTATTGATGAGGTGAGCATAGTTTCAAACTTGATGCTTGCCTTTGTGCATTTAAGAATGCAGCAAATTCTTAAAACAGAGTATGACGTGTTATTTGGAGGAAAACACGCCATAGTTTTTGGAGATCTACTGCAACTGACACCGGTAAAAGGACAACCGGTATTTAAAACACTTGCCCATGAGGATACCAGAAAGTCTCTTGGCAGTGTTGGTAATGTGAACATTTGGAGTAACTTTGAATACAAAGAACTGACAACAAATATGCGACAGGCAAATGATGCTGAATATGGAAGTATTCTTCAAGATATAAGAATTGGAATTCTTTCAAAAAAAGGGAAAGAGGCTTTGGAGAGTCGATTACTTTGCAATGTCTTTCTAAATGAAAATGCAGTTCCTGCAAAAGTGTACGTGGAAATTGCTAAAAATAAATCAGTGATTTGCTTAATGCCAACACTGCGTGAGTGTTCAATATTCAACGAAGAATTATTAAAATTGTAAAATGAAGAAATTGTAAAAATGGAAGTCATCGATAAAATACTACATGAAGGAATCACTATTATTTTGACGGGTAAGTTGAGATCAAAACTGGATTGTTTAGAAAAAAAAATATCTAAAACTGCTGGTTTGGAAAAGACACTGTATGTGTGTGTAAACTGTCGGGCATTTTAAGGCGTAATTTGGATGTAGAGAAAGGTTTAGTTAATGGTGCAATGGGCAAAGTGGTGGATTTTGTGAATTATCAGAAAAAAGAAGGAATTGAATTTAAAAAAATTAAATTTGATCAGATTGATGAAGTTAAAGATATTGGTCGTTGTTCAGTTCGTTTTTTGCTTGTTAAAGATTTATA
Source organism: Triturus cristatus (assembly GCF_964204655.1). Lineage (NCBI taxonomy): Eukaryota > Metazoa > Chordata > Amphibia > Caudata > Salamandridae > Triturus > Triturus cristatus. The sequence goes on from NC_140583.1 coordinate 1,124,983,946, forward strand.
TGTCCGTAGGAAACAATTTCCATTTTCTCTGGCATATGCAGTGACTATTCATAAATCGCAAGGATTAAGTGTAGACAGTGCATTGGTGAACATTGGATCTACCGTATTTAAAGAGGGTATGGCATATGTTGCTTTGTCGCGAGTCAGAACATTATCTGGTTTGTTTTTTATTAATTTTGATGAGACAAAGGTTACTGCAGATGCAAACTGTGTGAAAGAGTATAATAGGTTAAGAAGGGTGTATGCTCCAAATTTAGGTCAATATCCTGTCTTTGAAAAGCATATGGTTGGTCGAAAAAGAAGGTTAGAGAATATCTGTTCTGAAGGTATCAAGAAAAGAAAAGAACAAGATAATGTTGTGATTGCAGGTAAAAAGAAATTGAACACTGTTGGAGAGATTGTTGGTTATCAGTTTGAAAATAGTTCTGGTGTCAACTGCTATGCTAATGTAGTGGTCAATGTTGTTTTTTATGTTGAAGGTTTGCAAGAACAAATCATAGAGAATCGGCAAAAAAGATTTTGTTCTCTGTTGCATTCTGTTTATGAAAAATCGACAACAGATAGAAGTAAAATACAATCTGTTTGAGATGTTCGTAATCTTTTGGATGTGTGTTCTGGTTCTACACAATTTAAACAAAATATCCAACAAGATGCTCAGGAATTTTTAATGTATATGCTTACCATTTTTGAAAATGAAGGTGTAGAAATAGAAAATATTTTTAGCCTTTCTTACAAATGGGAACATGATTGTGAAAATTGCATGTATACATGTAGCACCAATGTAGACACTGAGAGATTTCTGTATTTAACATTACCGGACTGTAAATCAGTGTCTTTCAATAAATTAGTTAAAGGTGCAAATCAAAACATGGAGTGTAGTCAATGTAAATCAGAAATGTTATCCACATTATTCTTAACAAAATATGGAAAATACATAATTTTAATGATGCAACGTTGTACAGCTGACAGAAGAAAATTGGATACTTTAATAAAGCAATTTGTAGCAGCACAATTATCAATATCAGGAAGGACTTTTGTAGCAATTGCTATAATTTTTCATGATGGTCCTTCCACCACATCTGGACATTACACTGCCTATCTAAAATGTGACAAAGGCTGGACACTTTGTTCCTATTACTGTGAAGGTAAGTTTAACTAAGTCTCAATATGCAGAATGAGAAGGTCTGCAAGAAGCTACAAAGTGGAAACATATTTCTAAAAACACTCTGTTTATACCTATGTAGTTTTGAAATCTGACCATAATCAGATATCATGTGACCTTCAAAAAAAGAGATTTAAGGAGTTCATATTATTTCCTATTTTAGCTATTGAAGGACCGCAATTATTTCAATCATTCTTCTTTTAACATCTTTGCAGACAAAACTCTGTGCTTACTTTTATCATTCGCAAGGAATTTTAAAAACGGAAATATGTCACTTTTTGTAACATAGTTATTGTGTAAGATACTGTTTCATATTTACAAAGAGAGAAAAAGTTCTATAAGTGTTGTAGTGCATGATTGCACTGAATACTCATAGAACAAGACACATGTCTAGATTTATCATAAATCATAAATCTCGATATGTGTGTGAATGGTGCACCATTCTAAAATTGGTGTAGGAAAGCACAACAAGGAGAATTGTTTTCATTTCTCCACATTTTTATATCTTCAATGCATGCTGAAATGTTCAGCATACATTGAAGGAGAAAAATGCATTTTCTCATTGTTTTTGTGCAGGAAGGTGTGTCTTCCTGCAGAAAAACAAACAGCACATGACACAGATATCCTTGCACTACGGTGCGAGGGTGCCTGTGTCACCACATGGCTGCAATTTAAGCAGCCGTGCAGACAGAAGCATAAATTTGCAACATATTTATGTACATATGTTGCATCCCTGTGCTTCGGAAGTACTACAGCACACTGCAGTTAAAGAGGTTACTGTGGGATGCTGCAGCACTTCCTCATACTTCTGCACTTATACATTCACCATATGCTACTAATGCATTCATTCAGTCAATTACGTACTACACATACATTCATCTAAACTAACACTAACAAAGAAATGTAGCTCTTTTTTTAAACCAGGAGAGTTAGTTCTTACAAGAACTTTTTTTTCTACTTTCTTCTTTTAGAATTGTTTTGGGGTTTGCTGAACAATTTTTAAATTATTTTGGGTTTTTTTGTGGTTTTTTGTGGTTTTCTGCAAAAAAAAAAAAAAAAACTTTGAGAAACCAAACAATGAACTTCAGGGAACAATTAAAAAAAAAAAACACTAGCAAATGTGACTTTCTTACCGGCGGCAGATCAGATCGATCAACTGCTCACCATAGCACAAAGTCTTATTGCACTTAGTGCAGAGCACTTTTAAAAATTGAAATTGAGGATGGATGTCCAAGGTTTGGGCTGATGGATGCACTCTTGATGTGCTCGGCTGCAATGAGGTGGATGGCGCAGGAGCAGGAGTGTTTCTCATCCGTCGGCACTCTTCTCGTGCAAGATTGCTTGGATGAAGGGTCCTCATGTGCTTTATCATACTTGCCGTGCCGTATGAGTATTTCTTGTTACGATCCCCTCTCGATAGGACTCTTTTGCAAATCTGGCACGTGACCAAGGTGGCATTGGTCTTATTCTGCCCCTCGGGAAAAGTAAAAAAATTCCACACCACTGAAGAAAAACGTTCTTTGGGTGGTGCCTCCGGCAAAAGTTCATCCTCAGAAGTATGAGGTGATGCAGGTGATGCCTGCTGTCCTGAAGCCATTTTTGGTTAAAAAAAGTTAGAGCTAAGTGTAAACTTAGTCTAAAAAATCTTCTTCTCTCCAAAGAGATGGTGCTCCAAAGAAGGTCTAAGAAGAATGAAATGGGTGGGGTCTTTCAATAGTTAGAAGAGGAAGTGTAATGAACCAATCAAATCTCTTTTTTTGCAGGTCACATCAGATCCGCGCACCCTGCGCGTTCGCAGCACGGACCCAACGCGCATCTGCAAAATTGAAAAAAAAAAGATTATAGGATTAGATGTAAAAATATATTAGTTTTAAGACTAGTTTAGAGTTTGTCTTCAATTAATATTCACATGAAATACATACATATGTTTTTTTAAATGTTAAATGCTTCGCCGGATCCGCGCACCCACCGCGTCATAGACACAGATGACGCATCGCGGAAGCGCATAAACGTCGCGTTCCGTACATCGAACGTGTCACATATAGGCTGGGAGTCGCGTACCGGTCGCGTTGGAATCTCGCAGTAACCACGTACCCGACGCATACCATGCGCGGATGCTATCGCGTAGGGATCGAGAACGGTGCGCATAGGGTGCACGGATCCAAAAAACATTGAAAAAAATATATAAAATAAAGTTTTGAACATATAGTTAAAAAAATATTTTGAAAAATATAAAAAATATGTTTGAAAAACCCATTAAGTTCAAATAATATTTTTTAATTTTTAAAAGAATTAATTGAAAAAATAAGTTTAAAAAATGTTGATAAAAAAGTATTTAAAAAAAAATAAAAATAATGAAATTGACACACTAAATTTGAAAAATATAGAAATCCAATCAAAATCTTTAAACATGATATCTTCAGAGATAAGTTATAGATAGGAATTAGCATTTAAAAAACCTTTGAAATACACTGAAAAAACCATAGGTTTCATGCACGTTATAGATAGGAATTGGCATTTAAAAAACCTTTGAAATTCACTGAAAAAACCAAAGGTTTCAGGGGCGTTATAGTTAGGAATCGGCCTTTAAAAAACCTTAGAAATTCACTGAAAAAACCATAGGTTTCAGAGGCGTCATAGTTAGCTGGACTTTTCCCTTGTACAAAACCCTAGAAATTCCCCTGTTATAGTTAGTTCAGCTAACTATAACTCGCGCCCCCGCAATGCACTGCTGATGACGTCATATATTACATCACTCATGACATGGTCAGTGACATCACTGATGACATCACTGATGACATCTCAAATGACATCACTGATGACATCACTGATGACGTCATCCATGTGATAAATTTGTGCATCTTCTCACACCCTAATATAACCTTTGATACACCGACTCAAAATTTCAGACGGCCATTCTCACAACCATAGATACTCCAATACCAATAACTACATACCTACTCATTGATTCTTAGGTCTACATACACCTCCACTCACTCACCTGTACAGTCACTCATACTTACAGTCACTCTGTACAGGACTATCATATGCATTTATACACCTATGTAGACACTCACACACCGCCAATCATCCATTGAGGTACTGACACACCTAGTCAGTTGTGCAAACAATTAAACACAGTCTAATTTACTCACCTATACAGTTAAACACACTCAAGTTCACTTACTCATAAAAATACTAACAAATTCTGACACTCTTATACAATTACTAATACTAGCACACACTCATCCATACAGGCAGTCTCACAATCACACACTCTCACATATACCCACTTATATACTCTTACACACATATATACTGCCTTTCACATATGTAGTTACTGACACATGTACAACTGATATATACATTCAATCCCTAACACACTCATACATACACTCACCCAACCATACAGTCCATCACAGTTGCACTCTTAAAACCATGCACCATAGAATCATCCACTCACACATCTATGCACAGAGTCACACCCACCCTACCCACACAAACACTCAGGCACCCGTACAGATACTCAGACAAGCAATCAATAACCCATATAGACACTCATATAAATATTCACAAAACCATGCAGCCACTTATACACCAACACACAGACACATACAGACATTCACACAGTTTAGTCACTAGTCTGCAGTAAGATACATTTAATGACTCACTTATAGAGTCAGTTACGCACCTAGAAAATCACCCATTCACACACTTATACACCCACTCATTCTTCCATAGGCCTTTCACTATAAATATATAAAACATATTTAATCTTTTAAGAAAAACACATATTCACTGGATGACGTCATCAGCGATGTCATCAGTGATGTCATTTGAGATGTCATCAGTGATGTCATCAGTGATGTCACTGACCATGTCATGAGTGATGTAATATGTGACGTCATCAGCAGTGCATTGCGGGGGCGCGAGTTATAGTTAGCTGAACTAACTATAACAGAGGAATTTCTAGGGTTTTGTACGAGTGAAAAGTCCAGCTAACTCATAACGTCCCTGAAATCTATGGTTTTTTCAGTGAATTTCTAAGGTTTTTTAAATGCCGATTCCTAACTATAACGCCCCTGAAACCTTTGTTTTTTTCAGTGAATTTCAAAGGTTTTTTAAATGCCAATTCCTAATTATAACGTGCATTTTTTTTCAGTGAATATATATATATATATATATATATATATATATATATATATATATATATATATATATATTCACTGAAAAAACCATAGGTTTCACACATGTTATAGTTAGCGGAAATTTTACTGATAAAAAACCAGTGAAATTCCCCCGTTATAGTTAGTGTAGGCAACTATAACTCACGCGACCGCAATCCTCTGCTGATGCTAATACTGTATTTAGACACTTATTTGCCCATGTCTTCTTCCATACATTTTTAGCTATACATATATTTCAAATATTTTTTTTTCATAAAGACACATATGTCATCAGCAGAAGATTGCGGTCGCGTGAGTTATAGTTGCCTACACTAACTATAACGGGGGAATTTCACTGGTTTTTTATCAGTAAAATTTCCGCTAACTATAACATGTGTGAAACCTATGGTTTTTTCAGTGAATTTGCAAGGTTTTTTAAATGCTAATTCCTAACTATAATGTATGAAACCTATGGTTTTTTCAGTGAATTTGTACGGTTTTTTAAATGCTAAGTTACTTTACGCCATTCGTGGCGTGCGCGCCCACTTAACGCAGTTCGTTCCGTGCGCGTACGGTGCGCTTCGCGCACCGTGCGCGCACAGTAAGCACGCGGTGCGCTTCGTGCACCGCGCGCCCACTTTACGCAGTTAGTGCCGTGCACGCACGGTGGGCACGCGGTGCGCTACGCGCACCGCGTGCCCACGTTACGCTAGATGGGCCATGTACGCAAGATGCGCTTCGCGCACCGTGCGCACATGGAGGACATATGATGCACTTCGTTTTGAAAGGTAATATTTTAATTTTTCGTAATTTTTATAAGCCATGCACAAATGGTGCCCTTCGGACATCATTTGCACACGGGGTGGAGAGAGTGTTGTTAATTTTTTCTTTTATTATTTTTGTTTAAAATATTGTGGTTTTTCACACCTCCTATAAGCCCTGCACATTTGGTGGCCTGCGGCCACCAAAACCACAGGGGGTGGGGAGAGTGTGGATAGTGTTTTTTTTTTTTACATTTTTTACCGTACGCGTACGGTAAGCGTAATCGGCGAAATTAGCGAAAAAATAAAAATTGCATTTTTGCCCTTGGGGGGTCTTTGGGGACTCCCTCAACATGGCTATGTGTGTGGGAGCTGTCTAAACAGCCCCTTTATATGTTTATTGGTTTTATTTAACAACCTAGCTCTCAGTGCGAGAGAGAAAATGGCGGCCGCCGCTTCCTGGTTTCGGCTGTTTCGAATGTTTACTAAGATCTAAGAGCCAATCAGAATCGCGCTCGCGCACGCCACCGTACGCGTACGGTAAGCTTACGGTAAGCGTACCGTAAGCTGGCTCAGATATATATATTGATTTAAAGGCTATTTTCTCAGAATCTACTGAACAGATTTACACCAAACCTACAAAAGGCACTTCCTTGACCTGAGGACTACCTCTCTGCCAAATTTCTAGTAATTCTGTTCAGCCGTTCGGGCTGTAGCCCTGTCTAAAGGTCCTATGGAAAAATGCATGGGAAAAACGCGTTTTGGGACCCCCCTTTTATCTCAGCCCCCGCTTGACGAATCCCCCCGAGACTTTCAGGGTAGGAGCGGAGCGTAGCGCCCCACCTATTTTGAGAAATTCGCGAGGATTCGTCGACCGGCGCCAAAGTTATTCAAAATAGAATGTTGCGGATTTCCTATGGAAAAGGGGTCCTAACTATAACTACCTACTGGCGACCGCCAGTAGGTAATATATATATATATATATATATATATATATATATATATATATATATATATATATATATATATATATGATGATTCAGTCAGTGTGTGACTGACTGTATACGTAAGTCATTATACGTGTCTGGGGGAATGAATGGGTGAGTGACTAATCTATGTGAATGTCTGTATCAGTCTGTCAGTTGGTGTGTAAGTGGCTGCATGGGTTGGTGAATAGGTACATGAGTCTCTCTATGGGTTATTGATTGATTGTCTGAGTACCTGTATGGGTGCCTGGGTGTATGTGTGTTGTGTGACTACCTGCATGGATGTGTGAGTGGGTGATTCACTGGCTGTATGGGTTCATGAGTGCATCTGCAAGGAGCTGTATGGGTGAGTGAATGTGCATATGGCTGTGGTGGTGTGTGAATGGATGTTTCAGTGGTATATGTGTGAGTAACTGCATATGTGAATGGCCGTATATGTGAGTGTCGGAGTATATAAGTAACTGTATGTGATTGTGCCTGAAAGGGCATTTATTAGATATAGAATGCCCCTTTGTGGCTCAATAAATAAAAAATGTAAATATTAAATGAAGACAGCCCATGGTTTAGTTAAATGTTATATGCGACGATGAAGTCAACTCTACCCCATGTTTTATGCAATAATTTATTGACATGTTAGGCACAAACTCCCTCTTTAACTTACGCAGTGGCTATCCAATTTTTATTTCCCCCTGTATTTCCGACCCCTTGTACTACTCCATGGATACTGCTTTCACTATTTTGTGGATGTTGTTCTTCATTTAATGTGTTTACTTTTTTTACTTTATTTTCACCCAAACTCGCGGTAGTTTCGACCGCACCTAAACTCACTGATTTTCCCTGAGCTGTCTCCTTCGTTGGCACGCACCATGTGATACGTGTCACATGGCAATACACCTGCATTATCATCGGCGCATCGTCTCACGCCGCACACTAGCAGCTGCTTGGAGCGACATTACATCTACTAGTATATCATGCAGTTTCATAGAACCCTTTGTATGCTAAGATTGTTAATCATTTCGAAGAAACCATGGCCTACATATATGTGTAACTATATTGATATTACGCACATTAAGAACTGCAGCATTCTTTTTGTCGCCGAAGCCAAAAAATATCTCGCAGTCAGCATGTGTAGGGGAACATCAAAGAAGCAAAAGGCAAAAGAAACACCCACACATTTTGCCGTAGAATTTTTTTTCAACAGGGGCTTTTAATTATTTTCGATAAAGTTTTGTATTCTAAATGTCTGCCTCCAAGAGTGAAGTGGGAGTAAGGTGTGCATTTGGTGCTTTACACACAACTCATTCATTCTTTGCAAAATGTACTTATGTTTCTTCTAGCTTTCGGTTGTTTTTCTTTCTGCCTGTCTTTTTCTTTATTTCTAAGAGTGTTTTTTGTTATTCGCTTCCCACCAGTGCTTCTGTTATCATCTCAGTCTGGTTTCACTCCATTTCCCTTTTATGCCAGTATCTGTCCTTCTGCCATCCACTAGCTGCAAAAGTTTTTCAATCCATGTATTTTTCTATTTGCCGTCCCCTCCATCTAGAAGCATGTCTTCTGCATTTTAAGTCTTTCAACCGATCTATCTTTCCCCCTTTTATCGTCCGCTGCACATCAGTAGCGCTTGTCGACATTTTCTATCTGCTTTTCTTCTTTTCTCTCTGTCTGCCCGACTCGCCTATATTCAAGCTGTGCATTGCTGCCCGAATGTGTGGTTGCCATTTTCTGTCTGAGTTCCCATCCACTTGTCTTTCCCTTTGTCTTTTGCCAAATTTCTTTTATACCCTTTTGTATTTGTGTGCCATTTGCCAATTTTCTGTCCTACTGCTTAATGGTTGTTTTACATTTCAGTCTGTCTTTCGTCATTTTTTTATTTGTCTGTCTGCCTGGTTAAACCTATTTTTTGGCTTTTTTTAACTGCCTGTTTTTTTTATATTATTGTATCTGTCCCTTACCTTGCCTTTCTTCATTTTTCCCTCTTGGTTTACTTGTGTGTATCCCTTCTTTAACTGTTAGCCTCCCTTGTTGTCATTCTCTGTTTGCTTTTACTTTTTCCATAGCTAGCTTTTCTCTGCCTTTTATCTGCCTTCCTGTGTCTCTTTGCTGCGTGGCACCTGTCCCTCTGAATATTCGTTCATCCTTTTGCCTTTTTTTCTATCTGCCTGCCTCCGCTTTAGCCATAGCTCACTGTAACTGTCTCTTTGTTGTGATTTACATTTTTTATCTGCGTTTTTCCCTTGTTACCTTTGTTTCTGTCTGTCTTTTCTCATTTCTATCTATCTTAATCTTTTCTGCCTGCCTTTTGTGACAGTTGACCACTCTGGGGCCGATTCCGATCCTGGAGAAATATTCCCCGTACGAATCGTATCCGGATTTTTTTACGTACGAATCGTACAAGTCCCGTACAAACTGGCAAGTACGATTCGTATGTAAAAAACACCATACGAATCGCATTGGGAATATACCCCGACACGTCCTCGGGTCAGAAAAAGTGTCCGACACGTCCCCGGACGTTTTTACGTACGACTCGGTAAACCGACGTCCGAACGCGCAAGTACGTTCCATCCCGTCCGTCCGAATCCACAACCGTATGGTAAAAACACCGTACGGAGCGAACCTCCACAGCAACAATGGAGACGTCCAAACATGTGCCCGCATACGCGCCGAACACCCCCCCATGTCTGCGCCGTACCCCCAGGCCCCCCCGTATGTCTGCGCCGTACCCCTAGCCCCCCCTCGTATGTCTGCGACGTACCCCCAGCCCCCCTCGTATGTCCGCAACGTACCCGCACCCCACCCATGTATGTACGGTGCGGACCCCCACCCCCGTATGTACGGTGCGGACCCCCACCCCACCCCTGTATGTACGGTGCGGACCCCCAGCGCTACGCTAAGAGATACCCCATATCCCAAGAACAAGGAAGAACTTAAATCCTTCCTGGGGCTCATGGAATACATGTCGAAGTACATCAAAATTTTTGCATCTAAATGTGATCCTGTGCGGGATTTATAAAAAACAAAACAAGGACTTCACATGGAATGAAGAGCATAAGTGTGTGATGGATGCCCTCACAGAGGAGATCTTGAACTCTATTCTTACCATGGATGCTTCAAACAAAGTTAGGAGCCACCCTAATACAAAAGGAAGGTAGAGAAGAGAAGATCATTGCCTTCACGTCCAGGTGCCTAACGAGTGCAGAATGCAATTACTCCGTAATCAAAAAGGAGGCCCTGGCGTGCTTCTGGGCAGTGAGGGATTTTAAATTCTTCTTGTGGGGGTTGAATTTCACTATCAAGACGGACCACAAGCCCCTCACCTCCATCTTCACTGTCAAAGGAATGGAAAACTATAATCCGTGCATAAGTAGATGGATATTGGGACTCGAGAACTTCAACTTCAAAGTGGAGTACATACCTGGAGAGGACAACAGAATTGCCGATTTCTTATCAAGAGCCCCGCTACTAACAGAGGAGCAGGAAGAGATGCTAGACAGTCCCATCATGATAGTAGGCGACCCTGCCATCACATAAGTAGAATGGGATAAGTACATGGAGGAAGACAAGGAATTGTGCAGACTCAAGGTTGTTACGAGAGAAGGATGGCCCAACAAGATAAATGACCTTGAAGAAGAACTCAGTGAGTTATGGGAAGTGAGAAATGAACTGAGTCTCATCGGGAATAGAGTGTACCGCCAAAACAGAGTAATACCACCTACAGGCCTCAGGAAGAGAATAGTAGAATTGGCGCATGAAGGACATTTGGGACGTAATATCATGAAACCTAGAATCTGGGCAAACTTCTGGTTCCCTAAGATGGACACCATGGCAGAACAACAAGTCAAGGACTGTGTAAGTTGTGTCAAGAGCGACAAGTCTAAAGCCCTACGTAAAGCACTCCTATCCCCCGTAAAGGTACCAACCAAACAGTGGAGCAAATTAGCCATGGATATCATAGGACCTATGGACAACCTTGGCAACCAGAAGTGATTCATGCTGGTCTTAACTGACTACACTTCACATTGGATCACTCATAAGTGTTACATCGCGTCAACACAAATACAGACTTGGAGTTCCTTAAGGACGTGTTTCCCAAGGAGGGCATACCCTCAACTTTGATCACTGATAATGGTGTACAATTCACTTCACAGACAATGAAGGAATAACTAGACAACATGAACATAAAACATGAAATGACTGCATTATATTGCCCAAAAGCAAATGGCCTAGTCGAGAGGGCAAACAGGCTGTTCAAAGAACACATCCAATTAGCCATTACCAATGGTCATGACATGGAATCACATTTATGTAATTGTCTATGGGCATATCACACCTCCCCAAACCTAGAGACGGCGATCTCCCCTTTCGTCTCCCTCCACAGGAGAGAGCTGTGCGCCAAGTTCAATCCTAGTTGGCTGGAAGGAGGCAGGGCGATAATTCCCAATCCCAAAGAGGTTGCCAGGAAGATTGATTTGCACCAAGCCAAATCCAAAAAGAGTGGTACGACCAAAAGAACGGAGTTAAAATCCCCAACTGGGAAGTAGGTGATGTGATGCAAGTCAAGAGAAGTACTAAGGACTGGCACAGCCAAAGTAAGTTCTACCCCCCTTGCCGGGTTGTTAAGGCTCTCAGCAATGTAGTAGTCCTTGATAATGAGCAACGGTGGAGCTGTGACTAAATCATAAGATCTGAAATGTGATGTACATACGTGTATATATATATATATTAATGCTCTCTCTCTCTCTCTCTCTCTCTCTCTCTCTCTCTCTCTCTCTCTCTCTCTCTCTCAGAAAGGGGTATATACATACCCCACTTCCTAGTCATGCCAGCGCTGACCTTGTATAGACTGATGTACTTCGGTGTTACTTCTGTTCCTTATGGTTACTCTGTTTTCACTCTTCATTTTGTTTTGTGTAAGAAGGGAGGTGTGTTATTTCCCAAGATGGTACATCCCGTCCACCCCTTCCCTTCCCTTGGTTTCCCCCACCTGGAGCTCATCTTAGAAAGTTGGGGGTTTCTGTGATTATTGTGGAGAGTGGATGGCCAATAAAGCGATACTTACTGAGACTCCGCTTCCTGTCATTATTACTTTCAACACTTTCATATAGTAAAAACATAATTATAAGAATTACACCATTATTTACAGCTACAAACTTCATAAGTTTTCCTAAAATAAATGGTTATATATGCTAAAACTACATTTGTAAGAGTATTAAAATATTAAAAAATTTAAAAATCTGAGTGTTGGCCTACTCTTCACCAGGGAGGCATTCCATGAGCTTTGCAGTGGGTTTTCCCACGCAACACCCATGGATTTTGACGCTGCCCCAGATTTACTTAATTACGTAAACCTGAAGCTGCGCAAAAACCTTACGACTCCCTACAGCAGGCATAACAAGGAGAAATACTTTTATTTTTCCTCTTTCCATGTGTGCTGCATCCTACAGCACACATAGAAAGAGGAAAATGCCTCTCAGTGTTGTTTTTGTGCATGAAGGCTCACCTTCCTGCACAAAAACAATCCTGCATGCAACGCAGACACCCTTGCACGGGCGCAAGTGTTGGCTTTAGGCAGAAAATTGTGCACCAGTGCAAGGGAAAAGGACAGGAATGATTTCATAAATATGGTGCATTCCTGCCCTTCACATTGTTGTAGGGCAGAGCAGCAAGAAGACCTATAGTGCTGCCGTAGCCAAATTCCCCATAAATGAGGCCTTAAATCCATAATGACATGCTGCCATTCTGACTTTGGGTCTGATTTCCTACTGTTCTGGAGCGGGCCTTTTCTGGTTTGGCGATTCTTTACCGCAGGCATCCAAACTCTTGAGTGTTAACATCTCTAAATGAGCTTTTAAGCTTCTTGGTGCTAGGCACCTTCTGTGCAGCATCTCTTTCCCTGCAGTTGGCTTGCAAGCATATAGTTAACTCTTGCACACTCCCACATAAGATATCTCATTGATTTTTTAAGTATGCTTAGTTACCCCTGATATTCTTAGAGGACATTATACCAATGAATTGTGTTATCACAAGTATGGACATACAAATCACGGAAGTGATTCCTCTAAAAATACAGAAAATTAAATAACTAATGTAATGCTGATTTCTCAAAAAAATCAATAACATTTTACGAAAAATAGACTGTTTACAGACTTGGAAAAATATAATATGATTTAGGACCACTCCTTCCTTGAAACTGGATTATGAATTGGACAATGAAAATATGAGGATGAGTGACAGTAACTGGAAAGTGAAATACACTTTTGGTAGCTACTGATAATCCAATAGTAAAATAAAGTATCATTTGCCACATTCTATAAAGCCTACACTCTTTTTACCGACTTGAGAAAAATAACATGAAACAGTCAAACATTTGGACAAAGATTCTTTTCTCTGCTGTACACTCGTGTAAGGACAGATTGATGTCCAACTAAATTGTATATACTGAATTCTTCCTATAGACTCACATCCCCTTTTCATACTCCTTACATACACGCTGAAGAGCAAAGACGCATACACCTAAAATGGACTCATTTCTCAGTTGTGTTAAGCAAACTCTTTAACATGTGCACAATTGCAGTATTTTAACTATCTCAAGATATTTGTTGCAGAAGCCCCAGAATCAATTTCACCGTTTCAATGAAATGGAGGTGCTTACATATAAAGTGAGAGTTACTGCAGATTAATATTAAAGGGGATAAAAAAAACATAATGTGCTTGCTTATTGGCTGGTTCTTTTGCTGCGCTGCATCTTTTCTCGCTGTCCCGCTGCTTTAGAGTCTCTTTACCTTCCGCCTTCAGGTGTAAAAGAAAAAAGGAAACTATTACAGACTGTGCAAAATAATTGAGTATGCAAATAGTTTCAAAAGTTGCTTACCGAAACCCATCTGAATTTTTAATAGAAAGAAAATTACCACACATGATTTCCGACTGTTATATTGTGTCTTTTAAATAATGATTTTGCTCTCTTTAGTGAAATATTAATATGCTTTCTGATTTAGAAAGGAGTTTCAACAGGAGTGACATGGCAGGTCCTGGTAAGAAGGAAATTTCTATACAGGGATTGAAGTCTGCCCCTGGAAAATCTTGTATATATTAAGGGCCTCATTTATGAAAAGTGACGCATCGCTGCGCTAAAACAGCAATGCGCCATTTTCATTGCGTCCTCCTTGCGACACCATTGATGCGTCATATTTACAGTATGACGCATCATGTCGCAAGGAGTTACAGATACGTCAGTTTTTCTGACGTATCTGTAGGCGCAAAAATGACGCATTGCTGGAGTGTGTCACAAAAGTGACGCAACTCCAGCAATGGGTCATTTCACACGGGCATGTTCCATTTCAAATGTGCATGTGTCAGTCTTACGCCTGCTGTGAAGCAGGTGTAAGATATTGACGCATTTGCGTCCTAGAAGTGGCGCAGTGAAATCTCATAGATTTCACTGCATCACTTTTACGAGGCTTACTTGCGTCGGAATGCCCACCCTGCATACATTATACCTGGCGCAGGTAGTTATGTGTTTGCTTTGGCAGGCATAATGTGTTGCAGAGGTTTACAAAGTGACGCATCTACCTAGATGCGTCACTTTGTAAATATGCCGCAACATGGTGCATTTTTGACGCCGCTGGTGCGTCACAAAAAGTGAAGCCTCGGCAGCACAAAAGTGACGCAAGGGCTCATAAATAAGCCCCTGGAAATTACGGGGCTTATTTACAAGCCCCTTGCGCCGCTGGTGCATCACTTTTATTGTGGAAAAAAGTGATGCACGGGCGGCGCATGGGTTAGAAAATAAGCCCATATGTACCCAAGGCCTTCCTCCCCTGAAGAGGCTACTTCATTCGGATCTCCTGTGCCCTATTCCGAATTTGCAACATTTCGATGTGCAGATACGTGCTAGTCGGCACAAAGTGATATCAATTTGATGTAATTTTTATGAAATTGTTTTTGTCGATGAAAAGAGTAAAGAGCTCAGGTACTGCGACATGGCAAATGAGAGAGCATTTTGTGCAGCAGTGGCAGTGACCAAGATGGCTTCAGGACAATGGCAGCTCCCAGGAGTTCAGTAACACCCAAGAGGGCTTTTGACTTAGTTTTGCGAACGACGTTCCATTCTTTCGCTTCTGAAATGCACAATGGTGAGTACATTTTAAGTTGGATTTGGCATTTTCAAAAAACATAATGAGATTGCTGTTCTGGCAGATCCGAACTGAACTATTTTCACCATGGGAAGCTTGTGCAAGGTGGTGGTGGAAGGAGGTTAGATCATAATAATAATCCTTTTGAGGCAGGCGGCTGAGCTTATTTCTAGCTGCTAAGTATGTTTATCACGAATCAATGAAACGTTAAGCAGTTTTCTAACGAACTGAATCACTGGGGCGAGACAGTCAATGCCATCAAACAAATGCAATGAAAACAAACAACATTTTTCATCACACAAAAGACAGAGGGCCCGATTCACAGAACTAACTTAAGACAAAATCCTAAACTTACTACTTTTGGTATTCACAGAAGTTAGGATTTTGTCTTAAGTTTGTCTTACGACAAACTTAAGACAAACTTAAGACAGTCTTAAGACAGACTTAAGACAGACTTAAGACAGACTTAAGACAAACCTAAGACAGACTTAAGACAGACTTAAGACAGACTTAAGTTAGGATTTTGTCTTAAGTTTGTCTTAAGTCTGTCTTAAGTCTGTCTTAAGTCTGTCTTAAGTATGTCTTAAGTCTGTCTTAAGACTGTCTTAAGTCTGTCTTAAGACTGTCTTAAGTCTGTCTTAAGTTTGTCTTAAGACAAACTTAAGACAAGATCCTAACTTCTGTGAATACCAAAAGTAGTAAGTTTAGGATTTTGTCTTAAGTTAGTTCTGTGAATCGGCCCCAGAAATTCCCAGTTTTTTTCCCGGAAAAAAAAGAACAGACCTGCTGTTAGAAATGGGGGTCTCTAATTGGCAGAGGTGTGCACCTTTGTCTAAATAGGTACCCTTGCTTCTAGTCAGGGTACGGGGGATACACACTTTAGATAACCTCTGCTCACCCTCTTAGTAGCTTGGCACGAGCAGATAGACTTCCCAAAGGCAATGTGTAACGTATTTGTACTCAAAACACACAGCAATACTGTGATAACATCACAAATGGACACCACACCAGTTTAGGAAAATAAAGCATCATTATCTAAACCTCAACAAGACCACAACGACAAAAATTCAACATACAGGTAGTAAAATAGCACATTCAAAAACAGTTACTTAAAAAAAAGAGCTTTGAAAAAAAAAATAGCTCCACTTGGGGCTATTGCGATGTTGTGACAGCAATATATCCAAAGTACGGCACCGACCGCAAGGTGTGTAATGTCAGGCACAGAGTCACACGGACCCCCAAACAAACAGCACCTTTGGGTTACGAAGTCTCTGATGATGCACGGCATAGTGGATGTGAGGAGTTGGTGCCGAGGTGGAGGCCGGCTCTCTGGCTGCCACGGAAGAGGCGAACCATCCTTGTCCAGAAGGAGGCAGTGTGTAATGTCCAGGACTGGGAAAGTTGGTTACGGCTGCGGTGCGGCATTGGTTCCGGTGAGGCAAAGAGAAGTCAGCACGTTCATGGAGTCACCCTCGGCAGTTATCGGTGCCATGATAACAGGATGCAGGCATTGGTCATGATGGAGTTGGTATGAGCGCTAGCGTCAAGATTGCCAATAATTGTAGGTGTTGGCAGGCATTGAAGTGCGTCTGAGCCGCGGTGCAGGCCGGGAGGTGCATCATACGCTTCACCAGTGGTGCCCCTAGCTTCAGTGCAGGTCGTGGTGTCACAGGTTTTCTTGCTTACACTCTAATTCACTATCAGGACATGTCACACACACCAGTACATGTCCTACCTTTCACATACACTGTACCCTGCCCACGCCTAAGATTCCAAGTCTAACACTTTCCCCCCTCCAGCTGAAAAGTGGGGAGAACAACCCACTCTACAGGGCGGTGTTCCACCGTAAAGTCCATTTCCTGTAGGGAGATGGACCAACTCAACAGTTTTAGGTTCTCACCCCTCATTTGCATCATCTGAGGGACCTGTGATCTGTCTAAACCTGGAAGTGAGTCCCAAACAAGTAGGGTCTTAGCTTCTTCAGCGCTCAGACCACTGCAAAAGCTTCTCTTTCAAACTGCACTCCACCTCTGTTCCCTGGGAAGGTGCCTCCTACTAATGAAAGCTGAGGGTTGGTCCAAGCCCTTGTCATTCAAATGTGAGAGTACTACTCCCACACCATGATCTGAAGCATATGCATGCACAACAAATTCTTGGGAGACGTTGAGTACCTTGAGCATGGGTGCCGTGCACATGGCAGATTTCAGGGTATCAAAAGTGGTTTGACAGGCATCGGTCCAGATGACTTTTCTTGGCTGCTTCGGTGAAGTCAGGTCTGTCAGGGGGTCAACAATAGTGCCATACCCCTTTTGCAAACTGTCTGTAGTACCCCGTGATACTTAATAAGGATATCACCTCTGTCTGGATCTTGGGGAATTCACAGGCCAGAATGATGTTGATCTTAGGCAACAGGGGCACCACTTGGCCACTTCCTTCCTTGTGCCCTAAGTATACCACTGATCCCTACCTTATCTAGCACTTGACTGGCCTTGATGGTGAGGCCTGCCATCTATAGAGCCTTAAACACTTTGCAGAGGTGTTGCAAGTGTTCCTTCACACTAGAGCGAAACACAGAAATGTTCTCTAGGTAGGCAGTGTGGAATTCCCGTGGACCGGACAGTACCTGGTTGACCAGTCTCTGGAATGTGGCTGGGGCAGTCTTCAACCCAAATGGCATGACACGGAATTGGTAGTGCCCCTCTGGCATTGAAAATGCATTCCTCTCTTTTGCCTCATCAGTCAAGGCAATCTGCCAGTACCCAAGCATTAGATCAAACGTACTGCAGTATGGGGCAGCTCCCAACCAATCAATGAGCTCATCAGCTCTGGAGATGGGATGCATGCCAGTTGAGCCCATGGTAGTCCACACAGAACCGGAGTTCAGGAGTGGCACCAGGTGCAGCAGCATTTGGAACCAAGACCACCGGGCTACCCTAGGGGCTGCTGGAGGGCTCTTTCACCCCTAACACCAACATCTTGGAAACCTCTTCCTTAATGCTGGCCCTGACTTTGTCATTTACTCTGTAAATGTTGTGTTTTACAGGTAAGATGTCCTTAGTGTCCACATCATGGACACACCAATTGGTGACTCCTGAAGTCAGGGAGAACAGGGGGGCAAACTGTCCCAGCACCTGGCGACAGTGTCTCTGCTGCTCTGGGGTCAGGGTGGGATAGAGGTTCACTCCATCCACTGACCCATCATGTTCCTTGGCAGACAGAGGTCAGTAAGAGGCTCTCTCTCCTCTTCCATTAGCCAGTAGCATTGTCACTTCAGACCTCTCAAAGTGAGGTTTGAGGTGGTTCACATGCGGGACCCTCAAAGGGTTCCTAGGATTCTGCAGGTTTATCAAGTAGGTTACTTCACTTTTGTGCTCCAACTCCTTAAATGGACCAGCCCACTTGTCTTGGAGTGCACAAGGCTCCACTGGTGCCATCACCACACTTTTTGGCCAGGCTGAAACTCAACCAAAGTGGTATTCTGGTTGTACCCTTGTTTTATCCCCTCCTGGCTGCCTGGCTTTCCTGAAGCCTTGAGTCTGGTTCCTGAAGGACACCATGTAGCCGAACACATCTTGGGGGGTCTTGCCAGGAGTTTTCTCCCAGCCTTCCTTCACCTGACTCAGAGGCCCTATCACAGGGTGCCCATACAGCAATTCAAAGGGGCTATACCCTAAGGATTTCTGCGGTACCTCCATGTAGTCAAACAGCAGGCATGGTAGGAAGACATCTCACTTACATCTCATGCCTTCAGCAAGACCCTTTACCCTGCCTTTCAGGGTTTAGTTGAATCTTTCAATCAGCCCATTTGCTTGGGGATGGTATTGAGTGTTGAATTTGTACACTACATCACACTCCTCCAACAAAGACGTCAAATACCAAAATATGAAGTTTGTATCACGGACAGAGACACCTTCTGTGGGGAACCTCATATGGGAAAAGGTCCATTTCAATGCATGGCACACCACTGGGCCATGATTGTCCTTAGAGGAACAGCTGTGGTACTTTAAAATTTGGGACCGCGTAGGGGGCATGGCCCTACCCTGCCTATTCCGGTATCAGCGAACCGCGAATGGCCAATGCAGTATGTACAAGTGTCTTGCATAACGTTTCATCGATAAATTCACTTTGTATACGATGTTACACATTGACTTCGTGGGTTCCATTTTGGAGCGGTAGCCATCTAATGGTTGCCCTCACATAGGCTGCGCTTTAAGGACATGCACAGGCCTTCCGAACACATGTGCCTTCTATTTGACTTCTCTGTGACCTGTGCAATTTGGCTCCACCGCCCCAGGTCAGTCCGGTCTCACGAGCTCCCTGTCCTACAGCCACCTGTGATTAGCATCAGGGTTTGACACACCATAAAGCCTTTTCATCCCACACAAGCCTCTGGCTAATCTCTTTCACACCTGACTCTTCCGGCTTTATGGCTTGTTTCACCAACAGGAGGTGCCCGTGTTTATTGGGGTCTGCTGATATCTGATGAGGGATCTGAGCCTCGCTGGGTAAATAATTGTGGGCTGGCTGAACTGGAATGTGGGATGGTCATCATGACTCTACCTTTTCGTTTGTAATGAATACATATGAATGACCATATCTTAAAACGAGGAATGTGTGCCTGAAGCATGATATTTTGTATATAAGGAGAAGGCCGTTTCTGTAAGTTAAGCAGTCTCCTGAGAACATACATTGTGTTGTACTTCTCGGATACCTGTAATTGGTCTGCAGCCAATAAATACGATCTTTGACTTCACCTAGAAGACTCTGTGTTTCTGTGGGTCTGAAACAGGAAGAACTCGAAGTCTTCGGGTGTGTTCCACTGCACCGCTGGGTTCTAAAAACCCAGTACTTCAGTTGGCGCCCAACTCGGGGCGATTTCAGCGGTACCGGTCCAAGCCAGAGGTTCGTGAGGAGCTTCGTGTGGAAATTCTGGAGGAAGGCCGCCACTTCATCGACCCCTGCATGTCGACGTGGTCCGAAAGTCTTTTCTGCGAGGTTCTCTGCGTCCCGACGGCTACGAAGGACTGCTGGCCTGATTAATCGCCCTGTTTTGGACCCTTGACGATTTGGTAGAGCGAAACAATTGAGAGAGTCTTCTGGTGACGCCATCGATCATGTGCCAAAGCCAGAGGACTCGTGTATTCACGAGACTATCGTATTCGATAATCCTTTGAAGTTTGAAACTAGACTAGTGAGCGAAGATGCCTGGTTCTAGTATATTTGGAAATTGGTTTTGTTTGGGTTGTAGAAAGGACTCCCGATTGGAGGATTCGTGTCCGGTTCCTCCAATTGGAACTCCAACTTATGAACTTTATGTGAAACATGGCGTGGGCCCCATTACGTATAATGAAGTATGGGTCCGATACACCAGGAAGGATAGTGTTTTAAAATGGCCCCAAAATGGTAGTTTCGACACAGAAATCCTAGATAACTTAGAAGTTAAATTATTCAAGAAGAAAGCCCGGCCGGCGATGTTTGATTCTTTTTGCCTATGGCGAAAGGAAGCCAAACAGAAAGAAATTAAATTGGCAAAGAAAAATAAAAGAGAGAGAGGTATGTCGATAATGCAAGCAGCTGTGCAGTTTAAAGATAATGAAGAGGACCAAATGAATGAGCAGTTGCACAGGCAACGCAAACTAGTTATTGATAAATGTTACCCAGTTTTGCCGCCCCTTCAGCAAGGCGCATCAAAAGAGAAGGAGAAAGATCCCCTGATGGCACATTTGTTAAGTGCGCCACCCCCGTATGCGCAAAATGCTACAGCACCTCCACAACCTCTAAACGCACAGCCTGCAGTTAATTTGCCGCAAGCCTTCCCACAGCCGCCAGCTCCCCCTCAGCTGGCTCCTATCCCTACAGCGCAGCCCTCTCAAGGGCCGCCAATTTCGCTACCTGTCTCCTCTGCGCTTCCTGTGACTTTGCCTAGTACATCAGCTGCCTCCCTTGGCGCTCTTCCTAACACTGCCACTGTACCTGGATCTACACCTGTTTTTCTTCCCTCTGTCTTTCCCCCCGTTTTCGCCTCAACTTCTGCACGACAACGAATAGCTAGTGTAGTTACTAGCTTAATGTCGCCTCTCTTTGGGTCATCTAGTATGACCCCTGGTCCACAACGTAAGCAGTTGCGTAGTCAACTGCCTTATTCTTGAGAGAAAGAGGTATTAGACCATATGGCACGTAGGTGGATTGTTTTTTCTTCACTCTATGATGTGGAATCAGTTGTTAATGTTTTTCACCGATGGGAAGCCCCAAAACAGAGGAATGTGTTTGAGAAAATGTGTGAATTCCTCTGTGAGGAATTGGAAGGTCATGGTTCAAACTCAAACCCGCAGGAGTTGTGTCGAGTGCGATTTGATTTTGGAAAAGGTACAATTGTGGGTCCCGACGTAGATAAAGCAGTTGCGACTTTACTGTCCTTCAGGAATGATGATTGTCAACAATCATTGTTCGAACAGGAATTCCCTGTGGAGAAAAGGGTAAAAGCGCGCCAATATCCGATGCGTGAGGTTCCTCCAGTTTGGAGACCTGGTGATGCAAATGCTAATCCACCTGTTCTGGCACATTTTCAGCGTGTTTGGGTACATGTCCCATGGAAACGTTCTGAGGTGTTAGCACTTAAGCAGACATTGCCTGACCCCCGTAAAAACCCTGCAGGATATTATAAGGAGTTATCACAAACTGCAGAATCGTGTGTCATGAATCTAGCTGACATAGATATGTTGTTCGGGAATGTTGTTCCACAGCCTTTATGGGGATCCATTCGTAATACAGATCATGCTGAAGAACTAGGGGGCACATGGGCTAATATCATTGCTGCAGACACTAGACAAGTTGGTGGTGCGAAACCTGAGCCCCAAGTAGCAGAAATCCCTGGTAGAATTATCACCTACATGAAAACTTTAATGCCCGCGATGCGTGTGAATTGGGATAAACTATCGGCTTGCAAACAAAAGAAAGATGAAACAGTGTCTGATTTCTTTACAAGGTTTGAAGAAACATTTATTGACCACAGTGGTCAAGATATGAGTACTGAAGGTGGCCAACGGTTATTTGTTGATAAATTTGTGCATAATTTGCTTCCCGAGTTGTGTAAGAAGTTAAAAGATTCAGAGAGTTCTTGGGCTGTTTCCTCATCAGCGCAAATACTGGCTACTGCACAGTATTACGAAAATAGAGATAAGGATGAGAAAGATAAAGCAGACAAGAAAACGAAAGAATTGAAAACGAAGGTTCTGTTACAGCAAGCTTACCCGCCACCTGGTGGCCAGAGTAATTATCAGCAACCGTCAGAGTTTCAGAGAAACGTGCAAAGGTACGAGTATTCTCAACCACGCGTTCCTGTAGGCCCTAATCAATGTTCGTATTGTAAAGAGGAAGGTCATTTTAAGTATAGTTGTCCTAAATTGATGCAGCGTACTAGTAATGCGTATGGCGCAAGAGGTAGAGGTGGTCAGCAAGCTCCTAGAGGCAGAGGGCATGGAAATGTTCCCCAGAACGCGCGTCCTCTCCCGCCTCAAAATACGATAAATAGCTTTGATCAGCAAGCCAATGCAACTGGTAATACAGCTCAGTACTATAACAATGATTATTATGTAGAAGACGACAATGGGGAAGGTAATGATTACTAGGACAGCCATAGACAGAGAGAGGGAGTTGTTTCAGTGCCAGTGGATCAGAGTGGACCGTATGTTAAGGTGACTACAGCGGGTGTAACAGAGCCCTTTCTGCTGGACACTGGTGCTGCAAAGAGTTCAATTATGCATTCAAAACTCCCTGGCGCGCCTTTGTCTGGCGAAATGAATGTTTCAGTAGGTTTTCTGGCGCCCCGGTTAGGAACCCGATTTCTAGTCCTATGCCCCTTTCTGTTGGACCTTGTGAGCTAAAAGCACCCCTCATCCTAACGACAGGTTGTGGTGAAAATCTGTTAGGGTTGGATTTGTTAAAAAGATTGCATGCGACACTATATTGTTCTCCCTCAGGAGTACAACTTACATTGGGTAAGGAAGTAATTTCCCCAATGTATTTGTCGAAGAATAAATTGCCACCTGAATTGTCATCCCTTCCGGATGTCCTTTGTGCTACTGGTCCCAATGATGTGGGTCTCTTGGAAATACCGCCATATGTGGTCACTTTAAAAGCCAATGTCAGATTGCCACGCATTCCCCAGTACAAGATCTCCAATGAAGGTCAGAAAGCGTTGTTAGCAATTATCAGTGATCTGATTAAAAAGGGTGTAATTGAAGAGACAAGAGGCAACGTTTGCAATAGTCCTGTTTTACCTGTTTTAAAACGTACGGACCCTTCTCAGCCACCTGTTTACAGGTTTGTGATTGATCTTAGAGAGGTCAATAAAATAGTTGTGCCACAGTTTCCAGTTGTCCCTGACATAACTGCCTTGTTAGCTATGATTCCAGCCTCCGCTGCATGGTTCTCAGTGATCGATTTAAAGAATGCCTTCTTTAGCATCCCAATTGCAGAAGAGAGCAGGGACATTTTTGGCTTCAGTTTAGGAGGTCGAAGCTTCCGCTTTAAACGCGCTCCACAGGGCTACTGTGAAAGTCCATCAATATACAGTCAGGCTTTAAAGGCCCAGCTTGATGCACTTGTTTTACCTAGTGGTGCAACCCTTATTCAGTACGTTGACGATTTGCTAATTGCCGCGGATACTGAAAAGATTTGTAAAGAAGCTACATTGTCATTGTTGCGTCATTTGTCTGCCTTTCATCACAAAGTGTCTCTCTCAAAACTGCAATATTGTCGACAAGAAGTGACCTACTTAGGTCATCTCTTATCGAAGGAGGGAAGGAAACTGACCCCAGAAAGAATTCAAGCCATTGCACAATTGAGCGTGCCAAGAACACAGTGATAAGTGCGTGCTTTCTTGGGCATTACTTCATACAGTAGGCACTGGATCCCGAGTTTTTCTTTGCTGGCAAAACCTTTGTTAGCATTAACCTGTAAAAATACACCGAACCCTGTCCCATGGTCTGAAGAGTGTCAGAAAAGTTTTTGGGAATTGCGTAATGCATTATGTTCAGCTCCTGTGTTGGGTACCCCTGACTACAGCAAGCCTTTTACATTGTATGTTCATGAAAAGGAAGGTTGCGCATTATCAGTGTTAACACAGCCTTTTGGCGACAGACCGCGTCCATGCGCATATTTTTCTGCAACTTTGGACCCAGTAGCGAGGGCATTGCCAAGTTGTTTGAGAGCTACAGCCGCAGCAGCTGTGTCTATTCGACAGTCTGCTGGACTAGTGATGGATAACACATTGATTGTAATGGTTCCACATGCTGTGGACACATTGTTAAACCGGACCAAGACACAGCACTTAACCAGTGCCCGATTGTCAGGGTATGAATTGACACTGTTGGCAAACCATATACATATAAAGAGATGCAACACGTTGAATCCAGCTACATTATTGCCGATTCCAGCAGACATAGATGAGATTGAGCAGCATGATTGTCTGTTCAGAACAGATGAAGAGACGAAAGGGAGAGTGGATCTTAAAGATACTCCCCTAACTGAGTGTGATGGTACCTTATGGGTGGATGGTTCGTGCTTCAAGCTTCCGAATGGTGATACGACTGCTGCATATGCTATCACGACGTTGCACACGACTGTTGAGACTGCACGCATACCACATAATTCGGCTCAAGCAGCAGAGTTAATTGCCCTTACAAGAGCATGCGTGTTGTCTGAAGGAATGAAAGTGAACATATATACTGACAGCCAGTACGCCTTTGGCGTGGCCCATAGTTTTGGGCGATTGTGGAAAGAACGTGGGTTCCTGACTTCGCATGGAGCTAAAATTCAGAATGGTCAGCTGGTGAATGATCTCCTTGAGTCACTGACCTTACCGTTACAAGTTGCGATTATGAAATGCAGTGCGCACAAGAAGGTCACTGATGACGTTGGTCGTGGTAATGCATTTGCTGACGAAATCGCGAAAGAGACAGCAAAAGATGTGAAGACTCGAATGTATGGTGCAGGCCCTGCAAGATGGGTTGGTGATGTCGGAATGTGTGAAGACACGATAGAGAGTGTGAAGTCCCTTCAAGCTGAAGCCACAGAATAAGAATTGAGCAAGTGGAGAGAAAGTACGGGTAAATTGGATGAGAATGGTTGTTGGGTTGATTTGTCAGAACATCGGCGACGGTTGTTACCTGATGCATATGTGCTTCCAGTGGTTACGATGGCACATGGAATGGCACATATCAGTGTGAAAGGAATTTGTAAGTTGTTGGCCCCAGTATGACAGAATGCTGGAATTCCCAAGTGTGCAGAGAATGTGGTCAAGAATTGTATGGTATGTTTGAAATACAATCCTGGTAGGGGAACCCCGACTCCAGCTGGTCATTTTGCGCCTCCATCATATCCATTTGAGGTTTTGCAGCTAGATTTTATCCACATGGAAAGGTGCAACAATTTGAAATATGTACTGGTTGTTGTTTGCGCTTTTTCAAGATGGATAGAAGCATATCCCCTAAAAGACAACACTGCTTTATCAACAGCCAAAGCCCTTGTGAAAGAATTTTTCCCTAGGTTTGGAATGCCAAGAATGGTGTAGAGTGATAATGGGAGTGAATTTGTAGGTCGAGTGATGAAGAATGTGTGTGAGGGATTAGGCGTCAAGCAGAAGTTCCACGCTGCAAATCACCCCCAATCAGCTGGATTAGTAGAGTGCTACAATGGCACTCTGAAACTCAAACTGGCGAAAATCCAGGCGAGCTCCGGTCTTAAATGGCCTGACGCTCTGCCTTTAGCACTCCTATCAACAAGGATGACTGTGCATTCACGAGTGGGACTTAGCCCATATGAGATCATATTTGGCCGCCCAGCCAATGTATGGGGTGTGCCAAGACCGACAAAATTCAGTGAAATCGAACATCCAGTACTGCTTGACTATCTGTATGAATTGACGGCTAAATTGCATGTTTTACACCAACAGGTGCACGATACTCTGCCCCAGGCCTCTGAAGCTCCAGGACACCCTATCGACCCTGGCTCGTGGGTGCTCATTAAAAACTTTCAACGAAAAAACAATGATGAGCCCCGTTGGATCGGCCCTCACCTCGTGCTTCTATCGACAAGATCAGCGGTTCGAGTGAAAGGGAAAAAGAATTGGATACACGGCGCCCACTGCAAACAGATCCCTTTGCGACTACCATATGACCGGTGGGTCCAGGAGGGTATCGCTGATTCTGAAACTGACACTGTCCCCCGTTTCGTGCCATTTAGTGATGCACGTGTGAAGGGAACGACTTCAGAACGAGAAAACGATGATATTTTGCAGGAAGCTGTGCCACCGTCAATACAATTGGACACCACAGAGCCTGAACTCTTGATTCAAGACCAGACAGTACCTGGCAGAAGCCGCTATAATTTGAGACCACGGCCTATGGACAAATAAAAATTCCCTTCCCTTACTATTTTTTGATATTATAGCTCTCCCATCTGAGGGACTTTTTGATTTTTGTTTTTCGAACCACCATCCGGGTTCAGCTGCAGGGTCGCGGTGCCAAGACTTCGGGGTACAGGCCGAAGACGTTAGGTCAACGGTTCTGGTCGGTCTAGGGCGTTCCCTGGACTGACAGGCATACTCCTTAGCAGAAGATACTCACCCGCCGCGAGCGGCACGATTAGAGGATGGAGTTTTTCAAGATGGAGAGACCCGCTGAGGAAATGAACTTTAAGACGAAAATATGTAAAATAATGAAGAGCAAACGTTTTGTATTATTATGTCTGTTTACACTATGTAGTATGATGGTGTTTACTGTAGGCCATGTATTCTTCTCCTCTCAAGTGCCATTTGCACCCACTGTACAGCCTATACCTCCTCCTACTGTCTCCTTGCACTCTTTCCACCCTCTGCCTGAACACGAACAAGCTAGACGGTCTGAGTTTGTAAATAATTCGTTTATTCAACTCCTGCACCAGCACCAACTAGTCATGAATACAACCAATTGCTGGGTGTGTGGTTTAATGCCACATACCATTAACCCCTTCGCTGCTAGGCATTTTCCCCTCCTGTGCTAAGCCTTTTTTGGGCTATTTGGGGTAGTGCGCGCTTAGGCCCCTGTAACTTTTTGACCACATTAGGTATCCACGCCAAATTTGCGTCCTTTTCTTCCAACATCATGCAGATTCTAAAGGTACCCAGGGTTTGTGGATTCTCCTAGAGGGTTCCCAGGAATCAGTCAAAATACAGCAAAATTTTGTTTTTTTTGTGAAAAATGGGGAAAAGTGGCTGCAAATGAAAGCGTCTGGGTTTTTCTCTGCAAATGATATCAAAAAAGGGTTTGTGGGGCTGAAATCACAATTTCTCCAGCTTTTAGGGAATGACAGTTTTTTGTCAGAAATCCAACATTTTTTACACAGTTTTGACATTTTTCAGGGACATACCCTATTTTTGCTATTTTTTGTGCCTTGAACCTCCTTCCAGATAATGGTAAAAATGGGTAAAAAAGCAATAATGGATCCTGGAAAGCTATACATTTTTGAAAAATAGACATAATTCTGAATTCAGCAAGGGGTCATTTGTGTAGATCCATCAAGGTTTCTTTATAGAAACTAACAGGTAAATATAGGAAAAATTAAAAATTTGTTGAAAAAAGCAGCCTTTTGAGTCAACGTTTTCACCTGTAACTTCTTTGAATTATGACATCTCTTTGAAAGCAATGTACCGTTACATCCGGTGGACCTTCCTGGTTGTGGGGATATATAGGACTTGTAGGTTCACCAAGAGCCCAACGAACCCAGAGTAAAAAACTGAGCAGCATTTTGTAATGTTTTTTTTTTTGTTCCGGGTATATAGCAATTATTGTGGGAAAATGTATACATGGAAAAATCGGTATGAAAGACACCTATGTATTTCTGAAATGGGAACGAATTACAGAGTTTAGAAACAGTGCATATTTGCACATTTTCGAAATTGGGAATACTCATACTTGCATGACAATTATTGGTCATTTTTCAAAATGACTTTTTTTTTACACAATGTCTTTCATTTCGAAGGGAGAAATGCATCAAAAATCAATAGGTAATAACAGTTGCTTTACAAATCTGAACTACCCTAAGTCTCCCGATAAAAATGGTACCTCACTTGTGTAGGTAGGCATAGTGCCCACGACAGGAAGTGGCTCAAAACCTAAGGTGAACGCACCACATTTTCACACTGAAAATTTACACTTTTTTTGCGAAGAGTCTAGCTGTAGTTTTTTAACCCTAGCCCTGCCGGCACCTAGGGAAACCTAGCAAACCTATAAACTTTGTAAACTAGACACCCAGGGGAATCCAGGATGGGGGGACTTGACTGGCTCCCACCATGGTATGTTACCCAGAATCCCTTGCAAACGTAAAAAAATGACAAAATAAACACATTTTCCCCACATTTCTGTGATGGAAAGTTCTGGAATCTGCATGGATCCACAAATTTCCACCCACCCCGCGTTCCCCAAAGTCCTACGAGAAGAATGGTACCTCACTTGTGCGGGTCGGCCTAGTGCCCGCGACAGGAAACGGCGCAAAACACAACGTGGTCACACCTCAATTTTGCAGTGAAAAATGACCCCTTTTTGGCAAAGTGACTAGATGTAGTTTTTGAACCCTAGCCCTGCCGGCACCTAGGGAAACCTAGCAAACCTATACATTTTTGAAAACTAGACACCCAGGGGAATCCAGGATGGGGTGACTTGACTGGCTCCCACCATGGTATGTTACCCAGAATCCCTTGCAAACGTAAAAAAATGACAAAAAAAACACATTTTCCCCACATTTCTGTGATGGAAAGTTCTGGAATCTGCATGGATCCACAAATTTCCACCCACCCCGCGTTCCCCAAAGTCCTACAAGAAAAATGGTACCTCACTTGTGCGGGTCGGCCAAGTGCCCGCGACAGGAAACGGCGCAAAACACAACGTGGTCACACCTCAATTTTGCAGTGAAAAATGACCCCTTTTTGGCAAAGTGACTAGCTGTAGTTTTTGAACCCTAGCCCTGCCGGCACCTAGGGAAACCTAGCAAACCTATACATTTTTGAAAACTAGACACCCAGGGGAATCCAGGATGGGGTGACTTGACTGCCTCCCACCATGGTCTGTTACCCAGAATCCCTTGCAAACGTAAAAAAATGACAAAAAAAACACATTTTCCCCACATTTCTGGGATGAAAGTTCTGGAATCTGCGTGGATCCACAAATTTCCACCCACCCCGCGTTCCCCAAAGTCCTACGAGAAAAATGGTACCTCACTTGTGCGGGTCGGCCTAGTGCCCGCGACAGGAAACGGCGCAAAACGCAACGTGGTCACACCTCAATTTTGCAGTGAAAAATAACCCCTTTTTGGCAAAGTGACTAGCTGTAGTTTTTTAACCCTAGCCCTGCCGGCACCTAGGGAAACCTAGCAAACCTATACATTTTTGAAAACTAGACACCCAGGGGAATCCAGGATGGGGTGACTTGACTGCCTCCCACCATGGTCTGTTATCCAGAATCCCTTGCAAACATAAAAAAATGACAAAAAAAACACATTTTCCCCACATTTCTGGGGTGGAAAGTTCTGGAATCTGCGTGGATCCACAAATGTCCACCCACCCCGCGTTCCCCAAAGTCCTACGAGAAAAATGGTACCTCACTTGTGCGGGTCGGCCTAGTGCCCGCGACAGGAAACGGCGCAAAACGCAACGTGGTCACACCTCAATTTTGCATTGAAAAATGACCCTTTTTTGGCAAAGTGACTAGCTGTAGTTTTTTAACCCTAGCCCTGCCGGCACCTAGAGAAACCTAGCAAACCTATACATTTTTGAAAACTAGACACCCAGGGGAATCCAGGATGGGGTGACTTGACTGCCTCCCACCATGGTCTGTTACCCAGAATCCCTTGCAAACGTAAAAAAATGACAAAAAAAACACATTTTCCCCACATTTCTGTGATGGAAAGTTCTGGAATCTGCATGGATCCACAAATTTCCACCCACCCCGCGTTCCCCAAAGTCCTACGAGAAAAATGGTACCTCACTTGTGCGGGTCGGCCTAGTGCCTGCGACAGGAAACGGCGCAAAACGCAACGTGGTCACACCTCAATTTTGCAGTGAAAAATGACCCTTTTTTGGCAAAGTGACTAGCTGTAGTTTTTTAACCCTAGCCCTGCCGGCACCTAGGGAAACCTACCAAACCCACACATTTCTGAAAACTAGACACCCAGGGGAATCCAGGATGGGGTGACTTGACTGCCTCCCATCGTGGTCTGTTACCCAGAATCCCTTGCAAACGTAAAAAAATGACAAAAAAAACACATTTTCCCCACATTTCTGGGATGGAAAGTTCTGGAATCTGCGTGGATCCACAAATTTCCACCCACCCCGCGTTCCCCATAGTCCTACGAGAAAAATGGTACCTCACTTGTGTGGGTCGGACTAGTGCCCGCGACAGGAAACGGCGCAAAACGCAACGTGGTCACACCTCAATTTTGCAGTGAAAAATGACCCTTTTTTGGCAAAGTGACTAGCTGTAGTTTTTGAACCCTAGCCCTGCCGGCACCTAGGGAAACCTAGCAAACCTATACATTTGTGAAAACTAGACACTGAGGGGAATCCAGGATGGGGTGACTTGACTGCCTCCCACCATGGTCTGTTACCCAGAATCCCTTGCAAACGTAAAAAAATGACAAAAAAAACACATTTTCCCCACATTTCTGGGATGGAAAGTTCTGGAATCTGCGTGGATCCACAAATTTCCACCCACCCCGCGTTCCCCAAAGTCCTACGAGAAAAATGGTACCTCACTTGTGCGGGTCGGCCTAGTGCCCGCGACAGGAAACGTCACAAAACGCAACGTGGTCACACCTCAATTTTGCAGTGAAAAATGACCCCTTTTTGGCAAAGTGACTAGCTGTAGTTTTTTAACCCTAGCCCTGCCGGCACCTAGGGAAACCTAGCAAACCTATACATTTTTGAAAACTAGACACCCAGGGGAATCCAGGATGGGGTGACTTGACTGCCTCCCACCATGGTCTGTTACCCAGAATCCCTTGCAAACGTAAAAAAATGACAAATAAAAAACATTTTCCCCACATTTCTGGGGTGGAAAGTTCTGGAATCTGCGTGGATCCACAAATGTCCACCCACCCCGCGTTCCCCAAAGTCCTACGAGAAAATTGGTACCTCACTTGTGCCGGTCGGCCTAGTGCCCGCGACAGGAAACGGCGCAAAACGCAACGTGGTCACACCAAATTTTGCAGTAAAAAATGACCCTTTTTTGGCAAAGTGACTAGCTGTAGTTTTTGAACCCTAGCCCTGCCGGCACCTAGGGAAACCTAGCAAACCTATACATTTTTGAAAACTAGACACCCAGGGGAATCCAGGATGGGGTGACTTGACTGCCTCCCACCATGGTCTGTTACCCAGAATCCCTTGCAAACGTAAAAAAATGACAAAAAAAACACATTTTCCCCACATTTCTGGGGTGGAAAGTTCTGGAATCTGCGTGGATCCACAAATTTCCACCCACCCGGCGTTCCCCAAAGTCCTACGAGAAAAATGGTACCTCACTTGTGCGGGCCGGCCTAGTGCCCGCGACAGAAAAAGGCTCAAAACGCAACGTGGTCACACCTCAATTTTGCAGTGAAAAATGACCCTTTTTTGGCAAAGTGACTAGCTGTAGTTTTTCAACCCTAGCCCTGCCGGCACCTAGGGAAACCTAGCAAACCTATACATTTTTGAAAACTAGACACCCAGGGGAATCCAGGATGGGGTGACTTGACTGCCTCCCACCATGGTCTGTTACCCAGAATCCCTTGCAAACATAAAAAAATGACAAAAGAAACACATTTTCCCCACATTTCTGGGATGGAAAGTTCTGGAATCTGCGTGGATCCACAAATTTCCACCCACCCCGCGTTCCCCAAAGTCCTACGAGAAAAATGGTACCTCACTTGTGCGGGTCGGCCTAGTGCCCGCGACAGGAAACGGCGCAAAACGCAACGTGGTCACACCTCAATTTTGCAGTGAAAAATGACCCCTTTTTGGCAAAGTGACTAGCTGTAGTTTTTGAACCCTAGCCCTGCCGGCACCTAGGGAAACCTAGCAAACCTATACATTTTTGAAAACTAGACACCCAGGGGAATCCAGGATGGGGTGACTTGACTGCCTCCCACCATGGTCTGTTACCCAGAATCCCTTGCAAACGTAAATAAATGACAAAAAAAACACATTTTCCCCACATTTCTGGGATGGAAAGTTCTGGAATCTGCGTGGATCCACAAATTTCCACCCACTCCGCGTTCCCCAAAGTCCTACGAGAAAAATGGTACCTCACTTGTGCGGGTCGGCCTAGTGCCCGCGACAGGAAACGGTGCAAAACGCAACGTGGTCACACCTCAATTTTGCAGTGAAAAATGACCCTTTTTTGGCAAAGTGACTAGCTGTAGTTTTTGAACCCTAGCCCTGCCGGCACCTAGGGAAACCTACCAAACCCACACATTTCTGAAAACTAGACACCCGGCGGCTTCCAGGGAGGTATGGCGTGCGTGGATCCCCCAACGTTTCCTTACCCAGACTCCCCTGCAAACCTCAATTTTTGGTAAAAAAATCACTTTTTTCACACATTTTGGGGTGGGAAAGTTGTGGCATCACCGGGCTCACACAAATTTACCACCACCCAGCGTTCCCCCAGGTCTCCCGGTAAAAATGGTGCCTCACTTGTGTGGGAGGCCCAAGTACCCGCGGCAGGCAAGGGCCCAAAACTAGGGGTGGGCGGAATTTGCGGAATTAACTTCCGCAAATTATCGCGAGAATGTAGAAAATCTCCGCAAACACGCCGGAAATATCGCGAAGACGCGGAAGTTTTTTTGCCGCCTGTTCGCGGTATTTTTTGCGTGTTCGCGGGTCGCCAACTTACCCATGCGGTTGCTCACGGGCGCGGCCATCTTGTTTTCACTTGTCCCGCCCTCTGGCGTTGTTTACTTCCTGTTCCGGGTCGCGCAATGCATGTTCGCGGTCGATATTTCCTGTTCGCGATCGCTTTTACTTGATCGCGTTGCTTTTGCTTGCTCAGGGAGAAAATATCGCGCGAACTTGCGCACGTGGTCGCAATGGGCGCGGCCATCTTGTTTTCCACTCTATTGCATGGTTCTGGGGCCTGATTTTCAATCCTCCCTAAATCTTTTCAATCCTTTGTTTATAGCCACTTTTTTAGGATCTTTATTACTTATTATTTCTCTAACTATTTTCCTGCCTCTATATTTTTAGTTTTTGTCTACTTTTTTGTTTGTTTTTTAGCTACTTTTTCTCTTTGTATTGCCCGCTATTTATTTCCTTTACTCCTTTATTTATTTTACCTTTTCTTTCCCGCCCCGTCCCCAGAACCATGTCCAAGGGCAGGGCTGTTCGCCGGCGCAGCCAGAGCCGCGACCGCCTTCCTTGCGGAAGGCGGCGCCCACAAGGGGTGCATGCACGGGCCTTATTTGGGGAGGCGGAGTTGGCTGCACTAATTTTCTTTGTGCAGCGCCACCTCCCCTCAACCCTGGCAGCAGGTGGCAGGCCTGGGTCCGGGTACGGCCTCCGGGAGCGTCGGCAGCGGTGGGGGAAGGTGCGCCGGGCAGTGTCGCGCATCTCTGGGGTCCGGCGCACCCAGGCACAGCTGAAGCACCGGTGGTCCGACATCCTGGACCGTGAGCAGGACCTGCTGGACGTGCTAGGAGTGGAGGTCCCGGGGCTTGGTGAGTACCTATTTAATTATTACAACTTTGTGTCTGTTCTTCTGCTCTATGTTATATATTGCGAATATCTTTTTTTCCTTCCAACCAGCTAGAATGTTGCTGCTTGCAATACATTCCAGGTTAATAACGTTTAAAAGTCTTCTGTGATTATGACACAGGTGCTCTTCTGCGCTACTACTAATCTTACTTGTTTGCAGCTTTGCGTTTGCGCTTGCTTAGCGTGATTCTTTACGAGTTTATTTTAGAGAAATTAAGTTACGTAATGCTACAGTGACTCACGTCCACTCCTTACTTTGTCCTGTCACTAATAGATAGGGGCGGATTGATACATAGGTTTAGGTACTTTGTATGAGCTTCTAATTGGTTAGTGGTATGCGTGATGCCCCCCTCACTCAGTTACGTGACGTGCTGCTAGTACGGCAGTCTTTAGAACCTTTCTAGTTTGTTCAATGAGTGGAGGTAGGCTTTGCAGTTACTTAGCAGTAGCAGATCAGCATCAATCAAACCAAAATTTGGTGTATACAAAAAATGTAGTCATGTTCATGTGTCCTCCATGATTGGATCATACACATTGTTGAGGAATACAGTGGAAATGCATACTTAATGTACAATTGGCATGCCTGGAATAGGTGGGCTAGGTTGGGTGGTACGTTGTACTAATACTTAGGCTTACTTGTAACTTAGTTTTCTGGAATCAGAATGGAAGAATGGATTACTGTTGATAAATAGTAACTTAAGTAGTCGAACTGCGAATCCCCCGATATTACATGTTGACCAGATGAGATCGGTCAATGTAGTTATTGCAATTGTTTACATAAGTGTTTTTTGACCGTTGTTGAAAAATATTGTATTTGTTTGACACCATCCATCAATGTTTGTCTCTTTCTTATATCTTTCCTGTTCATCAGCACCCAGGGACAGACGGGCAGGGACTGGGCAGTCGGCGGGACAGGAACACCACCAGGAGGACACCGCTGAGGGCTCCTCTGCTGGCCCCAGTAAGTCTTCTTGTTTTTAATAATATTTCTTATTCCATAACTTTTACTGCCCCATTTCTCCCGAACTATAGTGTGTTTCCAAATGCTATTTTTTTACCACCAATTATCCTTCGATCTGTACGGTTTCAAAAAGCTTATCCATGCCTCCGCAATGATGACTGAGTACTAATACATACTATCAGTCTGTCTGTCTGTACTGTAGTAGCTAGTCTTGCCCAGTTGGCCAGTGCCACTCTTTGTGAAAGGTTGTAATATAAAACTCATATTCACCAGTAGCTCGTACAATCCGTTTGGTCGTTGTCTTGTACTACTTTTTACTCTTATTGATGTTTAGGCTTTGAAAATTCACAGCAACAACAGCCCTACCAGATTTCTTAATATTTTGATATGATACCCTATAGGACATACCACTGTTGTAGGGATCTTGCACATACATTTGCACCAGAAAATAGGATGTTGGTGATGGTAGGTTGGACCTTCCTTGCACACCTCAACCAGAAATTCCGCACCCACCACAATTCCACTCCTTGACTATAGTACTGTCTTGTCATACCTATTAGGTCTCGGAACCCTCCCCCCAAGATAACCAACAAGTAGACAACCCAGAACATAACACATCCAACCTCTGTCGTGGAAGCAATTCACATGCACACCCTTACTTTAATTTGCTCACTCGT
This sequence comes from Triturus cristatus, assembly GCF_964204655.1. Lineage (NCBI taxonomy): Eukaryota > Metazoa > Chordata > Amphibia > Caudata > Salamandridae > Triturus > Triturus cristatus. Next base: position 1,125,019,545 of record NC_140583.1, read on the forward strand.
GTAAGTTAGTCCACTCCACACCAAATACCACAAAGTCTATGTAAGTTTAAAAATTTTATTTCAATTTGAGAAGGTCTGTACACTGTTTTCTTAGCAGCACCAACCGGCAAATCAATAACATTAAAACAATATACATTGTTACACTTATACAGTTGGGAATTAAATCATGATAACTGAAGTGGTGGAAGGCAGCACCACCATCCCATAGCAATTTAGTTTATATACATTTATAAATGAAGATGTGAGTGAAGGGACCCCTCACCTCAGAAGAACCTAGTACTGGTAGTTGGTGCATCGTTCAGAAGCTCTGGTTCGTAGAAGGGAATCTTGCGTCTGTAATGCGAAAAAAGAAATGGTGTGCGTTAGTATATTGCAACTTGCAAGCATTTCTCAGCCGTGCCAAAAAGTGTAGCATCTATGGATAAGCAATATGGACTAACAGTAACAGTAGTACACCAGTTCCTCCTAAAAAAGTGGCTTGTTAATGTTTGTTGACCGCTTGTACGCAGCGCGTAGACTAGACAGTAGCAGTGTGAGGCAGGTCATGTGGGCTCAAAGGTGTCTTAAGAAGCTGCAAGGTAAAGGTAACGTCACATGTGCATGGCTAGGGCTAATCAAGCAAATGCTACAATGATCATATAACTTAGTGTCTACTCTACTACTACCTGATTTGTACTAGTGATGTATGTTAGTATTAACTCATTTTTCAACCTTGCTACTGATCAATAGGGGGGAGGTGTATATGTCGCCTAATAAATGTGTAATGTTTTCTAGGCGCACTACCGACCACCATTGCTGGGGCCAGCGAAGGCGACGCCGAGGGCGAGGATGCGGCAGTTGCAGATAGCAACGGAGGGGGAGTGGCAGCACCAGTGGCAGGCGGTGGTAAGTTAGATTCATAATCTTTAACTATTGTTGAACTTGACAGCACACTCACTGCAAAGGTGTACTGTATGTATATGTATACTGTACAGTTGTGAATTAGGGCCCCATTAGGATGGTGGGCGTATTGCCCCCGCCGGGCTGTCTGGAATTCACTGCCGTCACAGCAGGGGCAAACCTCCCGCCATCCCTGTAGAAAATATTCAGACATGTCCAGGCGGAAAAGGGTTCAATATGGCGGTGGTGTCTCTCTCACCACACCGGCAGCCATATAATCTGCATTTTGGAATGCCTTTGCGTGGCGGCATTGCCGTCCGCCATGGAAAGGCATGCACACATTGCAGAGTATGCTTGGGGGCCCCCATGGAGGGTACCTACCGATGCTATGGTACCCCCCCGACTTTCAAAGCAAAACGTGACAGGCTCCGTGCGAGGCCCGTCATGTTGTGCTTGGAAAAGCAGCACAACATTTTAGCATTGCTTTCAGCAAAGCCAACCAGAATTTAAATTTAAAAAAACAGGGTGCGCCCGCCACTGTGCCGGGCGCATCATCCTAATTAATTGTCCCCACGGGACCCCCACCCTTTTTAGCAGTCGGATGGCGGGCGGACAAAGTCCGCCCGCTATCCGATGTCGTAAGTAAGTATGAGTTCTTGGGGACGTTTGAAGAGTGAACTAGAGGACTAGAATTCCCTTTAATTGGTATAGGACTAGGAGCCGGAGTATTGAGTAACCAATGTCCTCATCTATCTGATTTCAACTCCGCTTTGAAAGTTTTATGGAGAAGAGCACCTGGTGCACTGTTCAACTAAAAAGTGTAAGACAGGTGGAAGGAAGAAGGACGGGCGACATTTAAAATGTTATGTACTACTGTGCTTTATTTTATAGTGCTACTCTACCATGCCACTATGTGTATAAATAATTACCTTGTCCTACTGTTTTATTAAGACTATATTTTACAATTGTCTTGTTTTTTTCTTTTTGATACACAGCAACTCTGAAACTCAACCGTAAGGAGTTGGCCGCCAAGGCACGGCGCCGGAAGCTGGAGGCAATCCAGCAGGAATACCGGCGGCTGGTGGTCCTAGCCGAGGAGGAGGAGGAGGCTGCTGCAGCTATTGAAGGCTCCTCCAGTGCCCCGGGCCCCAGCCACTGCCCTCCAGTGGTACGGCGCCACCGCCGGACGGCTGCCCGCCGCCACCGTGTCATCTCCGGTGCCCCCCCCCACTGTGGCTGCAACTGCCGCGGCCTTAGACGCCGCGTCGCCCATTTAGAGGACCAGATGCGTGTCCTCCTCCAGTCCCGCCCCACCAGTTAGTCCCTGTCACTGCCCCTTTTTTAATTCCTGTTCGTTCTTCACTCGTTTGGGCGTTCTCTACTTCTATGGACAGTCGTTGGGGTTAGGGAGGTGGGTGGGTCAGCTTTTGTGGGTTTAGTTTATTTGTTAGGGTCAATTAAATATATTTTTCTATGTTACATGCAATGTTGTTAATGTTTTGTAGGTGGGGTAACTGTTTTACATCACACTGTTTCTTTGCTGGTGCATGGCCGCCCATAGCGTGTGTTTGATTTCAATAATTTGCTGACTGTATAAGACACAAACAGATAGATGCGACACACCTCACTCATTGACTGGTCCTACTATGCATTCTTTGGAGTGGTCTTTGAAACTGAAATCATTGACAACATGTCCATTATTGATTCTGCCTCCCCCAAACTTCTCTCTTACCGGTGCTTGATGTTTATGTCCAACTGTGGCACAGCACTGGCTGCATGGTGAAGATGGTTTCCTTTTTCATACATGCCATGATTGGGGTGGTGGTGGTAGTATAGTAGTAGTAGTATACACTGGCAGGGTGGCAGCATTTCCAAAAAAAGAAAAGGAGATAGTCAATCGCCTTTGAGAGACTGTTAGAGGAGTAGTTGAATGAAGTACATCACAGAATTTACCGAGCAACAATTATATGCTCAAATATTTGACAAAAAAACTGAATGCTGGTTATTATGAGGATAGCCTACTAGACAGAGTTACAAACTATAGTTTTGTCGACTTGACTATGCCTACAGTCTAACAGTTAGTGCTGTATATGAGGAATGACAACAAACAAATCCAATCAATGCCGGCAATTCATGCTGAGGTATATGTTCCTTTGTTAAATAAAATAACCTCTGAAATATCCTACTCATGGGTGGGCAAGCAGAAGAAGATCATCGCTCTGCATTGAAATTGAAGTAGTGTTGCTTTCACCACATCCGCCCCAGCAAGTGTGTGATTAAGTATTGGTGTACATTTAATTTAGTTACACCTCGACAATAAGTCACACAGCCCGGGGGAAGAGGGTTAGGGTCCGTTGATTGGATGGGAAGGGGGATTTTGGGAAAGGTTTGACATAGAAAAACAGTATGCATACATAGACAAACAAACGACAATCATTGAAGACTACCATACCATATCCATTCCATATGTTAAGGTATAAAAAGGAAATGCATGCATGATGAGACCCGGATTACATACACTTCTATTTCTTGTTCTGTTCCGGCCTTAATACTTTAACAGATAGCAAATAGAAATTTTAAATATTGGTAGTGAAGAATCGTAAACACAGAGCAAACGTAATGATGATTGATAATAACAACTCCAAGAACACACTGTTGTAAAGAATGTATACAAGATATTAATCAAATTATTTAAAAGAAGTGAAAAGTGGATACTGTTACTGTCTTATCCTGTTCAAAAATGTGGACTGGTTTTTTGCATCTCGGCATTCCTCTTGCTCCTCTCGTCCATCAATCTTGGGTGTGTCGCCTCACCACTCGCCACTGCCCGGCTGGAATAAAAAGGTGATTGATTGGTAAGGTAATTAATATGCATTGTAATGTTTTACAAAGTTTTGGACAAGGCCCGGCCTGTAATTTTAGATTGAAAACCAAAGGGGATATTCAGAAAGAAAGTGAAAACAAATGCACAAGTGATGGTGTAGTGCAACAAGAACACTTTCCGAGGTGGCATGTATGCATATGCATCATCTCTACTGTAGTCTGTTTCCAGCATAGACCTTCAACAGTAACAGGAGAGATCAGGCCCACAGTGCTTACCATTAGCACATCCTACGTTAACACTTTAGAGTCCTTTTTTTTTCTCCCAAAGAGTTGGACAAACGCAAAGCACATTATCCATTCCAGACATAGCATTTTACAGTTAAAGTTAGTAAAATCAATGCACTGCAGTCATCCCACCGCTACACTCTATTCAACTTCTACACAGACATTTGGGTGTGCTGTGGTTGTTGTTCACGTGTTTACCTTTAGGCTTTTCCGTTTTATGCCACTCATGAAACATCCTCCTGACTTCATCATCAGCTCTGATACTTCTACTGACTGAAGATCGGCCTGCAGTACAAGTGTAATTTTTATAACACAACAAGAGTAGAAATATAAATATTACTGACTTGAGTCATTCTTTATTGTGTACAGAAAGATAGATTACCACTAGTACACTTTGACATCACTTTGTGCACAACAAACAACGCAAACACAAAGACCAATAGCTCAGAGTCAGGTGTCCAATGCATGCCATTAATTATCATCATTTATTACCTGTTCCTTCTCATCTTAAGTTAACGGGCCGTCTCTTTCGCCATCATCATGACGGACGGTGCTGTTAAGTCACAGTCATTTGCATTGCGCAGATTGAGTGAGTCCCCTTCCTGTATTGAATTAAAAGCAATGTATCACCAAGATGCAGGAGTAGTACACATTTCTTGTTTGCCAGAAGGGGAAAATTAGTAATTACTAGTGTGTTCTGTAGAAAGTTGATTAGTGGCAGTGCACAATTACATCAATTCATGCGAAACACACACCACAAAATCTACATCATTCAGTCTGCCATTCTGCGGCCAATGCATGGCATCAATCATTACCTGTTGCATCTCATCTCGTTAACGCTGCAGGCCGTCTCTTTCGCCATCATCATGATGGACGGTGCTGTTAAGTCACAGTCATTTGCATTGCGCAGATTGAGTGAGTCCCCTTCCTGTATTGAATTAAAAGCAATGTATCACCAAGATGCAGGAGAAGTACACATTTCTTGTTTGCCAGAAGGGGAAAATTAGTGTGTTCTGTAGAATGTTGATTAGTGGCAGTGCACAATTACATCAATTCATTCATGCGCAACACACACAACAAAATCTACATCATTCAGTCTGCTATTCTGCGGCCAATGCATGGCATCAATCATTACCTGTTGCATCTTATTTTCAGTTAATGGCCAGTCTCTCTCGGCTCTGAAGGAGGATAGCTATAGAAGTCATCAGATTCATGGTCCACTTGTTTTGGAAGGACGAGGAAAGTTTGAATTTGTTGTTACCATCATCCAATCATCATTCATGAGAGAAATGGAATTGACCAGGAGATGCAGTATGATCGAGCGGAGGAGCTGGATTCTGAGGACTGTAGTGTCAAATGGCAGACACCTGAAACTTGTATCTTAAATTAGAAGATTAGAAGACGGTGATAATGCATTGGTTGCGATTCACAAGTTTATAACTGGAACAACAGACACAAACAAAGGGGGAAAAAAGGGAGGAAGACAGTAAGTGCGAGCCTAATTGTCAGGGAAGTATAGCTCGTCCTCAAACTCTGGGGGATCTTCCAGTAGTAGGTAATGATCTGACACAATACTTCCGTCACCTGAGCCGCTGTCCTCATCTTCCTCTGTTGATTCATGCATTGTGTAATTCGGTGGTATGAAGTGCTGATTCATTTTGCTCATTGTTAACCTCTCCACGTTTTTGGTAGATAGACTGGTCCTTCTCAAGGTTACAATGGAACCAGCAGCACTGAAAACACGTTCGGAAGAGACACTTGCGACAGGGCAAGCCAGATAGCTTATCGCCAGCCTGCTGAGCTGTGGCCATTCAGACCTTTTCCTATACCAATACTGCACTGGGTTTTGATCAACGTACACCTCTGTTGGGTCGTCCAGATAGGCCTGGACCATCCGCTCAATGTTCAGGGTTGCTGCTGGTAAGCTTTTGTGCTGTTTTTTCTGTGCATCAGCACTGTGCTTACGGCCCATCTTTACATACCAATCTGATAATGATTGTACTCGGCTGAATGATCCAGTTATTGTTTTTGTAGTCGATGGTGATGGTGAGTGTTGCGATTGTGAGCCAACCGCACTGCCCTCAGCCGACGAAGTTGCACTTGATTCTGCATGGCCTGCTTCAGTATCAGTACTTGTTGTGGGTTGATGTGGCGGGCTTTTAATTAGCAGCCCTTCGTTTTCAAACTTGATGGCTGCTTCAGCTATACAACTTTTGTAGCGGGCAACATCAGTGTCGGAAAAAGAAAGGAATAGTCCTAATTTTGCACGTGGATCCAGAATTGTGGCACAAATGTAATGTTCTTGTGACAAAATTTTATTTTGTATCCTTACATTTTCTGATAAGCGCCTGGATAAGCTCTCCACCAAGTCATGGGCTTGCCTTCTGTCCTCTACACCTTTGTAGGATTCAGACACATTATTCAGCTCATGCTCTAGCATTTGCAACAATGGGATAGCTTGGCCCATTGTACAGTCCTCCTTGCTGACTTCACGTGTGAAGACCTCAAAAGGAGACAGCATCTCAGTCAGGCATTGAATTAGGGTCCATTGCTCCCTCTGAAGGGTCATGCCTTTAACACTAGCATCACTGCTTCTGTACCAGACATAATCATTGAGTGACCTCTGCTGTTCGCACAGACGATCAAGCATGTAATACGTTGAGTTCCAACGTGTTGCCACCTCCTGGATGAGTGCCTTGACTGGCATCCTACGCTCACGTTGGAGGATCCTCAGCTGCTTCCGAGCTTTAAAAGAATGGCTGAAATGAGTGCATATTCTTCGGCAGATCGACAGTAAATTGCTTACTATGGATTCTTTTTTCAGAAAGTCTTGCACTGTAATGTTTATGCAGTGTGCCAAACACGGAACCCTGAAATAGGAACCAAGTTCCATGGCCTTAAGTACATTACTGCCATTGTCTGTGGCAACAAAACCAATACCAAGCCCTCTGGGCCGCAGCCATTCCAAAACCTTGGTGCGAAACTCTTCTAAAATGTTTTCAGCCGTATGAGATTTCTCCATGGCGAACATGGCTACAGTTGCATGTTTCCGAGTACCTTCAAAAATCGCAGCTGTGTCAACAACACCTCGTGCAGATAGTTGATCTTTAACCCCCACAAAAGAGATCCAGTGTGCAGTGATGCACATGTAATCTGTGGCTTGGCAACTGGTCCACATGTCTGTTGTCAGGTGGATATTGTGCACAGCACTCTGCTGCAAACCGTGACCAACCAATTCCAGCACATCATGATGTAGTGCCGGAACAGCAATTCTTGCGAAATAGGACCGCTGGGAACTTTCCATTTCGGGCAGATGGCAGACACAAATTCAAGGAAACCCACCCCTTCCACAAATGAAAAAGGAAGAAGGTCCAGCGTTAACATTTTAGCCAGCTTCGCATTGTACAATCGTGCCGTTGGGTGGTTGCGTTGTAACTGCCCCTCCAACCTAAACATGCTGTCAATGGTAGGCTGGCTTACTTTCCTTAGTGGTGCCATTAACCCACTAAGGCTCAACGACACAGATTGTCTCATTGAGGTACTCGCCGGTCGCCTTGGTGTCTCACCCACACTCTGAGTATGGCTCTTACTGCGGTGCCACTCTGATGTTACTGAGGAGGATGTGGGCGTTACCACTGCAGTGACTGCACTACTGGAGACAGGGCTAGAAATGCCTCCCTGTTCTTCACCTGCCACCACAATAATATCGCTCCCTGATTCCTGACCAACTTCAAAGGGTTTAGTTTTCCTACTTTCTTTTAACTTAAGTAAGTGATCCTCCCACACAATAGTGTGGTGTATTCTGAGATGACTTGCTTGTCCTCCGGTACCATAGTTTGTACCAAGCTTACCACGCCGAACACCTTGCCGACAAATTGGGCATATAGCATTGTTCTCCTCCTTGGCGCTAACAGAAAAGAAGTCCCAAACTGGGGAGGAGAACTTTCTGGCACTGCTGGATGTGCCACTTTCAACACCAGATGAACTTGAGGGGGTGCTTGAAAATATGTGACCCTGTCCACCTACACTGTGACTTTTACTACCACTTCCTACTGAGATGGTTGAGCTGGATGTAGGTCCCTGCCGGGCCTTGGAAAATATGGCAGCTGGAGGTAGTGGTGGTGTAACCTGTGTTGGTGAGATCCGTGCTACATCCCGCTCAGTAGCAGCCTTTCTGGATAGGGTGAGAATGTCGGTCTCCAATCCCTTTGGGGCGGGAGTAATGTGCGTGATGACTGGCTCGTCTTCATCAACATCATCACCCCCCTCTTCTACATCTACCTCCATAACTCTAAGTTTTTCTGGGACCTTCCTTTTCAGAAGCAATGTCTTGTGGCGTACTTCACTCTCAGACCGAGCTGGTGGGACCCAAGTGTCATCACGATCATCAGAAGCGGGGCTTGAAGAAGAAGATGATGGACTAAGCCTCCTTTTCCTTGCTGGTGGTCTGGAAGACAATAGATGTTCTGAAACAGTGGTTTGACTTCGCTCCGCTTTGTCTGCAGGAAGCTCGATTTCCTGAAATGCCCCTACGTCAGGAGCAACAACTACTATGGTGGGCTGTTGCGGCGGCTGCTGCTGTTCTGGTTGCGGCGGCTGCTGCTGTTCTGGTTGCGGCGGCTGCTGCTGTTCTGGTTGCGGCGGCTGCTGCTGTTCTGGTTGCGGCGGCTGCTGCTGTTCTGGTTGCGGCGGCTGCTGCTGTTCTGGTTGCAGCGGCTGCTGATGTTCTGGTTGCGGCGGCTTGACACTGATATGCTGAGTTTGCGCCTGCGTTGAACTTGATTGTGTACTACTTTGCGGTAATGACATTTCTTCAACATCGCTGCCCGTTAGTAGACTGGCTACCACTGCGACTGTAAAGCCCTTGGGCCTAGGTTGGTGGGGTTGCTGGACCGCTGTGCTGGTCCCAGCTTGGTTCCCGGACAAAGCTTTGGTGCCAAAAAAAACCTTGGCCGGCACACCACCAGTCGTGGTTAATGGCACTTCCTTTTTCTGTTCCTTCTTCTCACCAGCAACTTTCTTGGTACTGGACCTGGTACCTTTCTTTGGGGCCATCTTCTTCCGATGTCAGGCAGGAGGCAGATGCACAACAAGTTCTGGTCACACGTGGGCGTGATGCGCAGCAGGACTTCTGTCTGGCTGGCAGTACAACGGGTAGCCAGGTGATGCCGATGACACCTCCTACTCTGTCTTTTGTGCACCTAAAAGCAAAGAAGACAGGAGAAGAACATCAGTGAAATGTTGCATTTGTTTTTGTGGTTCAGTTACTTAGTACTGTACTAGTGCAAACAAAAGATAGTCTAGCCATTTATGACTTTTTTTAACTAGAGCTATGTTATACTGCTAGTACTGTGTACAGCCACACACTACACTCTCAGGAAGGTGATGTCTAAAAATTCAACAGATCACATAGAAAACACTTGATCAATAAAGCTGTGGCTACCTGCTCTGATCCTAGTGGATGAAAAAGCAGGCCTGTTGGCAGACAAGGCCAGGCAAGCTTGCAGGCCTAGGCCTCAAAATGGCCACCAGCCACATGTCCAGGCCCAACAACATCAGCAAGGCCAGCCCAAAAAACACACTTCCCCAACTCAATCCAATGCCATCCATGCCCTAAATGATGTCTAAATTCAACAGAGCAAACAGAAAACAGTAGATTACTAAAGCTGTGGCTACCTGCTCTGGTAGCAGTGGATGAAAGCAGGCCTGTTGGCAGACAAGGCCAGGCAAGCTTGCAGGCCTAGGCCTCAAAATGGCCACCAGCCACATGGCCAGGCCCAACAACATCAGCAAGGCCACCCCAAAAAACACACTTCCCCAACTCAATCCAATGCCATCCATGCCCTAAATGATGTCTAAATTCAACAGAGCACACAGAAAACAGTAGATTACTAAAGCTGTGGCTACCTGCTCTGGTAGCAGTGGATGAAAGCAGGCCTGTTGGCAGACAAGGCCAGGCAAGCTTGCAGGCCTAGGCCTCAAAATGGCCACCAGCCACATGGCCAGGCCCAACAACATCAGCAAGGCCACCCCAAAAAACACACTTCCCCAACTCAATCCAATGCCATCCATGCCCAAAATGATGTCTAAATTCAACAGAGCAAACAGAAAACAGTAGATTACTAAAGCTGTGTCTACCTGCTCTGGTAGCAGTGGATGAAAGCAGGCCTGTTGGCAGACAAGGCCAGGCAAGCTTGCAGGCCTAGGCCTCAAAATGGCCACCAGCCACATGCCCAGGCCCAACAACATCAGCAAGGCCACCCCAAAAAACACACTTCCCCAACTCAATCCAATGCCATCCATGCCCTAAATGATGTCTAAATTCAACAGAGCACACAGAAAACAGTAGATTACTAAAGCTGTGGCTACCTGCTCTGGTAGCAGTGGATGAAAGCAGGCCTGTTGGCAGACAAGGCCAGGCAAGCTTGCAGGCCTAGGCCTCAAAATGGCCACCAGCCACATGGCCAGGCCCAACAACATCAGCAAGGCCACCCCAAAAAACACACTTCCCCAACTCAATCCAATGCCATCCATGCCCAAAATGATGTCTAAATTCAACAGAGCAAACAGAAAACAGTAGATTACTAAAGCTGTGGCTACCTGCTCTGGTAGCAGTGGATGAAAGCAGGCCTGTTGGCAGACAAGGCCAGGCAAGCTTGCAGGCCTAGGCCTCAAAATGGCCACCAGCCACATGGCCAGGCCCAACAACATCAGCAAGGCCACCCCAAAAAACACACTTCCCCAACTCAATCCAATGCCATCCATGCCCTAAATGATGTCTAAATTCAACAGAGCACACAGAAAACAGTAGATTACTAAAGCTGTGGCTACCTGCTCTGGTAGCAGTGGATGAAAGCAGGCCTGTTGGCAGACAAGGCCAGGCAAGCTTGCAGGCCTAGGCCTCAAAATGGCCACCAGCCACATGGCCAGGCCCAACAACATCAGCAAGGCCACCCCAAAAAACACACTTCCCCAACTCAATCCAATGCCATCCATGCCCAAAATGATGTCTAAATTCAACAGAGCAAACAGAAACAGTAGGTTACTAAAGCTGTGGCTACCTGCTCTGGTAGCAGTGGATGAAAGCAGGCCTGTTGGCAGACAAGGCCAGGCAAGCTTGCAGGCCTAGGCCTCAAAATGGCCACCAGCCACATGGCCAGGCCCAACAACATCAGCAAGGCCACCCCAAAAAACACACTTCCCCAACTCAATCCAATGCCATCCATGCCCTAAATGATGTCTAAATTCAACAGAGCACACAGAAAACAGTAGATTACTAAAGCTGTGGCTACCTGCTCTGGTAGCAGTGGATGAAAACAGGCCTGTTGGCAGACAAGGCCAGGCAAGCTTGCAGGCCTAGGCCTCAAAATGGCCACCAGCCACATGGCCAGGCCCAACAACATCAGCAAGGCCACCCCAAAAAACACACTTCCCCAACTCAATCCAATGCCATCCATGCCCAAAATGATGTCTAAATTCAACAGAGCAAACAGAAAACAGTAGATTACTAAAGCTGTGGCTACCTGCTCTGGTAGCAGTGGATGAAAGCAGGCCTGTTGGCAGACAAGGCCAGGCAAGCTTGCAGGCCTAGGCCTCAAAATGGCCACCAGCCACATGGCCAGGCCCAACAACATCAGCAAGGCCACCCCAAAAAACACACTTCCCCAACTCAATCCAATGCCATCCATGCCCTAAATGATGTCTAAATTCAACAGAGCACACAGAAAACAGTAGATTACTAAAGCTGTGGCTACCTGCTCTGGTAGCAGTGGATGAAAGCAGGCCTGTTGGCAGACAAGGCCAGGCAAGCTTGCAGGCCTAGGCCTCAAAATGGCCACCAGCCACATGGCCAGGCCCAACAACATCAGCAAGGCCACCCCAAAAAACACACTTCCCCAACTCAATCCAATGCCATCCATGCCCTAAATGTGATTGAAAATGAAATATATTCAAAAAACAAAAGGAACAGTTGCTTCATCATGCACACACACACCCATGAGGCCATGCCCATGGCTAGCTCGGGCCTACTACTACAACCCACAAAATTAAAAAAAAATTTAAAAAAAAAAGGAATGATGATAATTAATTATCAAAAATAAATTGTAGTTACACAACAACTGCAATGCCCACAATCAAACACAACAACCACTTACTTGTAAAATATCCTATTCCAAAAATCCTGAAATCCAATTGCAATGATGCAGCAGACAAAAAGAGTGATCTTTCCAGCTCCAAATCCAAAGGCAGAATGAGCAGGAGATGGACAAAGCACTGGGAGGAGCCTGCTGGACAGGAACAGGAAGTTGGAGAATCTGTGTCACTTCCTCCCTCTCTCCACCTTGTAAAAAAATGACTCCTTGCACAAAAAAGGAAAGCCAAATGTGAATGTAAGGAGTTCTTTTCATCCAAAATCAGTATTTGCAGATGGTTTCATGCTGCTAGAGCAGATATTCCTCTCCAAATTGTAAATTTTACGTTGTTGAGTTCTCGAGCTTCACATTACTTCCGCCGGCGTGTCGAAAACGATATGATCGCGTTCTCTTCTTTGTCCCTGTCGCGTTGGATATGACGTGTTCGCGGTCTCTTTCTCCTGTTCGCGTTCGATTTCATGTGCCCGCGTCCTCATTCTCTGGTTCGCGATGTAGAATGACATGTTCGAGATCTCAATCTTCTCATACTCGCGCGGTGCATGATCGCGAGAAGAAAGACGTGATCGCGCGACAAATGACGTGATCGCGTGAAAAATGACTTGAATGCCGCCGCGAACTCTCGCGAGACAATGGCTACCAAAATCCAACATCTCGTGGAGAACGCGACCGGGTCAAGAAAACTTGTCGGAGAACGCAGGGATTCAGGTAAGGCGATCGCGCGCGCGCGAGAATGTATTGTTTTACACCGCGAGCAAGAAAAAAATTATCGCTAAGCTGCGGAATGCGGAAATTTTGACATTTTCGCGCTTTCCGCGGAACGCGAAAATGTCAAAATATCGCAATTTCCGCGAACGGAACGGAATTTTGGCCCAGGCCTACCCAAAACGTAGTGAGGCGACATCAAAATGGTCTATCGCAAAACCACCTGGTTTTGCAAGGGGGGTCACTTTGGTTTTTGACCCGGTGCTCGGCGGCCATCTAGGGAAACCTACCAAACCCATGCATTTCTGAAAACTAGACACCCGGCGGCTTCCAGGGAGGTATGGCTTGCGTGGATCCCCCAACGTTTCCTTACCCAGAATCCCCTGCAAACCTCAATTTTTGCTGGAAAAATCACTTTTTCACACATTTTGGGGTGGGAAAGTTGTGGCATCACCGGGCTCACACAAATCTACCACCACCCAGCGTTCCCCCAGGTCTCCCGGTAAAAATGGTGCCTCACTTGTGTTTGAGGCCCAAGTACCCGCGGCAGGCAAGGGCCCAAAACCTAGTGAGGCGACATCAAAATGGCCTATCGCAAAACCACCTGGTTTTGCAAGGGGGGTCACTTTGGTTTTTCACCCGGTGCTCGGCGGCCATCTAGGGAAACCTACCAAACCCATGCATTTCTGAAAACTAGACACCCGGCGGCTTCCAGGGAGGTATGGCTTGCGTGGATCCCCCAACGTTTCCTTACCCAGAATCCCCTGCAAACCTCAGTTTTTGCAGAAAAAAATCACTTTTTTCACACATTTTGGGGTGGGAAAGTTGTGGCATCACCGGGCTCACACAAATTTACCACCACCCAGCGTTCCCCCAGGTCTCCCGGTAAAAATGGTGCCTCACTTGTGTGGGAGGCCCAAGTACCCGCGGCAGGCAAGGGCCCAAAACGTAGTGAGGCGACATCAAAATGGCCTATCGCAAAACCACCTGGTTTTGCAAGGGGGGTCACTTTGGTTTTTGACCCGGTGCTCGGCGGCCATCTAGGGAAACCTACCAAACCCATGCATTTCTGAAAACTAGACACCCGGCGGCTTCCAGGGAGGTATGGCTTGCGTGGATCCCCCAACGTTTCCTTACCCAGAATCCCCTGCAAACCTCAATTTTTGGTGAAAAAATCACTTTTTTCACACATTTTGGGGTGGGAAAGTTGTGGCATCACCGGGCTCACACAAATTTACCACCACCCAGCATTCCCCCAGGTCTCCCAGTAAAAATGGTGCCTCACTTGTGTGGGAGGCCCAAGTACCCGCGGCAGGCAAGGGCCAAAAACGTAGTGAGGCGACATCAACATTGCCAGGTTTTGGGCCCTTGCCTGCCGCGGGTACTTGGGCCTCCCACACAAGTGAGGCACCATTTTTACAGGGAGACCTGGGGGAACGCTGGGTGGTGGTAAATTTGTGTGAGCCCGGTGATGCCGCAACTTTCCCACCCCAAAATGTGTGAAAAAAGTGACTTTTTCAGCCAAAATTGAGGTTTGCAGGGGATTCTGGGTAAGGAAACGTTGGGGGATCCACGCAAGCCATACCTCGCTGGAAGCCGCCGGGTGTCTAGTTTTCAGAAATGCATGGGTTTGGCAGGTTTCCCTAGATGGCCGCCGAGCACCGGGTCAAAAACCAAAGTGACCCCCCTTGCAAAACCAGGTGGTTTTGCGATAGGCCATTTTGATGTCGCATCACTACGTTTTGGGCCCTTGCCTGCCGCGGGTACTTGGGCCTCCCACACAAGTGAGGCACCATTTTTACCGGGAGACCTGGGGGAACGCTGGGTGGTGGTAAATTTGTGTGAGCCCAGTGATGCCACAACTTTCCCACCCCAAAATGTGTGAAAAAAGTGATTTTTTCAGCAAAAATTGAGGTTTGCAGGGGATTCTGGGTAAGGAAACGTTAAGGGATCCACGCAAGCCATACCTCCCTGGAAGCCGCCGGGTGTTTAGTTTTCAGAAAGGTGTGGGTTTGGTAGGTTTCCCTAGATGGCTGCCGAGCACCGGGCCAAAAACCAAAGTGACCCCCCTTTCAAAACCAGATTAACTATTGTTCCTACAGCGTGAGAATTTTGACATAATATTGCAAAGAAAATATGGCAGACATTTTGAGGTTTACAGGACATTGGGGATAAAAAAACTTTTTGAATTTACAAGAGAGACATCATCGTGAACTCCCATGGGTTTTCGACAATATCTACAGTTGGTGGGTTATTCTTGCATGGAAAGTGTACCTTGGCAGAGAAACTAAAGACAAAGATTCCTGCACAACCATCTATTCCTCAGACACACACACATACTGGTTGGATTTGGCACAAGGGCGAGTCATGGTTCAGTATATTAAATTTTATTAACAAGAGATTTCACAAAAATGAAATGCACTGTCAATAATTAAATTCACAAAAAACCAAACCAATGACTCGCAGCTCGTGAGCTGTAAAGCCACGTCAAGGCACCAACCACTTTACAGGCCATTCACACACCTTTCATACGTGATACAAACTAGACCATTCGCACCACCAGGCACAAAAGCAACACATTTCATAATTCACCAAAAAGGGACAAGGTACACCCTGCTTCAGAAAGACAAATATTACTGCACAGCCATCTAATCCGCAAGCACACACACATACTGGTTGGATTTGGCACGAGGGTGAGTGATGGTTCAGTAGATACAATTGTATTAGCAAGTGATTTCACAAAAATGAAATGCACTGGCAATAATTGAAAGGGCAAGAAACTGAACCATTGACTCATAGCTCGTGAGCTGTAAAGCCACGACAAGGCACCAACCTCTTTACAGGCCATTCATACACCTTTCATACGTGTGAGACATACAAAACCATTTACACCGCCAGCCGCGGGCCCATCACATAACAAAACTCACACCAGCACACAGCGCCATTCAAGGGTCCATCACTTTCACACGCCCACAATCCAGACACAGCAACTACACAGGCTGATGGATTGCGTGGAGTGGCACTCAGCTAGCAGTGTGTGTAGTGACCAGCAGAAAGTCACTGCTCACACACAGCCAGCCGAGCACCAGTCCACACACACCGCTAGCCAAGCGCCAGTCCACTCGCACCGCTAGCCAAGCGCCAGTCCAGGCACACCGCCAGCCAATCGCCAGTCCAGGCACACCGCCAGCCAATCGCCAGTCCAGGCACACCGGCAGCCAATCGTCAATCCACCCACACCGCCAGCCAAGCTCCAGTCCACGGACACCACCAGCCAAGCACCAGTCCGCACACACCACCAGCCCATGCACACCGCCAGCCAAGTACCAGTCCACGCACACCGCCAGCCAAGCACCATTCCACGCACACCGCCAGCCAAGCTCCAGTCCACGCACACCACCAGCCAAGCTCCAGTCCACTCACACCACCAGCCAAACACCAGTCTGCACACACCACCAGTCCACGCACACCGCCAGCCAAGTACCAGTCCACGCACACCGCCAGCCAAGCACCATTCCACGCACACCGCCAGCCAAGCTCCAGTCCACACACACCACCAGCCATGCACCAGTCCACGCACACCGCCAGTCCATGCACACCGCCAGTCCTCGCACACCGCAAGCCAAGCACCATTCCACGCACACCACCAACCAAGTGCCAGTCCACACACACCAACAGCCAAGCGCAAGCCTACACACACCGTCATCACATTTAGGATTTTTTTAGAAAAAAATAAACACAAACAAATTGCAAATAGATACAAATCTTCTAACAGAAAATCAGCAACTAAATACATTGCACTAACACCAACCTTGAAACAGAATCAAATTATCCAAAGAATACAGACCAGGCAGTTCACTTTACCACTCATGAATGCTCCCAAAAATTCTTTCGCGTGTGGTACGCTCTGAAACAAGCAGGGAGACACAGTGCAGGATGAGAAGAACAGTCGGGGCAGTACATACGACTCTCCTTCCGCGAACCTCTTTGCCAACAGACTCTACATCTCCTACTGGGAAAATCTTTTGCGGGTGTGGGAGGAATGTGATCTGGAAAGTGGCGTTCTTTCAATCTAGCAACATCCTCCACCACTCCAACTCTAGGAACACTTGCCTGTTCCACTACAACAAGGCTGCCTACTACAGACTCCTGAAACGTAGCAAAAGTCATCTTTGACTCAGGGCAAGAATCCTGGAACACAACAAAAGCATTAAACATTGCCAAGTGGAAAAGATGGATAGCCAACTTCTTGTACCAAATGTAAGCCTTACGAAGAGCAGTGTAAGGTTCCAACCTCTGATCTACTCTGTCAACACCACCCATGTGCCTATTATAGTCTAAAATGCACACAGGTTTGCGCGCTTCAGCGACCTGACCCCAAACAGTCACAGGTGCAGTGCTTTCATCATGGATGGTAGTCAGCATGTAGACATCTCTCCTGTTTGTAAACTTCACAGCAAGAAGCTCCTGGCAACGCAATGCACTGCACTGTCCCCGCACAAGCTTTTGACAAACAAGTTCTTTCGGGAAACCTTTACGGTTAGAGCGGATTGTGCCACAAGCAAGAGTGCCACTTTGGCCAATTCCCTGAACAACCGCACACCAGTGTAGAAGTTATCTACATATAAATGGTGGCCTTTGTTAAAAAATCCTCTTCCAAGTTCCCAAACAATTTTCTCAGTCACTCCAAAAGTGGCGGACAACCAGGGAGGTTAAACCTAGATTCCTTACCGGTGTACACCCTGAAATTAGAGACATATCCAGTCCTACTCTCACACAGCATATACAGCTTTATTCCATAGCGTGCCCTCTTACTAGGAATGTATTGCCTAAAAACCAAGTGGCCCTTGAACAACACCAAAGACTCATCCACTGCAATTTCTTTCCCAGGGGCATAAATCTCAGAAAATCGATCAACAAAGTGATCAAGGACAGGCCTAATCTTAAAAAGACGGTCACAGTCAGGGTGATCTCATGGCAACGCTAAACCATTATCAACAAAATGCATCATCCGAAGCAAAAGCAAATACCTGTCACGACTCATGACTGCCGGAAAAATAGACGTTGCCATCAAGGGACTGCTAGACCAATATGAAGACATTGATGGCTTCCTTAGCAAGCCCATCAAAAAAGTTAAACCCAAGAACTTCTTCATCTCTTCAACATTTGTGGGAGTCCACCGGGTAGCTCTAGAGTGTGGCTTAAGACTAGCACTGTTGTCCCTCAAAAACTGTTCGGCATACAAATTAGTCTGCTCAACAATCTCTGCCAAAAACACATCGTCCATAAACAACTGAAAAAAATTTACCGGCAAAAAGTTTTCAGTATTCACTCTAGACCCTGGAACACCAGTAAACTCTGGCAATGCTGGCTGCACCATGCCAGGGGCAACCCAGAGGTCATCACTTTCAACGGGAAGCCTTGCAGCCCCAGCCTGCAGCCCAGATGCCTCTTGCCGCACTACACCAACGGGAAGCCTTGCAGCCGCAGGCTGCAGCCCGGAAGCCTCTTGCCGCACTACACCAACGGGAAGCCTTGCAGTCCCAGGCTGCAGCCCAGATGCCTCTTGCTGCACTATCGGCACATCAGTCTCCTCCTCTAACACAGGCACTTCATCCGCACTAAGAGTATCTTCATCATCCGATGACTCCATACGGAGAGACAACTCACTGCCAGAATCGTCCCCTGCCTCCTCTCCCTCAGATGCAGAGTCAGTCTCTGAACCATGGTCAGAGGAAGACTCAAACAGCAAACCAACAACCTGCTGAGCAGTAATCCTGCGGCTAGCCATTATACTTACTAAGATAGAAGACTGCACAAACAAGTCAACAACAACCAACAATGTGCAAACCAAGTAAGTAAAGAAATGTGTACCTTTATCACAAAGATCAATGTACTCAAAAACTATACAATCCAATTACAAGAGACAGCTGCACTCACCAGACACCAACTCTGCAGTGACACAGCAAAAACCAACGATATCAAACTAGAAAGAAGAAAAAAAAACAAATTACTCACATCGAGCACCAATGCAAAAAGTTTTTGACACTCAAAAAACAAACATACTGCTATTATTACACCATTTGCAAAAAAAATTCATGCAGAGAAATCAAACACATTTACATTGTACAAAAAAGAGTCTCTTACCAAACTACACAATCAGCAGAACCACCAGTAACAACACGGCAAACTGAAAAGAGCAAAAGCCTTCACCTAGAACAAAAAAGTAAAAAAAAAACATTACTATTGCAATTCACAAAAAATATAACAATAAACATTACAACATGCTCTGTTACTACCCAAATGGTCAATCGGGTTATGTGCCTGGTGGGGCAGAAAACAGCAGGAAAAAAAAGGCTACTCTGTCCCGGGGCGGGTGGGCCAAATACATATTATAAAAATTGCCCCCTGGAAGCGACACTTGCAAAAGGGGTCACTTCCATTTTTATTTACACTAATTCCCTGGTGTCTAGTGGGCATTTCTGCCCCCCCCCCGGGGCCAGAAACGGACCGAAAGTCGACCGATCTGCCACCAAGGGGGGCAGAAAAGTCTTCCAGAACATTATGCCCCCTTGGAAGCGACCCTTGCCCAAGGGGTCGCTTCCCAAATGAACAAAACAACATCCCTGGTGTCTAGTGGGCTTTTCTGCCCCCAGGGACCGAAAGTGGACCGATCTGCCCCCAGGGGGGGCAGAAAAGTCTGTGCCAAAAATATCCCCCAGGGAAGTGACCCTTGCCCAAGGGGTCGCTTCCCATATCACAATAAAGAAATCCCTGGTGGCTAGTGGGCTTTTCTGCCCCCCCTGGGGGCAGAAATGGACCGAAAGTGGACCGATCTGCCTCCAGGGGGGGCAGAAAAGTCTGTGCCAAAAATATCCCCCAGGGAAGCGACCCTTGCCCAAGGGGTCGGTTCCCATATCACAATAAAGAAATCCCTGGTGGCTAGTGGGCTTTCTGAAAGTGGACCGATCTGCCCCCAGGGGGGGCAGAAAAGTCTGTGCCAAAAATATCCCCCAGGGAAGCGACCCTTGCCCAAGGGGTCGCTTCCCATATGCCGAAATACACATCCCTGGGGTCTAGTGGGGCATCCCTGCTCCACGATCGCGACGCTGTGCGCGATCGTGGGACAGGAATGCCCAGCATTGAGACATCAGGGGAGAGGAGATACTCTTTCCTCTCCCCCGATGCCTCAAGACCTTGGAATTCGCCCCCCCCCGCCACACCGCAAGCAAACACTCACCCTCCCCATTGGACGCGCTGGAAGAAATGAATTCCAGCGCGTCCAACGCTTCCTGATGACGCCGGCACGTGCTGTGCGCGCTGACGTCATCAGGAAGCGTGGGGGGGCTCGGGGGTGGCAGCGGAAACTCTTCCGCTGCCATCCCCCTCTGTGGGGGCACTATCGATGCCCCAGGGGGGGAGCGCCAGCGCTTCCCCCAGGGGCTGTGCTCATGACGGAGCAGTTCCGTCATGAGCACAGCTCAACCGATGCTCATGACGGAACCGCTCCGTCATGAGCATCGAAGGGGTTAACAAGGGTATTCCTTATCTAGTGCTGCCGTTTAGCTATAATGGATCGTCATGGGCATTCCAGACCATGTTTCTTTTTGCATTAGATGCCTACTCCCCGCGACAACCGCGTTCCATCAGACCTAGCACAAACAATAAGGCCTTAATGAAAGGAGTTGCTGATATGAGCAGAGATATCGACGCATACTCATCTATTCCCAAGGATGAATTGCGAGCTTATGTAGGTTGGAACGCGACGGGGTATAGCATTAGTCTGGGTGAGAGGCAGCGGAAAATTTCATCCCCAATTTGGGTCGTACCCCACATAGGTCGGTTCTTTTTACAAGGTAATGGCCAGAATCCAAGAGCTCAACTGGGGAAAAGTGACTGTACTAAAACGTACACTTTTCCATCACAATTTTCCCCTGCGTTTTTGGCTGCCAAGGGTACATATTTTGTCTGCAATGACCGAGCATATACATGGTTGCCCCCTGATTTCTCGGGCACATGTTATATTGCAAACTTGCTACCGCCAACATTTACTGCTGCCTCTGATTATCACAAGACCAGAGTTGTGAGAGGCGTGATTAGTCAGGAGGATACTGCCGGTCAGGAAGCAGGAGACTTCTTTTTGGGTTTCCTGCCGTTTTGAGGACCGATGGTCAATAGTAGGAACCTGAGACAACTGACTCGTGTGGTTGAATCCACTGTTAATGTAACGGCTGGTGCCCTTAGTAATTTCACAGCCGAGCTCCAAGCGGATCGCCTCATGACTTTGCAGAACCGTATGGTTCTAGACGTCATACTTGCAGACCGCGGTGGGGTATGTAAGGTCATCCAATCTAGCTGTTGCATTTTCATACCAGATAACGCTCCAACAGTTTATCAAGCCATCTCCAAACAGCATAAAATATCCGAATCTATACACGTGGATAAAGGAGATTGGTCACTGATGGGGTGGTTCTGGGAACTGATATCTGCCTGGGGATGGAAAATTCTGATGGTCATTGGAATGATCTTAGCCATTCTTTTCCTGTTCTGTCTGTGTGTACAGTGTACTCCCGCGATATGTGGCCTCTGTGCTACATTATGTGTAAGGAAACCTGTATCGAGGGACGAGCTAAGTAATAGGATGATGCTACAGCAACATCTCCATGACTTCGTGAATATAGATCTGGATTCAGATTAGTATAATTCTTGCCTATGTAAGGGCAAAAGGAGGGTCTGTGGTATTTTAAAATTTGGGACCGCGTTGGGGGCTTGGCCCTACCCTGCCTATTCCGGTATCAGCGAACCGCGAATGGCCAATGCAGTATGTACAAGTGTCTTGCATAACGTTTCATCGATAAATTCACTTTGTATACGATGTTACACATTGACTTTGTGGGTTCCATTTTGGAGCGGTAGCCATCTAATGGTTGCCCTCACATAGGCTGCGCGTTAAGGACATGCACAGGCCTTCCGAACACATGTGCCTTTTATTTGACTTCTCTGTGACCTGTGCAATTTGGCTCCACCGCCCCAGGTCAGTCCGGTCTCACGAGCTCCCCGTCCTACAGCCACCTGTGATTAGCATCAGGGTTTGACACACCATAAAGCCTTTTCATCCCACACAAGCCTCCGGCTAATCTCTTTCACACCTGACTCTTCCTGCTTTATGGCTTGTTTCACCAACAGGAGGTGCCCGTGTTTATTGGGGTCTGCTGATATCTGATGAGGGATCTGAGCCTCGCTGGGTAAATAATTGTGGGCTGGCTGAACTGAAATGTGGGATGGTCATCATGACTCTGCCTTTTCGTTTGTAATGAATACATATGAATGACCATATCATAAAACGAGGAATGTGTGCCTGAAGCATGATATTTTGTGTATAAGGAGAAGGCCGTTTCTGTAAGTTAAGCAGTCTCCTGAGAACATACATTGTGTTGTACTTCTCGGATACCTGTAATTGGTCTGCAGCCAATAAATACGATCTTTGACTTCACCTAGAAGACTCTGTGTTTCTGTGGGTCTGAAACAGGAAGAACTCGAAGTCTTCGGGTGTGTTCCCCTGCACCGCTGGGTTCTAAAAACCCAGTATCAATCAATCAATCAATCATAGGCATTTGTATAGCGCACTGCTCACCCGGAGGGTCTCAAGGCGCTGGGGGGGGGGAACGCTACTGCTCGAACAGCCAGGTCTTGAGTTGCTTCCTGAAGGCGAGATGGTCTTGCGTTGTCCGGAGGTGGATGGGGAGGGAGTTCCATGTCTTGGCTGC
This sequence comes from Triturus cristatus, assembly GCF_964204655.1. Lineage (NCBI taxonomy): Eukaryota > Metazoa > Chordata > Amphibia > Caudata > Salamandridae > Triturus > Triturus cristatus. The sequence continues at coordinate 1,125,042,151 of NC_140583.1, forward strand.
CAGGTAGGAGAAGGATCTTCCTCCGGCGGTGGCTCTGCGGATGCGGGGGATGGTGGCGAGAGCGAGGCTGGCGGAGCGGAGCTGGCGGGTGGGCTTGTGGAAGGTCAGGCGGCTGTTGAGGAGCTTGGGGCCCAGGTCGTGGAGGGCCTTGTGTGCGTGGGTGAGGAGTCGGAACGTGATTCTTTTGTTGACGGGGAGCCAGTGCAGGTCTCTCAGGTGTCCGGAGATGTGGCTGTGTCGGGGGATGTCCCTGATGAGTCGTGCTGAGGCGTTCTGGATCCGTTGGAGTTTCTTCTGGAGTTTGGCGGCAGTGCCGGCGTAGGGGGCGTTCCCGTAGTCCAGCCGACTGGTGACGAGGGCCTGGGTGACCGTCTTCCTGGTCTTGGTGGGGATCCACCGGAAGATCTTTCGAAGCATGCGCAGGGTGTTGAAGCATGAAGATGAGACGGCGTTGACTTGTCTGGTCATCGAGAGGGAGGAGTCCAGGATGAAGCCTAGGTTGCGTGCGTGGTCCGTTGGCTTGGGGGTGGCTCCCAGGGCGAGGGGGCCACCAGGAGTCGTCCCAGGCGGAGGGTGATGATCCCAGGATGAGGACCTCCGTCTTGTCTGAGTTCAGTTTCAGGCGGCTGTTCTTCATCCATTCCGCGACGTCTTTCATCCCTTCGTGTAGGCTGGCTCTGGCGGCGTCCGGGTCGCTGGTGAGGGAGAGGATCAGCTGGGTATCGTCGGCATAGGTGATGATCTTGAGGTTGTGTTGACGTGCGATGGTTGCGAGGGGGCTCATGTAGACGTTGAAGAGGGTGGGGCTGAGCGATGACCCTTGTGGAACGCCGCAGATGACTTCGGTGGCCGCTGACCAGAACGGGGGGAGGCGGACTCTCTGGGTTCTTCCGGCGAGGAATGAGGTGATCCACTCCAGGGCCTTCTGCCGGTGTTGTTCAGGCGCTGTACCAGAGTGCGGTGGCAGACAGTGTCGAACGCTGCGGAGAGGTCCAGGAGGATGAGGGCCGCAGTTTCCCCGTTGTCCATTAGGGATCTGATGTCGTCTGTGGCTGCGATGAGGGCAGTCTCCGTGCTGTGGTTGGCTCGGAAGCTGGATTGCGAGTGGTCGAGGGATCCGTTGGTCTCGAGGAAGGCGGCTAGCTGTCTGTTGACGGTCTTCTCGATGACTTTGGCAGGAAACGGGAGGAGCGAGATGGGGCGGTAGTTCTTGAGGTCGGAGGGGTCTGCAGTTGGTTTCTTCAGCAGGGCACTGATCTCGGCGTGTTTCCAGCACTCCGGGAAGGTGGCGGTGTTGAAGGAGGCGTTGATGATGTCGCGGAGGTGGGGTGCGATGATGTGGTCGGCCGTGTTGAAGATGTGGTGTGGGCAGGGGTCCGTAGGGGATCCGGAGTGGATGGTGTTCATTGTGCGTGTTGTGTCTTCGTTGCTGACTGGGGTCCAGGTGCGCAGGGTGGCGGTGGGGGGCATCGGTTCGGTAGTGTGGTTTGTGGTTGGTGGGCCGAAGCTGTTGTGAATGATGGCGATCTTGTCGTGGAAGAAGGCTGCGAGGGAGTCGCAGAGGTCTTGCGAGGGAGTGATGTCATTGTTTCCGGCGAAGGGGTTGGAGAGCTCTTTGACGATGCTGAAGAGTTCCTTGCTGTTGTGGGTGTTGTTGTCCAGTCGTTTCTTGAAGACTGTCTTCTTTGTGGCGCGGATCAGTTGGTGGTGTTTGCGGGTGGCATGTTTGAGGGCTGTCATGTTGTCTGTGGTCTGGTTGGTGCGCCAGGTGTTCTCCAGGGAGCGGCAGTTCTTCTTGGAGGTGATGAGCTCGTCGGTGAACCAGGAGGCTTTCTTGCTGCCGCGTCTGCTGGGGGGGTTCTTTTTCAGTGGTGCGAGGGCGTCTGCGCAGTTGGTGATCCACTGTGTGAGGTTGTTGGCGGCTTCGTTGGGGTCCGTTGAGCTGGTGGGGGGGTTCTGGCTGAGGAAGGTGGTGAGCTGGTCGCCGGTGATCTTGTTCCAGCTCCTGCGGGGGGCTTGTTGAGGGTGGTGGTGGGTCATCGTTTTACTGAAGCTGAAGTGGACGCAGCTGTGGTCAGTCCACTGGAGATTGGTGGAGTGGCTGAAGGTGACGTATTTGCTGGATGAGAAGACTGGGTCAAGCGTGTGGCCGGCGTAGTGGGTGGGGGTGGTTACCAGTTGCTTGAGTCCGAGATTGGCCAGGTTGTCCAGCAGAGCAGTGGTGTTGCGGTCCTTGTTGTCCTCCAGGTGGAAGTTGAGGTCCCCCAGGAGGATGTAGTCGGTGGAATTGATGGCGTGCGGGCTGACGAAGTCTGTGATGTCTTCGCTGAACTGTGTGCGTGGTCCCGGTGGTCTGTAGACGAGGGTGCCTCTGAGCGTGGTCTTGGGGTCGGTGTGTATCTGGAAGTGGAGGTGTTCGGCGGAGGTGAAGGTGTCATCGGAGTTGGTCGTGATGCGGATGGTGTTCTTGTGGATGATGGCGATGCCTCCTCCTGTCTGGTTGACGCGGTCCTTTCTGGTGATTTTGTAGCCTTCCGGGACGGCGATGGCAACGTCGGGCGCTGAGGAGGCATTCATCCAGGTTTCCGTCAGGAAGGCGATGTCTGGTGCTGTCGAGTCGAGGAGGTTCCAGAGTTCGACGGCATGCCTGTGAACGGAGCGGGTGTTGAGCAGGATGCACATCTGGTGTTTGTTGCTGGGGCTCGGTTTAGCAGGTGCGGTGTTGGGTCGGAGGCCGGTGAAGCTGCAGGTCAGGCAGGTGAAGGGTCCGTGGGTGCGTCTCGGGGTGGCTCGGTAGCAGGCGGTGTTTCGGCCGGCGTTGAGTGCGTGGAGGGTTTTGGCGTCGTAGATGTGCAGGGTGTGCTGGCGAGGGCGAGGACCAGGGGGTCTGGCACTGGGCGCGGTCCAGGCGCGGACGGGTGCAGACGGGCTTACCTTTGGCGCACCTTCGGCGCTCAATCGGCGCTCCCGCTGCGCGCGTCCGCTGCGCGGTCGCTCTGGGGGCGTCATAAGTAAGGAGCCGGGAGGGAGGAGCAGCTGGGTGGCAGGAGCGGGGCGGCGAATGGAATCACAGGGGGGCGGGGCCGCAGGGAGGCAGCGGCGGGAAATTCCCAGGAGCAGCGGGAAATTCCCAGGAGCAGCGGGCAGCGAGCGAAGGAATCTGCAGGCAGGAGGCGGCAAAGGCAGGCAGGAGCGGCAGCAGTGAGTTGGGCGACCAAGCCCTGTGGAGGGCTGAGCGGTCACACTCTGTGGTCCCCTACGGTCCCCTTAAGTAAGGAGCCGGGAGGGAGGAGCAGCTGGGTGGCGGGAGCGGGGCGGCGAATGGAATCACAGGGGGGCGGGGCCGCAGGGAGGCAGCGGCGGGAAATTCCAAGAAGCAGCGGGCAGCGGGAAATTCCCAGGAGCAGCGGGAAATTCCCAGGAGCAGCGGGCAGCGAGCGAAGGAATCTGCAGGCAGGAGGCGGCAAAGGCAGGCAGGAGCGGCAGCAGTGAGTGGGGCGACCAAGCCCTGTGGAGGGCTGAGCGGTCACACTCTGTGGTCCCCTTAAGTAAGGAGCCGGGAGGGAGGAGCAGCTGGGTGGCGGGAGCGGGGCGGCGAATGCAATAACAGGGGGGCGGGGCCACAGGGAGGCAGCGGCGGGAAATTCCAAGAAGCAGCGGGCAGCGGGAAATTCCCAGGAGCAGCGGGAAATTCCCAAGAGCAGCGGGCAGCGAGCGAAGGAATCTGCAGGCAGGAGGCGGCAAAGGCAGGCAGGAGCGGCAGCAGTGAGTGGGGCGACCAAGCCCTGTGGAGGGCTGAGCGGCTTACGGCTACTGGGTGGCATGGTCCACCAGGACCAAAATAAACGTGTTGCCTAAGGCTGTCTTGGTTTCCAGTGGCCCTACATTGTCAATGCCTACCCACTGGAAAGGGCTGCTCACCACAGGAAAGTGTTAGAGTAGAGCCTTACACTTCCCGTCACTTGCCTGGCAAGTCAGCAAAGACCGACAATGTGTACCAACTTGCCTTTGCATTTGGGGCCAGTAAAAGTGGGTGACAAGCCTGTGATAGGTCTTATCGCACTTTAAATGTCCTGCCAAAGGCACATCATGAGCCAAACCCAGTAAGAAGGTCCTGTAGCACTTGAGTACCACAAGCACACGGGCTGCCCCTTTTAATACTGAAAAACAAAATACACTGTATTTCACTATGAGTACATGCCACACACTCCAGTACATGTCCTACCTTTCACAAACACTGCATCCTTCCCATGGGTGTACCGTGGGCCTACCATAGGGGTGCCTTACATGTAACAAAAGGCGAAGGTTAGGGCCTGGCAAGTGGGTGCACTTGCCAGGTTGACATGGCAGTTTAAAACGGTGCACAGACACTGCAGTGCAGGTCTGAGATACCTATTCGGGGCTACTCATGTGGGTGGCACAATCAGTGCTGCAGGCCCACTAGTAGCATTTGATTTACGGGTCCTGGAACACTCAGTGCACATGACTAGGGACTTACCAGTAAATTAAATATGGTAATCAGGGAGAACCTAATGTAATAACAATGTACACAGGGAGCACTTGCACTTTGACAAAGTGCCCAAATCATCTAAGCCAGCAAAACAAAATAGAGCACTGCATACAGGAGAAAGAGGCAAAAAGTAAGGGGAAACCATGCCAAAGATGCCAAGTTTAACAACTGCAGTAAAACCAAATAATAAAACATCCTTGAATGTGTGTTTCTTTTGTAGTTGGGCAGTGGGGAATATTAGCACATTATATTTGGGGACACATGCTGTTCAGTGACCTCATCTCCTTCTTTATTGGTGTTCCATATCTCAATCATCACACCAGATGCACTGATAGCAGCCACATCCCTGATTGCTCCTTAATCTATGTAGCATCCAAAATCTTTTTTTTGGGGGTATAATTTAAAACAGATACAGTGAAATTGATTGAACATATTTTAGGTCATGCCTAATAATAGCTATGTGGGAGAGACCTCATGTTACCATTAAACATACACACACATAAATACAGTACTGAAGAATGGACTATTTGTCAACCCTCTTTAGTCCCTACAGCCATGGCATACTGTGAAACATTGTAAAAAGTAGTACTCTATGATTTTCTCTCCGCCACTCCTCCTGTAGCTGTCTCTTTGTCCCAACCCACTTCCGCAAATGTACTTCTTAACCTTGTGGCGTGCAAAGAAACTTTATTGTTTGATTAATTAAAATCTTTACAATAGAAAAACACTTTAAAAAAAAAAGAAAATATAAAAAAACGATGATAAAGGGGGCGTTGTTCCATTAAAACACAGTAAAAAGACGGACATGGCACAAGTCCCGGGAAGTCTATCTGTCCAATCCACTCACTTTAAGGCTCTATCTAGACGGGTTTTGATCTCTGCATAAAAAGGATATGGTCTCTCGTATCTCTGTGAAGCGCGAGGCATTGAGATGAAGCGAGCAGCCAGTAAACCAAACAGTGCAGCTAACACGTTGGGTTAGAAAAAGAATGGCGACTAATTTATGAGAAAAAAACAACCCGGTGCAGTAAAAAACAGGAATATGGTTACTGGCACTCTCACTGTGTTAACGTTTTTACCGCTCTTGTAAAGAACTTGGAGAACCAGATATTAAGCAACATCCTTCGATTGTTAAGTAAGGTGGGACAAACGCATGCCATGGGCTCAATCGACTCCGAGGTGCACCCACGCGCCCTGCACACTGTATTGTCATTTGATTGGCGCCAATCTGGTTGATGGTGCAAGAAAGGCTATTCACCCATCCTGAGTGCTAAAAATCTTTTTTTCCATGCTACTGCGTAGGTGCATGATAGATGTGGCACTGCAACGTCTGGCTTAAACCCTGATAAAACCATCCAGGCATGTTTGCGTTTTGCCAGTTGTGCCCTGTCAGAGTGAAAAAACAGGACAGGAATCTTTTTTTGATGTACGTTTTAAGGGCCTGCTAGGGTGAGTTAGTTCCCCAGATTTTGGTTGCATCGAGCATTTGCACTGAGTGTCCTAGATAGCGGCAATGTTTTCGTCCCACTTGGCTGGATGATATTTCTTGAGAAGAGCATAGCCTCCAGGCTTCCTTCACTTGAGGTGACCTTAGTAAAGGATGTATCATCATTGTCCCCTACCTGTGCTGGCTCCCGGCACTGGCATTTTATATTTTGACTTTGCTAATACTTGTTGAATTCCTTTGCAAACACTGCAAAGCCAAACCATACCAAACTGGCAGCCCTATATGTGTGTGCATGTATGGAGACCATCTTGAAATGGAGTCAATTATGTGTATTTGAAATTACATTCGAAGATGGCCCCAGTGTTGTGTGCACATGCACAGTGACTATCTTCTAATCAAGATTAGTATAAACAGAGACTGCATTACAAGATGACCACTGCGCATGTGTGTTCTTCCATAGTGGCCTCTGGGACAACATAAATAAAACAATTGCAAAGCTGATAGTTTGCCACCCAGTAGCAAAGGTGAAATATGTTGGCTTTGCCAATGATTGCTTAAACTTCTTCTCCTGGTAAGCCAATACGTAATCACACTTTCTAGATGCAAATTGCTATTGAACAAGGAAACTCTAAATATGACCAGACTCCAAGGGTGTTTTTTTCCAAAAGGGATCATTGTTTACCCCTATGAGGCTGGTTGCTTAGGGTGCACACCATCACTTATTTTTGGAGACCAGGGATTATTTTTAGTCATCAGACTTTTTCCCAAAGTTAGAGAGAGAATGACATGAAAAGGAGCAAGTCATTAATAGCCATATCCAGTAAAGTATATATATTTCATGGCTACTCAATCGCTTTGTTTATATGTTAAATATTTCATTTAGTTATATTGCACAATCACCTCTACTCACACCTAGGTTGTTAATACATGAGTGAAACAATGCACATATTATAGTAATCATCTATTTAATCAAACAACTGAAATGTTTTCAGTAAGTTTCTTATTAAAATACAGTAGAGGGTGTAATTCAATATAAAAATGATTCCACAATCACAGTGCCTGGACACTAAAGGCTTGATTACTGTGACTTTTACATCTGATTTTCAATACCACTAGTAGCCCAATGTACACTGAACAAAGAGGGAGTGTATAGAGATGATAAACTATGGGGGAAGATTTATGAGAGCCTTGCATCATGTTTTCAACATACAAAGTGGTAAATGCATGACACAGGGCTCTGAGTCAGATTTATGAAGCCACGTAAAGCCACATTGTGTGGCTTTGAGTGGCCTAATAAATCTTGAGTAAGACAGTGTAGCACTAATCTCTGCATCGCCTCGCTCTGCGATAAGCCTGGGTGGTGAATTTCGCTCTGCTCGCATTATGAGCTCGCGGAGTTCTGAAAACTCGCAGAGCAGAATTTTTTTGCTAGCTTGCACTCATCAATATCAAGTTGGCGAGCGCAAGTGAGGGAAATCAACCTTCTGGCGAGATTTCTCAGTGTAAGTGGCGGTGTATCCTCACGACCACTTGCGTTAAGAAACCGTCTGTTTGTGTTGGGAAAGCTGCCGTTGAGTAGATAATCCACTCAAACGGCAGAAAGGAAGCAGCGCTCACTTGCGCTGTGCATGGTCCGTTCACGATAATATCACAGCACTGGCAAACACCTGGCGCTGAAAATTACCATGAACTGCATTTTTCTAATGCACTTCACCACTTGGGGAGCTCTGCGTAGCGCGGCAGAGTTTTTTATTAACTTTGCGAAGTTCCATGAACTCCGCCCAAGCTGACTCTGCATTAGGAAGGCATTCCATGGGCATTTTGGTGAGTGTTACCGTACAACTACCATGGTTTTTGATGCATTCCCACTTTTACAAGGACTTGTAAAGCTGGGAATGTGTCACAATGTACCCATGGCAGGCATAACAGTGAGAAATATCATGATGCAGTGTAAGGCAAAGTAGCGACTTGCACTTCTTTGCCTTACACCATATCCAGTAGCGGCTCCTCTGCTAAGGCGGTGGAGCATCGCCCCACTGCCTTCAGCAGTGAAATAAAGAAAACCTAAAATGATGTCTCAAGGAGTTACAGATACGTCAGTTTTTCTGACGTATCTGTAGGCGCAAAAATGACGCATTGCTGGAGTGTTATGTTAAATGTAATGTTATGTTAAATTTAGCTTATAAAGCGCACGTACGCCCGTAGGCTTCATGGCGCTGTAGGAGGTTTTCAGAGCATAACACAACAACAGGAGGACAACTTAGAACTTAGTTGCGTCACAAAAGTGACGCAACTCCAGCAATGGGTCATTTCACACAGGCAAGTCCCATTTCAAATGTGCCTGTGTCAGTCTTAAGCCTGCTGTGAAGCAGGTGTAAGATATTGACGCATTTGCGTCCTAGAAGTGGCGCAGTGAAATCCTATAGATTTCACTGCATCACTTCTACGAGGCTTACTTGCGTTGGAATGCCCACCCTGCATACTTTATACCTGGCGCAGGTAGTTATGTGTTTGCTTTGGCAGGCATAATGTGTTGCAGAGGTTTACAAAGTGACACATCTACCTAGATGCGTCACTTTGTAAATATGCTGCAACATGGTGCATTTTTGACGCCGTTGGTGCGTCCCAAAAAGTGAAGCATCGGCAGCACAAAAGTGACGCCAGGGCTCATAAATCAGCCCATGGAAATTACAGGGCTTATTTACAAGCCCCTTGCGCCGCTGGTGCATCACTTTTATTGTGGAAAAAAGTGACGCACGGGCGGCGCATGGGTTAGAAAATAAGCCCATATGTATCCAAGGCCTTCCTCTCCTGAAGAGGCTACTTCATTCGGATATCCTGTGCCCTATTCCGAATTTGCAACATTTCGATGTGCAGATACGTGCTAGTCGGCACAAAGTGATATCAATTTGATGTAATTTTTATGAAATTGTTTGTGTCGATGAAAAGAGTAAAGAGCTCATGTACTGCGACATGGCAAATGAGAAAGAGCATTTTGTGCAGCAGTGGCAGTGACCAAGATAGCTTCAGGACAATGGCAGCTCCCAGGAGTTCAGTAATACCCAAGAGGGGTTTTGACTTAGTTTTGCGAAAGACGTGGCATTCTTTCGCTTCTAAAATGCATAATGGTGAGTACATTTTAAGTTGGATTTGGCATTTTCAAAAAACATAATGAGGGTGCTATTCTAGCAGATCTGAGCTGAACTATTTTCACCATGGGAAGCTTGTGCAAGGTGGTGGTGGAAGGAGGTTCGATCATAATAATAATCCTTATGAGGCAGGCGGCTGAGCTTAGTTCTAGCTGCTAAGTATGTTTACCATGAATCAATGAAACGTTAAGCAGTTTTCTAACGAACTGAATCACTGGGGCGAGCCTGTCAATGCCATCAAACAAATGAAATGAAAGCAAAAGAACATTTTTCATCACACAAAAGACAGAAATTCCAAGTTTTTTCCCCGGAAAAAAAGAACAGAACTGCTGTTAGAAATGGGGGTCTCTAATTGGCAGAGGTGTGCACCTTTGTCTAAATAGGTACCCTTGCTTCTAGTCAGGGTACGGGGGATACACACTTTAGATAACCCCTGCTCACCCTCTTGGTAGCTTGGCACGAGCAGATAGACTTCCCAAAGGCAATGTGTAACGTATTTCTACTCAAAACACACAGCAATACTGTGATAACATCACAAATGGACACCACACCAGTTCAGGAAAATAAAGCATCGTTATCTAAACCTCAACAAGACTACAACGACAAAAATTCAACATACAGGTAGTAAAATAGCACATTCAAAAACAGTTACTTCCAAAATAAAGCTTTGGAAAAAAAAATAGCTCCACTTGGGGCTATTGCGATGTCGTGACAGCAATATATCCAAAGTACGGTGCTGACCGCAAGGTGTGTAATGTCAGGCACAGAGTCACACGGACCCCCAAACAAACAGTAACTTTGGATTACGAAGTCTCTGATGATGCACGGCATAGTGGATGTGAGGAGTTGGTGCCGAGGTGGAGGCCGACTCTCTGGCTGCCACGGAAGAGGCGAACCGTCCTTGTCCAGAAGGAGGCAGTGTGTAATGTCCAGGACTGGGAAAGTTGGTTACGTCTGCGGTGCGACATTGGTTCCGGTGAGGCGAAGAGAAGTCAGCACGTTCATGGAGTCACCCTCGGCAGTTATCGGTGCCATGATAACAGGATGCAGGCATTGGTCATGATGGAGTTGGTACGAGCACTGGCGTCAAGATTGCCAATAATTGTAGGTGTTGGCAGGCATTGAAGTGTATCTGAGCCGCGGTGCAGGCCGGGAGGTGCATCATACGCTTCACAAGTGGTGCCCCTAGCTTCAGTGCAGGTCGTGGTGTCACAGTGACGTTGCTGACGATGTCAGAGACAGGTTTTCTTGCTTACACTCTAATTCACTATCAGGACATGTCACACACACCAGTACATGTCCTACCTTTCACATACACTGTACCCTGCCCATGCCTAAGATTCCAAGTCTAACACTTTTCCCCTCCTGCTGAAAAGTGGGGAGAACAACCCACTCTCCAGGGCGGTGTTCCACCGTAAAGTCCATTTCCTGTAGGGAGATGGACCAACTCAACAGTTTTAGGTTCTCACCCCTCATTTGCATCAATCATCTGAGGGACCTGTGGTCTGTCTCAACCTGGAAGGGAGTCCCAAACAAGTAGGGTCTTAGCTTCTTCAGCACTCAGACCACTGCAAAGGCTTCTCTTTCAAACTGGACTCCACCTCTGTTCCCTGGGAAGTAGCCTCCTACTAATGAAAGCTGAGGGTTGGTCCAAGCCCTTGTCATTCAAATGTGAGAGTACTACTCCCACACCAAGATCTGAAGCCTATGCATAAACAACAAACTCTTGGGAGACGTTGAGTGCCTTGAGCATGGATGCCGTGCACATGGCAGATTTCAGGGCATCAATAGCGGTCTGACAAGCATCGGTCCAGATGACTTTTCTTGGCTGCTTCGGTGAAGTCAGCTCTGTCAGGGGGTCAACAATGGTGCCATACCCCTTTACAAACTGTCTGTAGTACCCGGTGATACTTAAAAAGGATATCACCTCTGTCTGGATCTTGGGGAATTCACAAGCCAGAATGGTGTTGATCTTAGGCAATAGGGGCACCACTTGGCCACTTCCTTCCTTGTGCCCTAAGTATACCACTGATCCCTACCTTATCTAGCACTTGACTGGCCTTGATGGTGAGGCCTGCCATCTGTAGAGCCTTAAACACTTTGCAGAGGTGTTGCAAGTGTTCCCTCACAATAGAGCGAAACACAGAAATGTTCTCTAGGTAGGCAGCATGGAATTCCCGCAGACCGGACAGTATCTGGTTGACCAGTCTCTGGAATGTGGCAGGGGAAGTCTTCAACCCAAATGGCATGACACGAAATTGGTAGTGCCCCTCTGGCATTGAAAATGCATTCCTCTCTTTTGCCTCATCAGTCAAGGCAATCTGCCAGTACCCAAGCATTAGATCAAACGTACTGCAGTATGGGGCAGTTCCCAACCAATCAATGAGCTCATCAGCTCTGGAGATGGGATGCATGCCAGTTGAGCCATGGTAGTCCACACAGAACCGGAGTTCAGGAGTGGCAGCAGGTGCAGCACCATTTGGAACCAAGACCACCGGGCTACCCTAGGGGCTGCTGGAGGGCTCTTTCACCCATAACACCAACATCTTGGAAACCTCTCCCTTAATGCTGGCCCTGACTTTGTCATTTACTCTGTAAATGTTGTGTTTTACAGGTAAGCTGTCCTTAGTGTCCACATCATGAACACACCAATTGGTGATTTCTGAAGTCAAAGAGAACAGGGGGGCAAACTGTCCCGGCACCTGGCGACAGTTCCTCTGCTGCTCTGGGGTCAGGGGGGGATAGAGGTTCACTCCATCCACTGACCCATCATGTTCCTTGGCAGTCAGAGGTCAGTAAGAGGCTCCCTCTCCTCTTCCATTAGCCAGTAGCATTGTCACTTCAGACCTCTCAAAGTGAGGTTTGAGGTGGTTCACATGTGGGACCCTCAAAGGGTTCCTAGGATTCTGCAGGTTTATCAAGTAGGTTACTTCACTCTTGTGCTCCAACACCTTAAATGTACCAGCCAACTTGTCTTGGAGTGCACAAGGCTCCACTGGTGCCATCACCACACTTTTTGGCCAGGCTGAAACTCAACCAAAGTGGTATTCTGGTTGTACCCTTGTTTCATCCCCTCCTGGCTGCCTGGCTTTCAATATAGCCTGAGCGAGTTTCCTGAAGCGTTGAGTCTGGTTCCTGAAGGCCACCATGTAGCCGAACACATCTTGGGGGGTCTTGCCAGGAGTTTTCTCCCAGCCTTCCTTCACCTGACTCAGAGGCCCTATCACAGGGTGCCCATACAGCAATTCAAAGGGGCTATACCCTAAGGATTTCTGCGGTACCTCCCTGTAGTCAAACAGCAAGCATGGTAGGAAGACATCTCACTTACGTCTCATGGCTTCAGCAAGACCCTTTACCATGCCTTTCAAGGTTTAGTTGAATCTTTCAATCAGCCCATTTGCTTGGGGATGGTATTGAGTGTTGAATTCGTACACTACATCACACTCCTCCCACAAAGACGTCAAATACCAAAATATGAAGTTTGTATCACGGACAGAGATACCTTCTGTAGGGAACCTCATATGGGAAAAGATCCATTTTAATGCATGGCACACCACTGGGCCATGAATGTCCTAAGAGGAACAGCTTACGGGTTCTGGGTGGCATGGTCCACCAGGACCAAAATAAACGCGTTGCCTTAGGCTGTCTTGGTTTCCAGTGGCCCCACATTGTCAATGCCTACCCACTGGAAAGGGCTGCTCACCACAGGAAAGTGTTAGAGTAGAGCCTTACACTTCCCGCCACTTGCCTGGCAAGTCAGCAAAGACCGACAATGTGTACCAACTTGCCTCTGCATTTGGGGCCAGTAAAAGTGGGTGACAAGCCTGTGATAGGTCTTATCGCACTTTAAATGTCCTGCCAAAGGCACATCATGAGCCAAACCCAGTAAGAAGGTCCTGTAGCACTCGAGTACCACAAGCACACAGGCTGCCCCTTTTAATACTGAAAAACAAAATACACTGTATTTCACTATGAGTACATGCCACACACACCAGTACATGTCCTACCTTTCACATACACTGCATCCTTCCCATGGGTGTACCGTGGGCCTACCATAGGGGTGCCTTACATGTAACAAAAGGGAAGGTTAGGGCCTGGCAAGTGGGTGCACTTGCCAGGTTGACATGGCAGTTTACAACGGTGCACAGACACTGAAGTGCAGGTCTGAGATACTCATGTGGGTGGCAGAATCAGTGCTGCAGGCCCACTAGTAGCATTTGATTTACGGGTCCTGGAACACTCAGTGCACATGACTAGGGACTTACCAGTAAATTAAATATGCTAATCAGGGAGAACCTAATGTAATAACAATGTACACAGGGAGCACTTGCACTTTGACAAAGTGCCCAAATCATCTAAGCCAGCAAAACAAAATAGAGCACTGCATACAGGAGGAAGAGGCAAAAAGTCAGGGGAAGCCATGCCAAAGATGCCAAGTTTAACAACTGCTGTAAAACCAAATAATAAAACATCCTTGAATGTATGTTTCTTTTGTAGTTGGGCAGTGGGGAATATTAGCACATTATATTTGGGGACACATGCTGTTCAGTGACCTCATCTCCTTCTTCATTGGTGTTCCATATCTCAATCATCACACCAGATGCACTGATAGCAGCCACATCCCTGATTGCTCCTTAATCTATGTAGCATCCAAAATCTTTTTTTTGGGGGTATAATTTAAAACAGATACAGTGAAATTGATTGAACATATTTTAGGTCATGCCTAATAATAGCTATGTGGGAGAGACCTCATGTTACCATTAAACATACACACACATAAATACAGTACTGAAGAATGGACTATTTGTCAACCCTCTTTAGTCCCTACAGCCATGGCATACTGTGAAACATTGTAAAAAGTAGTACTCTATGATTTTCTCTCCGCCACTCCGCCACTCCTCCTGTAGCTGTCTCTTTGTCCCAACCCACTTCTGCAAATGTACTTCTTAACCTTGTGGCGTGCAAAGAAACTTTATTGTTTGATTAATTAAAATCTTTACAATAGAAAAACACTTTTAAAAAAGAGTATATAAAATTAACGATGATAAGGGGGGCTGTTCCATTGAAACACAGTAAAAAGACGGACATGGCACAAGTCCCGGCAAGTCTAACTGTCCAATCCACTCACTTTAAGGCTCTATCTAGACGGGTTTTGATCTCTGCATAAAAAGGATATGGTCTCTCGTATCTCTGTGAAACGCGAGGCATTGCGATGAAGCGAGCAGCCAGTAAACCAAACAGTGCAGCTAACACGTTGGGTTAGAAAAAGAATGGCGACTAATTTATGAGAAAAAAACAACCCGGTGCAGTAAAAAACAGGAATATGGTTACTGGCACTCTCACTGTGTTAAAGTTTTTACCGCTCTTGTAAAGAACTTGGAGAACCAGATATTAAGCAACATCCTTCGATTGTTAAGTAAGGTGGGACAAACGCATGCCATGGACTCAATCGACTCCGAGGTGCACCCACACGCCCTGCACACTGTATTGTCATTTGATTGGCGCCAATCTGGTAGATGGTGCAAGAAAGGCTATTTACCCATCCTGAGTGCTAAAAATCTTTTTTTCCATGCTACTGCGTAGGTGCATGATAGATGTGGCACTGCAACGTCTGGCTTAAACCCTGATAAAACCATCCAGGCATGTTTGCGTTTTGCCAGTTGTGCCCTGTCGGAGTGAAAAAACAGGACAGGAATCTTTTTTTGATGTACGTTTTAAGGGCCTGCTAGGGTGAGTTATTTCCCCAGATTTCGGTTGCATCGAGCATTTGCACTGAGTGTCCTAGATAGCGGCAATGTTTTCGTCCCACTTGGCTGGATGATATTTCTTGAGAACAGCATAGCCTCCAGGCTTCCTTCACTTGAGGTGACCTTAGTAAAGGATGTATCATCATTGTCCCCTACCTGTGCTGGCTCCCGGGCACTGGCATTTTATATTTTGACTTTGCTAATGCTTGTTGAATTCCTTTACAAACACTGCAAAGCCAAACCATACCAAATTGGCAGCCCTATATGTGTGTGCATGTATGGAGACAATCTTGTAATGGAGTATCTTATGTGTATTTGAAATTACATTCGAAGATGGCCCCAGTGTTGTGTGCACATGCACAGTGACTATCTTCTAATCAAGATTAGTATAAACAGAGACTGTATTACAAGATGACCACTGCGCATGTGTGTTCTTCCATAGTGGCCTCTGGGACAACATAAATAAAACAATTGCAAAGCTGATAGTTTGCCACCCAGTAGCAAAGGTGAAATATGTTGGCTTTGCCAATGATTGCTTAAACTTCTTCTCCTGGTAAGCCAATACGTAATCACACTTTCTAGATGCAAAGTGCTATTGAACAAGGAAACTCTAAATATGACCAGACTCCAAGGGTGTTTTTTTCCAAAAGGGATCATTGTTTACCCCTATGAGGCTGGTTGCTTAGGGTGGACACCATCACTTATTTTTGGAGACCAGGGATTATTTTTAGTCATCAGACTTTTTCCCAAAGTTAGAGAGAGAATGCCATGAAAAGGAGCAAGTCATTAATAGCCATATCCAGTAAAGTATATATATTTCATGGCTACTCAATCGCTTTGTTTATATGTTAAATATTTCATTTAGTCATATTGCACAATCATCTCTACTCACACCTAGGTTGGTAATAAATGAGTGAAACAATGCACATATTATAGTAATCATCTGTTTAATCAAACAACTGAAATGTTTTCAGTAAGTTTCTTATTAAAAGACAGTAGAGGGTGTAATTCAATATGAAACTGATTCCACAATCACAGTGCCTGGGCACTAAAGGCTTGATTACTGTGACTTTTACATCTGATTTTCAATACCACTAGTAGCCCAATGTACACTGAACAAAGAGGGAGTGTATAGAGAGGATAAACTATGGGGGAAGATTTATGAGAGCCTTGCATCATGTTTTCAACATACAAAGTGGTAAATGCATGACACAGGGCTCTGAGTCAGATTTATGAAGCCACGTAAAGCCACATTGTGTGGCTTTGAGTGGCCTAATAAATCTTGAGTAAGACAGTGTAGCACTAATCTCTGCATCGCCTCGCTCTGCGATAAGTCTGGGTGGTGAATTTCGCTCTGCTCACATTATGAGCTCGCGGAGTTCTGAAAAACTCACAGAGCAGAATTTTTTTGCTAGCTTGCACTCATCAATATCAAGTTGGCGAGCGCAAGTGAGGGAAATCAACCTTCTGGCGAGATTTCTCAGTGTAAGTGGCGGTGTATGCTCGCAACCACTTGCGTTGAGAAACCGTCTGTTTGTGTTGGGAAAGCTGCCATTGAGTAGATAATCCACTCAAACGGCAGAAAGGAAGCAGTGCTCACTTGCGCTGTGCATGGTCCGTTCACGATAATATCACAGCACTGTGAGGAACTTCGATTTCTGATCGCGATCGAATCGACCCACCATTTTGTGCTCCGCCGCCATTTTATGTTGCCATCACTCAGGCAGCACGGCGAGCAAAGTCTATTCTGCTTTTTCTGCAACCTGGTGTCGAAATACGTTTCTGCCTCTATTTACAAAGCTGGTGTTAGAGCTGGCCGAGTACACTAATCCCTGTCTGGCTTTCCTAATCCCTGTCTCAACTATCTATTGATTCACACCATTCTTTTCTGACTTTATCTTGTCCCCTGGCCTTCACTGCCTTCTGCTAGCATTTTCTCGTTTCACAACTGTCCTCCAACACACACAAACGTATCTCGCCACCTGCAAGTTAGTTATGAATCTGTTAATAAATTAGCTTGAGGGAGGAGTGACAAACATGGTTGGAGGAGAGGTTTCTTCCAGTCATCTGACACTTTTGTTTTCCCATCTCTCCTATTGGTTCTATCCTGTTTTCCAACTCTCCTTATTGGCTCTTTCTTGTGTGTTCTGGGAATGTTCTTTGTTAATATGTCTGAACCCTATATGGTATAAAACCCTGTGTGCCACAGAGTGAAGTGGCAGTCTCCTGAGAACCTACTTTGTGTACTTCTAGGATAACTGTACTAGCTGCAGCTAAATAAATCTGATCTTCTAACGCCGACAGAGTGTCCCATGTCTCTGTGTAACTGAGCAGGAGAACTCCGGAGACTTGGGCATACCCTGCGCCGCCAGACCCAAAGAGTTCTGGTTCTTCAACTGGCGCCCACTGTGGGGCGGCTTCAGTGGTACCGGTTCTGCCTGAAGGTCGTGAGGAACACTGCAAGAAAATTCCAGAGGGTTCCCGAGCCACATTAAGCGACCCCTGTATGTCGAAAGTGGTCCGAAGGTCTTTTGCAGCGCGGTTACTCCTTCCTGACGGCTACTGACGACCGCTGCCCTGACTGCCGCCCTGCTTTGGCCCTTCCTTTGATGATGTATGGTAAGGCGAGACGATAGACGGGCCTCTGTTGGTGTGAGAAGACGTCCTTAGTTAAGTATCTTCGTGGGTCGCGCCCACAATTTTTGTCCTTTGTTTTCTTAGTATTTGTAGTCCTTAGTCTTCGACTATTGCAATAGCCGAAACCGAGGGTAAGTGCATTTGTGCTGCGTAAAGTGAGTTTTACTCCCTTGAAGTTTGTGAACAGACAGGAAATATCGCGAGATGCCTGGTCTGACTATGTTTGGAAAATTTGGTTGCTTTGGTAGTAATAGGGATTCCCGACTTGAGGACTCTTGTCCGATTCCTTCGGTTGGAACTCCTACATATGAGCTCTATTCAAAACATGGTATTGGCCCCATTGCCTTTAACGAGACATGGACCCGATACACAAAGAAAGATGGTGTTCTAAAATGGCCAGAAAATGGTAGCTTTGATCCTGATGTGTTAGATAATTTGGAAGCAGTTTTATTCAAAAGAAAAGCCCGGCCGGCAATGTTTGACTCTTTCCGCCTTTGGCGAAAGGAAGCCAAACAGAAAGAAATTAAACAAGCAAAATGAGATAGAAAGCACAGGGTATGACGATTATACAGGCTGCCCAACAGTTCAAAGATGATGAAATTGATAAAGTAACTGAAATTTCAGAGAGACAGCATCGCATGGCAATAGATAAATGCTATCCGGTGTTGCCTGTTTCTCCTTCTGATAAAAAGAAAGATATAGAAGAAGATCCCCTAATGTCCCATTTATTGAGGTTGCCTCCGCGCTATGTACAAAGTGCCAATGCACCTCAGCCTTTACAGCCTGCCCAGCCGCCAGCGGTACCTCCGCCTGTTCCGGCTCTTCCGCATTTGACTCCTCCAGTATTACCGACCTTGCCGGTTTTACCATTAACTTCAACTTCTTTGCCCTCATCTCCTGATCTTAGATCTCCTTTGCCTTCTGCTCCTCCTGCAATTATCGATTCTTCTCCTGTTAGTTCGCCTAATACTTTGTCTCCAATTCTTATGTCTAATTCTCCGTCTGTGCATAAGCGTCTCACAGACACTGTTACTGGTATTATATCTCCTTTCTTTGGAGCTTTAAATGTGTCTCCGGCTTTTGCTCGAAGACCGTCTCGTAGTCAGTTCCCAGATTTTGAAGAACGAGAGAAGTTGGACTCTCTCGCACGAAAATGGATCAAGAAGGGTCCACAATACAGTGTGCTTGATATTATGCCTACCTTCTCGCAATGGAATGCGCCTACGCAAAGATATGTTTTTAATGTGATGTGCGACATTCTCATTCAAGAATGGGAAGATGTGAGTTCGAGTCCGATCCTACAAGACCTGTTAGATGTTCAGGCTAATTTTGATTAAGGACTTATTGTGGGTTCTAAGGTTGAGAAAGCTATAAGGACACTTATTTCTTATAGATCCTTGTTGTTCTCTCAGATTTTTCTTGATTCTGATCCGACAGTTAAACTGACGTCGAAAAACTATCCCATGAGAGAAGTTCCTCCAGTATGGAAGGAAGAGGTTGCGGCAGTAGGTGCTAATGCAGCTATTCCTGCTCATTTTCAGCGTATATGGGTACATGTTCCATGGAAACGGTCTGAAGTCTTGGCTCTTAAGCAGACTCTACCAGATCCTCGTAAGAACCCTGCAGGTTATTACAAAGAATTATCACAGACAGTTGATGCTTGCATCATGAATCTAGCTGATATCGACATGTTAATGGGAAATGTAGTCCCACAGACAATATGGGCTAAGATTCGTAGAGAGGATCACTCGCAGGAACTAGGTGCTACTTGGGATGTTATAACTACTACAGATAGAGATCAAGTGGGTGGTGCAAAACCTGAAGCTTTGATTTCGGAACTCCCTGGTAGGATTATTACATTAATGAAAACTATGATGCCTGCATTGAGAGTTAATTGGGATAAATTAGCAGCATGCAAGCAAAAGAAAGATGAAAGTGTTTCTGATTTCTTCACTCGTTTTGAAGAGACCTTTATTGATCACAGTGGTCAAGATATGGCTACAGAAGGTGGAGAGCGATTATTTGTGGACAAATTTGTATTCAATTTGCTTCCCGAGCTGTCACACAAATTAAAAGATTCTGAAAGTTCATGGGCTGTTTCTTCTTCTGCCCAGATATTGGCTACTGCACAATATTACGAAAACAGAGATAAAGAAGAGAAGGAAAAGCAAGAGAAAAAGACGAAAGAATTAAAAACTAAGGTTCTCTTGCAACAAGCCTATCCTCCACGCTATGTTCAGCCTCAATTTCAACAGCCTCCACAGTTTCAGAGGTTGTATCAAAAACCTGAGCCATACATTCCGCGACCTTTGTTAGGTCCTAATCAATGTGCCTATTGTAGAGAGGAAGGTCATTTTAAGAATAGTTGTCCGGTTTTATTGCAACACAATGGAGCGTTATCTGCTCCACGAGGTCGTGCTGGCCTCCAGTCAGCAAACAGAGGTAGAAGTCGAGGTGTGTTGGCTCAAGAACAGCGTACCCTTCCTTCTCCCAATTCTGTGAACTGTTTTGATCAGCAAAATGTTAGGTCTACGCAATATTATAATGAAGATTATTATGTTGAAAACGGAGATGAGAGTCTTCATGCCAACTAGGACAGCCATGGACAAAGTAAGGGAGTTGGGTCGATTCCATTAGATCAGAATGGACCTTATGTTAACGTCACTGCGATGGGTGTTTCAGAGCCATTTCTTTTAGATACTGGGGCGATGAGAAGTTCTATCATTCATTCTAAACTCCTTGGGGCACCTTTGTCTGGCTTAACAAATGTTTCTGTAGGTTTCTCTGGAGCCCCTGTTTGCAACCCAGTTTCTTGCCCTTTGCCTATTTCAGTTGGCCCTTATGACTTGGAAGCTCCACTTCTGTTGATGAATGGTTGCGGTGAGAATCTGTTGGGTTTAGACCTATTGAAAAGAATGCATGCTACGATATATTGTTCTCCTTCTGGTGTACATCTTACTTTGGGACAGAAATTGATCTCCCCAATGTATTTGTCCAAAGATCAGTTTCCACCTGAATTACTTTCTCTTCCAGCAACACTTTGGGCCACGGGTCCAAACGATGTGGGTTGTCTTGAGATTCCACCTTATGTTGTCACTCTCAAGCCCAATGTTGAATTACCGCGTATCCCGCAGTATAAAATTTCCACTGAAGGTGAAAAAGCGCTTTTGGAAATTATTCATGATTTGATCCAGAAGGGTGTGGTTGAAGAAACAAGAGGTAACACATGCAATAGTCCTATTCTTCCTGTTCCCAAACGCACTGATCCTTCTCAACCACATGTATATCGTTTCGTAATTGATCTGCGGGAGGTAAACAAAATTGTTGTCCCACAATTTCCTGTTGTTCCAGATATCACTGCTCTGTTGACAATGATACCTTCCACAGTGACTTGGTTCTCTGTTATCGATCTGAAGAATGCCTTCTTTAGTATCCCCATTGCAGAAGAGAGTAGGGATATTTTTGGCTTCTCTCTTGGAGGCCGAAGCTTCCGGTTTAAGCGCGCACCTCAAGTCTATTGTGAAAGTCCCTCTATTTACAGCCAACCTTTGTTGGCACTCACTTTAAAAGATACATCTCAGCCCCTTCCATGGACTGATGAGTGCCAAAAGAGTTTCACTGATTTACGTACCGCTCTGTGTTCTGCTCCTGTATTGGGTACCCCCGATTACACTAAGCCTTTTACGCTCTATGTTCATGAGAGAGAAGGTTGTGCATTGTCAGTTCTAACACAGCAATTTGGAGACAAACAGCGGCCATGTGCCTATTTTTCGGCTACGTTAGATCCTGTAGCTAAAGCATTGCCCAGTTGTCTCAAAGCGACAGCAGCAGCAGCAATTTCTATCCGACAGTCTGCTGGAGTAGTGTTGGATAACACTCTCATTGTCATGGTGCCACATGCAGTGGATACCTTATTAAACAGAACTAAAACGCAGCATCTTACGAGCGTACGTCTAACTGGATACGAGCTGACGCTGTTGTCTAGTCACGTACACATCAAACGATGTAATACCCTGAATCCAGCCACTCTGTTGCCCCTTCCAGATGAGGAAAGTGTTGAAGAATGGCATGATTGTTTCTTCCGTACTGAGGAAGAGACGAAAGGAAGGATTGACCTGAAAAATGCACCACTAGAGAATCCGGATGGAACTCTATGGGTAGACGGCTCTTGTTTTAAAATGCCTAATGGAGATACAGTTTCAGCCTATGCTGTGACTACTTTGCACACAGTGGTGGAAGCTGCACGTATTAGACATAATTCAGCACAAGCAGCAGAATTGATAGCTTTAACAAGAGCCTGTGTATTGCCAAAAGGGAAGAGAGTGAACGTGTACACTGACAGCCAATATGCTTTTGGTGTTACGTTCAACTTTGGGTGTCTCTGGAAGGAAAGGGGTTTTCTCACCTCACATGGCACCAAAATACAACATGGTCAGTTAGTGACTGATCTCCTCGAATCACTTGCCTTACCCACCCAAATAGCGATCGTGAAGTGTAGTGCACACAAAAAGATTACAGATGATGTTGGTCGAGGAAATGCATTTGCAGATGAAACAGCGAAAAAGACAGCAAGAGATTCTACGAGTCGAATGTATGTGGCAGGTCCTGCAAATTGGGTCAGAGAGAGAGGAATGTATGAGAATACAGTAGAAAGTGTAAAAGTGATTCAGAAAGAGGCTTCGGAGAGGGAATTGAGCAAGTGGAAAGAAAGTACAGGAATGTTAGACAAGATGGGTTGTTGGATAGAACTATCTGAACATCAACGCTGGCTGTAACCGGATGCCTATGTACTCCCAGTGGTTACTATGGCACATGGTCCAGCCCACTTAAGTGCGAAAGGCTTATGCAAGCTTCTGGCTCCAGTGTGGCTAAATGACACAATCCCAAAATGCGCAGACAATGTAGTGAAACATTGTATTGTTTGTCTGATGTACAATCCGGGAAAGGGAACCCCAACTCCAGCAGGTCACTTTTCCCCTCCGACATATCCATTTGAGGTGTTGCAGATCGATTATATTCACATGGAACGATGCAACAACCTCAAATATGTTCTGGTGGTAGTATGCGCCTTTTCAAGATGGATAGAAGCATACCCCCTAAAGGATAACACCGCTTTATCCACAGCTAAAGTTCTACTAAAAGAACTTTTCCCCAGGTTTGGTTTGCCACGCATTGTCTGGAGTGACAATGGGAGCGAATTTGTTGGCCAAGTTATGCAGAAAGTTTGTGCAGGTCTTGGTATCAAGCAAAAGTTTAATGCGGCAAACCATCCCCAATCAGCAGGATTAGTAGAATGCTACAATGGAACCTTGAAGTTGAAGCTAGCAAAGGTTCAAGCGAGTACAGGACTCAATTGGCCTGATGCTTTGCCATTAGCCTTGCTATCCACCAGAACTGCAGTACACTCTCGTTTGGGACTTAGCCCTTACGAAGTGGTTTTTGGTCGCCCAGCTAATGTAGGGGAGTCCCTCGCCCTAAGAAATACTCAGACTTGCCGTATCAAATGTTGATTGATTATCTGCATGATCTCACCACTAAATTGCGTGTTCTCCATCAACAGGTTCAGAGTGCTCTGCCGGAGGCTTCCACAGACTCAGGTCATTCCATCCGACCAGGTGACTGGGTCTGCACCAAAAACTTTCAGAAGACAAAGAATTTGGAACCCAGATGGCGGGAGCCCCGGATGGTCTTGCTGACCACGAGAACAGCAGTTAAAGTCAAAGGAAAGAAAAATTGGATTCACGGTGTGCATTTCAAGAAAGTGCCTTTGCCTTTGCCCTTTGCCCTTTGATCAATGGATTCGTAGAGGTGTTGGTGACTGTGAAAATGAAAAGACTCCACGATTCATGCCTTTTAGTGATGCACACCTGAATGGGACACTGTCTGAGAAAGAGGACGACGACGTTTTGCAAGAGGCAATACCACCACATCGTCGTTTAGAAACGACTAATCCACGAACATTGTTCCAAGACCAAAGCGTACCTGGGAAGGAACGATATAATTTAAGACCTAGACCAAAGAACATTTAAAACTTTTCTCTCCTGTGTAGTATTCTGTCCCGGTTGCAGGGTCACGGTAGGAGTCTGAATCACGACCTGAGTAGTGGCAATAGGCCTGCAGGACTTAACAGTGTCATAGGACGGTAGACAATCGTGATTTAGCGATTGAGGAAGATTGCCGTGAGCATCCATTAGTAAGATGGAAACTACACTAGGCAAAAGAGAGAGAAAAGAAGAAATAAAGAAAGAATCCTGTAAAATAATGTACAGTCGTCTTAGTATAACTTTGTGTTATTATATTATTGTGTATTGTTTTGGCGTTTATAAGTTGGATTATTTATGCTCTGCAGCAAAAAGTTATATCTCCTTCTCCTTCTTCGTCTTCTTCAACTGTCTCTCCACATCTCTTACATACTCTTCCTCAACATGAACTCATTAGAAGAACTGAATATTATAACAATTCCTTTATCCAGTTATTACATCAGCATCAGTTAGTGGTCAATACGACTGATTGTTGGGTGTGCGGACTTATGCCACACACCACAGAGAAAGGAATGTCATATTTAGTTCTCCCGTTTTCTTATGAGGGTTCTGCTTGGGCTTACTTCGTCATCTTCTCTAATGCTTATCAAAGCAAATTCAGACGATCTGTTAGTTCACATGTTAGCGATCCCGATTTTAGTCATAGTTCTTTGATTAAGGGAATGGTAGCTATGGCTAAAATCATGGAAAATAGTAAAATCTCCATTGACGAAAGAAAGGCATACACCAACTGGAATGTCACCCAATATATGTCCAGTCTTAGTAATAAAGTTAAGAAAGGAAAGTCTTCACCAGTTTGGACTATACCACATCAGGGCAACTTCTGCTTACAGATAAACGATCGCTCTTCTGACACTATACAAAGGAATGACTGCTCCTACACGTACGTTTATTCCTCTCAGAACTCGCCTCCTGTAGTGCCGTCTCAAGGCACCTATTTCATTTGCTATAACAGAGCTTATACATGGTTACCAACGTGTTTCTTCGGTACTTGTTATATAGCCTTTCTTCTTCCCCCTACTTACACCGCTTCCGCAAACCATCATCGAACCAGGAACGGCAGAGGGATTATCGATTCGAAGGACACAGCAGGACAAGAGGGAGATTTCCTCAAAGGATTTCTTCCTTTCTGGGGTCCAATGGCCAACAGCCAAAATATAAGGCAACTGGTTCGTGTCGTAGAGACCACAATAGACATCACTGTAGGAGCCTTGAGTAGCATCACGGCAGAACTACAGGCGGATCGTCTTATGACCTTACAGAATCAAGTTGCCTTAGATTTTGTTCTCGCAGATCGTGGTGGAGTGTGCAAATTGATCGGGTCAAGTTTTTGTATTTTCATACCTAATGACGCTCCGACAGTATACCAAGCTATCTCCAAGTTGCACATAATCTCTGAGTCTATTCACCAGGACGAAGGAGATTGGTCTTTTACGGAGTGGTTTTGGGGACTACTGTCCAAATGGGGTTGGAAAGCATTGACATTTCTTGGTATAATTCTGACCATTATTTTCTCCTGTTGCCTTTGTATGCACTGTGGTCCCGCTATCTGTGACCTTTGTGCTACTATGTGCATTCCAAAACCCAAACCACAAGTAACGGAAAACATAAGAATGATGTTACAGCAACAACTCGATGACCTCATGACTATCGACATTGACTCAGATTAGCATGAGTCTATCTTGCCTGAGTTCTGGCAAAAGGAGGGTCTGAGGATCTTCGATTTCTGATCGCGATCGAATCGACCCGCCATTTTGTGCTCCGCCGCCATTTTATGTTGTCATCACTCAGGCAGCACGGCGAGCAAAGTCTATTCTGCTTTTTCTGCAACCTGGTGTCGAAATACGCTTTCTGCCTCTATTTACAAATCTGGTGTTAGAACTGGCCGAGTACACTAATCCCTGTCTGGCTTTCCTAATCCCTGTCTCAACTATCTATTGATTCACACCATTCTTTTCTGACTTTATCTTGTCCCCTGGCCTTCACTGCCTTCTGCTAGCATTCTCTCGTTTCACAACTGTCCTCCAACACACACAAACGTATCTCGCCACCTGCAAGTTAGTTATGAATCTGTTAATAAATTAGCTTGAGGGAGGAGTGACAAACATGGTTGGAGGAGAGGTTTCTTCGAGTCATCTGACACTTTTGTTTTCCAATCTCTCCTATTGGTTCTATCCTGTTTTCGAACTCTCCTTATTGGCTCTTTCTTGTGTGTTCTGGGAATGTTCTTTGTTAATATGTCTGAACCCTATATGGTATAAAACCCTGTGCGCCACAGAGTGAAGTGGCAGTCTCCTGAGAACCTACTTTGTGTACTTCTAGGATAACTGTACTAGCTGCAGCTAAATAAATCTGATCTTCTAACGCCGACAGAGTGTCCCGTGTCTCTGTGTAGCTGAGCAGGAGATCTCCGGAGACTTGGGCGTACCCTGCGCCGCCAGACCCAAAGAGTTCTGGTTCTTCAACTGGCAAACACCTGGCGCTGAAAATTACCATGAACTGCATTTTTCTAATGCACTTCACCACTTGGGGAGCTCTGTGTAGCGCGGCAGAGTTTTTTATTAACTTTGCGAAGTTCCATGAACTCCGCCCAAGCTGACTCTGCATTAGGAAGGCATTCCATGGGCATTGTGGTGAGTGTTACCGTACAACTACCATGGTTTTTGATGCATTCCCACTTTTACAAGGACTTGTAAAGCTGGGAATGTGTCACAATGTACCCATGGCAGGCATAACAGTGAGAAATATCATGATGCAGTGTAAGGCAAAGTAGCAACTTGCACTTCTTTGCCTTACACCATATCAAGTAGCGGCTCCTCTGCTAAGGCGGTGGAGCATCGCCCCACTGCCTTCAGCAGTGAAATAAAGAAAACCTAAAATGATAATAACTCGTTGTTATTATCATTCTATGTTTCCCTACTGTGCAGCTCTCTGGGCAGGGTGGGGCTGCTCTGCTAACAGAGCAGGGGAGGGGAGAAGTGGTTTGGACTGCCACCCTGCACATGAATGTTTGGCTGGCCAGAGAGGGCCGGCCAAACAGTCATGTACACTTTGCATGTTCTCCATGCAGGCTGCATTACAGCCTGCATGGAGAACATGCCCAGGCCCCCATTCCCTGGCTGCGCGCTGATCCATGGCACTCAGACCTATCACAACACTGCATTGCAGTGTTGTGATTTGCTAAGGGGAACCTGGGAGCTGGGTGCTTCCTGCTTTCCTGTTCCAGCTTAAGAGACGACATAGGGGCGGCAGAGGAGAGACACAGTAATCAGGTACGTTTTTTTCTCATTTTTAACCCCCAGACCTTCCCTGCCCAATCTCTGCTGGCCACCACAGTACACCTGTACCACTAGGAAGCTTTGACGGGGTACATTAAACTTGGAGTGAGTTATTCCAAGGATGTGTGAGAACTCAGCAACAAGAAGGTCTAGGACCAATGGATATTATTATTATTATTAATATTATTATTAAAAGTAATGATAATATGAATTCCAATGTGAGTTGTCCTTGCAACCAAGGGGCACTGAGCTCCAAAGAGGGAGACTGAGGTACAGTGAGTCACATCGAACTTGAAGGAAGGAGTCTCACACAAGGTCGGGCTGTACTCTAAGAATGAGAGCACAAGACTCCCCGAGTGAGACTGTACACCAAAAAGTGACATTCACATCACGTCATTAAGACTAAGCAGCAAGGTGTGAGACTAAGATCCTGTGAATGAGACTGTCCTTTATGGAGTAATACTCAGACTAAGTAAGAGATGCTGTCGTCCAAGGAGTGAGATTTACACCAAGAAAGTGAGACTGAAATCCAATGAGTGAGTATGCAGTTCAATGAATCAGAATGAGAACTACTGAATCTTTCGCAGAGACTGACACCTGGTAATTAAGAATGTTCTTTAATCAGTGACACACACACACGTTCCAGAATTCCAAAGAATCTGATTTAACCCCAGTCAGTGAATCTGTGCTTCAAGGAGTACGGTTCTGACCTAGTGGATGAAAAGAGGCTTTAAGAAATGAAACTCAGATCCAGTGGGTGATATCAATCAGCAAGAAGTGAGATAATATCAGCACCTGACATGAACTCCAACAAGTGATACTCTGTGGAAGTGTACTCCAAACGATACACACCACACTCCTTACACCCAGTAAATCAGACTGAGCTCTAAGGAGTGAGACAGAGATCCAGTGAGACCAGAACCAGCAACCCATTCTGTGCTCCAGTGACTGACACTGACACTCCTCATCTCCTAGAAGTGAGACTTAGACCAAGAAAGTGGGGAGGTGCCTCAAGGACACAAACACAGGTCTAGTGAGTGAGACTAAGCCTCCTATAATGAGACTTAGACCCACAGAGATTAAACTGTTCTGAGTGACACTCTAGCCAGTGAGTGATGCTGAGCTGCATAATTGTCTAAACTTCAGTAACAGTGAGATGGGCTTTTTGTAGATCAATCTAACTCACTGATCAATCACTGATCAATCGCTGATCAATCTAACTCACTGAGTATGAGCCCCACCAAATGAAGCACATTCTTTGTAGCAAAGCCGTATGTATCTTCTTGGAGTGCAGCCCACTCCTTATGATATAAGGAGTGGGCTGCACTCCAAGAAGATATTTACTGCCTGGCTTATATCTAAATAGCACATGCAAAGAGCTGCATACACCCCTGTAGTGAGTCTCCAGCCAGGGCAGGAAGGGAGGACATCTCCTTGAATTGTCCACAATTCAAAGGATCCACCAGGTATGAGAACTGGACCTCAGACGCCACCACTTCAGTACCCTTCTGGACCTGTGGATACTCTGCCAGGAAGAAGGATTGCTGTGCTGCTAAAAGAACTACCACTCTGCTAGACTGCAACTGTGTTGGACTCTTGCTTTGCTGACCTGCTGTCTGCTGTCCTCTTGCCTGGGTGAGAAGGACTGGACCTATATCTCTGGCCCCAGACCCAGAGTAAATCCAAGGGCTAGTTGGCTGGCCTCCTGATCTGAAGCCTCAGGGACATAAATGGCTTCCAAAATCCTTGCCTCTGCACCTAGACTCGGCCAGCTGTGAGTCTACCCTGCCAAGTGGTACCACCCCAGTCCTGTGCCCTTGGAAGTGGAACTAAGGTGCTTACCAGCAGATTCAACACATCCACTCTGCTGAGCAGTGCATCCTTCGGCCAAACTAATGCATCTGTTCGGTTGAGTGGAGCAACCTCAATCAGAACTGATGCATCTCTACTGTTGCGTGGATTGGGACAGGCACAGAAGGTTCAAAGTGTCCTTTGCATCTTCAGAACTGAAGCAGCACCAATGGCATGACACTGCTCAAGCCCAGGTCCTTGCATCCCTCATCAATGGCAGCTCGTCGATGAAGCTGGCCTCTGCATCACAGCTTCTCGGAACCGCTTCCTCGCTACCAGACTGAGCATTGTATGGCCCCGTCAATGAGATCCTTGATGATGCGTATGACTTTGCACCTCATTCTCACCGCATCTCGGAACAGATGCATCGTTTTGACTACAAAATTCTTCATGTCTTGGAACTACACAAAGCTCTGCAACCAGTATTTAAGATCCTTTGCTCAACATGTCTAACCTGGTAACTTTAGCTGGCCCATACTCCCTAGCAGTCTGCCTGAACTTGAGATGCCGGTGCAATCAAATCTTCTATGTTGGCGTTTTGTGCTTTTTGACACTGTTTTAACTAAAACCTTTAAAATTCAACATCTTAGATTTCCCAGATTGGAATTTTATTGTTTTGATCTTGGTATATTTATTAAAATATAATTTATTTTTCTTAACTAGTGTATCTTTTTGTGTGGTGTTTTCACTCTTTACTGTTTTAAGTGTTGCACCAATACTTCACACATTGCCTTCAAGTTACTCCTGACTACTCTGTGCCAAGCTACCAGAGTGTGAGCACAGGTTAATTTGGGGATTGGTGGTGCCTTACCTTGACTAGGATTGTGCACCTGCTTGACCAGGGCTCACACCCCAGTCTACCAGGAACCCAATTTCTAACAGAATTAATTCTTCATTCAATGGATGTTAAGAAAAAAAACAATGAGCTAGTAGTTCTTGTCAAATACATATATTACCAATTTGTGTGCAATAGTATGTTTCTTTTTAAATGCATCTCATTCTCATTTAGGGTAAACAGGCTGTGTTTTAAAAAAAAGATGGCTTTATTTAAATGCAATCACAGACACCACCCCTGTGATGGCATCTAATGGTAGTGAGTTATAAACTGCAACCTACCTCATTAATATTCATGAGGTTTGTAAATTTTCATCCAACTACGAATCGCTTCTTAAAGAATAGAGGCTAAATAACTGCTTTGCACATTAGTGATAATGATTACCGAACAGCGAATCACAAACATCACTATTTGGTATTCGCCATCATTATTATTTGTACATTTAGCCCTTTGTATTACTCTTTTGATGCAAAATTATCACAAATTATATGATTACGCCCGCTTGTGTAAATAAAAGTCAATTTTGCATAAAAATCCAACTGCAGAGTACAGAAACAACAAATTTATTGAGCATGAGTACATGCTGGTTGCTACTTTTCATGCTCTGTTGCATCTAGTGCTATTTCCTTACGACAAAACAATTCTCACATCCATTTTGGATGCCAGGATGCATTTTATGCTAAGAAAATAGTGCTAAATACTGGATTACATTTCTAGTGTAATTCTATGTAATTTTTCATAATGTTGTTGTAATTTTGCATAATAGCGCTTCAGCAAATTATGTGAGTTCGACCAACCCCTAATTAAAAGCACACTATAAACTCATGGGTGTACCATGGGAATTTCTCTTTTCATACCTCCTTCAGTTTAATGATCCCTGTAACAAATTAGATTACTTGTTTGGGGTAGGTGACTACCTATCTGAAGGAGAAATCACATTCCTTGTCAGGGTGAACCCTCAAAGTCACAAACTTTTGCTGAGCTCAGCTTTTTTATTAATTGTGGCAGTGAGGGAAACAGACTTAGCTTAGCGCAATATATATATACAGCATCAACATAGTAATAAAATCAAAATGCATAACAATAAAAACCTGAAATCAGTCATACGTGGTAAAGGTATGCTTGTTGTAAAGGATGCATGGTAGGGGACATGGATCGCGTTGTACACCCAGAGGGCATGGCGGGGTGGGGCGGTTTTAGAGCTCAGGCTAGGGGAAAGGTTTTAGAGCTCAGGGCCGGGCAGGGGAGCGGTTCTAGTGCTCACTGCCAGTTAAAGGCATATGCATTGCAACACACACAATGTTCCACTCACATCTACCCCTCGGTACCTTGCAGGCTCTCTATTGGAGCCACTCTCTGGCCAAGTTCTGGTCCAGCGGACTTAGGGTTCAGGGCCGGGCAGGTGGATGTTTTAGGGCTGGTATGCATTCTCCGGTTCTGGACTTTCTGTCCCGGTTTTCTGTCAGTAGATAGAAGTCCATTGACAGTGTCTATTTACCACAATGAAAGACACACAGATGATGGATGGATTGCAGAGCAAATCAAACATTCTCCCCCAGTCAATAGATCTGGGTTAAATTCATCATTCTTTTGCTCGCCATGCCACCCCAATTTTGACCCAGTCATATGCAAAACAGTCTTGACCCTGTTCCTCATGGGAACAGTCCAGACCAAACTGCCAAGGCAGGTCCTCCCTGGACCAGAAACAAGCATCCTGGGACCAGTTTCAGGGCATCACCACTCATCAGCCATGCTAGCTTGAATCCAGTGGCACAGTGAGCCCAAGACCCACGTCTGGGCATACCCAGCGCACTTAGGGAGAGAAAGCAAAAGACACACAGATGATGGACAGAATGCAGAGCAAATCATACATTGTCCCCAGTCAATAGATCTGGGTTAAATCCATTGTTCTTTTGCTCACCATGGCACCCAAATTTAGACCCAGGCCTATGCAAATTAGTCTTGATCCTGTGCCTCATGGGAACAGTCCAGACCAAACTGGCAAGCCAGGTCCTCCCTGGACCAGAAACAAGCATCCTGGGACCAGTTTCGGGGCATCACCACTCATCAGCCATGCTAGCTTGAATCCAGTGGCACAGTGAGCCCAGGACCCACATCTGGGTCCTGGGCACTTAGGGCGAGAAAGCGAAAGACACACAGATGATGGACAGAATGCCGAGCAAATCAAACATTCTCCCCCATTCAATGTATCTGGGTTAAATCCATTGTTCTTTCGCCCACCATGCCACCCCAGTTTAGACCCAGCCATATGCAAAACAGTCTTGACCCTGTGCCTCATGGGGACGATCCAGACCGAACTGCCTAGCCAGGTATTCCCTGGACCAGAAGCAGGCATCCTGGGACCGGTTTTGGGGCATCACCCCTCATCAGCCAGGCTAGCTTGAATCCAGTGGCACAGTGAGCCTGGGACCCACTGTGAGCAAATCACATGGGGAGAAGTATTAAAAACGAGTACACTCATTCTTTAATGAGTAAACTCAACATGCCAGTGCACCCCAACTGCATGCATGCCAATACCAAGCTGATGCCTTTACCACACATGCCAATTTTTGACCACCTATATGCCCTTGCCAAGCAAGCCTTTACAATGAAATTAATGTGGTAAAGGCATGTGTGGTAAAGGCATATACCCTGTAAAGAGTCTTCCACAAATTACATGCATGGTAATGAGGCATGCGTTTTGTGGACAGCTTTGTAAAGGCATGCGTGGTAATTCAATGTGTGGTTCCATCATACAACCGTTCAAGAGGACCAATAAAAATGATAAATAGTTCAAGGTTTAATCAGTATACATCTAAAAGGTACTCAAGAACCAAAATGGACTATTATAATACTAACACTCCTTAAGGCATCCTAAAAAAAATCTAGCTCTAATAATCCAAATCCATGATAGAAATGTAGCAATAAGTGTGTTGGGTCAGATCTAGGGATTCTAAGTTCAATGAAACTGCTGTGGGTCCCCAATTTTCTGCATTTTGGTTTGATCCATTTTTGCTGGGGATAACATAACCCGGGCAGACGAAGAGGACATGAGTGATGTTTTCTGTAAATAACTTGCAGGTAGGGCACAGCAAGTTATCATTTGAGGCCTAATTCTGCATTAATAATTTCACAGGAAGGGTACCAAGTACCAACCCTGAACTGGAAATAGAGTTTACTGTCCAATAGGACACTAATAGCATCCCAGTAGGGCTCCATGAACTACTCTAGTATAGAAGTTTCCCTATCAGGGTTGAATCCACCACCCAATGTACCTTAGAATGCCTGACCCATAGGCAATAAGATTATTTTAGCTTTCATGCTTACCGTGATGCAGCAGCTGTAGGTTTGCCCCACATGGAAACAAAGGCCGATGCTGGTAAAGAGTTTTTTAATGTATTGTAACCATATAATTTGTTTAAGACTCTCAGCCTTGATTACATTCTCGAGAGCTAATCGATAATAGAACAATTCTGAGTTGCACCATAGCCTTTCCAGAATAACAGGGGGCGGAGTCTAGCTAGTGGTATATCCCCAAGTTAGGCCATGTAGCAAGGCAGCTTCTTCCTTACATTGTCCTAGAAAATAATGTTTCAGCTGTGACCTTTTGCACACATTTGCATGTATGACAATGTTGGATTAATTTCTCTGAAATTACGTTGTTTATACAGTCCAGCTTCGCACAACATTGTCACGATGCTCTGAACATCACTAGGCCTCTATGCGCACTAGGTGCAATGGTGCAACAGCATCCATAACATCACTAATCTAGTGCACACATTGCAAAGGCTGTTTTTTATTATAAATGATAGGTATCTTAAAAGATTGGTAGAGGAGGCACTTCTGCTGACACCGAAAGTCCCTGCCTGCTGAGAAAATCACCACACACCGGTCTGACATTCTGTGTGGGGTGTCCACTCGAGACCAAGACGGGGTCCTTCACTCCCACCCATCAGGTAGTGGGGTTGGATCGTCCCTATGAGGATTCTTGGCTCTAAACCTACACACACTCTAGGTACACTTAGAGTAGGGTTCGCATTGTAGGAGTATGCTAGACTACCATTTTGCACATATGCCTGTATGTATCCATTGCCTCAGCACCATTGTAGAAATGTATCTACTGTTTATTCTTTTGGTGCTTGTTATCTCCTTTACTTGCTTCTGTCTCCTAATCATTGCAGCACATGTATTTTATGCAAGAATACCATTGGTTCAATAAATAATATTGAAAACATCCCACTGTGTATTCTCTGTCGATTTCTCTGAGACCCAGTGAGCACCAGTGACTGAGCGAAAGATTCTGTACTGTTTCCACGATTACTCAGGACTCAGGGTTGTCATGTTTAGTGGTTGCCAGAAACTGTTTGCTCCTTGGTATGTTAGGGGGCTTGCAGTGTCACTGTGAGCTAGCTGGGCTATAGGCCAACATATCCTACTGGGATGTCCAGAATTAGTCTAGGCACCAAGCCCATAGTTTATGTTGTCCAAACAATGCGCAGATTCTACAGATTCGTAGGAACTACACGACCAACGTTGGTTAGGCACTTAATAAGTGGGGAAATCTGAGTTGTTCAGTCGTGCTTTCTCAGAGACCCCTACTCATATTAAACCGGAGACGTCTCTAGTGAGAAAAGGGAATCCGCCTCAGCTGAGTAGGTACGTCCTATGTATTGGCTGTAGGTTTTATCAAGCTTGAAGAATTAAAGAATATTTCCATATTCTACAAACAGAATCTCAATAAATTCATTTTATTAAAAAAAATTGGTTATTTTGACAATGTCCAAACATGGAGAGGACGTTGAAGTACAAGAAGATACACTAAATATTTCAGAAAATTGCAGATAAGCAGTTACTATGAAATTATTACAACATAGTAGAGGGATACAAAGCAGTCTGAACAGAGGTATTTTATTCTTGGGTTATATTTCCTGCTGCAGACGCACATACAAAAATGTTTTACACTCACATTGAAGATGACACACCAGATAAATACTTTCCATACTTGGACATGGAAGTCCCATTATCTTACCAAGAGCACATAAGTTGGGTTACAGGCACCCTCCCCCACACCGTAGAAAACATGAGACTCGGTC
Organism: Triturus cristatus; assembly: GCF_964204655.1. Lineage (NCBI taxonomy): Eukaryota > Metazoa > Chordata > Amphibia > Caudata > Salamandridae > Triturus > Triturus cristatus. Next base: position 1,125,076,739 of record NC_140583.1, read on the forward strand.
TGCTTAGTAAAGAAGGAGTGACCTGGCCAGTCTTAGCTTTGTATACACCACACCCTGACATGCACAGGATAGGAGCAGCAGAAATGCATACACTATATTAAGATCAAGAGATAATTTACAGAAATCTTACACAATATGTAATGTGAACACTTATAGTTCAACCTGCTGAGGCTTCTCAGGCTCCTCAGGCTGCACAACCTCAATTGGTTACCATGGATATCGTCCCTCAAAAGCAGTCGGGAACAAGAACCCTCCTGGATAGCACAAACAATAGCACAGCTTGAAGCGATTTTTCCCCATACGGGCCCAAAGGAAAAACACAGAATTTGAACAATTTGCTTGCCAATGGGGATGGCTCCCCCGATAGAAGATTTTACCACTTGGGGTGCAGTCTTTGCTGTCGTTTACACCAGAACTCATGGTACCACTTCAATAGCGGTAATATTAGATGAATTGAATCAAATACAGAACAAGTACGGGGCAGAACCTGCCCTGGACTTAGGGATGAAACTATTAGTCCATTTTTGCCAGGTTTCACAATTATGTTAAGCAACATAAAAGGGGAGGCAGCCGCGATGGCTATACACCAACGCCTAAGAGAACTCCCTCCTATACAACAGGAGAGGGAGTTACCTAAGATTATCAACGAAACATACGCTTCATTGTGAAGGAATAATATTGGAGCCAGACCTGGGAAACCAGTGGTTAAGGGTAATTCTGAAAAAGATAACTCTAGGCAAGCATCCAATTCTTCTAAAAAAAAACGTGGGTTAATAAACTGCAAAAATAATAAGCAAAATAAACAAAAATAAAAGAGCGGGTCTCCCCAATAGGAGCACTCTGAAAAAACATATATTCTCAGAAACCGTGATAACATTAAAAAGCCTGACAGATATCAGGAAAGTGATACATGTTTCTCTCGTTTCTTTCAGGATCGATCTGAGAAACACTCGGAGAGAGGAGGACAGTCAGAGCAAAGATAAGAAGAGCGAACAAAGCCGAAAAGGGAGACACATCATACTTCAGACTACATCATCAAACACGAAGATAAATAAAAATCTACAAAACCTCAATTTAAAAATAAAGAAGTAGCAGGGATTAAGATCAGAAATGCCCAGTATGCTGAGGACTCTGCCTCTGAATGGGGAGTGGGCAGAGATGATGCTGGAAAGCACAGCAGAAGTCATAACAGCTTGCCAGACCATGATGGATTTTCTGGAAGTAGTTGTGCTGACTGAGTGTATCACAGTGGAAACACCGGATATGAGAGTGAGTGTCCCAAATCATTTTCACAGAATAATGCTTCAGATAGAAGGGGACATACCAAGAGAAGTAAAGGGTCTGTTTTGGGAGGAACTGACACATGGTTATGACATTCTTTTAGCTGAAAAGGATTGGTCACCTGAGTTTGTAATAGAATGCCCAATGGGGAAGGTAGTAATTGTACCTGCTTTTTCCGACCTCGTAGCAGAATTACTTAAAAATGCTTTAGCACCTGCTCCATACCACAATCATGTTGGGTGGGGAGATGAGTTTCCTCATCATGAGATCCCGTTAAAAACAATCCCTCAACCCTGGAGAGAGTGCCTGATTAAACATGAAGCAAAGAAACAAGTCAGAGAGATCTTAGATCAACTTGAGTACCCGGGTGTAATAGAGACTTGCACCTCATCTATGAATAATCCATTGTTTCCTGTAATGAAACCTGGCAATTCACATCATTTAGTCTTGGATTACAGACATTTTAATGCATCCACATGCACATTTACAGTACAAAATGCACACAGTGCCGCACTGATGAAAATATTGAGAGGAAGGAATACAACACTAGACATCTCAAATGTTTTTTTTCTGCCACAATATATTTGTGTCAGCTAACAATCCCTTGAATACATATACATTGATACAATCTTCAGTGACCCAATATTATACTATACAAACACTCCAATTAAAAAGCAATTGACATTTATTATATGTGGAATATATGTTACATCATATTTAAAAACAAGATCTGTAATGCTCCCTAATTCGCACTAATCTACACAATGGATTTTATCACCTCAATGAAAAGAATATAGCGAATTGAGAATATACAGAAAAAACCATGAGACAGGATTTCAATTTTACACAATAATAAAACAATCAAAAATACAATAAAATAAAACTGCCCCGTTATGAACCCGCATAACAGAGAAAACACAACATAAAAAAGACACTATACTTTGTCATATGTTACACATCCAATTGAACACAGCTGAAGTTAAATATATTTGACCATATTTTCAGTGCTAGGGTCTCAGCATCAATTGTTTTGTTTGCCACAAGGGTATGAGAATAGCCCTGGGCTGTTTTCAGCCAGTGAAACAGAGTTACTTCAAAATGTTGAGGAGGAGGGGGTGCCCTATGTAGATGATGTTTATCTGATGGGTGATGAATTAATGGAACATTTGGCTAGAGTATACATCATAATAGTGGGGTTTGCTTACCTGGGCTACAAATTTTGATTTCACAAAATCTAAAATAGCCCATCGCAGTGTCCTGTTTTTGGGTCCAAGTTATCAAGTGAACGCAAAAGCTCTTAAGAGACTACAATCCATTTTTGGATTTTTAAATTTTGGCAGAACTGACATTTTGGATTATGCAGAAAGGGTAAAACTATCATAGGACTTAATTAGACCTGACTTTTCAGTTCAATATTGCACGCAAGTGTATGTTCCGTACAAGCTGACATGCTAGCTTACAGACATTTACACACACACGTCAACACAACTAACCTGGGGTTCTGGGTAGTCACTGGACCTACTGGGTACACTTACATTACTTTCAATGAGTGTGAAACGGTAGCTATAGCATACAAATCACATCTATATACAAACGCAAACATGCATTTTGCATCCACAGCTGTGCAGACTGCTGTAATGAGCGCGAGAGCCCTGGCACAGGAAAAACACATAATTGTTGTTACCGCAGTACGACTTTAGAGGCGGTTATTAATGCAAGCATTCCTAATGCTAAACATCTACATCCAAGATAGATCCAATGGGCTAACTCCATCACTGCAACAGATAAAGACTACCGATTTACGCTACACTGCAAACACAATTATTCAAGAGTATGCATAACATTTGCAAGAAAGGAGTCGAAGTAGGGAAGCAAAAATGATTTGTGAAATAATTGCTAAGAGCAGTTTATATTAAACAGTAAGTATAGAACAGTAGCACTGCATTACATTAAATGATAATGTAACGTTTGCAACTTGTGCACAATTGTGCTTGCGAGAAAGGTGAACGGCGCAAAGTGACAAGTGAAAACCAACAAAACAGCAGAGCAAAAAAAACAATGATAACAATATTTATACAAATTCATTGTATGGCAATATAAGGTGAGTATATAGATTCAGGGAACATCTGGTAGAAGTGCGCCTAACAATTGCACTAGGAAGTCGGTGGCATTTCGTCCTGATAACACTTCAGGCCATCATCAGGACCGGGTTACAATTTATTTAATGTGCTAGGGAGAGTGAATAAGAGAAAATAGAGTTAGAGAATTTAGGAGGTGTAGTGGTAAAGGAGGAAAGTAAGGGGGGATAAGTACCTGAATGGATCAATGAAGAAGGGCTGTAGCGAAAAAGCAGCTTTTGGGGCACCGGTCTGGTGTGCCAATGGATGTAGCAACAAGGGGGGGGCTGTAGGGCCAGTAGGGAATTCCGTGAAGGAGGCAGTTGCTAAAAAGGGGGGAAAAGGTTACTGCAGGTATAGTGGTGAGAAACCAACAAGTAAGTAATTACGTAACTGATAGGGCCAAGCTCCGGAGTGAATCTGTGTCAACCCCAGTGACAGAATGCAATGAATGCGGAAGAAGGAAGATGCACCGCAAAGCTTATGAATGCATAGCGTGTCATATGAGGGGGCGGGGCTGGGGCAAAGAAGGAATTAAAGGAACAGGCTTCTTTTTTGCTAGGGCAAGGGACACATAGTCGACGAGAGTCCAGAGTTCTGGTACTATTGTTAGTTCCTACACCCAACTGATGGGGCCAAAAATAACGAGTTCATTGCGAGAGTGGGTGTCCATCCCAGGGAGGGAGCTGGAGGTAAAGAGTCAGTGACATCTGGTATGTTTAAGTGAGAGGTTAAGAAGCCATGCAATTGTGAATCCAGCTCCCCTCCGCCCAAGCCAGTTATTCTTAATCTACTTCCTGAAGCCATCCCCTATGTGGTAGTTTTGGCTACTGTAACCTCCCTCTCATCAGGTTCCTCTGAGAATTTCTATCAATAAAAAATAATGTCATGCATTGGCTGGATTGAAATATAACCTTGGGGGCCCAGTTGGAAGGATCCATCAACATGGTAAGAAGAGTGAACTGGGTAGTTTGGGTCAAGAAAAACCTTGTGGGGGATTGCATCATCATAAATGTTATTAGGCCACACATGGCGGGGAGAATTTCAGAATCTAGTAGTGTCCCTCTTTCAGTGGTCCTATCGTGGCCCTCCCTCTGGGGTTCTTCTACAGGCCATCTGACCACATTTCACAACCTGGTCAGATGCAAGTCCTGGGACAATTGGTTCTGGCCCAGAACACATGGGAAGGGGTCTCCACTGAAATGGCCCTTAATAACTGATATGCCCTATAATAATCCTTGGATGGCTGCAATTGACTGGCTGGGAACAATCCTTAGGTAGTGGATCAGAATGTCTCTCCAGCCCAGAGCTCTCTTGATATTCCATGGTTCCTGGCTGTCAGGAATGTAAAATAATGAGCTGGAATATCACTGTACTGGCTGGCAAGGTTAGTGACCCCAAGTGGCAGAGCATCATCAAAGATTTTGAAGTGATTTGTCTCCAGAAGTTATGGGCCACTACAAACTGCTTCTTCCTGAAGGGTTATAAGACAATGTTTATTCCTGCATCTCCCTCACAGGCAGGTAGACCAATGGGGGGTTGATTATTTTTGTGTCTCTGGCCATTAGAAGCAGATTTGAGTGTTCTACCTACAGAAGCCTCTACCGGCAAGATCTCTTATTTTAAACAGGGTCCAGCAAGCTCCTATTGTTGAATTTTTACAACTTAACTACTACTTCCTTGAGGTTTAGTAACATGTAAGCCCAGGGCTCATATTTAACAAACTTGAAAGGTTTCAATTTATCAACTTTTTAAAATACAATTGTGAGGATCGGAGGGTAGGTGGCTCAGATGCTTCAGGATATTTTTTCATGACTGGAATGCACATGGAACATACCCAACAGGACAGAAGCCTCAATGCCATGTTAAATTAGTCTGACCTAGTTTCATCAATGGGTAAATCTCCCATGAGCAAGAATATCAATGCCACTTTTACAGGAAGGAGTTGTGAGTCATTTCTTGACTTTATCTTTGCCGCTGCACTTTTTTCCAATTATATTTCAGAATTTGCAATGCTTTTGAGCACTTTTAGTGATTACAACCCGGAGTTTTTCACAATTTGTTGGTCTTTTTTGGTCCGAACCCCTAGAGTAGGGGTAAGAGGGGTCTTTGAGGCAACTGATGGAGTAGGAGGCTTAACTGGTCCCAGATAATTCCAGACCTCTTTTATAACTCCCAACGTGCAAAGGAGTTTGGAATTTGTACATCCCAACTGAGCAACCCATCCAGCATCTTGGAGGCTTTTTCTGAGATTTTGAACACCATTTCAACCCTTTTGAAGACATTGTGGCAACATGGGACATTGCCGAGGTGGTTTGATTCTGGCTGCTCACAAGCGCTGGGAAATCTTAAGAGAGTAATGAGTGCTAAACCCAGGGATCCCTCCTTAGTTAAGAAGAGCTGTAGTTTATACAAACGAGAATTAATTAGACATAAGAAATCCTTGGAGGAGGAATGAGGCTTAATCAGTTCTGATTGAGGCTAGCACATTGAAGTGCAGCTCTAAATTTTGGTGCATTATCAACAGCCCTTTCTTCACAGTATACACAGCTGCTCCCCTGAAAGATATTTAGGTGGCCCAATTTGAGGAAATGTACAATTCCCCATCATCCGCACTTCATAGGTGAAAGGGCGGTATGGAAAATTAAAGCTGTTTTAAAATTTTCTGCAGAGGAAGTCAAGAAAGGTATCATGTGGTTATCTAAGAACAAGACCCCTGGCCCCGATGGGATACCACCCAACATCTAGGTACAAGTTATGGAGACTTGGGTACCTGTCCTGACCACCCTTATTAATGCAGCAGTGTTGGCTGGTCCCCCCTTGTCAAGGGTAATGTCTATCATTGTACCATTTTTAAGAAGGGAGCTAGAGATAGTACCCACTGGTATAGGCCCATCTTGTTGTTTGATTCAGCGGTCAAGCTGGTGGGGCGCATTCTCCTGGACAGAGTGTCTAAATGGGCTAACTTCAACAATGTTTTACCCAAAGTCCAGTATGGATTTCACCCTGTGAGGTGAACTGTGGATCAATGTCTGAATCTGTATCTGGTCTTTAGCAAATACACTGTTGCATGCCCTGGCTCCATTCATTTGGCATTTATGGGCCTCTCTTCTGCATTCGACCATCTTAATAGATCCAATCTTTGGCAGATCATGTTGTCTATGGGAGTGAACTGGGACATCATCCTATTCCTGAGGGATCTTTATAGGGACACCATGGCCGTGGAACATTACTCTAGAGACCTAAAACTTATGCGCTACTTCCAAATCCAAAGAGGGGTACAGCAGAGCTGTATCCTGACCCCCTTTCCTTTTGATTTAGTTATTAACAAGTTGGGGCAGATTTTATCTGTCTTGAAAGCAGACTGTCCACAGGAGGGGCAGTGTTTTCGACCAGTCCTATGTATGCAGACGATACAGGTGTGATGGTCAAAGCCGCCAGGTGTCTGCAGTCAATGTTGAATCCCTTCATCCACTTTATGGAGAAGTTGGATCTATCGGTGAACAATAAAAATCTTTTGCGATGGTTGTTGGCCCCCCGATCCACAAAATCTACTATAATTGAAGTTGAGTCTCCCTGTGCCAAAGACCAGCGTTTCTTCTTATTTGTGTCTGTTCTTCAATTCTGCCTTGAGTTGGAGCACCCTGGTTAGTAGGAAAAAGGAGGATTTTGTCATGGCTAACGCTACTGTCTTCAGATTTGCTTCACGGTTAGATAATAGATGCAATGGGGCCCTTTTACGGATCTAGAGGTATTTCCAAAGTAGTTTATGGGAGTGAGATTTGGGGATACATTAACCAGGACGTGCTGCTGATTGTTGAACATACATTTCTGAGACGATTTCTGTGTGTCCTGAAAGGTGCCCCCACATTCCCGGTACATGAAGAAATGGGAGTGGCACATTTAACTGATATTTCATCCCCTCTCTCTCTGGGTGAACATTTGGTCTAAGCCTGGGATCCAACTGAGTAAGGACTTCATAAAGGACTATTTTTCTCTGAATATTTCTATCACATTCCTTGGTTTATATATATCTGGGATTCACTTTCAAGCTTAGGAAGAAGAGATATATTTAGCAACCCACATGGGATTTGTAAGAAGGATTATAAATGGTCAAAGACAAATTTTTTTGACAGATGCTTTTGGCCGGGGAAGAGGGTGCCTTATTGAAGCCGAGCGTTCATTGACATGTTATGATGAAAACTGTGCCTTTCACTGAGCCCTACCTATTATGAGTCAAATGTAAGGAATTACTGTTTTTTATTAACTAGGTTTCGATTGGACCTACTGTCTTTTTTGTTAGCCTACACCCAGGGGTCATAACTTTATGCTCTGCGGCTGCGACAAGAGGTCTCTGAAGGACACGCTACATTTTACCTTGTTCTGCAGCTTTTACTCCGTCCCCATGAGGCTATATATCCTTCGCACTAAAAACAGCTAAGGCGCCAGGACCTGATAAAATTCCAGGGGACCTGTACAAATCAGAACCCCAGATTTGGTCACTTTATGTTAACTTCCTTTCTGATGCTATAGCGAGAGGGGGAGAGATACCCGAGTCCTGGAAGGAAGCCGAGATTGTTGCCATATATAAGAAGGGTGATACATGTGTGCCATCAAATTATAGGCCAATTAGCCTAATCGATAATGTCCAAAAGATTTTTGCCAAACAAATCCTTGATAAACTACATCACTGGATAGATACCAATAATATTATGTCAAACCTCCAAGCACGGTTTCGCTCGAAGATGAGCACTGTAGACCAAATTTTCAGATTTAACATACTACACTGGAAATATACTCTACTACAACAGCAGAATCTTTATGTGCCATTCATAGATCTTAGACCCGCCTTTGATCTCATCCCAGGGAACTTAATTCATCTTATGTTCGAGCTACATAGCAATAACTTTGCCCAGATGTGGTGTGAGCATGTAGGAGAGTTAACCAAGTGTATCCCCATACAGCGGGGTATACACCAGGGATGTGTCCTTGCCCCTATGCTCTTTACCGTCTACATAAACGATGTGGTAGATGTTTTGAAAAACTGAAAAAATGATTCCCCTCTGCAGAATGGTAATAAGGTATACATTTTTTATTCGCAGACGATTCCCTTCTCATCTCCAAGACCCCAATCGGGTTCCAGCTCCTTGTTAACAAATTTATTGACTTCTGTGCAGCAAAGGGCTGGAGTTCAACACTAACAAAACCAAGTATATGGTACTTGGTAAGGGAGCGGTTAAAAACTCAATCATACGGTGCTGTTGAGGAAGAAGGTGAACCTAGTGAAACCTTTGGTGGCCCTGGAGGACTGGCAGAGTAAGCTGTGATAATTGGTGGGCAGAAAGAAAATTTGGAGGAGGGTTTGTGCAAGCAGACAGAGAAATAGAGATAGGGCTAGCCAAAGTGGTAGCAGGAAATATTGTTGGCTCAGAAATGCAAAGGGACAATACTTAAAATGAGAGAAGAGAAGACAGTCCTAACCCATGTGTGGCTGACTGGACACAATTTTGGGACTCTGAAAAAAGTAGAAGGTAAAAATAGAAAACAATAAGATTTGAAAGTAAGGCTCTGTTGAGATAGTTAAGGTAAAATGGAAAGGGGTCTTTAGGAATGCTAGGAATTTGTTAGGAGAGGAGGGATGGGTTACTTCTTTATGTTACAGCATTTGTAGAGAAGTGTGGACTATGATCTTAACTTCCTTCCAAAAAATGTTTCCTTTCACACTTTACAGAATTGGACTTTGATTGAGAAGTGTTATCCATTCATTCGGGATTCAGAGTTTCTCCAGACTCAGCTAACCTTTTTTTTACAAGGGGATGACTGGAAATCATAGTGCTGATGTAAGATTCTACTTGTTGGTCAGGATTGCATTCATGGGAGTTGTGTAAATTGCTGGTCAATACTGCCCATAAGAATTCCCTCAGTGATCAGGACTATTTTGACTTCCAACTGGAAATGTAGGTGATTCCATAGATCACTACTACTCTGCTGGGTTTGGAGTGAACCTGCCAGGGATAGCCGGACATTGCACCCCCTTTTGTACTCCCAGCGAATGGTTTGTGTCTTAATAGATAAGCCAATTCCAGGAATGATTAAGGACTGACTGTTAGAAATGGGGGTCTCTAGTTGGGAATGGTTTGCACCTTTGTCCAAGTAGGGACCCTTCTTCCTAATCAGGGTAAGAGGGTGCACTTCTAAAATAACCCCTGCTCACCCCCGTGGTAGCTTGACATGAGCAGGCAGGCTTATCTCAGAGGCAGTGTGTAAAGCATTTGTGCACACATACATCAATACAGTGAAAACACTACAAATGGACACCACACCAGTTTAGAAAAATATGTAAATCTTTATCTAAACCAAACAAGACCAAAAATGACAAAAATCCACAATACAGTTCTGAAAAATATGCAGTTTGAAAGAAAACCCTAAAATTGCAGAAATATCCACAAAACACAGTTCTTCTGAGTCGGAAGGTACATCCGGGGCTACCGTAATGCTGAAAACAACTTAGTCTAATAGTTCCAGCCAACCGCGTCAATACGGGCCAGCTAAAGTGTTGACAGACTCATGAACAGTACCTTTCTTGTTCCGGCTGACACGTTGGTGCGAGTTGATCGGGGTAACCATACGTTGCAAAATGGAAGTGGTGCAGAGTGCGGTGGCCTCACAACACAATGCAGGTAGGGGCTCGGTGACGATCGTCCAGACGGCATCGTTGAGACCAAGGCTTGAGGTACAGGGTGAGGCAATGCTCGATGCGGTGCTGGCAAGTTGCGGTGCAGGTGACGGAGCTGGTCGATGTTCCGGTCATGCAGTGACAGTGTCGGTGATGCCCAGACAGGGTGAGGTGAGGCAGTGCGGAGTGCTGTGTCCACAGGACGCGGTGCGAGCAACGGCTCGGTGACGATTGTCTAGACAGCGTTGGTGAGACCAAGGATGTGGTGCGTAGTGCAGCGGGGCCTTCGGCGACACCTTCATGACACAGCAACCTGCAACGGATTTGGTGGTAGAGTCAGCTGCTCCTTTATTCTGCGGCGACTGAAACCAGCGGTTCTAGAGACGGTGCTCAGAAGGATGGTGAGGTCTTTGCTATTCCTGAGCCCTCTTGAACAGGGGGCAAGCTCCACTTCAAGCCCTTGGAGACACATTGCAAGCAGGACACACACACAGTCCTCTCCTTGGCAGATAACAGCTACTGCAGGCCAACCCCAGACAGCACACATCAAAGGGGCAGTACTTCTCCTTCAGCTTTTCCCAGCTCTTCTCCTTGGCAGAGGTTCCTCTTGAATTCTAGGCCCCACTTTTTATAGCACACATTCCTTTGTTCTCTGGTGGCAGAGAAGCTCTTTGTCCTGCCAAAACCAGTTCTGTCCTCTTTGGTGCAGCTGCCCGGCAGCAGTTGGAGACAGCATTGTCCAAGGCAGGCCAGAACCATTCAGGCGTCTAAAAAATCTCCTCCCCCTACTCTGAATGCAGCCCAGGTCTTTTCAGTCCAGCCTTGACTCACCCTGGAAAGGCAGGACACACCTTACCCCCCGAGTGGCTGTCTGAACAGAATGCACATCTCCAGCTCCTGTCAGTTCAATGCTAGTCAATAGACAAACCTAGCAGAGGCACACGGGATGGCTAAGCAAGGAAATACCTACTTTCTAAAAGTGGTATTTTCAAACACAGAATGTAAAAATCATCCTTACTAATTGCATCTCTATATTCTGTGTTCAGACATACTGAACATTAGCTTCCTATCTAGTCCCAATGGGAAGTTATATTTATAAAATGTTATACATAAACTCCCATCCTAGCCTATGGGACAGATAGCCTTTCAATAGTGAAAAACTAAATTGTCTGTAGTTCACTATCAGGACCTGTTACACACTTCAAAACGTCCTACCTTTCACAGACACAGCACCCTGCCCATAGGGGTACCTTGGGCCTACCTTAGGGGTGACTCACATGTAAGAAAAGGGAAGGTTAGGACCTGGCAAGTGGGTGCACTTGCTAGGTCGACATGGCAGGTCTGGACTGCACGTAAACACGTCAGTGGCAGGTCTGAGTTACCTTTGCAAGTCTGCTTGTGTGGGTGGCACAACCAGTGCTGCATGCCCACTAGCAGCTTTTGGTTTACAGGCCATGGGCACACACAGTGCTCTGTACCAGGGGCTTCTTGGTAAACCAAATACGCCAATTATGGAAACATTAATCCCTGACACCAATGTACAGAGGGAGCGCAATAGGATATCTCAACCTATTGTTGGAAAAAACATAAAGGCAAAAGGGGGAGCAATCCATTTGGCCCTCATAGACCTTTGAAGTGAGTGTGATTTAATTCATAGAAATACACTTTTGGGTATAACAGAGATAATGGGGGTTGATTTGGGGCTCCTTACCCTAGTGAAGCATCTGCTCCACAATTTGACAGTTGCTGTATGTTATGGCTCGCAAAGGAAATTAACCTCTCCAATAAAATCTCTAAGAGACGTAAGACTGGGATGCATTTGAGCCCCATTCTTGTTTTTAATATATATAAATGGCATAACTGATCATCTTGTATGGACTGGGGCGGATGTTCTGAAGGTGGGAGAATGATCACTGCAGATGATGCAGTACCTATCACTCGGATGCCAAATAGTCTACAAAAGCAGCTGGATAATTTTATGGAGCTTATGGAGGGCTTGGACCCGAAATTATAGCAGGCAAATTCTCATACTATGACATGTGGCTCAATCCGAACAAAAACTAGGCATTATATATAGGATGGGGGGACTTTGCTCAAAAGGACAAATATGTTTAGCTATTTAGATATAATATTTAGGTCCTTCCTTAGTTAGAAAGCCCACATACATATGAAACACCAAAGAATGGGCAGAAATACCAAAGCTATTTTCAACTTTTCTAGGAAATTACAACACAAACCTCTACCAGAAATGACAGCTCTGTTTAAATATAAATGTATTTCGGCTGCTACCCCTAGGGGTCAGTCACGGCTACTTCCGCAAAACAATAATGGGGAGGGGAGGGTGAGAAGAGGGGAGAAAACAAAAAGTCACTTATCTGCAGGCCGACAATGCAGTGTTGTGATTGATCTAAGCGCCGTGGTTCAGCACTCAGATTGGGAATGGAAGCCTGGGCATGTTCTTCACCAAGGCTGTAATGCAAAGTATGCATGAATGTTTGGCGGGCCCCAGGTGCCCGGCCAAACACTAATGCGCACTTAGGAAGGTGTCACAACTCCTCCCCCCTGCACAGCCTAGCTCCACCACACAAATCTGCCCCAGCACAGAAACATATAATTATATTAACATTGCATTGTTATCCTTTTCTTTTTTAATTTTTGCTGTAATGAAAGGCCGTGGGGCAAAGCTCCTCTTCCTTAGCGATGGGGCTGCCCCTGGTGGGGGTACCAAAAAGCAGACCTACTCAAACGTATTAAAAACTGTTTTGTATGTAGTCTTCTGACAGTTCCAAAAATACTGCAAGCTTGATTTGCCATGAAGAGGTCGGCATACTCCATATCGTGGACCAGATAAAAAAACGCCCCTCTTCTATTGTGGGTTAAATGTTGGTTGAATCCAGAGGCGGTATTGGTGAGAGAGTGTATCACTGTTTTCTCTCCAGAATTTTCTTAATATACCATGGCTGGTGTATGTTAAAGAATGTTTTCATAATTTGGGGCAAACTGAATTTTTTGTATGTCCCTCAATTATTAGGGTCAATGCAAAGGGAGAGGAGTTGGCCTAACGGCTAGGGCGCTCGACCTGGGGAACTGGGTTTGAGTCTCAGTAATGACGCTGAACATCCTGTGATTCTGGACAAATCACATAATCTCCCCGTGCCTAACAAAAAATGAATGTGTGTCCTCATGTAACTTAACTGGTGCTATGTAAAGCGCTCTGAGACCCGATTCGGATTCGGGCCAAGTTCGCGCTCTATAAAACTCTGCAAAAAAAAAAAAAAGAAAAGTCCATTGTGCTGGCATGTCATGCCAAGTGGTGCAGGGACGAAAGAGTGTGTAGTGTGATAAAACTAGAAACTGTGGAGAGGTATGTTCATATATCTATGACCAAATCCTTTGAACCATATTTGATCTGGCTAGAGAGCATGCTCCACGGTTCCTATTTAACACTTTTTCAGATTCAATGTTATCCATTTTAAAGCTGCCTTTGCACAACTATTTATATGGAAATATGATTTACCACCATATCTGTTCGATCAAATTACAAAGGAGAGTACGAGCCATTTTGTACTACTGTTCCCTCTATATTCTGTCCCGAGAGTTGTTTTTTCAGCTCCATTATTGCGTCAGGCTGGGTGTACACACTTTATATCTGCTTTAGAGTTTTTACAATCCTTACACATGAGAGATATATGTTATGCTGTTCTAAATTTTATCAGGAGTGCATTACAAATAAGTAATCATTATGAGATGAGAATCCTCTAAATTTAGCAGTTTTGTGTTTAATTGTAGATTCTGCTTTGAAATATTTTGAAAAGTTGTATTAAAATGTGTGCGCAATTTAGATATTTTGGTTGCAAGCTCAATCTGCAATTGGGTATTTTATTACCGAATGACAATTAGGGGTCAGATGTAAAAACATTAGGAATTCTGATTTCCTAATTCTGATTTTTTCCGTATCGCGATTTGGAAATCGGTATTCCTCACGTATGAAAACTCACTGAGTTTCATTTAGGGATACCTTGTGGGTCGCAAATCGTCCATCCTCATGAATATTAATGAGATAGGTTGCAGTGTGCGACCCATTAGGAATCACAGCCATCACAAGGATGGTGGCATGCTAAGGTCAGCAGACCACTATGTCTGTGATTGCTTTTTAATAAAGCAACTGTTTTTTATAAAGGCAGCCAGTTTCCTTAAAAGAAAACGAGATGCATTTAAAAAGGAAAAAAGGTAAACCCTGAAGTGGGAAACATCCTTAACCGCGAAGGCTTTTCTACGCGTTACGTTTACAACGGTACACTTACCACGAAAATCTTTACCACGCGTATGCCTTCCACGACCGTCTTTACCACGCAAGCTGCACTGGAACCTGATCATCTTCGTCGGGTTCAGTCCGTTTTTCATGTCGGCGAAGACGTGTGTTAAAGGGTAAAAATAAAAAAAGGTGGCTTGGGGGGTCTCCACCCAAAAATAAAAAAAAATACGTACGGAAAAAAAGGGGGCTTGGGTGGATCTCCCCTCCCCCCAAAAAAAGGAACATGATAAAAAGTCGGGAAGTGGTGACAATCGGCGTCGTTTTAGAGGAAACGGAATGACGCTTCCTCTTTACGAGTAGAACGTAAGCAAAGAAGATCGAGGAGAAGATGTGAAGAGGTAAGGGGAATAAAAGTATTAAAAATATATATACATATAGATTGAGGGTAACGGGCAGGGGTAATAATAATAATTGGGGGGTCACGTAAGGGTACAGGGGAGGGGTATAACCTTTACCAAGAGTATTCCATTACCATGCAAGTATGCGTGGTAAAGGAATATTCGTGGTAAAGGTTGTGTGTGTAAATAGCATTCCGTTGTAACGCATGCGTGGTAAAGGCATGCGTTGCAACGGAATGCGTTGTAACGACATACAACACCGTGAAGTTTAATCTTTTAAGAGTAGGGATTGGACCTTGAGACCACTGCCTGCTCCTAAAAAATATTACTTACAATATCAAAGGGGAAGGGCACCCTTTAGGACACCTTCCCCTTTGTGTATGGGTTACCACCAGCATGAAACTGGTGGTAGAATATTACTGTACTGGTCGCTAAACAGTAATACATACCATACCGATTTGGTATTTGGAAGGGATGGGTTAAACACGCCCATTAACCATACTGAACTGCAAATGCAAAATGCGATTCGGTGACTAGTTACTGAATCGCATTTTGCATTTTGTGCTTTTTAAAAAGTTTTTGGGGGTCCCAAACAGCCTGATTCTGTGATTCGGCTGTTTGGGATTGGAAAAATGATGCTTACATCTGGCACGATGTGAATGGACTTGTTGTGGCAATTTCATTTGGGTATTGTAGCTTGAAAGATGAATACTTATATTATTTATCTACTAAAAGAGGAATCGTTCATCATGGCAGACTGAACTAGGTAAAAAGGTGACAAGCTAGAACCAACACACCCAGGCAGCAATCACACGAGTATTTTATGGATGATTTTTTTAAACTGGATTTTCCTGAAGACCTCTGTTGTATCTTATATTCAATACAATGCATCTTTCCTAATTACTCGATTATTGCCATCTATAATCCTTCTTCAATAAATATCTTCTTCTTCATCCACACCTCAGCTTCAATGGACTTATTTTATATTACCACAACCTCATAATTTGTTCTTAGCAATTTTATCAAAGTGCATTTCTATTTATAAAAACATAAATAAATTGCAGAATCTTCATTAGTGATATATTAAATAGCATTAGAAAGATGCTGAGCACGGTCAATTTATGAACTGCCATTATTTGATATATGTACAATAAATCAAGAGGAGAATCAATGGGTGTTAATCAATTGCAAACGCAGATTGCTCACGGACGCAATTCATTCTGTGTAGTCGTTGTGCCTGTCATGTAAATAGCATCAAGATATCCAGTAGGACTCATTGGAATCCACAGTGTCAGTTAAATTCAAGACCAGCAAGACGAGCGTGCTTACATATATCAACATAAGCATTCTTATTTATACATATATTCAATAATGTATTCCTTTTCAGATATTAAAGTATTTGTCTATTTTTGTTACATGTCGGATGCCCCCTAGAAGCTCAGTGCCAGGGGATGCACAAAGGCCGCCCCCACTGGTATGAGAGCAGCCCGGGCAGCATTGCCCCTGGTGCCACAGAGGCAAGTGGCAGAGGTGCAGAGAGGCTTCAGAGAGTTCGGGCTACACTGCCACCAGGGCTGCAGAGGAAGGTAGCAGAGGGTGTTATGGAAGGGTGATAGGGGAGGGGCAATAATGTGTTGTTTGGGGAGAGCGAGGAAGTGGGTCTTGAGTGATTTAGCAAAGAATAACAGGGCGTGACACCTTTTCTTTTTTTTATGTTTGAGAAGCTTTATTCAAGAATATGTTATTACAGAGATATCAGCAGAAACATAAGAAATATGCAAATAGAAGTAGATAAACAGTAACCAGCTAATATCATATAGAAATAAACAAAGCATTTTTATACATTTTGTAAGGAAAACAGGGAAAAGAGGGAGGGTAAGGAGGTAAATAAAGAAATAAAAAGGAGAAAAAAGGGAGAAAAAAAATGATAACAATATAATATGAAAATATATAACTATGCTGTAAAAGGAAAAAGTGCGGTACGCAAAACAATAATCAAAGTACCACGTTAAAGAATCAACTGTTACAATCAAATAAATAAATCCTGTACTCTAATATAGGAGAAGAGAATGTAATCTCCTCAAGGTGGTTTAAAATTTTCCGAAGCAACGTTTGATAGATTCTTCCGAACCATCCGATCTAAGTACAAGGTAAGAGGTAACCAGAAGAGAGGGCGTGACACCTTTAAAGAGGGTTGGAAGATTGTTCCGCACACCTGGTGCCTGTACTGACCAGCACAGGTCTCGTCTACCCGCACAAGTGTATTTGGACACAGTCAGAAAACTGTGAGCAGGCAAGTACAGAGACCTAAATGTGGAGGTTAAGAGGAGACGAATTTCCAGGCATTCGTAGTTAAACCATGTACAGTCTGGCGAGCAGTCCTTGGAGAGTAGCAAGGGCAGAAGTAACAAGATCATATTGTTTCAGGTCTGTAGCCATTCTAGTGGTTATGTTCTGCATCCTTTTATATTATATAGTATAGTATGGTGTTCGTAATGGTGCTGAATGGAGACTGCGGCTGTGGTTTCCTAAAGATAACGTTATTTGTGAATTGACATGACTAGTGAGTGAGGGTACTTTTGGTCACTGTGTTCATCTAGGGTGTAAATCTTAGGCTGGTGTGTAGGTTGGCTCTGACTTTTCGTGTCACGGTGGGAATGGGTAACAGGATGTGGAACAAAAGATGGGGCCAGTGCTTTTGTGGCAGAAATAGAGTGAAAGGCCAAGGAACATGACCTCCACTTTGGCTCTAACTTTAGCCCATATGCGTACATTCTGTTTTCAGTGTTTTCTGAGTGGTTTGCAGAAGTCGACTACGAGGCAATGACCTCTAATGAAAGTTTGACGTCAACAGCATCAGGGAGGATAGGCCATGATTGGTAATCAGGTTATGAAAGGGAGTGTCAGCTTGCCTTCGGCTGATCACAGAACAGGGAATCACAGGAAACGGGGACAGAGATACAGGTAATATCCACTATATCTGGAATCAGCAGCCGGGTATTGAATGAAGTACAAGGAAGTGAGGAGGTGTGGAGCCAGTGAGGATTTATTAATGGCCCTTTCAGGAGAGCTCATGTAGTCTGGCCTGCGACTGGTGTAGGATATCTGGAGACATAGAGGGGAGATTAATTGCAGGAGGTTCACGTGCCAGCAGCCTCACTCCTCTCATGTTTGAAGATATACCACCTGAGAAGCAGTCCAACCTGGATTCGGAAGTTGATATGAGGAAATCTGAGAAGTATTCCAGTGCAAGAGGGCTTCACAGACAGGAGTAGCTGATGGCTACAGTGTAACAAATTATTCTCATTCGGCAGGCTGCTGATATCAGATAAAAGTACCCTTTCATAACTAGGCATTAGTGAGACTTGCGCATGTGCCTGAACGGTGGTGCAAGCTGTGTCTGGTAGCCTACCAGGTATGCAGTCTCACCCCACCCCACCCCCCCTTCATGAAACTTAGAAACAAACTTGTGTTTTATCTTCCACATGGCACAATAACCTCAGTCTTTTCAGACTCTGTGTGAGGATGGGATCCTGTGGGTCCCTCATTATGTGGGGTGGAAGTTAGTTAGTTTTTACATTTGTAATGCGCAACAGCTACCCAAAAATGGTTTCCCGGCGCAAGGGACAACGTCAGAACTATGGATTGAAAGAGCGGTAGAACAATTATCTGTTGAACAGCCAGGTCTTTAAAGACTTTCGAAATTTAGTATAGTTCATCTCGTTCCGGAGTGATGTGGGTAAAGTGTTCCAGGACAGAGGGCCGAGGTAAGAAAAGGATCTGCCACCCATCCGAGCTAATTTGAATTTTCGGATAACGAACCTTGCTTGGGTGGCGGAGCGAAGATTACGGGAGGGAAAATAAGGACTGACTAAGGACTGAAGATAACTAGGAGCACAACAAGATTTAATTTTGTGCATATAACTCAGTGCCTTGAACTTTATTCGATTTTCGATTTTAAGCCAATGCAACTTGCATCGATAAGATGAAATGGAGGCGGTCCACACAGGAGTCTGACTGCAGCGTTTTGTACCGTCTGTAGTCTTTGGACTATAGACTTGTTGGCGCCTAAATAAAGTACATTTCCATAGTCAAGCCTAGATGTGATAAGAGCATTGACCACGGTTTTCCTTGTGGATTCCGGTAGCATCCAACAGATTTTTTTTAACCATTTAAGAATGGTGAAGCAAGTCGCTGCGATTTTGACAGATTGGGGGTGCATACTAAGTGAGTCGTCGATCGTGATACCCAGGTTACGGACTTGGGGAGAGGGAGAAGGAAGGACACCCATTTCACAAGGCCAATGTTGGGGGTTCCAGAGATCCTTATTTTTTCCCAGTACCAATATTTCAGTTTTCTCACCAAAAGTGAGTTAAGATCCAGCGTTCCGTTTAAATTAGTATAATATAGCAGGAAATGCAAGGACTTCACAATTTTTCTCAGTTCCATATGTTTGTCATATTTCTCTATCCTTGCTGGAAGGGAGTTCCAAGAATT
This sequence comes from Triturus cristatus, assembly GCF_964204655.1. Classification (NCBI taxonomy): domain Eukaryota; kingdom Metazoa; phylum Chordata; class Amphibia; order Caudata; family Salamandridae; genus Triturus; species Triturus cristatus. The sequence continues at coordinate 1,125,095,963 of NC_140583.1, forward strand.
TGCAGCTTCAGCAGAGAAGGATGAGCCTCTGATGGTTTTCTTCTTGTATAGTGGAATGAGTAATAGGGGTGCTAATCCGAACTATGGTGTTCTTTTTTGTGTGTGTCATTTATGCTGAACTGGTAGAGAAGGTGGCCTGATGCCTTTGCAATATATACTGAACAGAACCTGGAGTTTAGCAATATTATCAGGTTAGGGTATTTACCATATCTTAATTTATCCAACGGAAGTAAGACCTACATTCTTTCTAAATGTTTAATGGTAATTGATCAAATTAAGATAGTATTGCTTGTGAGGCCCTGTAAAAATATTTCGGTGGCAAAAAAAAAGAAATAATAATTAGTCACAGACTTTCTGAAGCAACAGTTGCTTGAGAGTAGTTAGCGTTCTAGACATTTTGTTTGGGCTGATTCCCATTGGCCTGTGTCGGGTTGATCGCTGTTTGATTTGCTTCATGGGGTTCAAATGTTTTGACTTATTGATGAAATAAACGGCCATATGGTTGTAGCAATCTTAAGTCATATGCATAATTAGAGTGATGCATTTAGGATTGAGTAATTGTGTATTTTTGGGGGCGCACCTCACATCGAAATCCGTATTCAGAAATAAACACGTTTTGCTCTTTTGATGGAGGACTTATGCATTCTGTGAGTGTTTGGAAGCATATTTTGATTATTGAAGATTTTTATTTGTTCCATTGGTGCTGCAAAGTGGAAAGTTGTGATAGCATATTCTTTGTTTAATCATTCATCCACGGTGTCCTCTGTTTCTGCTTTTGGTATATAGAAGTTATTATTATTTAGCATTTGTAGAGCGCATAGCTACCCAAGGGCATCCCAGCACTAGCGTCTAGACAGAGGTTGCGGCTCAAGTTTATGGAGCCGATGGCTGGAATAGCCAGGTCTTTAGAAGTTTCCGGAAGGGAAGATAACGGGATTCAGCACGGAGGAGTGGGAGCATTGTGTTCCAGATTCTGGCCACGTTGTAGGAAAATGATTTGCCTCCGCTTCTTACCGTTCTAATTTTCGGCAAGACTGCAAGTTGGAGATTAGTTGAGCGGAGGCATTTTACGGGGCGGTATGGGGAAATGAGAGGTCTGTTGATAGCCGTGCCGATAACCCAAAAGGCCTTATGGGCTATGCACAAAGCCTTAAATTGGGTTATTTCAGAGACAGGTAGCCTGTGAAGCATCTTCAGGGCCGGCTTGGCCGACTTATTTTTTGGCACCCCCAGAAATAGTCTAGCAGCAGAGTTCTGTGCAACTTGGAGTTTCCTGAAAGTTGCTTTGGGTGCTCAAAGGTAAAGAGAGTTTCCGTAGTCTAAGCATGATAGGACCAAGGTCCTCCTTGCGCTCATCAGAAGGAGCGAGAGAAGCTTGCAAAGTTGTCTAATAGCGCCAAAACAGGCTCCAGCTACTCTTACTGCTTGGTCTTCGAACTTAAGGGAGCTGCCAGCTAGCTGCCCAGGCTTTTTATCTTGGTCTTTGGATTTGGGGCAGGCCCCAGGCTGTTTGGCCAAATCTGTTTATGGTCTAATCCGGAGGTGTTACCCAGGAGCATTAGCTCTGTTTTCTCACCATTCAGCTTGAGGCAAGAGTAAATGTTTTTCGTTTTTCCCCCAAAAAAGTCTGCTAGTTCATTACATCGCTCAGGGGAGTTATGAGGGTGGTATCCTAATAAACTGTTTGGTTACACACATGAATAATTCACTTACTGGCTAAAACAGTTCTCTGTTTAATATTGTAGACAGTCGAGAAGCAATATCTTCCCCTTTGAGTTTTTAGTATTTTTTATAAGTTATAGCACATGTTGAATTTGATAGAGCAACATGAACGACAGAAATTAGGTGATTGTTACTACAATATAGGTCGATAAATTTGATCTGTATTAATTCTGTTACTGAAGATGTGTGTCCTGCCGAGTGAGCAATCAAAGATGAGCTGACAGTGGTGGACTGCTGGCTGTAATGCTTTAAGCATTTTGGGTTTTTATTACTATTCAGGTCACTTAGGAAGCATTGGTTAGGAAATGAGAATATGGTGGATATGGTGTACTTGAGGGCATCCTCATTGGCTCGCTTGTATGGTACAGCAGTAGAAATATGCAGTGTAAGTACAGCATAGGACTAAATCTTATTAGGAGAGATTCACGGCCTGGTAGTTTTATGATTTCATTTTTTTTTACTGTAATCAATTCCTTGAATATTAGGGCTAAGCCTCCTGCAGTTTACCCTGTGCAGTTCAGTATGTGGCTTTGATCTCCTGAAGGCATTGCCTAATAGAGAACTTATCTTGTCTTGTCACTCCCTTCAGCCATGTCTCAGTGTTGAAGATGTCAGAAACTTTATAAAGTCAAAGAATGCTTGCTTTTCTTGCTCATCAACTGGCTACTGGACAGAAGCCAGTTTAGTTGTGGGTGATGGTGTGACCAGTAGGGAGGTAAACATGCAATGGAGGTGATAGATGCCGGTTCTGAGTTCAATAAAAAAAGTGGATCCAGATGCTCAGGAGGGTTGTCAGGAATGATGGGCTTTGAGTTTGGAGATGCATTTACTGATCTGAAGGCAGGCGATGTGGTACATTCAGTGATGTCTCTAGAGTCACTTTATGTTGCAGCACTTTGCACTGTGCAGATTTCTGGTACAAACTCAAGTACAAGCTGTACTCAAGCAGATGGACCTTTAGTTCCAGAATGAGGCTTAACACAACAAATCAAATCTGTGTACGTAACATGAAGCACATTTGACTCCACAGAAATGGCAGAGAGTGTTAGGTTTGCAAAAGTGTATGAAGGTTTAATAGCAGATTAGCACAATTACAAACTCCAAACATTCAAATTGGCCACAAATCAGTAATCAGTACATGAATGCTTTAGTCAATAGGCTTCAAATCCATTCAAAATGGCAAATACCAGGGAACGTTATTTAAAGTTATCATGAACTAATTCAGAGCAGGCTCGCCTATCCATGAAGGAAAGTTCCATATTTAGCTAAACTAGGAAAGTCAGGAGAGTAAGGAAAACATCCCAGGAGAGAGCAACCAGCAATGGCTTCCCACAAACAACAGGAGGACAAGGATGCAGAGAAGAGGAAGCATAAGTTCTCAGAAAAGGAGCAGGAGGTCCTCATTGAAGAGATGGTGTGCAGCCATGAGCTCCTTTTTGGCAAGAAGGCACTGCGTGTCCCAGAGGCGAGGAAAAGGAAAATTTGGCTGGACATCCAAAATAAGGTGAATGCAGTGGGGGTCACCAATCGTACCATTGAAGAACTGCGCAAGCGGTGGTACGACATGCGCCAGAGGTCGAAGGAGAGGGTGGCAGCCAGACTGAAGGACGCAAATCAGACTGGAGGAGGACCATCCACAGCAGAACAGCCAACACCCCACGAGGAGCTTGTGGAGTTAACTCTCCGGCCTGAGAGCATTGATGGTGTGGCTGACATAGACAGCTCCGACCCAGCATCCAGCAGCCAAGGTAAGATGCATGCAAAATCAATCTGCACTCATCCCCATCCCATGCACACTTCCCTAAATGCGCATAGTAACGTTCCAAAATGTCATTCCAGTCCAAGTCTTACAGCACACCCAGCAATGCATCATGGGACTCGTAGTATTATGTCTGACAGTGTGTCCAAGAGACAAAGGAAATTTAATGCAAAATGTGGGTTGGGGATAAGTGAATGATACAGTGTGAGAGGTTAGCCAAAACAAACTGTAGGAACTTTATTGATTGCCAAATGCAGACAAAGGCACAAACTCATGTAGTCCCCTTTACATCCACAGCACAATCCAGGGCACGGGAAGACAGGGCAGAGGGAGAGGAACCTGCACAGCCTGAGGACACCAGTGACGACACTGAGCAGAATTCAATCCAGCGCAGGAAGCGTACACATGTGCCCCCACTGCCTCCATTTGAGGACGAATTACCTGCCACAGGGGATGACAGTGACAGGAGAGAGGGGAGTCAGGGTGTGTCACACATGCCCATTCAGGACACAGAAAGGCCAAGGAGTAGACCCCAGGACACACGCAGGCCAAGGCCCAGGAGCAGCACTGAGACTGAAGCCGAAGGATCCGTCTTCTCAGGCCTGGAACATAGCATGCTGCAGGAACAGCGCCTGCAAAGCACTGAGGTCAATCAATAGGCAGCTATGCCGTATACACAAGGACCAGAAGAACATGGGGGAGGGCTTCATGGCCATGGCAGGGGCGATCCGTGAGCTATGTGACACTTTGAGGCACAACCAAGCTGCCAGTGATAGGGCTGGCCGACGTGCCATTGTACGCCTCAACAACTATACAAAGGCCGTGAACCGCCTCTGCACCACAACCAGCACCCTCACACGCAGAAGCGTCACTATGCAGGTCGAAATGGCACACTGCTGCCAGGATATAGCCCGAGGACTTGCACAGGTAACCACTGCTGTGGAGCAGCTGCAGACGGCCAACGCAGGTGGCAGCGCACTCATGGCCTCTGCCGAGAGTGAAGACACCTCCAGTAGGAGCAGCATCACTCCTACATTGCCAGGGGACAGACGACGCAGTGCCAGACAGGGTGCAGGACAAGGGAACACCATGGGGGGCACTCAGCCTGTACGTCACCGAAGGAGGTGAACATGTGCGGTGACACTAACTGCAACATGGGTGAATGAACCCTACAATGCTGTTTGCACAATTACTTGTGCCTTACCTGCACTGTGTGCATAACATGTGCTGGGGACAGCTACAATTTTCTTTATTGTGAAGTGTGAATAAACACTGCACACATTATCAAGTTTTTTTGTCTCATTTCATCATTACTCACCTAGAAGTAGTTTTGTGTGATCTCAGTCCGTCTCTGGCATCCAGCAACTGCCCCAACTCCTGCTGCAGGTCTGGCAGGGGGAGCAGGGCGCTCGTCATCCGATGTGTCTGTATCGGTCACATCAATTGTGGTGCCTTTCCTCATTGCCATGTTATGTAGCATTGCACAGCTTGCCACGATTTTAAAGCAGGTCTCAGGGCTGTATTGCAGTGCGCCTCCACTTTTATGCAGGCACCTGAAGCGGCTCTTCAGGATTCCAAAGGTATGCTCAATGACACAGCGTGTAGATCTGTGTGCCCTGTTGTAGCTCCTCTCACTTGCATTTGCAGGATCCAGATATGGGGTCAGGATGAAGTCCCGCACTGCATAGGCACTGTCACCTGCAGGGATAGACGCAATAGGTAAATCAATGTCCCCCCCTCAAGTGATGTAGTGGGTGTATTGATGTGTGCCATGTATTTACCTAGTAGATATCCCTCCCCAAACTCTCCAGCACTCAGACGTCTGTGTATTTCACTGTGTCTGAAGATGAAGGAGTCATGTGTACTGCCGGGGTATTTGGGTACAATGTCAGTGATGATATACTTTGCGTTGCACACAATCTGTATATTGAGGGAATGGTAGCATTTCCGATTTCTGTAGACATATTCAGTTGCTGATGGGGGTGTGATGGTCACATGGGTCCCATCGATGCAGCCAATGACGTGGGGGAAACGTGCAATCTGGTAGAAGTCCAGTTTTGTTTGCTGTAATGCCTGTTGGGTGGTGGGGAAGTATATGTGATGTGAGAGCCTCTGTAGCATTGCATCTAAAAAGGCATGGAAAAAGCGCGAAAGTACACTCTGTGACACCCCACCAACCTCTGCTATTACCCGTTGAAAACTCCATGATGCCAGGAGGTGCAGGGAGCACAGGACCTTCACATGTGTGGGAATTGTTTGTGTCCTGCGTGTAGGGTGTTCCAAGTAGGGTGTCAGCTCCTCAATCAGGTCCATTATGGTCTGTGGGTGCAGTCTGTACTTGTCATAGATGTCCTCTTCAGTGTGCTGGAACAGCGTGATGCGCAGCCTGAATATGCGTTTCTGTCTCATTCTCCTCTGAGCAAGAGCCCGAATACGCAGCCTCCTGGCTATCACGAACAATGCTGCCATTGTGGTTGGGTCTGTTGCATTGTGGGGTGGTTTAAGTACCTTGCACCAGTTTACCACCTGCATGCAATTGGTGTTAATAGCGATTTCTTAAATTGCGAATTTCGTGAAATCGCAATTAGCGATTTTTACATACATGTGTTAGCGAATTCTTATTTTGCTATATCCTTTTAGCGAATTTCGCAATGTTAAGAAATCGCACTTTAAGAAATCGCACGGAAAATCGCTAATTCCTTGTTTCGCAGCCTAAGAAATCGCTAATTTAGTGATTTCTTAGTTTTCACTGGGAATGTGTGTCATACATCTGAAATTGCGAGAAATCAGTCGCAAACACTGTTTTTAGTGATTCGCAGCGTTTGCGACTAATTTTTGCTTTCATACATATGCCCCTATGTTACTAATGCTGGTGGTGTCTGTAACTACTGGGGATAGAGAACATCCAGGCCATTACAAGTTGGAATTTTGAGATCCCCTTAGTAATGAGGCTTTCCTAGGGGAATCAATAATACCAGGTCTGATTCCTTATTTTCCTCTGGAATTTCACACAAAGAGTTCTTATGCCTCCAGTAGTCGAAATCTGTGTGTGAAAATAAACAGATCTGTGGAAACAACAGCAATCTCTCAATTCTGATGTGGTTGGTAACTGACCCCATCAAAATCAAAATGTTACTCATAATGAAGTCTTAGTAGGGAATTGGTTGTTGAGGGAGTTTGTAGTACTTAGTTGTAGATCGTACATGGCTGTAACATGGCCAGTTATTAGAATAGTGGGTGTAAGCAGTTGATTTTTGCTGCGGTGTAGCATTGTTGAAGAGAATAAATTGAGTTGTCTATGTGGGATGCCTCAATTTCTTTTATGTCTCTTGTTTTGGGATGGGTTGTGTGTTAATGTTGATCCACGGGGTTTAGCTGTAAATTAAGCACTCAAAAAACGTGTTGATGAAAGTCATGGTTTTGAATTTGTGTGCTACTATGGTGTTTGGAAAGAGAGGGCGAGATGTTTGGTTCATGATTGTGGTTGCTAGGTGTGATGTATCTAATCTGTTATTTAATCCTTTACCATAATTGTACTTGAGTGGTTGGAAGAGGCAACATCTGGTGGTGTAGCAGTTTTGTGTGACTTTGACCAGATAGAGTGGGTAATGGTTGCTGATGGAGACAAGATTGTTATAATGGTTTGGTCAATGTTAAGAGTCAAAGCATATTTAAGAATCTTTCCTAAAAGAAGAGATAAACTAGAAGCATATGAAGGGTTTGAGACAGGTCCTGGGTTGGTGTCTAACAGAGATGAGGATGGATGAGTGGGAGAGATTGTGAGTGGTGAGCAGCAACAACTGAAAGATAATGTTCACTTGCAGATGAGAAGGAAGATGGTTGTCAACAGATGTTGGGTCAAGAAGTAGATTTTTTTGTGGGAAGAAGAAGAGTAAGGTACAATAGAAGCAAGTTTGGGGAAGTTGATGATGCATTCGAAAAATGGTAATTAAGGCCAGATGAAGGAAATTTACCCATAATATATGAGTGTAGGTAATTATGAGGTATTGAAAGAGGGAGGAAAGAGGAGTAGGCCACCATCCACTGGTAGTGATATGAGAATTAAGTGTCCAATAAAGTATCAGTCATTGAGTGTTAAGGTAATAGGAAGGAGGCTGATTTCTGATAAGGAAAGGAGTAAGAGAAGTAGGGAAAGAGGATGAGTAAGGGTGGATGTGCTTTATGGTTTGGCAAGCAATTAAGGGAGTAAGTGGCTGGGGAATAGGTGCATAACAATAATTGTGTGAGGGTGCATCGTTGTTTAGCTCTCTGTGTATCTACATGGATGTAAATTTAGAATAAACAAGATAAAATGACATCTAACAGTCTGAGAAGTATGATAATTAGTGTGCTTCTGAGGGATATTGGGAGTGGAGTTAAAGCACCCAGTTTGGTATGTTTTCTAACTGAACGCTATTCAGATTTGTACTTGGAGCAAAATTAGAAAGATCAGAATATCACAGAGGTGAAAAATGTGATTAGAGTGTGACTTGTGGTTTCCACCCAACAGCAGAGATGCAATACCTGTTTGTGGCAGAGTCAACAGTTCTGATAAGTATTTGTGAGTAGGTGTGAACCTTCCCCTAGAGCAAAAATGTAAGCACTTTGAGAGACAAAGTATATCAAGCTCTGGTGAATTCTTCCTTGTTTGTGTGAGAGATTGCGGACTTGGAGTGAAGTTAGTGTGCCTCAATGAAAGCAGATACAACATTAAAGGTCTGGTTTGACACAAGATGTTATCCAGTGGTCAATGGACCTTTAGTTGGGCTTTCAGGTCTTATGAGAGGCAGTAACCCTAATAGTGGCAAAAGGAATAAATCAGAGGCCAGGCTGTGCCTCTCTGGCAATCAACCATCCATTTGGTTGGGTCAGAGTGTGGGAGGGGGTAATCTCCTGCACAAGCTTCAGAGGCCAGTTCTCATCTGTAGAGAAAACCCAGTCAACAAAAAGACAAGATAGAGCTGTGCACAGCCTAATAATAAATCTTGTTAGTAGAAACCTCCATGTTTGGCTTTCATCATACAAAACATGATGCACCTGGTGCGCTACAGTAAAGGAGCAGTCTGGTTTTTCTTTTATTACATTTTCAAATACAGTTTTTCTTCAATAAGGACTGTTAGAGAGGATTACATTTGGGCTCATCTTGTCCAAGGTTTTTTCAACTGAATTGCTCAACTCAGCCATGTTATTCAAGTTATTATAGTTGTAGTAGATGTGGCTGCAGCTGGTGACAGCGTGAGAATCGAGAGTCAGTATAGGGGAGTTGTGTTGAAGTCTTTTCAGTGGAGTTTTTCTCAGGTTTTAATAGAAGGGATATGTATCTTTCTACTTTTTGCAGCACAATATGTGGAAATGAAATCATTGTTTGCGAAGGATAGGGGAGATGTCTGTGATGTTAGCATCAATGTATATGTGCAGTATAAGGGCATGGGAGTTATACTTTTGTGGATGGGTACATTTTATATCAGGTTCCTGATATGTTTGTTCCCAACGCCCTGCATGCAAGCAGAATGGAAGCTCATGGATTCCATTTACAGTCTTAAAATGTCTATTATTTGTATGTGGTTGGCTGAGTTTTATAATAAGATTGACGAAAGCCCTTTGGTTGTCTGACTGTCAGTTGCACAGGAGAATATTTTATTGAGTACAAGTCTGGAGTGCAATGTAATTAATTTGAATCCAAGAATAGTTGTTAGTCAAAACGTAAATGTATGTTTTAGTGGTTAACAGTACTGCAACCGACATAGTTTTGGAGCGGCACTCTGTTTAGAAGACTTGGTCTCACTCTTGCTTGAGAAGGTCAATGTGGAGAAGCAATATGCAGCCTTATAGTGTTTAGTAAGGTTGAAGATACATGGTACTGAACAACAGATGCAGTGCACTAGCTAGATAACACTAGAGTATGGCAATAAGTAGGAGGGTTAGAGCAAAGTCAATATGGAGGGTGTTGGACTTTTTGCCTTCCCCCTAGACCTTTTTTCTGACATGGTGTTGTCAACTTAGATGCTTTGGGCACTTTGCCACTGCTGATCAGTGTCAAAGTGCAAGTGCTCCCTGTATAAAGTGTTATGGTAATTGGTTGTCCATAATTAGTATATTTGCCTTACTAGTAAAGTCCCTAGTAAATTGCACTTTGTGTGCCAGGGCTGGTAATGCAAATGCTACTAGTGGGCCTGCAGCACTAATTGTGTACCCCACGCAAGTAGCCCTAAAAAAAGAACTCGGGCCTGCCACTGCAGTGCCTGCGCACAGCCTGCTAAACTGCCATGTTGTTCAGACAAGTGCACCCACTTGCCAGGCCTTATCCTTTCCATGCACATCAGACACCCCTATGGTAGGCCCAAGGTACCCCCCTAGGCAGGGTGCAGTGTCTGTGAAAGGTAGAACATGTACTGAGGTGTGTACCATTTCCTGAAAGTGAAATAATCTTGCCTATAGGACAGAATGGGGAAGGCTGTGTAATATGTTTCCAGCCTATCTTCCCATAGACTTAAGATGGAGAGGTGAAGTTTAGTGTGCCTGAACTCACAATTTAATCACACATCTTTTTGTGAAGGTGATTTTTGAATTGCATGTTTAGAAACCACGCTTTTAGAAGTGGCTGTTTTTCTTGTTCTAACAATTCTGTGTGTCTCTGCCTGTTTGTAGATTGACTTTCTGGATTTGAATGTGAATCTGGAAAGTGTCTTGACCCAGGGGAGGGGAAGGTGATACAGAAACAGGCTGACCTGCATCTGGAGTGTAGGGGGGAGGAGTTGCCTCTGGAGGTGAAGAGGCCTGGGCTGCTGCTATAAAACAATGGCTCTATCTCCTGCTGAGTGATTGAGGAACCAGACCCTATCAAAGGAAGAAGGTGCCACTGGCAGGGAGACTCCCAGAACTGATTTAGACAGGGGTCAGTGCTCCCTGAACACAAAGGCTTCAAACACATTTAGGGGTATAACTATGAGAGCTTAAACCCCTGAACGTAGGACTGATCAAGACTGAAAAGGATTGAAACTACTTTGCGGTCAAGAGGAACCTCTGCCAAGGAAGAACAGCTGAAGAGACTGAAGACAAGGATCTGACCCTTGCTGTGTGTTCTGGGGCTGGCCTGTGGTTTGCTGATTTAACTGAGGAGAGGCTAAGGGACTTTGCTGTGTGCTGTGTCCCCCTCCTTGAAATGACTTTGCTGTGTGCTGTGTCCCAAAGTAACTTGCCCCCAAGGGTCCAAGGAAAGCTGGCTCCCTATTGTGGAAACTCAGGAACATCAAAGTTTCCAAGTGTGCCTCAGCGGCGCTGTGTGCGTGTGCTTTTTGCAGCCTGAGACGTTCGTAAGCATTGCCAGGGACTGTGTGACCCGAAACCCATGAGAGTCTCAGCAACACTTTGTGCATGTGCAGCCTGAGACTGCCATGGGAGTCCGTTGTGCTGGTTGGAAAGTGCCAAGAGACTGCAGTGCCCCCACAGCGTGATTCATCACCCACGGTACTGTGTAGCTGTTGTGGCCAGAACCGTCATCGTAACGGAGGCTGCGGATCAAGATCGCCGCCACCGGCCTGAGCCGCAACGTGCTGAAGGATTTTGTAAAGCTAAGGAAGTTGTGAGGTAATCGTGATCATTGTTCACAAGAGGAAGCTGCCCAGCCCAAGATCATCAGCAAGGAGAAGGCAGCGCCGTAACCTGTCCGGCTACAGCATCGCCTGCATCGGAGCTGCGTCATCGGAAGCGCCCAGCAGGACGTCCAACGAGCGGGGAGAGAGAGAGGGCGAGGCAGCACATCCCCCAGGTAAGGCTTGGACTCCGGTCGGGAGCCGCAAGCATGTGTGGCCTGGGGAGGCACAGGAGGAGTACGGGAATGCTCCTGTCTCTCTCCCGCTGCATCGCGTTAAACACGCTGAGTACTCGAGCGGCCTGGACCTGCCCGGCAGAACCGGGGCCGCCCTCTGAAGTTCAGGACTGTTATCTGTGGTTGTGGCCTAGTGGTGCCCGCGCTAATCACATCGATTGGCCTTGTATTATTCCTGCATTACGAACTGCCTTATTACTTGCATTAGGGATTGTAATATTCCAGCAATACAAACTGCCTAATTCCGTGCATTGAGGATTGAATTATTCTCGTATTACGAATTGCCTTATTACTTGCATTAAGGAGTGCGTCATACATGCATTACGAACTGCCTGATTATTTGCATCGAGGATTGCATTATTCTTGCATTACAAACTGCATTAGTCTGATGATACGAATTGCATTACGAACTGCATAGCATTGCACTAGGACTGCATTTGAACAACATGAACTGCTCATTAATACCGCAAGAACCTACAAGTGTTTTGTTGGCTTAATAACCGGCAAAGTGAAATACTCCGAATACGCATATGTTGGATTTTCATCGTGTGATCTTACCGTATTTTTCTTCTTGATAAAGATACCGTTATTTTCATACATCTGTGTGATGTCCATTTGTGGTGTTATCACTGTGTCAATGGGAGCGTGGTTGCAAATGCTTTACACATTGCCTTGAAGATAAGCCTGGCTGCTTGTGCCAAGCTACCAGGGGGTGAGCAGGGGTTATCAAAGCGGGTGCCCCACCTTTCCCTGACTAGAAGCAAGGGTCCCTATTTCGACTAAGGCAACTGCCTAAGCCAACTAGAGACCCCCAGTTCTAACAGAGGGAAGTAGTGACATTACAGGTGAAAGTGGGAAGGAATATTTTCATTAAAGCTGTTGGCTTGGGAGCAACAGATGGCTCTTGGTGGTGGCAGGGTTTTTGGATTTGGGGAAAAAAAGGATATACTCAAAACTATCTATTGTGTACTGAAGCAGGTGCTGTCTGGATGTTGGTAGTATAAGAGCCAAGGCTGTATTGGCTTACTGTTTTGAGAGATTGGAATCTGGCTGAATTCACAAACCATGCAGAGCTGCAATTGTAAACTTCAATTCAGTCCTAAGCAAGTCAAAATAATCTTCCATTTGCACGAGAATTTCACAATACCAGATGAACCAAAAACGAGTACAGCTATATGTTTATTGGAATCATATTTTTCTAAGTGCCTTTTTTTGACTTTCCTGCTGAGCGGACCTGCCTTATATTTGATACATTCAGCTTTTCCCGGCCTTTTGGTTGTAAAGCTTAAGCTTGGAGTTTAGCTTTTAGTGTTGCAGGTATAACCTTTGAAATACCAGCATTAACCTGTGGTACTGTGGGTAATAGTCAGGAAGTCCTGAACATGTCACATGTGACATGGAGCCACATGATAACCATGAATAAGTTACAGCAAAACCAAACATTATAAAATGTAGAGTCACCCATTTCACTGTGCCATAGGATCAAAGCTATACATCACTGACCAAGCCTTACAAGGCTGAAAGAGGTCTGCTCATCTCCTCTGGAGAGGGCCTCACCTGGCAGTTCAGAATGGACTGTTCCTATTGGCAGAATCAGTACTTATTTGCATAAGGTTTGCCTTATATAGGGTGGCACGTGAGTAAAAAACAATGGGTTGGAATGCTACCCTGAGCGATTGCCAGTAGCTAGACTATTAGCAAGTATTCCTCCATACACCCTATTTTTATTATGTTATAGCAAAATTAAACATGATAAAATGTAGAAAGTGACTCTTGCTATGTAAAAGGGTTATTATCTCATTCAGCACATATAAAAAATATGTCTGAAAATTGAAATACTGAAAATATTAAGGTAATGCATCCAGCTATACGAGCAGTGTGATCCTGTTTATTTTCTATGCCTATATATAGACCTGATCCTTTCCCTGTTTGAATGTCATAGTTTTGCTTCTCTAGTAATTTTAGTTGCAGTGCCATTAACAAGGGTATTGCCAGAAAACCATCATTGTGTGCTCCATTATCAGCCACTTTTATGATGCAAAGGCCTGATTGTGGTAAAATAAAACTCTGCCACACTTCGCGGAGTTCTGCGGGTGGGTGGAGTTTCCTGGTGCACCCGTTCACATTGCGTTTTACGTCATATGCAGTGCAGAGTACGTTCTTGCTTTTGAAATCACTAACGAATGGCTCCACACGGTTTGCATGGGCAGGGCCATCTTATTTTCTCAGTTGTGTTCATGGTGCTGTGTCTGTTTTTGAATCACTTCTCAATCTTTTCAATCCTCTTCCCTCCTAAATAATCTGCCTCATTTTTATTTATTAGTGTATTTTACTCATGGTTTGTCATGCGTTTTTGAACTTTTTAAATTTTTTCTTTACTTCCTTATTATTTGTATTTCATTTTCTTCCTTCTTACCTAATGGTACTCCTCTGCTCTTGCTTTGGCTGACTACTAAATAATCCATTGCAGACTCTTCTGTCCTCCTTTCACCGTAGTGAATTAGGGATATCAGTGAGTTAGCATTCTCTGTGACTTTCTTTATGTAGCTTATACAGTCTGTGATGTGTAGTACTAGTATGCATCTATACATTGCAAAAAGGGAGACTGAGTCCGACCATCAAGGGGTTTGAAAAATTAGATTAGAATCAAAGAGTATTCAGTGCAATGTATTAGTTCCACTTCCAAATACAGTTTGCATTAAGGAAATTTGGATTAGGGGTTTTGGAAATAGTATGGCAAATTCAACCATAGTCGATGCTGGTAGTATATGGTACATCTGATTTGGATAAGTGCAATGTTACTGCGTTTGCCTGTCATTATCATTTTGAGGCGATTGACTGCACTATTAATTAAATATTTTTATCTTCTTTATTTCTTACGTCAGAACCCAAGGTTAAGAGGAGGGACAGTGCAGAGGTGGCCCTGGGAAAAGCTGGGGATGAGGTGCTAAACATCAGCGCCACTGCTGAGGGCCCTGCTGAGCCTAGTAAGTATTATTATTGATTATTACTGTTTCCTAACTTTTACCTCTGCCCACTATTGTCCCACTTTTAAGTTTGCCTTGTTTATCTTTTTTTATACTGACTCCTTATTTTTCCAACTCCCCTATCCAATTTTTGTTTATTTCCTGCTATCCCTGCATTATATTCTTTTTCCCTTATTTCATGTTTTTTTTGTTTGGTAACTGACTTTTTCCATTTTGTATAAGTCTGTAGTTTTCTTCTGCTTTGTTGGTAATCTGTCCCTTTCCCCTCTATGTCATGTGGTACTGTAAGACTAAGAACAGATGTTTGGAACTCTCCTGGCTTGGAACTGTAAGTGGCCTACTTGCCTGTTGCACCACATAATTGTTTTCCACCACAAGTTAATATTGAAGTATTCTGAAATTGCACTGCCGACTTTTGAATCTGAAAAAAAAGTTCATCTAAAAACGTATGTGCCTGATTGCAAAGACCTTGGTCTTGAAATAAAGTACAAGCAAAATATAATTTTATAAAATTGGTCTAGATCTCCTTCTTGAGTCATGTGTCCATTATTAATCACTGTTATGCAATAAATGTCTTACACTCCTCTGTGTTAGGCCTAAGGCTGCTTGCCCACACTACCTCTGATAGAGCACTTTGGGTTTTACATTGAGCCCTGTACACTTTTGGGAAACCCCTGGACTCTGTGCACGGTGTTTCTTAGTGGCAATATGATATACAAAACCCGCTTCCTACATTCTCCATGCAGCCTTGCATTCTCCATGCATCCTTGCTTGCAGCTGTTGTTTGACTATGTGGTTGGCAGCCATTTTGTGCATCCACCCAGTGTGCCTTTGTCATGGGCTTGCATGGATAAATGTGATATCAGTTTAATAATATGCCTGAGGATCATTGTAGTATATGTATATTAAGAATATGATTATGATGAACAGTGCGTATATATTATATGCATATTGATTTTTTTTTATTTTGTACCTCTTTGCCTCACAATAGGTTTCTTCTCATCCTCTCACATGAACCTCAGCAATAATTGATCATTTTTATTTTATTTAAAGGTTTCACTTTATTTAAATATTTTTTGCATTTTACCTCAGTCAGTCGGTAATCCATCCATCCATCCATCCATCCATCATCCATCCATCCATCCATCCATCCATCCATCCATCCATCCATCCATCCATCCATCCATCCATCCATCCATCCATCCATCCATCCATCCATCCATCCATCCATCCATCTATCCATCCATTCATCCATCAATCCATCCACCCACCATAAGCACACAGCTGCGCAACAGCATGAAGTTTTTTTGGGGTAAAATTCAATTTCCTCCTGGACACCCTTGCTGCGGTGCACTGCAGACACATCAGCTTCATTCATTTTTTAATGATTATTCTATTTTCCCTTGGACCACTGTGCCTGCCTTGTGGGCACACTACCCTTCATGTGTTTAAAGATTATTATTTCATTTACCCATGCAGTTCTACGAGTGCCACAGATGTCTCCTTTAGAAAATATGGACATAAAGGAAAGACCACTATCTGTATGTTGTGTTATCTGCTTTGAAAATAAATTGTTTGGTATGGTGGTGTGGTTTGACTTTAAAGTGGCTGATTTATTATTGCCTTAGAAACCAACCACACTAATATGGCCTTTGTCTGTATATTAACTCAAACTGTGGTAACACTACCAGATTCCACTAAATGTTTTTGTTGCATGCTTGCTTTAATGTGCACAAGAGAAGCAGAGACATCACCCATAGTACTGCCAAATAGAAGGCCTGTGCAGTAACGTCAGTTCTCCAGGCTCTTCAGCTTGTGCAGCTGATTGCCACTGTCAACTTAGAGTTTTAAGATGGCCCCAGAGAAAGTGATCAGTGAGAAGAAGAAGCTTTCTACCAGTGGCATGCTGACCACAACCTTTTTTTGCGAGCTATGTGCCTGCCAGAATGGCCTCCGGGTAGGAACCTGGGAGCAGAACTCCCACATCAATGGCACTGCCACATCCTTAGCCCAAACCGTGTCTATCAGTGAGGCAGCTACTGCAATCATGGCGACTCTGACGAGCAGTGATGCTGATCTGTCCCTTACACAAAGTGTACTACTTCACCATCGTCTCCAAGCACCACTTCTGATGATGATAGGGACATGGAGTGAACCCCAGCAGAGTTTGGGAAATGCAAGTTTCTGAAAGACTTCGAATTATGTGTGGGGATGATGAGGAGGATCACGACGATGAGCTAGTTATTGTGGAAGGTGACAGAGGAGACTGACCTTACTGTTCAACCTGCTCCTAGGGATGTGGCACAGGTAGCCCTGCCAGCTCCTATATTTGCACAGCCCCACCTGAGACCTGAACCAACCCCTACCTCAGTAGAAGTATGCACTGCAGAGAGGCAATTGACAACACTACCACCACCTACCTCCAGCCTCCAGTTCTTTTTCAGGCATTGGCAGAGGCCCAGTAATAAAATAACCTTCCCCAGTTTGGGACATTTTTACAGCTGTCACACCAGCATTCATTCAATTTATGGTACTGGAGGCCAAACCACCCATATGATAAAACATCGTGCAATACGGTGGGAGGGGCACCTTAAATAAATTGCTGAACATGGTCATGGTGGTGAAGGTAAAGGTGAGCAGAGCCGCGGAACATCAGGTACAAGTCCAATCATTGTGGAAGGCGATGATGAGGAAGAAGAGGGTGACATCCTCATGCAAAGCAGCCCTGTCCCAGCAGTGCGCTAGCAGAATCACCTTCCTCAGTGACTTCACAATAGCACAAGAATACGCAGATTGAAATGGAGTCACCAAGGCATACAGTGGCAGCCCCACCATGCTGCACACTGAGTCTACCACCACATATGTCTCAAACGTCACCAGCATCGGTGTCCCCAGAAAAGAAGAAAATACAGGATACTATTACAGGCATGTTTAGGCAGGAGTGACCCTACCACCGAAACCACTGAATGGTACATGTGTGCAATGGGAAGCTGTTAGCGCTACACATTCTCCATTTTCATTTTGTAGAAGGAGTGGGATTCTCAGAATTTCTGGCAGCCATCTGCCCAAAATTGAAAATTTTGAGTTGCCAGAGTTGCTGTTCCAGCACTGCATCATGATTTGCTGCAGTGGTTGGACAAGCTTTGCAACAAAGTGTTGTCCACACTGTCCACCCGACGACAAACATGTGGACTAGTTTCCAGGCTTCTGATTACAGGTGCATCACGGCACACTGCATCTCTTTTGCCGGGGTAAAGCATAAGCTAGCTACAGGTCTTGGCCCTTAAAAACATTTTAAGAGCGTTCGGCGGAATGCTATAGAAGCCATCCTCGCCATGGAAAAATCACATAAGTTGTAAACATCTTGGACAAATTTAACAGCAAGGTGTCTGAATGGATAAGACTCAGAGGTCTCAGAGTGGGATTTGTTGCCATGGACAATGGCAGTAATATAATCAAGGCTATGGCAGACGGTGACTATTTCAGGGTCCTGTGTTTGCCGCATTGCATCAACCTAGTTGTGCAAGATTTTCTTAAAAAAGAAGACACAGTCAGAAACATACCAATCATCTGCAGAAGAATCTGCACTAATGCTACTCCCTTTTGAGGTTTTCACACTAGAAGTTAGCAAGGAGGACAGTACAATGGGCTAAGCTATTCCATTGTTGCATTTGTTACAAGACCAGCTAAATAAGGTGTCTGAAAGGTTTGCACTTGCATATATAAATTAAAACACAGAAGCGCATGCCTTGGTTGATAGCTTAATCTTTCACTTTGCTTGTAACCTGACATCTCCTCGTCCAAAGAGTATATCTGTGCTACGCTGCTTGATCCACAGTGCAAAAAGAAGAATAAGAATGGCTGGAACTTAGAGTCTCACTCCACAGATCTAGGGCTGGGGTGCCACCTTCAATTCCAGAAGGAGCAGTCTTATCTCAGAGCAGCCAACACCAGCAACCAGAAGACCGGCAACAACAGCAACCGAAGGATAGGATCCAACCTCTGTATTTGATTGGTATCAGGCTTATTCCAGTGCAGAGGCGATCTCAAAAGAGGTCGAGAAAGTGGCATCACTAATGACCTTTCAGAGGATTTTCCAGGAGTATCTGGATGATACAAAAGAGGTCTATGTGGATCAAAACCCATTGATGTATTGGCATAGGAAGATCCGCCAATGGCCAGAGCTCAGCAGGCTGGCAATAAAGTATCTGGCTTGTCCTATAGCCAATGTGTCTGCTGAACAAGGGTTCAGTGCAGCTGGCACAGTTGTTACAGTGAGAAGGATCAGTCTCTAGCCTCAAAACATGAAGAGATTAACCGTGATAAAAATTAACCACTATTTCATACCACAGATTAAAGCATTCCTGAAACAACACAGGAGGAGGATTGGTCAAAATCAAATGTGCTAGCTGACCAACTTCTTGGTGAACAATCTGAGTTTGAGGATGAACTCTACTTGCTGGACTGGGTATGCCTGTGTCACTATAGAACCTTTTAATTATTTCTCATTGAACTTCTGTCTTTGAAAATAAAATAGTAGCTAGTGGAACATTACGTTTGTGTCTGATCTCTGTTGCTCCAACATTTTTAAGTCACTTATAGACGAATTGCAGTTGGACCAGTGTGCAGTGAATGAGCCTCGACAATTCCTTCATGACATGGGAGACAATGCTTTACTCCCTTGCATGCCTAGTTTTTTGCATCACTTAGAAGGGCTGTCTCAGAAGATCATTGATTTACAAGAGTTCCAATTCCAAATTCCAATGTGTTGCCTGAGTCAGAGATACAATTGTGTACTTACTACCTAACATACCCGTACTTGGATTGGAAGAGGTAACAAAAACTAGTGCAACAATGAGTGAGTGATTGTTAATGATTATGATGGAGGGTTTTCAATTAATAGTAAACTTGATTTCGATGAATTGCAATATATTGAGCCTGATGGGTGATTATTTTTTCTGAATGTGATTAGCTTCTACAAACCTACTTTGCAAAAATGTACCTGTACGGTCCACTCCTATCCTTCTTTTTTTCGTCACCTATAAGAGCTGCCCCAGAAGATCATTTTATATACAAGACTGCCAAATTCCAATGTGTTGCTCGCATCATAGAGGAGATGGGATACCTACCACTGTGTTTGGATAGGAGCAAGTAACTATTGCACCAATGAGTGATATATTACTGAGTGATTGTGGGCAATGATTGATGATTCATGTGGTGGCAGACATTGAGGGAGGGTGTTCAACTAATTTGTAAACTTGATTTTGATGATTTGCAATGCTTGAGGCTTGATGGCTGATTGGCTTATTTCCCACTTAGCGAGATTAACTTGCAGGTTCCACTTTTTTCTGGTTCTTCAGAGACCAGACCAGTCACTTTAGTTAAAAAACCCAAACCTATACAAAATAATGCAAATCTGTTTCTCTTCTTGTTCTTCATCAGAAGTGCACTACATGTTTATCTTGCACAGATTGGGACTGGGTCAGAGTTACTCAGAGTCAGGAGGAGGATGGAAGTACTTGGGCAGGACGATCTCATCAACAGCTAGGCCAATGAACTTATCAACTTCAAAAAGAAACCATGACTCTGAGGCCAAGTACTCAGCTATTTGGAATGGAAAATGGTGCATTGATTTGGGGAAAGCAGCTGGGTATGATTATGTTGCATTGGTGACAAAAGTAAAACTCTGAGTATGCTTGTTTTTTCTTCTTGGCCTCCGAGTCTTCTTGGTACACTTCCCATGAAGTTTACCTTCCTTCTGCCCTTCTACTTGACTCTACAATACAGTTTCTGTTTTACAATCCATACGCCTTATTTTCTCCTGCACCAAAGAAAGGCGAAAGATGAGCTCAATACACCTGCTTACATATCGAACCAGTCGAGACAGGCACCCAAGAGTGACAGCTATTCCTGAGGAAAATGCAGATGCACCACCCAATGTGACAATGCAATATCCTTTTTCTTTTAATATTGTATATTATGCTTGTGCTGTACTTGTCTTTGTCATACTTTTCCCCAAATCCTCTTTCCCATCCTTTCTTCAAACTCCTATCTTCTGCCCCCAGGTTGAGTGAGTTTTTTTGAAGGTGTGGCTTAATTAACACCAAATAAATCACACACTTTGTGGGGCGGATGTGGTTAAATAAGACACCAACTCACTGTGGGATCTTCCATTATCTGAGCAACAGCTCACACCAGCCCCATTTACCCAACCACGCCTAAGTAACATCGTCATTCCTCAATGTCATTATCATCTTTTAAGCCTTAGTTATACATAAATAAAATGCTTAACCTTGTCAACTACAGAGTACAGAAATTTAGTACATTTTCCCTGACTTGAGGTCTTCATATTTTGGCTTTCAAATTCCATGTTCACCATTGCTCAGAATAATTTACTATTGTTTTTTTTTGTATAATATGTGGTGTTCTTTGATGTGTCATGGTGGTAGTAGTAGTCTTTCCTCAGTATTTGCTTTGTAAATATAAATATAAATATATATGTAAATATAAATGTATATGTATAGCCTCCTACTAACGTTAAGTTTTCCTTTCATTTAGCATACTGTGATCCTTTTGAATAACCCTGCCGTTGGATATCAACTAGGTGGGAGTGAGCCTTGCTGTAATGCCTTTCCTGTTAATGCAATACCACTACCATAAAGGAGGCACCTTAGGAAAGGTGATGGAATACTGACAGAGGGAGCAACCGCCAGCCATCACTGCATCTATTCAGGCAAGAAAGCTATGGGGTGAAGGCAACTACTTTACTTAGTACGTAACTAACTTGCACTGCAGATGAGACAACAATAAGTAATTGTTAATCTGTGTTTTTGTAGGCAATATAGGGAATGGAACCTCACCCTCTTAAGTGGCATACACTTTGGAAAATGCATTTAAAAAAGCAGGCTGTGTAAAAAGGGCAGAAGTGCACAGTAAAATTAAAACACATAAAAACAACTTCAGGCAATAAAGTTTGATATAAAAAAGGATGGCAAAGGAATATGTAAAAACACACTATATTTTATATCAAGCTGTACCGCCTGTGTTTCCCGGGGCCTCTCCTTACCTCTTCTTTGTTGTGAACCCCCACCATAGATTATGCCTAAATGACATCCCTCCTATACTGGGTTATCCGGCTAATACATACTCTTTAGCTCGCCTTCCAGCTTGCTCATGTGATGCATTATCTACACAAATGTCCAATGAAGAAGAATTCTAAAACACCCAATCCCAACTCCCTTCGACCCTCTTCACCCACAACAGTCCCTCTCACCAAAACAAAAAATTAAAAAAGGGCTAGAAGACGGCATTGTCAATTCTGGTCCGGAGCAGGTACAGGCTCTGCTCAATCTTCACCAAAGGGCTTTCCTACTGGCTCTCCAAATGGTGGGATTCACTGCAGAATGATATGTTGGATTGGGTGGGAGGGGTTGCCACTAGCAGCAGTGGCAGTTAGGTACCCAGCTGGTGACAGCAATGGCTTTTTAATGGTCGGGAGGTTCAAGGTTGTGGCTCTTTTCTGAACTGGGATCCTGCTCAGAGACATCTACTTCGTCGTCTTCCTCCTCCATGGCCACCAGGTGCTGTTACTCTGATTGGATGGTTTCCAACCCCTGCCATCACAGACGTGCCACTATCTCCTACCTAGTTGGTGTTGGTGGAACAGCACGAGGAGCTATATCAGGAGAAAAAAGAAAAAACTGTAAACAATGATCTGAGTAAACACTTGTTTAAAATTAAATTGTGGGTGGCACAGTAGCAGTACAAACTTTGGGCCTCATTTATGAGGTTTTTCCGTATGGCAGCACTGCAGGCCTTCCTGCTGTGCTGCCCTAAAGCAAAAGAAGAGGGCAGGAATGTGCAGAATCTATGAGATATGGTGCATTCCTGTCCTTTTCCCCTGCACCGGGACACAAGAGGTTGCCATGCACCAATGCAGGCACTTTTGCACTATGGTTCAAGGGTATCTGCATTGAGAGGATGATTGTTTTTGTGCAGGAAGGGAAACCCTTGTGCACAAAAACAATCACAAGAGGTTTTTTCCTTTTTCTATGTGTACTGCAGAAAACTGTTAAAGGGTACTATATTTACGAGGCAGCATTAAGCGAAAAACAATCCCCACTGTGGCGGTTCTTGTACTGGCAAACATAACGAACTAGAGCCTCTAGTCCAAAGAGAGCTTCTTGGCACTTTGGCGAAGGTTAGAAGGTCTTCGGGATTTCTTGGTGGCATTGCAGCATTTCTAGAAGAACAGCAGGCCCAGTGGTCAAACCGGTCACAGGTGGAGGAGGGTCTTGCCGGTTTTTATCTGTAGCGATCAGTTACTGGTCCTTCAGCGGTCATCTTCCATCTTCTTCTTTGGTCCAATGAATGTGAGTGCCAGGTCTGGGGGATTCATCTAAATACTAAATTTAGGAGGCATTTTAGGGGAGTAACAGGTAGGGTCAATGGGCACCTTACCTGGGGTGACTACACCCTCTATATTGTCACCCTCCTGTGGGAGGTGACATAGACCTTGCACTGATTGGAGGGGGCCTGCCATCATCAAGATGGTAGGGACTGTAAGTTGTGCTTCACCTTGCTTCCCCCAAACAGAGGTTAGCAAAGGTGGGCACACCTCCTATCTTTTTGAATTTTCCCATTGGGTGAGGGTATAAACCAAGGGCTGCCATCTTCTCCTAGCAGCAGAGGCTGCGGGTCGCATTACAAAGATGGCAGGCCTTTGAAGTTTCCCTCTTCGAGTACTGCCCGATCCTGGGGAAGGAAGCATGACACATCTACCCAGGATGTGCATTGTTTTTAGTCCCAGAGAGCAGGGACTCTCTACCCAGAGGTCCAGAAACATTTCTGGTGGTGGCTGGCTTCCAGGGTTGGTAGGGATTCAGGGGGCACATCTGAGGTACTTAGTAAAATATATCCCACACTGACATTAGTGAGGATTTATTGAAAGAAGTAGTTTGGTAAAAAACACTCCTATATTCAGTGAAGCCATCATGATGGGATGGAACTCGAGTTGTTGTGTTTCCAGCCTATGTTCTCTCTATGGCTTCACTGGCACTTATAACATTAGGAAATGGTGCCCAATATTGTAGGGGCATATCTGCCCACGCAGACATCCCCTCACCTATAGTATAGTGCACCCTCCCGTAGGGCTGTGAGGCCTAACATACCTATGCTGTCAGGCACTGCAAGCTGGCATGGATCCCAGGCAGGGTGCCATGTTGACATTGTCGTTTTCTACCTAGAGGGGCATGCATGCTGCAAGGGCAGTGGCATGGTCCCAGTGATGGGTGTCCCAAGGGACCCTCTTCAGCTCCCAGACCCTAGGTACCCAGCATACCATTTACTAGGGACTTACAGTGGGTAGAAGTACCAATTGGGGTTTTGTTTTAGAAAAGGAGCACTGGCACAGGGGACCTGGTTGGCAGGGGCCCTGTGCACCACATTGCACCACATTGGAAACCACATCAAAACCAAGCAAAAATTGGCAGGGCTAACCATGCAAAAGAGGCACTTTCTTACAGGGAACAAAGAACACATGCAAGCCTATGTCAAAGGCATACTAGCTGGATGCACAAAAGGGCTGCCAGCCACATGGTCAAACAGCAGCAGCAAACAAGGAAGCATGGGAAACAAAGACCACAGGCAAGCCTATGGCAAAAACACACTGTCTGGATGCACAAAAAGTCCATTCATAAGGAACAGCAAGCCAATGAACGCTGTGAAAGAGTGTAAAAAAACTCCTCAGATAGCTTGTACACCACCTGGCGAGAGTTAAGGGTCCATCAGCCCACCCTTACTGGCGGAGCTTCGTCATGTGAGACTCTCGGGGATCACGGTCTGGGCCCACAATATCGAGCCGACAGGCCCTGCTGGGTGTAAAACCTGATACTTCCCGAAAAAGGAGGACTCCTGCCAAGGTGTGTGTTCAAACTATGAGGACTCCACTGATGTGCAGTGCTCTAGTGTGAATGTGAGTTAAAAATGGCTACCTGGGCAAAAAATATGTTTATTAGGAATTGTCCAGGTGTCATATTTAAAAAAAACAAATAGTCTTGAAAAAATTGACAATATCCTGGCTCAGTCTAATAAGGTCCTTATTAGATATTGTGGGCCCAGACCGTGATCCCCGAGAGTCTAAGATGACGAAGCTCCACCAGTAAGGGTGGGCTGATGGACTCTTAACTCTCGCCAGGTGGTGTACAAGCTATCTGAGGAGGTTTTTTACACTCTTTCACAGCGTTCATTGGCTTGCTGTTCCTTATGAATGGACTTAGCACCTCCTGTTAGTTGTGGTAGTGTTTATCGGGGATTGGAGGTGTGGTAGTCCTTAAATTAAATTCCCCTGTGACCCTTATATATATTGTGTTTTTGGATGTAATTTAGTGTGCAATTTATTTTTTTGTGTTAGCCTATTTCCTGCTATCTCTAAAGAAGGCATCGGTGTTTAATTCTCAGCTCAGTATGCATTTAATGTACTGCAATGTGAGCTAATAAGCCTTGAATGTGGTCAGCATAATTCCTGTATCTTCCATGAACGCAGAATTTTCTCATAATGACATTAAACACACAGACAACGGAAATTCAAGCATACATCCTTCTGTGGTGGGTAAATTGGTTATCACTAAATTAGGTAAATGCAACACTTGTTATATGCTGCACTTGTCATGAAGAGCTATGTAAAACAAATTATTGTTATTGCTGTCATTATTGAATTTTCCTACATAACTTTCAATATAGTCCTCTCAAAGATGTCCTTCTCTGTTATAGGGAAATATGGTGTGCTTCTCAACTGAAGCTCAACATAAATGACTGATATTTTTGGAGTACATGCCAAATATTTGAATAGATTATTGTCTCAACTGCAATTATTAATTCTCCATCTGAAGCTTGCTTGATGCACACATTCTTGTCAACAGTTCATTATTACATTTCCCAAGTCAAGTTTAAGGTACAAGCAGGTAGGTAGTAAGTCTTTTATTGCATAATTTTTATAAAACCTTTGCAATATAATACATAATAAAACATCAATACAATGCACATAAATTGAGCCACTTGATCTCAAAAAGGTCAATTAAAACTCATTAAAAGATATTTGTTTAACTGTATATAATAAAGTGTAAAATCAGAAAACAGTACAAGCATTAATAAGCATTAAGAGCCTTAAAGTGCAGGGTGTCAATTTATAAAACCATTTTTGAGACAAATACTAAATACTAGGCTTGAACATCTTGACCGAGCCGGTAAGATAGGCATCAACGTGGCAATGCTAGCACGGTTTCAGAGCTAGAGCACTGTTAAGCTCTCCATCTGGGATTAGACAAGATTGTTTTGGCCACAGTTGTGGGCAGTTGTGAGGGTGTAGGTACTCATGTGATGACATCTCAAGCAATTCCACCAGCTGCTGAACCCTTACTTGCTGCCTTCCTTTTAAATCTCTGTGTTAATTTATTCATGGCACAGTTCAGACCGATGTCCGTAGGATCAAAACAAGCGAGCGCTGTCTCTCTACATGACCATATGCCCTGAATTCTCCACTTCCTGCACAGAAACACTGGTCAATCCCCCATACCAAAGTGGCACAGGCAAAGGACATGGACAATCTTCTCCAGTTATTGTATGCATAACCGGCAGGCATCTTTACCTGACCTTTTTTTCCATGGGCAAAAGTTCGTTAGTAAAGGTAACAGCCCCAGCCTGGCAGAAGAGCACCCAGAGGTTACTCTTAGCTAGCTCTGTGGTTTTAGCTCAGGAAAGGATTAAAGCGTCATGTACCCATGACTACATTTGGACAGTTTATCTTTGTATTCAAGCATCCATAGTAGCAGCTGTGCACTGGATGTGGCTATATTTTTAAGTTCCCGGTATCTAAGCGATAAATCTTGGGCATTTGTCACATCAAATGAGTTCAAGGCCTGGTTTAGGTAGGACACATGCCGGAGAGCTTGGCCTGAGTTTCAGTTCCTGCCAAAGGTGACCTCCCAAGGAACCCTCTGGAGCCAACCTAAACTTATTACAGCAACATACAAAAGCTGCCGTCCAAGCCAGAAACCGTTTGGGAATGCCACATTTCAACCTCATTTGTGAGGGCGATGTATTCAGAGGTAATTGGAAAATTGACCGATATATTTTAAGGACCGTTCTGTCAGGAGTGTGACAGTCCCTGCCACTGAGAACCTTGCTCTCAAATCTCAGAGTGGGAAGAATCTTTGTGCTACCTTCAAGATGGGAGTGAGTGTGGTTACTTTAAGTTTGTTATAGAGAGACCTCAAACTGCAAGTCAGCGCATTGCCCTGTTTCCTGATTTCCTCCAGCTGGTCACTATAGCTTCCATTCCCATTGAATAAACTACAAGGTACTTGAAACATTTTACTGATTCAATTCTTTCATTCCCTTGGAACCAGTTAGGCTTCTGTGTCATTACTTGCACTGTTAATGTTTTTTTTTTTCCTGTTGATGGCCAGACCGTTTTTTCCTGAGTAGGCGAGGGTTGCATTAAACAAGTACTGTAAACAGACCTTGGTTTTACTTGCTTAAGGACTAAATCATCTGCATACAGTAGGTTAGATAGCTGAAGGCTCCCTAGTTGGGGGAATTGGAATTCACATTATTAAATAGGGGTGTAATGTCTGGATAGAACAGATTAAACAACATTGGTACCAAGATACATCCCTGTTTTAGCTCTTGCGTGGTTTCAATTTTTCTTGATAAATGGGAACCATCCCCTACCTTGATCCTAACCCAAGTGGCTGTAAGCGTTAGTTCCAGGGCTTATAACAACCCATTTGACATGTTTAAATGTATCAAAAGCTGATTTAAAGTCAATGAAGCCTATGTGGAGTGGGTTTTTATTTCTTTTTGCAGAATCGTCCAACAACGAAAGCCCTGTAATGTTTGCTATGGTCCCTATTTGCTTGTTAAAGCCAATTTGGTTCACGAGGACAATGAACTGTGCCTTGACCCAGTGTAGTAACTCCTCCAGTAAGACTCCTGCATAATACTTTGCGTCATTAATTATTAAAGCTATTGGACAGTAATTTCCAAGGTCGCCCTTATCCCCTAAAGGTACAAGCAGAAAGGGGTTTCAACATGGAAAGATATTAAATCAGACTGCACTAAGGAAAATGCATGCTTCATTGTGAAAGAAAATATAACTAAGAGGTACTAAGGGTTAAAAAAAGAGAAGTGGGTGCACAGACTAGGTCATTACCAATCTGGAGCAATAGTTTCTGGTGCATTCATATGGCAGTACAATGATAAACATATAAAACAGAACAATACCATAAACATGAAAACATCTGACCTGAGAGTTGGAATACAGATTCTTGAGGCCTTAGGACGGTGTCACAATAGGGTATGGACAGTAGTTTCACAGAGGGAAGAAAAGGTAAGGGGGAGGGGGTGCAGGATCAGACATCAAGGTTGGTTTCAGAGAAAGGGGGACAATATGTCTTAGAAAAAGTCCAGTTGGTCCTGCAAAAGGTACATGGCTTTGCCGTAGAAGGTGGCTACTGCCACGTTGCAAATCCAGTCTGTATGAGTTGGAGGTAAGCTTTGCTTCCATCTCATCAGAATGGCTATGGTGACCACCGATAGTGCTGTGTCTATCCACCGCTGGGAGTGGCGGGTGATATGCGTTAAGGCCAGTGTATCGTAGAGAAAGATTAGTTCTGGAGAGAGATGCAGGGTAAAAGCTTTGGAAGTATTCATGGTTTTCAAGCTTATGTCAGTAGCCTTGAAGAGAAGAGAGTCACATGCATAGATCAGGTGTATGATATTTCCTTGGAGATGTGCACATCGCCAGGCAGTCATGTTGGAGGCCAGGTTGGCCCAACATAATCTTTGCATGGACCAATTACAGTCCAGTTTACAAAAAACTCAGCTTTAGGCGTGCCTCCTGTAGGCCCCTATCACGGGTGTTCCGAAGTCTCCCCATCCCTGTCTTTGGCTAGTCTCCCACCCCACTCCTTTTTCAGAAGCAATCAGAGAGGTCTAGAATGATCTTCTTTGAGGAGTATCTTGGTTTTTGAATGGTGTGAGTAATCATGGACAACAGACCCAGGGACAGCGGTTGGCAATGGCTGCAGTGCTGCGGACACATAATGGGACAACTGGTAGCACCAACACTGACATGCATCAGAGAGAAAATTCTCCTGGAGGGAGGGAATCAATTTGACGGTCCCAATTTGAAGGAGTTGTTACACTTGTATGATGCCTTTGGTAATCCAAGTCTCCCACTGAATCGGTGCTCCCCCTATTCGTAGTGCTTTCTTATCCCATATAAAGGCCTTCTTGTGCAGATAAGCATGCACATTAAGATGTTTGTGTGTTAAGTTCTACACCTCAACCATACTCTGTAATAGAGTATTAAAGGCGCTTTCACCAGTAGCTAGGGATTTGTACAAAAATTCAGGGTTTAATGGGCCAGCCGGGAGTCACTGTTCTCTCTGGACCCAGTCTGGGATTTCCAAGTCTCTCGAGAAGAAATAGCAAGGTGAGCCAGCCTATGTGCTTTTAAGTAGATGTCATGCCTGGTAGGTGGAGGCCTCCCGACATTATGTCATCTTCCAGTCTGGAGAGTAGAAGGTGTAGTTTCTGCACATGCCAGCCATAATCTGTGAATATCTTGGTCAGCTGCAAAAATAGGTATCTCGGGTCGCCCGCAGGGATCATACCAAATAAGACATTGAATTGTGGCATTGCGACCATTTTTATCATCTGGAAGTGACCTCAAAGGGATGAACATAAGTGGGACCACTTCATAATGACCAGGACCATGGTGGTCTGCTGCACTAGAGAGGTCATTTCAAATTCTAATCCCCAACTAAGTTATCATGCAGTCCACCCATTGACATTAGGAGTTGGCTAACAAAATGGGGTGGGGTATTGGTTCAGTGGATAGGCTTTGCTTTTTCCCAACTAACCTTATATCTGGGAAGGAGGTGTCAACCCTTGACAAGAGCATGAGGATATTTTCAGCATGGGGCACAAATTTAAGCTTGCCATCCGTGTTGGAATGCATGAGATTTGTGCTGTCACTCAGATCTTGATTGCCTGGGGCTCCAAAGCCAGCAGAAAAATAAGCAGCAAAAGAGGGCAGCCCTGACTTGTCCCCCTGCAGATAACGGACACTTATGAGAGGACGCTATTGCTGTTGGTCCTGCAGAAAGAGAGGTATAAAAAAGTTTGACCAGTTGGCTGAAGCCATCCCAGAAACCAGCTCACTCCAGACTGCGAAAGTGGTAGGGCCATTCAATATGGTCAAAGGCCTTCTCCGCATCAAGGGAGATTGCCACTTGCTGGTTTATGCTCCTGCGTGCTTGCTAGATAATGTGTGAAACCACCTGCATGCGACTGGTAGATGATCTGTGTGTCATAAAGCCCATTTGTAATTTGTGCACCAAATGAGGAATGATTATTCAGACTCGAGTGGCAGAAGTTTTTGTTAAAATGCTCATGTCAGCATTGATCAGCAAGTTCAAGTTTCAAGTTTATGTTTATTTGATTTAGTTCTCGACTGAGAACCACAAATATTTGATACATGATATAAAGGTTTAAACAGTAAAATAATAAAAAATTTCATACTAATACAAAGTTAAAAAAGGATTTAAAAAATGTAAATATATTATAACATACAAATTCATTTGGTGGTACCTTACAAAGCGAGATCAAGTCCTGAACAGAGGTGATTCTACATTTTATATAAATTGGTTGTAGAAATCTTTTCCTTGTTTCTACGACTAACGGATTTGGGCAAGTAAACAACAAAGGTTCCAAGTCTTGCTCCCCTCCGTTGCATAAATTACAGATATTGCCCACGCCAGGAGTAAGTTCTCAAAGTCCATTAACTCAATTCTGAGCCTTCCCCGCTCCAAATTGACCGGGGCATTGCCTGCTATTTTAAAAATATACAAAACCCAATGTGTCCCGGTCGCCACATATGGTGCTGAGGTCTGGGGAATTGCCAGATGTTCTGACATAATTGTTGAGGAATATAGATTCTGTAGGAAGCTCCTCTGTGTCCCTATCAATTCCCCACACCTTATATATCACAGGGAATTGGGGTTGCATTTTATAGGGGATTTTATTCGTGCTCGTCCGGCCCTTTTTTGGCTGGCGATTTGGAAAAACCCTGCCGCCAATTTGACCAGGGACATTATTGAGGACTGCTTACGCTGCGACAAGGGTATGGCTATCCCCTGGTTATCTGGGGTGTTGAGC
The DNA here is from genome assembly GCF_964204655.1 of Triturus cristatus. Taxonomy (NCBI): domain Eukaryota; kingdom Metazoa; phylum Chordata; class Amphibia; order Caudata; family Salamandridae; genus Triturus; species Triturus cristatus. The sequence continues at coordinate 1,125,126,480 of NC_140583.1, forward strand.
GTATTCCGCAGCGTGAACTCTGAAAATATTTTCCTAAAACCCACTACCACTACGCTCCCCACAAAATGTGAACTAAAAAAGGAACTTTATATGTCATTTAACGCTGAAAGGGTAGCGAGGGAGTCCTTGAAACCTAGTGTTTCTAGATATCTAGCCCGTAATTTCACAATTTATCCGACACCCAGTTATTTAACTCTCCCATTGAGCCATTGGGAGCGTGGCCTTATATTTCGTCTTAGGGCAGGCACTATTAAATATGCACTTAGTTTCCCTTTGTGGAATTTTAATGACCATTGTGTTGAGCCATGTCCTTGTGATTTTCAGAGTAGGCAAACAATTTTACACTTTTTATTCTTTTGTAAATTTTATATGAAGTATACCAAATGGTTTTTAATTCCGAATCTTAAAAAACTAAAACCAATTAGCCTGGAACTTGCATTTTCAATGATTTTGTCCCTGGATGACCATGAACTTGTCCTTCGTGTGAGCTCTTTTTTTAAAACTGTGGTTCGTGCTCGGTTAACAATGTCTTAAAAATTATATGGACTATTTCTTATGTGTAAACAGTACCTTTTTTTTTTTAAATCTGTTTATTAGGTAAAATAGAATACGTTTCACAATCATCAGTGAGCAGCATACAGAAGAACAAAACGTTATAACAACAGTACAGTTCCGGACAGAGTAAAGAATTACAGTGTGCATTTTGGAGACACGGCGTGTGCCCTACTGTGGGCCCGCCCCACGAACAGCAGCACAGCATTACCCCTTGAAATAGACGTGACACAATCGCACTCACTCAGTATCAGCCAACATTTTCTCAGCAAGGAATTTTCTGAGCGGCCCCCAAATATCCTTCGGTTGGGAGGAGGCGGGTAGCTCCTCTGCATACAGTTCCAAGTTTTCCCTGCAGTATACCATGTCTGACAACCACTTGTTTAACGTTGGTTTGGCCACTCCGTCCCATGTAAACAGAATGCGCCGTTTAGCCAGCAGAAGGGCAACCCTCACAAATCTGCCCACCACGCCCTTCAGCTGAGGTACATGAGCCAACAGACACACCTCTGGCACACATGGCAGCAATGCCCCCGTCATTTTATGAATATGGGTCAGCACCGCCCCCCAAAATTCAAATACTGGCCCACAGCCCCACGCTAGGTGTAGAAAGTCCGCCTCGTCTTGGCCACACCGTCTACACCGAGCCGATTCTCTCAATCCCATTCTGTGCAGTCGGGCCGGGGTGTAGTAGACCTGATGCAAGAATTTAAAGTGGATAATGCACAGGTTGCCATTGGGGGTGAGGCGACCCGTCAACTGGCAAATCCGCTCCCAATCCGCAGCTTCGAGTGGGGGATCTAGAATAGCATTCCATTTGGCAAGACTAGCATCAGGGCCGTTAACCGTCTCCTCCTGCACAGCTTTGTACAATTTAGTAAGTAGTTTCTTCTTAGACGGAGCTACCAGCAGCAGCTGCAGTGCCTTGAGTGTGGGGGGCTCTGCAGGGAAACAGGGGTAGTGAGCCTTCATGGCCTGTTTAAGACGGTGACATGTATACACAAACAGTGGCGTGGGGTTTTGTATGTAGGCCAGATCATTCTGCTCTAGATAATGTCCCTGCGGGTACAAGTCTTGCATATGAGTGATACCAGCTTCCTTGAGCGACATTAGAGGGCCCGCCTCTCGTGTGACCGACAGAGCGGCGTGGTGTGCCAGGGGCAGGGCCGGCGCATACAGCGGCAGCCTCTGTGTCCTGCGGCCTATTGCCTGCCAGGCAGCAATTGTCATGTCCAGCGTGTTAATTTCAGCGCGTGGCGTATGTCAGGCAGTGTGCGTGAGCATACCTCGAAGCGGGGTGGGATGGGCGTCCCCATCTTCCACCGCCACATGTGGAATAAAGTTATGTGGTCCATACCAATAGTATGCATATTGCGCCTGTGCGCACAGATAATACACGTAGAAGTCTGGCGCCGCGAATCCCCCTCTTTCGTACGACAGGGTCAGTGTTTTCCAGCTAATTCTAGGGTGCCGTCCCCCCCAAATTAAGCGCAGGAGTTGGGCACGCAGCAGCGTGAAAAATTGCTGAGTTAATTTTATCGGTATATTGCAATATAGGTATAAAAAGCGCGGCAGGACGACCATTTTTATCACAGCGATGCGGTCTGCCAGGGACAAGGGGAGACGCAGCCAACCGTCCACCTGCTGCACCAGCGCGTCATAAGCCCTACCGTAATTTTCCCTGATCACTACCTCGGGATCGCGATGAACCCACACTCCAAGATATTTTACTGGGTCGGACGTCCAGATCAGAGGGTATTCCAGGTGAGGCCGGGACGTAACCGTCGTGAGTGGAATCACGACCGACTTGTCCCAGTTTATCGCGAGCCCCGAGTACAGGCCAAATTTAATGTATTCTCGGAGGACCGGGGATAAATGCGTTTGTGGGTGTCTGACGAACAAGACCATATCATCCGCATATAGCGATATCCCAACCGGCCGATGGTTAAAGTTGAGGGCGGACTCTCTGTGACGTTGTCGAATCTTACAAGCTAGCGGCTCAAGAACGAGAGCGAATAGTAGAGGGGACAGCGGGCACCCCTGTCTCGTACCCCTTGCAATGCGGAACGGCCCGGACGTGTGGTTGCCCACGCGCACCACCGCCGATATGTCCATATATAGAAGCCGAATCCACTGCAGCATGACTTCTGGGAAGCCCATCTTACGCAGTATGTAAAACATATATTGCCATTCGACGGAGTCAAAGGCTTTAGCCGCGTCCAGCATGACAGCAGCCGCTGGCAGCTCAGGATTAAGGATATGGAACATGGAGAAAATGGTCCGCAGATTGTGAGAGGTGGATCGTTCCGGTATGAACCCAGATTGATCTGGGAGCACCAGTCGGGTCATAAGCGGCTGTAGTTTTGTGGCCAAAATTTTAGCCAATATAGGGGGCGATATGAGTCGCAGCTGGAGGGCGATTTATCCTCTTTAAGGAGGGTGATAATCATGGCCTGGCGCAGAGTTGGAGGCAGTACGCCAGTCTCATGCGCCTCAGCATACAGTTCTAGTAGATGCGGGGCAAGCAGGTCGGTATAAGTCTTGTAGAATTCGGCCGACAGGCCGTCAGGCCCGGGAGCCTTTTTATTGGGAAGAGAATGAATAGCGTCCCGGACATCCTGCTCATCTATCGGGAGTGATAGATATTCCCGGTGGGAATCACAGAGCCACGCACACGCTATGTCCGACAGGTAGTCCGCCAGGGCCGACCCTTCCACCTCCCCCTGCGTCGTGTAAAGTGACTGATAACAATCCTTAAATTGGTCTACAATGGCCTGCGGTGTGAAGTGTTCTATGCCTGTAGCATCCACAATTTTATCTATGTGTTGATGATGCGCCCGAAATTGTAATTTAGCGGCCAGATGCTTGCCAGGTCGCCCACCCTCTCCGTACGCCCTGGCCGCGTGTCGCTTCCCCCTGTATTTGACCTCTGTGTCCGCCCATTTGTCATATTCCACCAGCAGTTCATGTATACGCGCCAGCGTGGCAGCAGACGGCGTCTCGGCATAGGTCCTCTCCAACCCAACGAGAGCAGTCTCAATTTTAGCAAGCTGCCCCCGTATGTCCTTCAGAATGCCAGCGGTGGTGCCAATGCACACCCCCCGGATCGTCACTTTGAACGCCTCCCAGAGAGACGCCTGACTAGCCACGGAGCCCGTGTTTTCAGCAAAATAATTGACAATGGCCTCCCTGATAGTGTCGAGGTAGAGCGGGTCCCGCAGTGCCTCCGCGCGAAAGCGCCATGTGAAGGGGCGATGGGGGCACGCTGGAATCCGCAGGTGCAGATATACAGGGTTGTGATCGGACAGCGTGCGTGGTAAGTTGCGGACGTCGAGCACCCATCTGTTAGTTTCCTCTCCCAATAACCAGTAATCCAGTCGGGAACAACTATTGTGTGCCGGCGTGATGTGCGTGCCTAGACAAGTCCGTTCATTCCTCAACCACCAGACATCCACCAGTCCCCACTCCCCCATGGCCTCACGAACGCACTGAGCAACTCTAAGCGTGCGAGCCCCCGCCGAGTTTGATTTATCAACCTGTGGATTGAGATGTGTGTTGAGGTCTCCCCCCCAGAGTATCGCAGCATCCGGCCAGGAGCGCACCGCAGCGAGCATCTGCGCAAAGGGAGAGGGGTCGTCCACCACAGGGCCATACATATTGAGAATCGTAACGTAGGTCATGCCGAGTTTGCCCTGTACCGCCGCCCAGCGCCCCTCTGAGTCAGTGGACGTATGCACGGGTTGGAAAGGAACACCTTTTTTAATCAATATGATTACCCCGCGCGCGTAGGCTGAGTATGATGAAGCGAGCCGAAACCCCGCCCACCTACACGCCACCGCGGTCTCAGTGTGTTTGGTGAGGTGTGTCTCTTGCAGCAACGCCACCTGAACATTGTGCCTATCTAAGTAGTGTAGGACTTGCCTGACTTTCTTGGGGGTGTTAAGGCCGCGGACATTCCAGGTTAAACATCTGTAGTCTTCACCCATTGTCACCAAATAGGGGCCCCAATGCAATCTCAGCTACCATCTCCCCCATCGCACCACCATTCGCACTGCGCGCCGTCATCCAAGCACACACTCCAGGTTCGCACTCCTCTTGTATCCGGAACTGTAGTAAACCCCCGCCCCCCACCTACTTCAGCAGCCCAACTTTGCCAAAGAGGATCCCTGCCCCTACACAACACAACATGAAAACAAAACCCAAAACAACCCCAATGCACAATGGTGAGATCGAAAAGTGGGGAGCACCCATTGGGGGAACGTAGCGACCGCAAACACCTCCCAGTCTTTTGGGGAGGGGGCCACCGTGTCGTGTCTAGTGCTCCCGGTGATTACCCACCACCCGATGCTTCATGTGTCTGCCCATCGTGCGGCCATTTTCCCAAGGCGTCGTACAACAGTATCACCACGGGTGCAGCAAACCAGGAGACCCAGCAGCCCACCCCGCACCATGACAGCCAGAGGCTGGAAGTACATTCAGAGGACAATCAGCAGACCCCCGGATCAGTCGCACATCCACGCCCCAGCAACAGTACATGCTGTAGTTAGCAGGGAGTCACAGGAGAGGTAGTGTGATCGCCACATGGCAGCGTAGCAAACAGTAGATAGAAGTCCGCAGACATGCGGCCCATGGCTTCCACCAAGCGTGCAAGTCGGGTGGGTCTCGGCACATTTCCGGCATCAGAAAGGGGAAACCTAAGTCAATCATCAGCCTCGGGGGTAGGAGCTGAATGCTGGTGCGTTTTCCTCAAGGACTTTGCATAGTCCATAGCTGACTTGGGGCTGGTGAAGATTTTAGAGGCTTCGTCAGTGCCAATGCGGAGGCGCGCCGGGTACAGCATCGCATAGGGGATGTGGCCTTTCATGAGTAGTTTTTTAACCCCTAGGAATTCTTTACGAGCCGACTGGACTGTGGCAGTGAAGTCAGGGAAAAAGGAAAGGACATTGCCTTGGTAGTTGATCGTGCCTTTCTGGCGAGTGATACGGAGCAGTGTGTCTCTGTCCCTGAAATTCAGCAGTCTAGCTATGATAGGGCGCGGTGGAGCGCCCGGTGGCGGGCGCGCATTGAGGGATCTGTGAGCGCGTTCAACGGCAAACATGGCTGAAAGATTCGTGGGCTCGCAGATGTCCCGAATCATGGTTTCTATGTAGTCCTCAAACCTGCCCACATTTGTGGATTCTGGCAGACCCAAAATCCGCACGTTGTTGCGCCGAGAACGCGCCTCAATGTCCTCGTTCTTGGCCTGTATCACTGCCAGCAGCTTCGCCATGTCCGTGGTCTTGTCGGAAACCTGCCTGAGGCCATCTTCGGTATCCGAAATGCGCTGTTCTGCCTCGCCCAAGCGCACCCCCTGCCTGTCCAGTTTGGCGGAAATGGAGTCCATGCGGCCACTGAGAGCCTCTATCTTTCCATCTATGGACTGCAGGCTGGCCTGAATTGCCGATAGTGTTGACTCTAGGGCAGTGGGGGGCGGCGCGGCAGACTCCAACTCCGAATCCGAAGCCAGCGAGTGCGACGATTTGCCTCCCTTGCGCGTCTCGAACGTGAGGCGCGCCTGAGTCTTGTCCGGCTTGCCCATGATCACCCCCTCCAGCCCTCGCCGGTCCAAGCGCCAAGGGGGGCCAACAGGTGAAGGAGGCGCCCCCCAAGTCAGGAAGGAGCAGAACACCAGGTGGCGAAAGGATCCAAGCAGGGGGGGGAGGGGAGCAGCGTCTGCCGATAGTGACCACTCCAGGCGGGGGGGCGGGGGGGGCCCCACACTGCACACCCCACACAACGCCAGCAAGTCCGCACCTCACAGGTATAGCACAGCAGGTCCCCCCACCACCATCAACGACCACACCGCCGGAGGTCCCACGACGATCCCACACTGCTCCTCACCACACAGACTTCCCGGCAAAAGTCTTCACCACAGGCGTGTGTGTCCAGTCTCCCAAATCTCGGTATCCAGCCGCAAGGCAGACGAAGAGGCACCCAGCAGGGGGGGGGGGGGAGGGGAGCCACCGCCGGGTCGACAGTCCGGCAATCTCCCGTCGTAGTACAGGCAGCAAGTCCAGGCCTCAAGCCACCCCTCCCTCGGCAGGCCCCCGGAGCCCTCAGTGATCCGCAGAAAGCGTGAGCGTCCAGGCACCCACAGTCCAGCGCAGGGCAGTCCGATCAGACACAGGAGGAGGAGCGCGCCAACCGGCCAAAGGGCCCACTCACCCGTCCGAAGCCGGCAGCTTGCGTGGGCACAGCACCGCCCGCTCCTCGCCCTCGTCGGCCGATCCACCACACTTCCCCCCAGCTGGCGCGTGTGGCAACGGGCAGCTCCGGGGTCGGCCTCGCGTCCACCACCTCGCCCTCCGGACGTCCGCTACACAGGCTCCAGGCAAGCGGCTCGGGAGGGCTGCAGCGTGATGTCGCTCCTCGCCGCCTCACCCGCTCCGAACCCCTCAGGCGTCACAAAATGGCGGCTCCGCTCGACGCCGCACCAAAGGCACGGCTACAGAGCACCGAGCCGCACCAGAATCACAGCCCCAGCTAGCGCCCAATCCGGGGGGGCTCGATCTCCCACTCTGGCGCTCTTGGGCAGGCAGTTAGGGAGCAGGATAGTGCAGGATATTGGCAGTGGCCGGCGGAGCAGCACTACCGTGCGGCCATCTTGCCTCGCGTCAAGCCACGCCCCCTCATGTAAACAGTACCTTATTGTATAATTGTATGTTTTCTTTCATTTTATTGCGCTTTTATGGATTGATTCTGATCCGAATAAAGTTTCATTGACTTGACTTGACTTGAAGTTACAGAGACTGCTATATCTTTCTTTCGGTAGCCACTAGCATGTAAAAGATTTTAGAGGATGTATCTCAAATCGGAGCAATACAATCGATCTCCTAACTCCATGCTTTAGGTTAAAATACATATACTGTTGTGTTTTCCTATAGACCGAAGTTTCAGCGTATTTTTTATATAGTAACAAATTGGCGCAGTGCTGAACATCGAGGTCAAAGCTTAATCTTGGACTGAAGATGGGTCTATAGCTGCCGCACAGTCGACAGTCTTTCTTCAGTTGTCAGGAGTACGACGATGGTTGCTGCTTTAAATTCCAATTGAAGAGAAGAGGTTTCCCTCATGTGGAGAAACACCTTGGCCAGAAAAGAGGCCAGGAGCATTGGAGTCATCATGTGGAGTTGGACTGGGAAGCTGTATTTTCCCGGTTCTAAACAGGTGGGCATTTGCTTTAAAGCCTCCAGAATTTCTACTGAGGAAATGTCTGTCTCCAGGTCTTCAGCAGCAGTATCTGTCAGCCAGGCAGATGCAGACAATCAATAAAGGTGTGTTCTGTTTGGGGGAGTTCTCTTGTTTGGGCTGTGTAAAGATCACTGTAAAAGGTGGGAAATTCCTCTGAGATGTTCTGGGAGTGGTGTGGAGGCCTCTCACTGCCCTGATAGCCAGAATTGCCCACTGGGAGTCAGCCTGCTGATATGCGTAGTCGCTTTACTTTTCCTCTGAATTCATAGTAGCGATGTTTAATTTGACCTAGCGCTTTTTCAGCTTTGGAGTTGAAGTACAACTTGGCCTGTATTGATCATTGGAAAAGGTCTTGTGTCAGGCGTGCGTGGTAAAACGCTTGTAGAGAGAGCATCATCTATAACAATTGCTGCTTTGTGGCAGTTTACTTTCATTTTTAAGGAAGGGAGGTTCCTGAATGATTCGGCCCCATATGTAAGCCTTGGAAATTACCCAGCGGATCTGAGGAGGGTCCATAGATGCAGTATTGGAGTGCAGGTACGTCTGGGCTTGTAAGGTTTGTTTTGCTTGTGGATTTCTTAATTTCTATGTAGACACCTGCCAAAGGTCGAAGAGTGGGTGGGTGATATCTAGGTTCAGGAGCACTTGGATGAGGGCATGGTGGTAGGAGAGCTTCAGGCTAAAAGTTGTGGGACTCACGTGAGCAGAAACAAAATCAATCGTTGATTCTGTGGTATGCAATGGAAGTAAGAGGTGTATTCACAGTCCCTAGGATGCAGGAGGCTCCAGGATTCAAAAGCCATTGACGAGCATGCAGGTCCCACAGGTGCTATGCGATCCCTGTTGGGTCTAATGTCCGTTTGGTCAAGGAGGGGGTCCTGGGTGATGTTCTAATCTCTCCCAGGAGGACCGCCATACACCCAGAGTCTGTAAACGATGAAGAAGATGAGAAAACAATGTAAGTTTGGAACCATCTGGTTCGTAAATGCTCCTCACAATAAGATGAGATGATTGTTTGGCAAATTTGACAATCACATTGTGGCCTTTCCTGTCTGACCGAGTTGAAATAATCCAGGTTGCCAGCCATTTATGTAGCAGTTTGGCTGTGCCCCATTTTTTAGAGGTGGAGCTGCTGGCATCCATTACAGTCCCAACACAGTCTGTCTTAAGCTTTTGGGATTCATTTTCTCACAGGTGGATTTCCAATGCTACATCTAGATTTGCATATAGCTGGGTCTGAACTGGGGTGGCAAAGTGAACTAAAAAACGATGATGGATTCAACCCAGATCTGTGACCGGGGGTGAGTGTCTGAAAAGTTTCTGCACTCCATCCATCATCTCCTTGTGTTTACTTTGTTCACCCTAAGTTGGCAGGGCCTGCCCAGATGTGGGTTCCTTGCTCATTTCTATGGCCTATGATAACCAAGGAACGCGAAAAGAAATGAGATAGGGTTGTACTGTAGTACCGTGGTGCGGAGTGCAGTTGAGTGAACTGTAGTCAGAGAGTGGCAGCCAAGTCCTAGTGGGGGCCTTTCACATGGCACTCTGAAATGCAATGAGGGCAAAGAAGTGACGGGGCACCACTATCGATGCAGTAGTGGACAATATACCCAAAGGAGGCCCAGTAGGCTAGGTGATCTGGAACTAAGTCCAAGGCATTAGCTCCAAGCCTGAGAAGGCCACTGTAGTGACAGCCTGATTCTACCTGGTCCATGTGCAGATTTCCCACATGGTAGTTAAGGAAAAAGGGCTGTCAACCCAAAAGAGTGAAAGATAATTATCTGAAATACTTGTCCCAATCCAAGATGGTCACTGAAAACAAAGAGATGCGAACCTGAGCCATTGGAGCAATTAACAGGAAGTGCAGGGAGGCCAATAGGCGACAAGTGAATGCTCACTCACAAGCAGAATCAGCATCTTAAGGCTTTTGATGCATTGACAAGCGTTGAGCTAGGATTGCGGCCAGAGAGAAGAGTGGTCAGACCTGTCAGGGGACGGGCCACCAAAGGCACAGCGCATCTCTCCTGAAGGTAGTCACTTGTTGGGGGTGGGGGTGCAGCGATGGAGGACAGGCGGCTTGCTGAGGCAGTCTGTCATCCGCAGCACCAGCATCTGACCGAGCCCTCTAAGCAGGCCGCTTGATCTGCTGTCTAGGAGCAGGGGAGAAGCAGGATGAACCCACAGCCTCTCAGGGGGCTTCGTAGTGGGCTGGTCCAGTGGGGGAGTGGAGAGGACAGCAGGCCGCAGGTCTCTCTCTAGTCCAGGATCAGTGTAGGGAGCTGTTTGTTCAAGTGGCTGTTGGTGCAGCCAGAAGCACCAAACGTTAGGCTGGGCATGGTGGCCATCTCTTTCAGGGCTTAGCTTCACCCCCTGAAGCACACGCTCTCAATTTGAAAAATGATTCTACTATAATTAATTATTCACTTTTTGCATTGCTTTATTTTTCAGGGGCTGATGTAAAGCGATCCTTCTGATGTGTCACAAAATGTGAACTGCTCTCTCACTTAACGCTGTATTTATCCCCACTTAATGAACATTTACGAAAATAAATTAAATTGCACAGCACATTTTAAGAAAGTACCTAACCAACGATCACTTTGGGCGCTCCTTTAACATAGTAAACTCACCTTGCTTATTTTTCCGGCCAAACTAAGGGGCATATCAGCAACACCCGGCGATAATTATCGCTCAGCGCTCTTAGCATGAGGATAATTATTGCCGGGTAACGTGGATTTTTATCGCTGAGATAGAATCCTCACGCTAACTTCCTAACGTGAGATTATCGCTGGAAACCCAGCGATAATCTCACGTAGTGTGGCGTTAGCTTGCTGATAGGGACTCACAAACGTAGCCATGATGTCCACCTTCCATAGGATATCATGGCTAAGTCAGTCCTGAAGCAGGCGTAAGGAAAGTAGCGATAACAGGTGTTATCGCTACTTTTCCTGCCGCTATGCTTCATAGTGTGGGGCTTGATGATAGGAGAAATGTCGCTTAGCGACATTTCTCCTGTCATGTTAGGTCAGGAACGCCCACTTTGCATCTCATTAGAGATGCAAAGCTGGGCGTTAGGAATCCCCACGCTAAAGCAAGATTTCACGCGTTAGCGTGGCCTTGCTAATTAGGCAATAAAATGATCGCCGCTTTTCGGACGAAAACGGCCGCAAATGCGGCGATCATTTTTTATCGCCAGCTTGTAAATATGCCCCTAGAGAAGAAAGTCTGAGGGCTTGATTTAGAATTTTAAAAGTTAATTTTCTGCTGGTCACCTTGCTGGATTTCCTTCCTCCACAATTAAATGTTCCAATTTGGAGTTATCATCAAGAACTTCACATGTTTATCCACCAAATGGGCAGTTTCTGCCACAGGCTGAATAACTTTAAGAGGGAAACCTCCAAGGGAAGAATATGACTGCCCATGCCAGATGGTAGCATTTCCAGCAGAAAATGTAGGCACTTGAAATATACCTATAATTTACTTTATACATTCACAATTTCTGGGGCAGACTTGCAAGCCCCTTGCGCTGCCGGTGCATCACCTTGCATCATGTTGCGTGACACACCGGCGGCCCAACCTGCTGTGTGATATTTACAAGCACATGTAAAAACACCCGACGTCGCTTTACCTATGCTTGTAAATATCGCTCCTTTTCACACAACACTTTGCGTGTTAGAGGCGTGACATGGGTGTTGCACTGGATGTTCCCACACAACACCCATGTCCACTGATGCATTTCAAGGTTTACAAGCAATCGTAAATATGGAAATGCGTCAGAATGCTACGCTACCCTAGGGGTGGCATAGCGAGGTGGAGCGAGGAGAAATGTTTTCATTTCTCCTCGTTTTTTCATCTTTCAATGCGTGCAGCATTCTACAGCACACATTGGATGAGGAAATCACCTCAATTGATTGTTTTTGTGCTGGAAGGTATAACTTCCTGCACAAAAACAATCTCCCCATGATGCTAGCATCCTTTGCGCCATGGTGCAAGGGTGCCTGCACCGGCGCATGGCAGCAGTTTGTGTGCCAGTGCAGGGGGAAGAACAGCCTTGCAGCATATTGTAAATATGTTGCATCCCTGTGCTTCGAAACGAACGCAGCTCGGCGCAGCAAAATGGCTTGCGGCACAGTGCCGCGTTAATTTTCTGTAAATATGCCCTTCTGTTCTTATGCTCTTGTCACACAGGAATCTTGCACATTGCTACAATAGTTTTGAATACGATGAACATTACACGTCGCGTGGCACTGCGTGTAAAAAGCATGAATAACAAAAAACGTGTATTTTACTAATGGGCTCCCATTGAAATAGAGTGCCACCTGTTCACAAAGTGCTTAGGGTCTCATCAGAGGGAGTTAGTATTATATTAATCATAATGCCAAACCATTCCAGAGCTCACCAGTGTATAACTTTCGGTGGCATTGCTCACTATACATTCAATTGGTCTGTAGGTACAATAACCCATCATTTGAAATGGGTTGCTGAAATACTAATTTGAACTAGTTATTTCTCAAACAAAATGTTCTAACTTTCTCTTCCGATGGGAAGGAAGCATTTTTAGTAATTCTTCTTGGCAACCTAGACTTCAGGTCACAGAAACACCTGGCTGTTGATATAACGTACAACTATTGGAAGAAATATCATGTTTAGGGTTTCCACTTAAATGCTCTCAGGAAGGTTTCCCTGGAGTCTAGTCTGAATGCAGCTGGTTGTGATATTTTTGCTGTGGCTGACGTTTAAGAAATGGCAAGAATAAAAACTCAAATCCCTGGCGTTTTGTCTGTTTTTGAACAGTCACATTAAAGCACAAAGGTGCTACAAATCTTCTCAAGCACAGGAGTTTGGGGAATCTAAGGCTATGTCATAAACTGTTCTGAAAGTACAAACTTCCGCACTCCCTCTTAATGCCCTGCCTCGGAGAGCATTGTGGAGAATAACACACGCAGATGATTATTATAATAAAGAAAAACAAACCACACATTTAATCACAGCCACATAGGAATGCCACGTAAGCAATAAACACCACGGTCATACATCGGATCTATGTACAGTTTTGAGATAGATTTCGCTTGTGTCACACCTCAGCCCTTAAATATCAGTCAATTTTTAAGACTTGCCTGTTGGACATTAATGTAACATTACATCTACATGCCGTCCTCCTGTGATAGTGCTGCATATGAGGCCGCCCCATCCTTCTACAGGGATTCCTACTGAGAAGGCTGTGGGCTGTTTCTTCCAACTCGACTCTGGTCAATAGACCTTTGGAGTAGCTTGAGAGGGAAAGGGGTTACCGGCAATTTTAATCTTTAGGTACAGTGGGATCATTAGGACCACACAATAAAAGTCTGAGTCAGTAACTTGAAGTTAAAATATTTATTAAAAACTCAAAGCCAGACTAATATAAATCAATCTCAAGAACATACTGTAAAAATATAGGAATATGAAAGGAAGACCAAAGTGACGTGTTATATTGGTTCTCAACAGCAAAGAGCATATAAGGATCTCTGTTGCAGCTATGCTAAATATAAGATGGTTTTGATCCTTCTCACCAAACATTAAAAAAATTGCTACATCTACTAAACCCCACTGTAGGAAGCTGGCTCTGTATATACTATACCAAAGTGAGGTATAGTGTGCACAGAGTCCAGTGAAACCCCAAAGGTAGGCAGAGGTGAAGTTAAATAGCACCTCACTCTCTATTTGTGGTAGTGTGATCGAGCAGTAAGGCAGTATGAGGACAGTGTTAAGCATTTGTTGTACACACTGGGGCATATTCTCAAGGATCTATCACCATGTTATCGGTACTTTATCACAGCCAAAGTCACAATACATGTTTTGCCCCATTCATAAGCTGGTGCTAACAGCCCATATCACCAGCTTACCTGCGATAGCAGTCGCAAAAAATAGCGCCACAGATGACTCCGGCAACTAACGCTAATGAGATACAGAGTAGGCGTTCCTGTGCCAAAAGCCGCGACAACACCACTCCGCAACATTCTCAACGACCAGCCAGATCGGTGATAAGAACACAAAACATGCGATAAGGTGCGTTAGATGCAGGATTTTAACACCTGTACTTACCTAGTGTAAAGTCGAACAACAACCGGCTCCAGACTAGGGAGCACAGCCCAGAGCCACACATGAAGAACAACAGACGCCCTGGAGCAACTGAACATGCAGCCCGGAGCCCCGATAGGACAACAACACCCACCGCCACCACCCCCAGGTCCCTGGCCCCCCCGGGACCTACTCCGGGCATCCCCCACCCCCCGGGACAAAGATATGTCACATCAACGTTACCAAATCATGAACAAAACAATTTGCATGAAGTCGCACAATCACAGCACCTAACATACATGTGTGGACAGAAAAAGGAGAATCATACATTCATCTTAGAATATCCAAATAATGTGTTTATTACAGAATAAACCCAAAACAACAATTCTGAAGAGTATTGGTGGGTCTTCTCAGGACATTCTCTAAGTCACAGCCTGCAAGAGAAAAATCTAGATAAGAAGGTGTGTCATGCGCACATCAAAGTACAGAGAGGGAGAGCGAAAGAGAGATAGAGATAAAGAGACAGAGAGAGAGAGCGAGAGAGGGAGAGGGAGAGAGAGGGAGAGAGAGAGAAAGAGAGAGAGGGAGAGAGAAAGGGAGAGAGAAAGAGAGGGAGTGAAAGGGAGAGAGAGAGAGAGAGAGGGAGAGAGAAAGAGAGTGAGAGAGAGAGAGAGGGAGAGAGAGAGCGAGAGGGAGAGGGAGAGAGAAAGAGAGGGAGGTAGAGAGAGAGGGAGAGAGAGAGAAAGAGAGGGAGAGAGAGTACCGACACTGTGGACCCAGGCCCCACTGCTCACCTGCTGCCACCGGTGTGTCTCCAACCACATGCCGGTATACACTGCAGTCCCCCAGGTCCCTAATCTGAAACAGTTGCCAGAGACATGAACGGCAGAGTCAATACAGTTGCACACGCCATCATCGCTTGCCCACCCCTGCGCACACAGGCTACTGCACCCCAGCCCCTCCTGCCGCCCAGCAGTGATTGCCTGCCCCAGCGCAACCAGGCCTCACTGCTCACCTTTTGCCACAAACGATGTGGATGGAGTGGTAGCAGCAGCATGCATCAGCGTCAGGCCTTGTGGCAGCAATGCCATGAGGAGGGTCTTTAGGGCATTGCAAGGCCCAGCTACATCTCTCTGGTGTGCAGCCGTGGCAGCTGCTCTTTCCGCCCGCATCTGCCCTATGTTCACCATGAGCCTGCACATGAGTCCCAACTACCGGGCGAGATCGCTGGAGCCACTGTGACTAGACAGTCTTTCTTGTCTCAGAGTCAGGACTCTGGTGATGTCAGCCATGGTTCGTTGGAGAGCATGAAGCAGACTCTGGGTGTCCGTTAGGGACTGTGAGTGGTCCCTGATGGGACTTAGACACCGACGTATGGCATCTAGTTTGGCTGCCAAGCAGTCAAACCCCACCTGCACCTGTTCAGCCAGCTTCTCCTGGCACCCCAACACATGGTGTTGGAAGGCCATGTGTTTGTCGTGAAGGTCCTGGGAGGCAGCCGTGGTGGTGGGTGCTGCCTGCTGTGTGTTCTGTGCAGGGGGTGGGTTCTCCTCGTAGCAGCTGGGCTGCCCTGTTCCTGGAAGTGGGCTGCGTAGGCCCTCCATGAGCTGTTGGAGGGCATCAGAGTCGAAGGTGTGGTGGTCCTCTTCGACATCAGAGAAGAGAGGTTCGGCCTGCTCTGCAGGAGGTGTTGCATTTCCCCCTGGAATATGAAGGGGAGATGCAGTTTAACATTGTGTTCACATGTATGTTGACGCATTGTACATATTTACATTCAGACTGCATGACAGTGTACATACTGAGTGTTTGGGGGAGCTGCCTAGTTGATGCGGGACAGTGGACATTTCGACAACATCACGGATGTGTGTTTGTACTTGTACATTGTCAACTCACATTTCCCTGCAATGCCATATGTAATTGGCCAGTTTCTACACAAAAGCGGCACCAGTTGTGTTCTCTCTTCTGTTGTGGACGTGTTGCGGTTTGTGCCACATCGTTGTCAATGTTGATGTGCTCTGCATGCAATGTGTGTGTGCGTCATTTTGGGAGAGTCACCCCTGCAGCTCTGATTTAGCTGCCCCTTATCCCTTACATGCGGTGTGCCTCTGACTTCTGTGCTTATACAGTGTTGAGATGTTGCATACTTTGGTGCATTGGTCTCTTGGTGGGAGTTGGGGGTCTGGGGCATGGTTTGTCTGCAGATGTGCTATGCTTACTTGTGCATGTGTGCCATTGTGCCCATCTCCCCCCGTCCCCCCCGTCCCTGGTCATTACTCACCCTGTTGCTGTTGTGTCGGGTCATGTTGAGCAGAGTCCAGGCCCCCAACTCCTTCCATCGTCCCCCTAGTAATGACTATGGACACATGTATGTTGTCCAGCTCCTCCTTTGGCACTGGACTCCCACCTCCAGTCTGCAATGCTGCCTTCTGGTTTTTTGTGACTTTCTGCTTGGTTTTGCGCTTCACATCATTCCAGCGCCTCTTGACGTCTTCCATTGTCCTCTTCAGCACTCCGACTGCATTCACCTTGTCCACGATAGTCTGCCATATTCAATTTTTAGTTGCCAGTGACACAGTGGCAGTGACGAACAGTAGTTGATGGTGTTCTACCACCTCCGTTATCAGGATCCTGTTTCCCTATGAACTGAACCGCTTCCTCCTACTCTTCTTGTCCTTGCCCTTCCCTGACCCCGAGGTCCCAGGCTGGTCCTCTGGGGAGCTTGTGGGGTTATGGTTGTCCTCTGCACTTGCTCCAGCTACCTCCATTGTGCTTCGCTGTTGTTTGGCTTTTGTTTGTGTTTTTTTGTCTACTGTTATGGTGCATTTTCCTGCATGACCCATGGGAATTGCAGGCCTGTGGCTGGTTTTCGCTGATTTTTGTATCGCGATTGGCATCATCGCTACTATTTTCGCGTTCGTGTTTTGCGTTTTTGCGGCGTCACGTTGTTTTAGCGCGTTCATTTGATGCGTTATCGTGGGTCTATCGCATGGTACCGTCGTGTTGTGAAAACCACGTTAATACAGAGTTATTTTCCCGCGATAGACTGCGATGTGAAGAGTTGCGTTATGCTAATTTTGCAATGGTTATCACACGTTCTTGAGAATATTCCTCACTCAGTCAGCAAATGAATTCACACACTCAAAGACTGAACTTCAGACCAATTATTTTGTATAAAAAATATTCTTTTAGTTATTTTATTTTCTAGAACCAAGCAAGCCTGGCACAGGTAAGCATTAAATACTTTACAGTAGTAACGCAGTTTGTAAACAGTTCAATTGAAATTGTATTTTCACTTTGTTTTAACTTACAGTATTGTTTCTGAGAAATGCAATGCTTTGTAAATACAGTGCATATACTTTGTATAGGATTTTCAGTAAGATGACAGGTAAATTACTTTTGAGATTATTTTTCTTACACAGAGTAGTGTACCTCGATACTACTCCGTGACATTTCCTGTAAACAGGTAAGTAAAATCGTTTCGGCTAAATAGTACAATTTTAAAGAATTTCTTTAGGTTTTCAAACGCCACACTTTGAATCTTTTCCGAGAAAACCAGTCAATGTTATCCTATGGAGGAAAATAGTGTTATCGGTTTTGAGGTTAAGTACTTGGTAGTGGGAGTTGAGGTTTGGGGGGTAGACTCAGAGGTCCCCCTGGGTCAAGGATGCACTCTTGTTACACAGTCAGCGGCATTAGGTCAGCCGGGTGCAGAGTGCTGAGGCCCTATGTTATCCAATGGGGGATAGGGGGCCTCCGGTTGGTGGCTGCTGGTGAGCAGGTTACAAGGTTGGGGGAGCCAAGCTCCTGGTGTTAGGCTCAGGGCAAAAGGGGATCCTGTTTAGCACAAAAAGTGCACCCCCAGAGGCGCAGTAGCGGCTGGGTGTACGGTGCTGTTTTGGCGTTGGGTGCCCTGTTGTTTTCAATAGGGATTTTCAGTTTTGGTTTTCAGCTGCAGGCTCGGACCAGGAAGACTTCTGGGAGGAACCAACAGCTGGGCTTGTAAGTTGGAGGGCTTGAGGACGTAGGTGCACCTCGGGTTCTCTTCTCCAGGGCGCAGGGCGGCTGGATGCAGGGGTGTCTTTTGAGATCAGATTTTACCTTACCGGGCCACTCGCGGTTGGTGGGAGTCTCCATGCAGAGGTTGCAGGCAACGTGAGAGAGTCCTGGAGGGGTCAACCCATAGTGGACTCAGACTCTGGAGCAGTGGGGGACCTCACTGGGACGAGTGGGCCACACAAACTCGGGCCTTAGGCGACTTGTGCAGTAGTGGTTCCAGGTGTCGGGTTTCTTTTTCCTCAACAGGCTCGGAGTCTCTCTTTGGTGTTTCTTATGAACAGAGCTGCTGTTCACAGGAGATCCAGTCTTTGTTCAAGGCAGTCAGTCCTCCCAGGGGTTCTGGAGGTCGCTGGCTGCAGGACAAGATGATTTTTGGCGCAGGATCTCTGGAAACTGCAGATGGGCTGGTAGGGCTGGGCCCAAGTCAGTTGTTCTCTGCAGTCTCCTCTGCAGGGCATCTTCTTTTGTCCTTTTTCTTCTTAGGTTGCAGGAATCTGCCTTCTTGGTTCAGGGATGCCCCCTAAATACTGCATTTAGTTGTTGTTTTAGGGGTCTCGAGGTCAGCAGCCAATGGCCGACTGACCTTAGGGTGACTACACCCTGGGTGTACTCACCCCACATGGGGGATTGAGCACAATCCCTAATCCTGATTGGGGAGTGCCTGCCATCTGCAAGATGGTGGGCACTGAAAAGAGGGCTTCACCTCGCCTCCCCACCTGAGGGGTGGAGTTGGCAGAGGTGGGCACACCTTCTGGGCTGGCTAGTTTTTCCCGCCTGTCTTCCCACCGAAAAGGAGGGGAGACAGACAGGGGGCCTGCTCCTGATAGCAGGAGAGGCTGGGGGTTGCATTACAAATGCTGCCAGGCCTTTGAAGCTCCCCTGCCACAGATGACTCTTCCTGGCCAGGGGGAAGTGTGAACATCTCCACTCACGAAAGGATTTGTTTCTGGGATCAGGGAGCGAAGGATCCTACCCTAGGAGTCCAGAAACATGTCTCGTGGTTTCAGGCTGGTGTGTACCTGTCAGGGAACCCACCAGAGGCTGGTCATTTTTTAGGGTGCATCTCTAAGATGACCTCTGTGTGCATTTTTCATTAAATCCCACACTGGCATCAGTATGGGTTTAATGTGCTGAGAAGTTTGATACCAAACTTCCCAGTTTTCAATGTAGCCATTATGGTGGTGTGGAGTTCGTAATGACAGACTCCCAGCACCATATACTCTTAATGGCAGCACTGCAGTTACACTGTCTAAGAATGGAATTAGACACTGTTGGGGTATATGGCTCATGCACCTGTAGCCTCAACACTGGTATAGGGCACCCAGCTAGAGGGGTGACTGATTTATGCCAGGGCAGTGAGTTGTAGGCATGGTACACAGGGATGTGTGCCGTGTTGACTCTTAACTTTGTTCTGCACCAAAAAACGCAGCTTGCAAGTGTGTATGTAAAGGTACAGGGTCTCTAAGGGTAGCACAATAAGTGCTGTAGCCCTTAGAAGTATTCCCTGGTCACAGTGCCCTGGGTACCTGTGGTACCATTTACCAGGGGCTGACCTGTGGCTAGAGATGCCAATTGGGTTAGTTTTGGGGAAAGAACACAGGCCCTGGGAACATGATTGGCATATCAAGTCAAAGTGCATCAGTAGTCTGGAAAAGAAGAGGTTGGTTACTGCAACATAAACTCACTTTCCTACACTCTCATTATACTATGAAAGAGAGGAAACTGATGTAACTGAAACAAGTCCAGGTAGCCATAGGGTAGATTGTAGAATAAGGTGTATTAATACTTAGTCACAGGATTATTAAGATGGTAAGTAGGAAGTAGATAGCCTAACCAGGAGCAGTCTCCTTGCTGCTAAGTCCACACACTCCAACTCACACTCCCTTGACCACACCAGGCACTCCAGCATTCTATTACATCACCAAGCACTCCAGCATTCCACTATATCACATTCATACTGGCTGAGCAGCAGGGAACAGGCAACTAAGGGAAAGGACGCACAGCGGCAATTCAAGTCACAACCCATCTCCTTCCCTCAAGGAAAACAATTTAACAATATAAAACAATGTACAATGGAAATACACATGATACAATATCATAAGCACAAGAGAAGGACATACAGGTTAAAACAAATTCATTGCAAATTGAAAGGACGAAAGAAGGAAGGGAAAACAAAACAGTCCTGCTACATAAAATACATTAAAATTACACCAATGTAGTACTGTGCAGAACTTGGAGAAATAAGGACACATCAGAGGTGTAACACACTCACTCACCCCCTTCTGCACACAACAGGAAATTAAAGTACCACATTCACACTAACTAGGGCACACAACCCTACCCTCAAATCTAGGGCACATGACCCCACGCAATGCACCTCAGGGTACACAACTCAACAACAAGGCATTGGGGCACATGACCCTACAACACCACACTAGGGTACATAACCCCACAAATCAGCACTAGGGTACATAACCCTACAACACAGCAACATTCTGTATAATCAATGCCACACATCCTACAATACTAGGGGTAGAAAACAGCACATAATTAATGATAACTCATCGAAATAGTACACATACGCATGGCATAATGTAGGCAGGAAATTAATGATATCATCAATAAACAACCACTCAGCACGCGATACCGGGATGCAGAATATGTAGTAAATTAAGACCAGCATTTAACATCAACAAAAGCAGGAAATCTGGAAATCAGACATGCGCAAATCAACATAGGCATAAATTGGTTATGCATTAAATGAACATGACAGCAGAGTAACAAGAGAATTCGAAATATATGTAATGGAGCATCATTAGCAAACTTGGGAAGGCAAGTATTACAAATCACAAAAACATTCAAAGTTCTACTAGTGAACGATCTCTCACCAGACATTCCTCAAAAATCTCCGTCAACTGGAGAGACAAAAGACCTCTGAAAGGCTTGGAATGTCTAAAATAACATGACGTCACTGGTGCCCCGCACAGCTGACCAAATAGCAGCTGAGAACTGGTGTTGCTCTTTTCATGCAGGCTGTACCTGTTCTCTTTCCCCGTTTAGGATTAACTCAAACTGTAATACTCTGTTTACACTTTTTCCTGTTAAAACAGTTACATCTATCCCTGTGGGTCACATAAACCATGTAAGTCTGTTTTGGAACATAACCAGATTACTTCTCAGTGGTTCTTTATGGGTTTCAGCTGGGACATTTTCAGGGAGGTAAAAGAGACCACGTGGGTGCTTGTTTGACAAAGTGTACTCAATCCAGTAATAGCTGAGGTGAAGTGGGCACAGAGTATCGAATATTTGAGATTACCAGTTAGTACTTGAGGTATTGCATTGCCCAAACATGTAAAGTGTCATTACAGTTAAGAGATGACGGAGGAAATCACTGCTTAGTGATCAAAGGGGTAACTGATCCTTTTGTATGCACCAAAGATGCAAGATTTCTTTTTATAAAGAAGAGAGTTCAGATCAAGGTTTGTGACTAGGGGTTTCAGATCATAGTTTATGAAATAGGGGTGTCTGAACAAAGGGCCACATGCATCATTGTGAATTGCGGTCGCAAAGGGGCAGATTAGCAGAATCTGCCACTTTGCAACCGCAATTTTTGCATTTGGGATGCAACATACCAAATGCAAAAATCGCTATTTAAGTAATCGCTAAAATTGCGATTACTTATATTGCGATTGCATTTAGGGAATTGCAAATTGCGATTCCCTAAATGAAATGCAATAACCCAAACAGAATTGCGATTTTGCAATTAAGAAACCCAAATTACCATCAATTTAAAGCTGATGGTAATTTGCGAGAACTTTGAAAAATGCACCAAAGTGCATTTTGTAAAGTTCTAAGTTGCACACATACATGACCTTGGGGCATGTGTGTGTGCAACATGTGTTGAAATTGCAATTTCCGGGGTGCATCAGGGTTTTCTTTTGGCACCCTTGAAATTGCATGCGCAATTTGCGAGTACCTATTTGGTACTCGCATATTAAGCATGCAATTCCCATTCATTCCTAAGGTTCTTGAGGCCTATAGGAATGAATGGGAAGCAATTCCTTGTTCGCGAATCGCAATTTGTGAGTCGCAAATAAGGAATGTGGAGGAATCGCAATTTTTTTTGCGATTCCAACATGCATAAGCATTTGCGATTCTTAAATTATGATTTCTTTACAATCACAATTTAGGAATCGCAAATGCACAGTTTGATGCATGTGGCCCTAAGTTCCTGTGGAAGGCATGACGGATCATAATGTATGACAAAGGAATATTTAATCATGAGTGATGAATGAAGCACGTCAGATCACGTTTTCTGAAATATAAATATTCAAACACAATTTATGGAAATGGGATGTCCGACCACGGATTATAAACAAGGACTGGCATGAATCATGTTTTATAAAGAGGGATGCGTGATGACAGATTATTAACAAGGCATGTTGGATCACGGGTTTTGATAAACTGGATGCTTGATCATGATTTATTAAAAGGGGGCTTATTTATGAGGAATTGGCATATGGCATTGCCACAAGTCTTCTTGCTGCGCTGCCCTAATCCAATGTGAAAGGGCAGGAATGCACCATATTTATGAAATACGGTGCATTGCTGGCCTTTACCCCTGCGCTGGCACACAATTTGCTGCCTAGCGACAATGTAGGCACCCTTGCACCATGGTGCAAGGGTGCCTCCATTGCAGGCAGGATTATTTTTGTGCAGGAAGGGGCACCTTCCAGCATAAAAACAATCTCAAGAGGTGTTTTCCTCCTTCAATGTGTGCTGCAGAATGTTATGCCTGCTCTGGGGAGGCATACGTTTTTGGTGCTGTCCCAGGTTTACGTGATTAATTAAATCTGGGTCGGTAAATCTGGGTCAGTGTCAAAATCCATGGGTGTTGCTTGGGAAAATCCACTGTAACACCCATAGAATGCCTCCTCGACGCAGAGGAAGGCAAGGCAGCGACTTGCGCTGCTTGGTCCTACTCCATATCTAGGAGGCCCCGCAGAGCTGACCAGAGTGGCTTTGCCTCGCCTCAGAGATATATTTGAGAGGTTGGCGCCGCCAGAATGTCAAAAAAAGTGACGCTCCGGAGGTGCAAGCCTTTCATAATTAAGCCACAAGAGATGTGCGATCACTTTTTTGGGAAAGAGGGATTTCTTGTCAGGCTTAATTAAAAAACAATATCTGATGACTGGATGCGCATAAGGAGTGTTCTATGAATGTTATACAAGAGCTGTCCTCATAGAAGTCATCTTACAGAGAGATTCCATTTCATTTCCGATACACATTGATTGTGTGCAGCACGAAACAGCAGTGAGTCGACAAGCACTTATTGCAGTAAGTTGTATTAATACATGAGGGTCGATATTTCCCATTCCAACTGTCCCATATATCAATCACATGACTGGTGCCTTGCCAGGAGAGTGCACAAAGCTTGGCATCCTTTCATCAAATGTGAATCAAGAAAGTATTGTATGACACACCTAAAGAGAAAAGTGTTAGAATGACCCTTGAAACAATTGTCTGGTGCGCGCTGTACTTTTTCTAAAGATGACACTGTTCCTTCCAGAGAAAGGCAGCTCTATTCATAAAGCTGACGAGTAGTGTTGTACGGCTAATGGACTGAAAGCAGCCGTGATCGCTGCCCCTACTACAGATGACAGTGAAGCACACTCTTATCCCATCATTCTAATTTGAAGGGTTCTCTGGAGGAGCCTGCTCCTTTAGACTATGCTTCCCCTACAAAGAAGCCTATCCGAAAGGATTGGACTGACAGCCACTTCTATCTCAGGTCACTCTGTTGCCACGATGCTTCAGTGGCTCTACTTACACAGCTGGCCAGCAGAAATTGCTTTAGAGCTGAACAAGTGTTTGGAAGGATTTTCTGTGACTTTCTTAAAGACAAAATTGAGCATAGAATATTCAGAAATTGTGGAGAATGCATTCGTCCTAAATGAGCAAGTTTCATCTGACTTGCTGTCCTGATGTCTGTCCTATCTGGTTCTCAGGACGGACATTAAATCCACGAGTCTTAGGGGCATATTAGCAAAGGCTGGCGATATAATTATTGCCGCTTTAGCATCCATTTTTGGGCGAAAAGCGGCGATAATTATATCGCAATATCATCAAGGACACGCTAGCGCGTGTTTCCTTGATGTAGAGCCCTTTTTTTTTCTCGCCTCGCATCGCTAATGAGATACAAAAGAGGCGTGGCTGTGAAAACAACACATGTTAATACCGTGAAGGCAGCTTCGCGATATTAACAAGGAGGTGCAGCGATAAAAAAAATCGCGCTACCTCAGCCTTAACTCCGGAATTTAACACCTGTCTAAGGCATACTTTTACTGGGATATGGATTATGCTGATAGGACCACAGGGTCCTATCAGCAATGTTATCGCTGTTTTCAATGGCACATCGCTGGTTTTCCAGCGATGTTCCATTGAAAACACGCTATCGCTTAAATATTATCGCCAGAGCACTATGCGTTGTAAATATAGCGTTATCATGGCGATAATATTCAGCGATAGCTGGCGATAATTTTTCTATCGCTATGAACGGCCAGCGATAATTATCGCTGGCCGTTGATAATATGCCCCATAAGATTTACATGTTCCCGTTCATCATTCGGTGCAGTTTATCAGCCTCAGTAAAAGAAGGAGGCAAAGTCCCGAGCCACTGCCTAATTCCTATTCGGTTTCAATCCCTTGATTGATGTCAAGTTTGAAGTGCGTCCAGGCTAATCCGCCTCTGCATGAGAGGAAAACTATCCTTCCTCCCCCAGACAGCCTGGGGCAGATTTACAAGCCCCTTGCGCCACTTTTGCGTCACTTTTAACGTGGGAAAAATAATGCAAAAGTGGCGCAAGGGGCTTGTAAATCTGTCCCCCTGCAACTGAAATGAACTCTGGGGCTTGAAAAGGTACTGGCTTTGCTGGGTATTTTTCATGGATTTCTAATCACAGATAGTGAGTGATGGTTTGGCCACGCCCATTCACTGGATCTGTCAGTGGTATTTGATTCAAAATGATTCAAAATTATTCTTAATGACATTCACGCGGAGTCAAAGGTCGCCTTAGTAGTAGAGGATGGGATTGGACGGTTCTGCTCGCAGGTGCTTCTTGGGACCTACTAGAGAGCCACCACTACCACCTTTCATCATCCTTGGGGAGCCAGGCCTGGATTTTCAGGCTTCGGTACTGTTCTTGTACAGGCAGAGCGTTGCTGATCAGAAGCGAGACAAGACACGTATATTGATCCTTAGCTCCAAGATTCTGCTGCAGGGGCAGCCCACGGCCACGCTGCAGCCTTCTCAAGGCTTAGCCCATCCACACCAAAGACACATGCTGAAGATTTGGGTTGAGGGAAGCCTCGGCTCATTCTCAGAAGAAGCAAGAGTCTCTGCCAAATACATTTGTCTTCAACCCTGTCATTAAAGGCATTGTCTTATTTGATGAGGGCTGTGTAAAGGTTGCACTGTCACTATCCAGCAGTTCCTAGCGTTTGCCCAGGCAGCATGCGAAGAAGCATTAGTGGACTAAAATACAGGCGGTCAGGGGGCGCCAGAGTGTAAAAAAACATATTTCTGCTTCTTGGTGACCACATTGATTGTCTGTCTAGACATGGCTGCATCGCTTAAAACAGAGGTGTGCTTTCCTTTCAAATGTCGCTTTGGGTAGGCCAATCACCTGGAATAACCCTGGCCTGTCTGCCTGTAGGTGATCCTGCGCTCTTCGTCATTTGTTATTTTGAATCTGTGACTGGCTTCCAAGGCTGTAAGGATACATCTATTGGCTGTAGTCTGGATGTGACAGTATTGCGCAATGCTCTGTTTCAGAACATTGATTACAAAGCTACCATGACACCTGTTATTAATTTATACTGATTTTTCTGCTAAAAGGCCCATAACTATATATGTCTTTCCTTAACAACTGAAACCGTTTCGGCTGACTAATTGGAATAACTCGCATTTTTATTATAAGTCTGATGGTAAACGTGCTTACATGCTGAAAGCTGTTTAAAAGCCACATCCCAAATCAAAGCCTGCAGCGAGGCCTTTTTCACTCACAATTAAAGCAAACCCAACAACAGAAAGCTGTGGAATCGCTGTGAGGCCAGGCAGTTTTAGCAAGTTCAATGCTATACCATAACCAGTAGTGAATTATAAACTTTAAGACAGTCAACCTAGTGCTTAACTTCAACATGTACCTGTGCCCACACTTCCTATAAACACATTTTTTTTTTTTGAGTGTTATATAGTGCGAACTAGACACGAGAAATCGGGTATCAGAGCGCTTTACATGAGCACCAGTTTCATTACAGAAGAACACATATTTTTGGTAGGCACAGGGAGATTAAGGGGCATATGTATCAAGCCCTTTTCCCGTTCGCAAACGGGCCGATTCTCAGAATCGGACCGTTTGCGAATGGGAAAAGGTCTTTTGGGATGTATCATCCCAAAAGGGCTTTGCAAATTAGAGAATCGCAAATTTGCGATTCTCTATTTTGTGATTGCATTTAAGGAATTGCAAATTGCGATTCCTTAAATGCGATGTAACAAGCGCCCAAGTAGTGCGGTTTCTCCTTAAGAAATCGCAAATTACTACCAACTTTAAATCGCTATTTGAGAATCGCAAATAGAGAATTTGATACATATGCCCCTAGGTGATTTGCCCAGAATTGCTACATCCTCTCCCCTTTGATAAGGTTGTCGTAATTCGGTCTTTACAGACACCAGCTCGTCCTCTTCACTTTCACCCACTTACTGTGGCTGAGAGCCCTGTAGTACACACCTTAGTAGATTATTTTCACACGTCCCCTCTTCCAAGACAGACGATCCCCTTCCTATGGCTTAAAGTGTCCTTCAGAAAATACTTCTGAGCTCTTCCGCCCACGTCTGTTTGAAAGTTATCTGTAAAATGTTTGACAGTGATTAAAGCTCTGTTTAGAGAGAGGCCTTCCTTCCTGTCACTTCCTTTCTTCTTTGCTGTTCACAGCAAGGGAAGTTCCTTCCATTTGGTTCCTTTGAAGTGCAGCGACAGCACCGACTGCAGGGAAGAAAGACTGGATGGTGTGCAATGCTGTTTTGCTGTGAGAGTGGACAGATGATGCTGGTTTGTAAGAGTTGAGAGAGGGAGACAGGGCAACCCAGACTCGGTTCTCGGTTTTTGTGAAGTGAAGCAAAGCATTGTGGGGTTACTTTTATAGGATTGTGGGAAGCAGGGTCTGGATAGCAGTGCTGAGAGGGAACGGTAATTTTCGTGAATTCTGACATAATTCACTCGTTGTTTTACCGTATAAAAACTGCTACATCCATTCTCAACAGTAGGGACTTTGGGGCATATCAACAACAACCGGCGATAATTATCTCTATGCGCAGTTAGCGCTAGGATAATTATCGCCGGCTAGCGTGAATTTTTATCGCTGAGATAGCGTGCTATTAGCAACGCTTATCTCATTAGCGATAAAAATCCTCACGCTAACAGGCTAACGTGATATTATCGCTGGAAAGCCAGCGATAATCTCACGTTACCTTGTTGATAGGGACAGGCAAACTTAGCCATGATATCCTCCTTCCATAGGATATCATGGCTAAGTCAGAAAAATACCAGACGTAAAAAAGCAGCGTTAACCGCGGTTAGCGCTGCTTTTTTTGTCTCTAACAGGGTTAGCGACATTCTTGATAATAGGAGAAATGTCGCTTAGCGACATTTCTCCTATTATTTTACTCTGGAACGCCCCCTTTGCATCTCATTAGAGATGCAAGGGGAAGCGAAGAGTAAAAGGGTGCTAATATGCAAATTTGCATGTTAGCACCCTGTTGTTGATAGGGTGCTAGTTTAATCTCTGCTTTTTTGGCTTTTAAAGCCAAAAAAGCAGAGATAAAGCCCTTGTTGATATGCCCCTTTAAAGGGAGAATGTGTTCTGTATGACAGTATTACTTCCTGCCTGGCCAGTTACAGATGAGTGCGCCTTTTCCCTCATCATTCAAGAATCTCTGAAAGTGAAAGTCCAGGGAAGCTTGCCTTTTGCCAGTCCTCGCAGCTGAGAGCATTTAGAATCACTCGAGGAATGCAATGCAGGGCTGCCCCGGGCCCACGCAGGGGGCCCTCCTAAGAGGGCGGCCCCCCTTAGTGCCACAGGATGGCACATGACGAGTCAGCCTCCCAGCGTCTGGGACCCTCGAGGGTCCCCCATGCCCACGTCACTTCCGGGCAGGTGGGGGTGGGGGGAGAAGTACTTATATCTCTCCCGCCCACTGATCGCCCTCTTTCTTCTTCTGCCTGGACGCCGTTTGGTTCGTCCTGGTGACTCCGTCGTATCTTGGTCTGGCGTCGGTTTTGTCCGGTGAGTGATTGGGCGGCGTGGTAATGCTCCGGAGATAAGTCGCAAATAGCAAAGGAGGCGACCGGACGAGCACTTCGTGAGGTGTGGCTGGGAATCGACTGGGCCACAGGTTTGTCCCTTACAGACAGGACTGCCTGGACACACTGTCTAGCATCATGGGGTCGTCGTCGCGAGGGAGTCGAATGTTGGTACGGGCCGGGAGGGGCCTTTGCCCGGGCAGATAAGCCTCCCTATAGTTGGATGACTGGGGGCAGAGGGTGTCCCGGGTTCTCTGATACAAATATGTGCAGAATTGGGGCCAGTCCTGCGGCTGCTGCTGCCTGATTGAGGCAGGTTTCCCGGCTTGCGAGGGGGCTAGAGAGCTGCTTTGTGGGGGCCTGTGGCGTGGTCAGGCCAGGGTCTGACGTGTTTGTCGGACACCTGGGCGGCCTGCCGAGGGTCAGCTGGGGCTGAAGGTAGTCTGTGAGGCCCCTAGACGGCCTGCCCTTATGCTTTTCACTGGCCCTCCCTGACACACGAAGGCATTCTACACAGGTGGCCTCTCTGCCAGGCTGCCCCACTCACCCAAGGCAGCTTATCTAACTTTATAAAGAAGTGTCACATCTTCATAGATGATGAGGTGTCTGTGTGGCATCACCATGCGTCATCTTAGGCGCCCCTTACCTGTTCTTGTAAACTGGATTCTTGTGTATGAAACTGTTCGGTCTTCGCAACGGAAGCTTTTGTCTATGAAACGTGTCAGTAGTGAATAAAAGAGCTTATTGGAGCAAACAATCTTTCAAAATCATATCTAATCATATACATCTTCAATTCCTTCAGGACGCTCGATGTAGGGATAGACGCTATGTTCGTTGGGCCTACTTTTTTGCATAATATGATTTTTATGATTTTCACCGATTTCAGATCTGACGTGGGTGCATAGATTGTCGAGGTGCAGAATGGCTCATCACTGGTGTCGGGCGTCTGTGCTTGTGGTGTGCAGGACGCGGTGGGGCCCGTTGCTCCCAGTGTTTTATATGTAGGGTGTTGTTGTACTAGCAGATGGTGGAATGGGTTGGTGCAGCGGGAATCTCCTTGCGGCTTCTCTTGGATTTTCTACGCAGAGGTTTTCTCGAGGCTCACGATGCCAAGGGGGGCAGGTGCATGCTGGGCCGTGTGCGGCCTCCCACTCCGTGTCTCGGAGTGTTTACTGTTTGGTTTGAAGTGGAAGGCAGTGCAGATGCGTGGTTTAAATACCAGCTGTCGGTGAATTTTGCTGGGTGTCGGATGGGACATTGAACTGACGTGGCACCCGTTTTTCTTCCATTTTCGATTCTGGCTAGGGTGCTTCTGGGGGAATTGTAGTAGTGAAAGAGAGCAGAAATGGCTGGACATCGTTGCAGTTGCTTGGCTCCTTGGCGGCACAGCGGATTCGGAGTCAGTTATGCTTGTGTGCTTTTCCCGGTGAACTTTTCTCGGGTAGCTGGAATGTGCGCTGTAGTCCCTACAGTGAAGTCGCAGTCTATGAAGGGTCCATGAAAGGGAATTCAGAGGTGGCAAAAGAGCTTGTCTCGCAATGATGCAGTGGCTTCCTTACCTACCATTTGTTCACCCTAGTCTCCAGTCGAAGGTATGAGAGAGTAAGTACATGAGGACTCCACGTGACCGGTAATGTGTTGTCTCGCCCACGTGACTACCTCCTAGAATAGGTGGTTTTTGAGGAAACCGGATGCCGCCACGTTGGTTGTCTCAGTTGGCGGGACTAGCTCAAGTGCTCAGTTAAGTCCCGCTGATTGCCGAGTGAGTGGCCTTGCTTGACTGTCCTGGACAGTCTTTCTGTTCAGTTTTTGAGCGCATTAATAACTTTTGGTATTTCTTGCCCTGCGCAAATGATTTCATTTGTCTTCAGTTCCCTGGGAAAGGTTTGGGGGGCCATGGTGATCTATGATGAGTCTGTACTCATAAGGTTTATGGTAAGCGTTTGAGAAACATATGGCTAGCCAGGGCTGTAGGCAGACAGCATTCCTTCGTCCCTAGAGCATTTCCAGTGTGCATCTCCTGTGCAATTCTTCCTTGTGGGGCGGGCAGGAATATTCAGACAATGTGGTGGGGCTCTTGCATAATTAAACGGTGCCTGGTGACCGATTTCTAACTGCTGCTGCAAACTAGGCATGACAAGCATTGGGAAACACAATGGGTCTAGTTTTTAATAGGTTTAACTATTGGCCAATGGTAGTTTTCATTAGCCAGATTCGGAATAGCTGCTATTGCAGGACAATATAGACGGTTGTGTGTATGTCCAAGTTGGGAAGGGTTTTCTTGTGATACAGGCAAGCTTGCATTGTGGTGCACCAGTGTCATTTTGCCTTCGGTAATTCTCTGTAACTAACCGAGGAAACAAAGCTGCATGTTAGCAGTTTACATTTAAATATTATATTTATATAAAATAGAAAATCGGGCTAGTTTCTCAGGGCCCTGGCAGTGACTTTTGGGCTGGCTGCCTCTGTGTGCCCGGGGCATGCATGGCCGGGCGCGATGCAGCGGGGGAACAAACAAAGCGGCATACTTTCTGGACATGAGCGGCAAGTGTGAGGCATCATTTGTTTTGCAGTATCAAAGGGGTATAACACTGTTCGGCACAGTGTTTACAGGGGCATGCTCAATGTCCTCTGGTAACTCTTTGGTTATATTGGGAGCATTGGTGGTGCACAGCGAGGGGCGGTTTGAGCCCCTCTACCTCGGGGGGGGTGCCATTTGTGCCCCTTTGTCCTCCGCGGTTGTGTCCTTGGTTTGGCATCAGTCTTGTCCGGAGTGCAGGGTCATATCTCTCACCCCTACCCCCAATAGTCCCCCCTCCTTCAGTCTGGCGGTGTGAGGAGCAGCAGGGGTTGTGAGTGGGAGGTAGAATTGAGCGGCGGGTGGGCGGCCCAATGCACCACCGGCAGTTGCATTACAGCGGACCACACGATCCCCTCATTGATTTTTGGTTTGCTCTGAGGGGCCTGGTGTCTGGCTTCTGGCCACACTGGCTTGACAAACCTACGGTAGAGAGGGCATTTTGTTTAACAGATGATTGTTTTGGGCTCAGACCGACTCTGGGCATCTCGGCGTTATGCTGCCGGAGTTCTATTGGTCAATCCGGGGCCTTTCGCAGCACCCTTCAGGAGTCTTCTGATGGAATAAGCTTTGGACCCCCTCCTTCTCAGAGGGATTTGGCAGTGGGTTTTGTGGTCCCAGTCAGCCTGGGTGAGGCAAAGGCACCTAGCCAACGGGAGCATCTCCGAATCCTACCATTACGGCCACCATTGCTAGGAGCGCACTGGTCAAGATTGCTGGTGACGCCTGTGGGAATTTTGAGAGTGTGTTTCCCTGATGCCAGTCGATGTGCTTGTTTCGCCGCGATGCAGCTGTGGGTGGGGGAGAAGGGAGCGAGGCAGGTTGGCCCCGCGACATCATGTCATCTTGTTGTATTCTGATCAGGAAATTAATATGAGTTTTAGGAAGGCACGACATAAAACAATGACCTGCAATATGCAAACAGGCTAGTGGGCCGCATTTATTTTCACTGTTGGAGCACAAATAAGGATACTAGGAACACTCCAATATCCTTGAATATAACTCATGCGGTCCCTGCGTAACCCCAACTTAGAATGCTCTAGTGTGCAGACAACAATAGAATTCTTGATTATGTCTACACCACATAAGTCATTTAGTGGTAGATGGTTGGTTAACTTGTGGGGCTGTCAGAAATCCAGACCTTCTCACTCAGGGGGATGTCCGTACTAGGTATGTAGGGAAGAAAAACACTAAGGAAAACCCCAACAATCCATAGGTAGGTAAAGGTATAAGTGCAACCTTGGTCTCCTGCACCTGATTTGATTTACATGGGAAGGTACAAGGAGGTACAAGGATGACTATTTCATTCATTTATCTACAGTTCTGAATAAGTAATATAAAATTGGTTGGGGGAGGGGCTCAATCATTTTCACCCCTGTCAAAATAAAGCATAGTGATACTCACTTTCCAGATTTGGCATTCTGTCATAACACTAGGCAGCTCTTTGGCCTAGGCATGCATAGTGTTAGATATAGGGTCACAGCAAAGCTGACGCAGAGCTTTCAACCTAACCCAGTAAAGGAATCCAGCAACTTGGGATGCTGCAAGAGTTCCCATTTGACCAGGGACATGACGCTATTTTCCCGTACATCGCTTACCTCATCTCCTTTACATACAGAAAGAACATCTATCACTGCCACGCCAAGTCTGGTAATAATTAAAAGACTGTTTGGTGGTATTGGTTATAGGTGCATGGCGCCAAGAGAAAAATCACATGTATAGTATTCTGAATTTCTTTTTGTAACGGTGCTAAAAGGTAGGAAGAACCACCGGACTTCCTAGAATTATGGGCAAAGCCCTGAAACATAGAAATCAATCCTTAGCACACGTAGTATTAGTAAATAGCTGGTACGTATAGTATGTTAATACATATAGACATATACATAGAGCAGAAATGAGTCTTTTCTTCTTGTCAGTAGTTCTTTTATTTGTATGCGACTCTCCTTAGTCAGTCTTTATCAGCCACAAGCCAACACGTGTTTTGTCGCTTGGTGGGAAAGTAGTCCCGCGACTTTTTCAAGGCTGTGTTACATGAAATAAAATAAAGAAACAAAATAATATTTGTAATGTACAACGTTGTGTACTATAAACAGAGAGTTCACAGCACCCAAGTGATGAGAAAAGAAACACCCTTAAAAGACAGGGGGGACGTGTAAAAACTGTAACTATCTGGTTACACACAGTTTGTCAAATTGTAAGGGTAGAACGACAGAGCACACGTTGAATATCCATGGACAAATGAAGTAAGTCTATGATCCTAATAGAGATGGAGAGAGCTGGTATTAGTGGTAGTGATGTGAAGTATTGTGTTATAACCGTCGTTTGGAGTGATGCGTAGTGAGTCATTGAAAGTAACACTACCGAGTGAAGTGCCAGCTATTTACTAATACTACGTGTGCTAAGGATTGATTTCTAAGTCTGGTAATAAGACACAGTGACAGCATGGAGGTGTTTATAGGCTCGGGCATACGTCCCCACACCTCCCGTAAGACTACATGGCAAAGGAAATGTATCTTTTATTTCCATTACAGGGAGCCGAAATGTACCTTAAAATTCAAGACTGTTGGGCATGGTGGGGTGTGAATTGGAAAGATGCGAGGAGTGTGTTTGAAGTGCAACAAGCATATAAAAACAGAGCAGTTTTACTAAGCATTGATGTGGCTTTTACGCAGTAGAAGGGGTCCGCTTCCCTTAAAACAGGATGCATATAGTTCTCCGCACACACAATCTACTTTCTACTCAATCAAGGCATTATATCTTTGCGACACTAATGCAGTCCTAGCCATGCTCCCATCTCAGGCATTTTGAAGCCCATCACAGCCAGTAGCACAGTCTTTCAATATCAAGCCTATTGGCAGTAAACCACAAGGGTTCCAACACTGGGCAGATGCATCCGATGGCTCTGGTAATTTTACCAGATGGCATAGGGGCATCCATACTTTAGGCCTTTCCATCGGTATGGTGCCGCCATGTACATTTGTGGGGTCAGGCACCTAGAAACATCGGTCTTGGGGGGTCATGTTGGTATGTTACTATGACCGGCAGGAGCAGGGTGTGGTGCAAACTGGAGAGGCCGCCTGACGCCGCCTGGCATCCAGTTCACCACAAGCTATGCACTTATCGTTTGCTATTGGTGGGCAGTTACTGGGCAGAGCTCCCTACTGGCTAGCCACGGATACCACTAGGGAACATGACAGACTTAAGTATAGGCACAGGTACTCTGACCATAGGTTTACCCCAGGTCCTCCAATCCACAGCGGCATGATACAGGTGACTTCTGTTAAGCAATATTTCCTGGGAGTGGTCAGCCAACTAGGGGACTAATGTCCCAATTTTGGCTTAGGAGGACGGGCGGGTGTAGTGCCCCACTTACAAGGAGTAAGGAGTAGGGCACATGCAAACCAGGTTTGGCTGAATGGAATTCTGCTACACCTGGCTGGAAGATAGCTGTATGGCCCAGTGGGTCAGGTCGCTGCTTACCTGGCCCTTCGGGAGAGGGGTACTCTCTGGTTCATGTGGACAGCATGCCCCCTACTAGTTTCAGGCTGAACGGGTATTCCTGGCATGATTTTAGGGCAGGCAATGCGGGCCCTGACAGGTGCTTTTGCAGTCTACTTTAGCAGGGGCAGCAGACACAGTGTTCTGGGCGGGCTTGGCAGCAGAGCACACCACGCAGGTGGGATGTAGGGGATCCCAAGGCTTTATAAGTACAGCTGTCAGTGGCCACCCAGGGGAGTGGCCGGAGTGACAGTTCAAAGGAATGAGGTGATGGGGTGTAGTGTTTTTGTGCAACTAGGTGCAAGCTGGATAGTACAATATGGTGTGCAGTGCTCATTATAGGATGCTAGCAACTAAGCATTTCTTTATTTTGCCAGGATCTATGGTCTGAGCTAGGGCCGCAATGCGTCCAGTGTGTGACGCAACAGGCGGAATCCAATAAATGGAAGCATGGGTTTTTCCACCACTTACTTACCTGGGTTGGGGGCCCAGGTATGCGCGAGCACAGCTGGGGGTAGAAGCTGCAACACACTGTTGAGATAACTTGGCGGGGGTCCAAGGCATGCGCTGGAACATCTTGCTGTAGAAGCTGTGACAGTGTGGGGGGTGTTCTCCTCCACTCCCATCAGTTGGTCATACAATAGGGGAGGCATGAGTTGACTTTCCTGGGTAGGAAGGCACTGCTGGAAGATGTAAGTCCTCCATGCGTAAGATGAGCAGCTAATTGGGGAGCATATGAGTTTTAGGGGTCATGGAGAAACCCTCGTTTAGTATGGCGAGGAGCCCGGCCAGGGGAGGCCAGGAATCCTTGTGCATGTAGTTAACAGTGCTGTGCGTAAAATTCACGGAACAGAGATGTGTTAGCTTTATCAGGCATGGATTTTAGCAGGCCAGGTACACAGGGCGTTTTGATTATGAGGGGCTCACCTGTCCAGGGACCTTGTACCAGAAAGAGGCCTGGGAATCAGGAGGATAGAGGTAATAGATGCCTACCTTGGTGGGGGACCCTGGGGTGATGGTGGCCACACCCAGTGCTGTGGCGGAGTTACAGGGCGATCCAGAGGCTGTAAGGTACAGAAGCGTACCCTCTGCAGGAGCACAGTAAGGGTGCTAAAGCCAAATTGCCCCAGGGAGGTCCTCGCGTTGGACCCTGGAGGAGCGACGGCGCCCCGTTAGTCCTACAGGCGGTTGTGGACCTGAGCAACCGGGGGTTGCCTGCAACGCTCTGCCTTCCCTTAGCTGGGGGGCGTGAGTAAGGGGGTGGACTAGTTGTCCACCGGTGGGAGGGGCTAACCCCTCCCCCAAATCTAACAAACACCGGTTGGCTAGGGCCACGGTGTATTTTGGCTCATCAGGTGGGCAGGTGGCAAGGGGCTGCCTGCCCTGGGATCGCACGTAAGATAACCCACCATATTGGCATATCTGTTATGCAAATAAACCTGCAGCAATTTTCCTCCACTAAAAATGTGTCTTGTCTGATTATTTCTCTAAGTGATTGCTGTGGGAGGGATGGGGAGTGTTGCCGATATTGGCACTATGCAGGGCTGCCCCGGGCCCACGCAGGGGGCCCTCCTAAGAGGGCGGCCCCCCTTAGTGCCACAGGATGGCACATGACGAGTCAGCCTCCCAGCGTCTGGGACCCTCGAGGGTCACCCATGCCCACGTCACTTCCGCGCAGGAGGGGGTGTGGGGGAGAGGCACTTATACCTCTCCCACCCTCTGATCGCTCTCTTTCTTCTTCTGCCTGGACACCGCTTCCCTCCCCAGCGCTTACCCGGCATACAGGCAGCGGGGGGAGTGTATTTATCTAACTTATTATTTTGTGTTGCAGGCGGAGTTACAGGGCGATCCAGAGGCTGTAAGATACAGAAGTATACCCTCTGCAGGAGCACAGTAAGGGTGCTAAAGCCAAATATCCCCAGGGAAGTCCTCGCGTTGGACCCTGGAGGAGCGATGGCACCCTGTTAGTCCTACGGGCGGTTGTGGACCTGAGCAACCGGGGGTTGCCTGCAACGCTCCACCCCCCGTAGCTGGGGGGGGGCATGAGAAAGGGGGTGGACTGGTTGTCCACAAGTGGGAGGGGCTATCCCCTCCCCAAATCTAACAAACACCGGTTGGCTAGGGCCACAGTGTATTTTGGCTCATCAGGTGGGCAGGCGGCGAGGGCCTGCCTGCCCTGGGATTGCCCGTAAGATAATCCACCATGTTGGCATATCTGTTATGCAAATAAACCTGCAACAATTTTCTCCACTAAAAATGTGTCTTGTCTGATTATTTCTCTAAGTGATTGCTGTGGGAGGGATGGGGAGTGTTGTCGATATTGGCACTAACCTGCTGTGCACTTCTGTAGCATTTCTTTATTGATAACATTCATAAAGGGTATTTATAAGTGATTTGACTGAAACAGGTATACGTAAAGTAAAAAACCAAGAGCCCCTACACAGGGCCGATTGTAGGATTTTTGGGGCCCTTGGCAGAAGGGGAATGTGCGAGGCCCCTCTAATTTGTATAGACTTGACCCATTCGGGCTGTCTGCTTTCCAAGAGATGCCCCTGCTCCTAAAGCTGCAGCCCCTCCCTCTCAGCCACCTACAGGCACCTCTTAGCAGTTCACAAAGGGCTGAAGTTGTGAGGGTTGCTTATCTCTAGAGAGAGTTAAGACTGCCGGGGAGCTACACAGCTGGGAAATAGTCCTCCTGCTGTGCCTCTGGGTGGGGGGAGGAGGCCTAATTGCAGGACAAACTGAGGAATGCGACTTCTTGCAACTGGGACTGCCCCCCACCCATGGGTTTGTCTCGCTACATCATAGCAGTGATCAGGGGAGGCAGGCCCCCTAAGGTGGTGCACTCGCAAGGTGGCACCTTTCATGCCATGGTCTGACTGTGTTGCATTGGTGCGAGGCCCCAAGTTGGAGGGCTGACAGCAGGGCTCTGGGCAGCGGCTCACAATGCCCATGCCTAGTGCCGGCACTGCCCCAACAGACCCTGACGGAGAAACAAATCTATTTCTGCATAAACCCACTAGGCGCCTTTATACAAGCCTGCACTGATTTTAGATAAACAACAAAGGGGAGATAGAAGGCAGGGGAAAAAGAGACTGAAGAGAAGGAATAACACAATTGGAGCAAATAATCACTAACAGGATTATGTCATGAGATATCTTGAATAGCACAGGATGCCACATGTTTAGATAGAATCAGCAGTGTATTTTTCAGTGATCAGTGAACGGGATTATCATTTCGTCATTTGCCCCATACCCTGAAGTCAGATGGGAGATTCTCACTAATCCATATGACCAGGCGGGCACTGCTGCACCCAACTTTCAACTCGGTTATGTCTGTGCATAAGCATACTTCGCATACTCCTGGCTACGTCCTCACCTTGCATGGCCCATGTAGCCATAGAAAAAGAAATGGCTTCTACTCTCAAATTTAGTTGAGCAGTGTCCAGCACAGCTTAACTATATTAAATTCTGTAGCATTCACCCAGCTAGCATGGGACAGAATCAATAAGAAAAATCTACACCTGAAACTGAACAGTTGCTTAGTCATCACATTCTACATCCCCTAACTGTAAAGTGGAAAGTCCTTGTGCAACTATGACACTTAGGTGAAGTCAAAATCAGAGGCCTGTCCCCTAATGGTAAATTTCTACAACATGGCAGATCACACTCTGCTTAGCATCCTACTCTATTACATCATGTAGGGGGGGCCTGATCCTCCTTCCTGCAGGAGCCTCCTTGCTACAAAACATTTTCTGTGCTGCTTACTCCCTGTACCAGCAGTTAGGGATAAAGTGGTTATGTACCTTCAGAGTTGTATAACAGTTGAGTGGCATATCTGCTGTGGGCAGACAGGCATCTCCACCAAGTACCACGCATCAGGTGTTAGACTAACGCATTTTAATTTGGTGTATGCATCACCATATTAAAATACATTAGTCACGCATTTATAGTGCCACAGGCACTATAGCATTTAACAGGAGGCTATGCTTGATTCAGTTTAAGTTCTCACATTCTGTATATAGCTCTCCCTTAGCGTAACTAAACTGCAGTATTGCAGAGAACTGTGAATGTGTGCGATGTCAAACACCTATAGCAAACCTTTTTCACTTAGCAGGGACATTTCGCAAAGTTAACATATACTGGTTAGATAGTTGCGTGCAAGTCTCAGCCATGCTTGAGGTAGAGATTCCACTCTCCCCAATGCTGCCACTCCTGGGATACACAAGAGTCCTTCCTCAGCGTGTCAGGACACTTTCTGCAATAGCTGTTTTGTTGGCCAAATGACAGGTGGCTGCGTTGGGGAACAGGATTGGTATCTCATTGTCAAGGTTTGGTTCACAAATCTATACAACGAATAGCTGGAGACCTACTACTCTAAGCTGCCACATGCCAACGGGAATCAGCCACTACAATGCGGACATCACATTGTGATGCCCTTACAATGCGGTCATTACCACGACTGCGTTGATACCACGCACTGCCATTACTGCGCAAGTCATTACATCGACTTGCAGTAGATGGCGTGCTAACATTAGAAATAGTATAGTTTACTAATCCAACACCTTCCCTACTGTTACGTAGGCTGGAGTTGGAATAGTAAATTATACATTTCTAAGGTCAGCACGCCATCTACTGCAATTCGATGTAGTGACTTGCGTAGTAATGGCTTTGCGTGGTAACAACACAGTCGTTGTAACGACCGCGTTGTTATGGCATATGTTGTGATGACTTGCGTTGTAATGAGTCATATTCCATGCCAATAGACCCCAAGATATTTGGCTCCATTGCCCCATCGTCCTTGTTTATAATCAGGAAGCTGCAAGATGAGACTCATCAAACTACTTGTATAGTAATAATTTGTGACCTTCCTCTTTGTTTATTGGGGGTCTTAAGTTTATACAATATGCTATGCGCTGTGTAGGGTTTTCTGTTTATTATATTGGCTTGCTCACTGTGATCAGATACGTAGTTGTATGTTATAAGAAAGCTGCATATTCGGAGAACCTCATACATGGCATATGTAACTTAAGCTGACTTGTGCTGTTAAGCCTTTCTTTCTTTACTTCGGCCACCTTTTGTTGTTGGTATTGAAAAACCTTAATAACAAATAAAGGTTTCCGAAAGCAGCTATATCTGTGTTATTGATTTTGTTGTATCGTAAACATGTTGGGCCTCATGAACTATTTTATTTCATTTATATTCTCCTATCCCTAATTATCCTCAGCTATCACATCAAATCCTCTTAGGTCCTCCAATGGATCTTGTTCTATGCTGACAGTGACCAGAATACTTAGGGGATGAACAATTATCTAATGAGGACCTGGAAGAAGATAATTGTCATCATTCAACTTTAAGGGCCTGATTAAAATGTCGGGCGCATGTCATTGCCCTGGTCACGGGACCAACCGACCTCCAGTTGGCGGTCCTGGCAACGCATTACAATATGACCGCACATGGTGCTGTCGTATATATCCATTTCTCCATGGGAGCATGTGCTGCAGCCATAAACTGGCCGTAGCACAAGCTCCCATGGAGAAATGGGAGACTGTGTAAATCCCTGCACCACGTGGCAGGCACTGCACAAGGTGCAGGGATTTCCAGGCCCCTACCGGAGCCTGCAGAGACATGGGGGCCCTGCTAAGGGCCCCCAAAGTCACTTTCCAACAGGCTTTTCATGTCAGAAAGCCCGGCCTGAAAAGCCTGTCAGAAAACGACATCATAATCCCCACTGCGTAAACAGGGTACATAAGGGATTATGAGCAGCCTACGAATGGCCGATGGGCATCTTGAGCCCCTCGGAAGCCAGTTGGTCCGACCGGCTGGTTTCAAATCTGACAGCCTTTATCATAATAAGGCTGTCGGATTTGAAACCTACAATGTGAGTCAGAAAGCCTAAGACCTGCAGTCGGAGGCTTTCCGACTCACATCGTAATAGGCCCCTTGGTGTGAACTCCAGAGTCAACCCAACACTAGTTAGGTTAATCATCAAATCAAATTGAATTTAGCCACAAACATATAAAGAGACAGAATCAGCAGAGCATTTTATCTTAAATTTGTATTTCTATTTGGTTTCAGATAATTAGCATACAACGTACATTTCAAATAGATCAGATTTATTAAGCATTTATACGTTTCTGCGAGATAAAGATATGAAGGAACTAATCTTCTTCAGCCGAGGGAGATTTATCTTAAGGAAAATGAATTAGTACGGAAATAAATTATGTCTCATACCAACTCTATTAGGCAAGTTCAGAAAATTTCAAGTGACCAGTTCCAGTTCATGGACAGAACCATATGCCTCAGTCCACACTGCAGCGTCAATGCCACAGCTGCTCTGACGCAAACCCTTTTAGCTGAAAAAGATTCCACTACTATAGCATATCAGCCGGCAGCAAATCGCAGTATTTGTCAGAGTTTGTGTTGTTTCGGGAAGTCCCAATCTTCAAGTCTCTGTACCACAAGATGGGTAGAGGGGGAGACACCCCTCAATTCCAGGTTTATACCTCTTGACATCACCAAATTTGTTGGACCACTCTTGTCCCATTGGTTGCTCACGATAGGATGAGAGGATGTAGGAGGGAAAAGTATACAGAACCAGAAGAATTTTGTAATCCATTACTCGTCATTTCCTTAGAACTACCGTAGTTTAGTCTTTCAATTATTTGTTGAATTTAGAAAGTAGGCGATTTCATGCTTTCATTCCTTGTCTATCCATTCACAAGCATTTGCTCTAGGAAGGAACACTTTTGTTCCAAGATGGGTCAAGCAAGGTACAAACGTCAAAGAAGGCTATTGAGTATTAGAACACAAAAGGTAAGTTTATGAAAGGTTCCCATAGGCTTTACACTATTCAGTTCATAAGCTCATACTAGGAAAGAAACAAAGTTTGAAGCCTTCATGAAATACAGCTCATGCACAAATAGTGCTGAAATATTAATCTTGCATTACATAGAATAGTACATTAACTTCTCAATTTAGCTTATTATGAATTGCAATTAGTCCATGTAGGTTTAAAGTTACCCATACATTTTTTTTATATATTCACTTTCATTCCACATATAATTCTATATTTCTCTTTTGCACTTTATATGTTATTATAGTTTACAGTTTTAAAGGCATATCAATAATACAGTTTTAAGGAAAGGCAATCATAACATATCCTCCTATAATATCGACTTTTTTTGTGAATGTCAGTGCTCGTGTTTATACATTCTAATATTGCTATCCGTTTTCTAACACATGAAGCATTTTATTCTCACAAAGAAGTTTCCTGTGTTGTTGATTATTTACCACTTTTATCTAAGCATAAGTGCATGTCACTAAAATGCCAGTTTTTCTCATCTATTTCTTGACTGTTATGTGTTATCAGAAAATCATTTCTAACATTCTGCATGCTATTACGATGCAGTATCTGAATCAGAACTCCATTGCATGTACATTTGGAAACTTGAAGCGTAATACATAGTTTATCGTCTTCATGTAAATTGTGTCATAAATCTTTTCTGTCTAAAATTGTCGTGAATAGATGAAATATAACATTTTTGCTCTATCAATTTTGAATAATGTCCCACATTCGTCAAGCAGTGGATCTGGAATGAAGCACCAAACCCACCAACAAGTAACATTTTCTTAATGACTTGCATTAGTAATGTAGATAGTCATGAACAAAATTAGCACCAATAATTGCGTACATAGAATGCACAGCATGGGTTGTGGCAAATACATATCAGTCATTTCTATCAGTCCAGATTTTAAGGTCTTCCTGGGTAAGTATTGTGACCTCACATTGCTTGGAGCTGGATGGGGAGTCAATAGAGATTTGAGGGTAAATTATCAAGTGGCTACTGGACCACCCAGCCCTTCTTCATCTTTTCTGATTCCACAGTGGAAAGGCGTATCTCTTTCAGTAAAGCAATGTCTGTCAGTTTGGCAGGGAAACAAATCTTTTCTTTAACATACTATGATACCAAAAGCTTTTAACATTGAGGGCTTTCACTGTCAATGGATTCTGTCAGCTGTCTCAGTCAGTGTGTAGCCTGCATGGACTCAGTTCCACATTCAGTATTGAGGGCCATAAAAGGTATGGGTAAGATTGCTAGGAGGTACATAAATACATAATCTTTATTTGGAATATGCAGCCTCTAGACTAGGTGGTGTGTGCAGTCTCTAGACTATAGCCACAGTGGTTATGGTAGAATATATACCAAATCAGTATTTGAGGTCACATGTGCAAATCTTCTGTAGGGCAGGTGATAATGCTCATTTTCGCAATGATGCAATCACAGAAGAGTGGTGTAAGAGCAGTAATAGAGAATCAATGAAAACTCACAGGGGCATAAAAAACATTGGCAGGCATGCAACTCTTTTGAGACCTTAACCACCTCCCTCCAGGGCCGGTCAGGCAGAATGAATAAGATGTTGAATAGGATGCTGGAGTTGTAAAAGAGACAAATTCAAGATGGATCCAGTCTACATTTGTCAAGACCAGTTATTAGGGGGTATTTAAGTCATATGTAAAGGTGGAAAAGTACTTAATGACTTGGAGTCTCAATTACAAGCCCTGTATGCCACTAGAACGTAAATTATAGTGACGGTCCGGCGGCGCACACTGCAGAGCCATATCTACAAGGCCGCTTACTCCTGCATGGCTTTTCATGGTCTTGTGGCTATGGACTGAGGCAATGCAGTTCAAGTCGCTGTGTTGCTACACCCTGTGATAGGGAGTCATGCCAAGGGCATTACGGTGAGTTTTCCCATGTAACACCCATGGCATTGGACACATTCCCAGATTTACAAGGTTCCGTAAACTTGTACATGGGTAAAAAGCCTACACCTCCCCAGGGGTGGCGTGAGGGAGCTGCAATGAGGAGAAATAACATTATTTCTCCTTGTTGTTCCTCTTTCTATTTGTGTTGAATTCAGCAGCACACATCGAGAGATGAAATTGCCTCCATTTATTGTTTTTGTGCAGGAAGGTGCACCTTCCTGCACAAAAGCAATTACCCCTAAAACGCAGATAACTTTGCACCCTGGCGCAAGGGGGCCTGCATTGGCGCATGGCAGCCATTTGTGCTCCAGCACAGGGCGAAAAGACAGGAATGTGCAATACATGACAGATACAGAGTATTCCTGTCCTTTTCTTTTGACGTAGGGCAGCGCAGCAGGAAGGCTTGCGGTGCTGCCCTATGCCAAAAGATTGTAAATGAGGCCCTCAGTTTGTGAAAGTCAGAGTCTGGACTGGAAAGGCCTGGAAAGTTACCCAATCATTTCACAATTAGTATAAGCAAATGTATACATGCTATTAAGGGAGAGTGACGTGGCAGGAGCGCCCTTGTATTAATTGATCTTTCAGAGAGGATGGTGGTATGTCCCTGTCTTCAAACTCAGGGTCTCAAGGTTGGGTTGTATTATATGATTGTCTCCTACCATATCTATCAGCATTCTAATCTTTTCTTGGTGTGTGCATTGTGAGGTACCCAGTCATCATTTTGTGGAATAATCCTGTGCTTACTGTGATTAGTGTCCATATCCTTCTAGTCAAGTGAGTCTTGAATATGTTCTAGGTTTTCTGGGTCTATAGAATACTTTAGTCGTCCCATCTATGCTAATAATTATTGTCTGAAAGTCT
Source organism: Triturus cristatus (assembly GCF_964204655.1). Classification (NCBI taxonomy): domain Eukaryota; kingdom Metazoa; phylum Chordata; class Amphibia; order Caudata; family Salamandridae; genus Triturus; species Triturus cristatus. Next base: position 1,125,170,439 of record NC_140583.1, read on the forward strand.
AGGCGAACATGATGTTCCACTGCTTACATTGAGGTCAAAGTTCTAGGAATCTTTTGCGTTTAAGATTGGTTCCAGAAGAGAAGTCCGTGGAGATATGTATGGTGTGACCTTCATACTTGTATTGACCTCCGTGTTTTGGAGCCATGATAACATGCCTAGTTTGCTGATGGCAAGCAACCTACAATGGGTCTAAGAGAGATGGGGTTTATTGTGTATATCAAAAGAGCTTTCCCTTCACGTACCCTTCTCTGCAGTGTCTAAACAGATATGTAAAGTAGAGGCATCTTTGTGTATTTATGTTGTTTCTTGTGTGATTCTGGATGTTTCATGTTGCCTGCCACGACTAAGAGATTTATAAACTCAAGTTCTTTGATTAGTAAGAGGAGGCTCACCACTGCTATTATGTTATGGGGCCAGGAGGTCAGAGTGGGCGCTCCACCCATATTTCCAGTTATAGTTTCTGAAAAAGCAGCATCCTAAATGTTCAATTAGACCACCGTTAGAGTTAATGTAAGGAACATTAAGAGAAGAAAGTTTCTAATGTTGTTCCCCATGTACAGGTTAGATAACCTAGCAATGCTAAGTCAGTGGTAATAAAAGAAAATATGCACACTACACCAGTCTACATATACTTCCAAAGTTTGGAACACTCAAAAAATATTTGAAGAAAAATGTCTGAGAAGGTAAAGTTCAGAGGGGCAAGGCAGCCGGCGGTGTCGGAGGAGGAGACGTTGCCATCGGGGAGCCAATGAGCTAAGTCATGGTGAAGATTCCAACGTTTGGACTTAGGGGTGATTCATATGTTGGCAATATGTATAAATACCCTGTCACAACAGAGTATACATACCGCCAACATGAAAGTCCGCCTGCCCGATTTAAATGTAGCAGGTCTTCAGTTTGACTACAGTGGAGAATACTCTGTTCTCTGCCAGCCCATTAGAACAATGGCTACATGTCCGGCAACCCAATTTAGATTGGTGGACATGTATTCATTTGTTGCAGTTTCTTACGGTGAGGCAAAACCTGACTGTAAGGAACAGTAAAAACATTATAATGCCCCCCGGCCATGGGAGACGACTCCCATGGCCAGGCGAACATTATATTTTTGTCTTTAAAAAGAAAATCCAGTTTCAGGATATTCTTTCTCTAAAGAAAAAAAACCACTCTCACTACAGGGCTGGGTCCTGGTGAGAAATATGCATTGCCAGCAACCACCATCGCTGCAGCTCCTTGCAATGCTTTTTATAAATGGTCGCCTACTTGGTAGTCATTTATAAAGTAGGTGACCGGTCCCTCCGTCACGGGGACTGAGTAATTTACTCCATCCCCATGGCAGAACAGTGGGCTGTCTGACTATATATAAATCACCACATTAGTCTCTTTTTTGAAAGTTGAAAATCTCCAGTGATACAAAGCTGAAGATTGTATCCAATGAGGGCTCCACATGTCTGGATACCCCTTCAGCTGAACTGGATTTTATGCTGTGGAGAAAAACATAGCAGGAGCTGCCGCAAAGTCAGACTGACTGGCAAAACACCTTAGGCAGATCAGCGAGCAGGTAAGTCACAGTCTCCTCTCGGTTCTCGGAGCGCCTGTTGGCAGAAAATTTTCTAAGTCCCAAATATCTGGGCACCTTTTTTCACCATTGCAATGATCTATGACTGGAGCGGTACTGGGGTGACTCACTCAGGCTAGGTCCAGGTGCGGGTTCAAGATGGTGGGAGCCTTTTATGCATCTGATCAGGAGGCCAATCAACTAGCCCTTGAAGTCACTCTGGAAGTCTTGGTTTCAAGAAGGAAAGCAGGTCTTAAGCAGCAACGTAATAGTCTGAGGACTCAGGGTAGACTTCAGACAGCAGCACTGTCCTCCTGGGGTAGTAGGGCAGTCCTCTAAATTATACAGCAGGGGCAAGGCAGCTGGGTAGTCCTCTGAGAGTTCTTCAGGAGATCTAGAAGTGAACTAAAGAGTGGGTTTGAGGATGCTATTTGTAAACCTGATGCCAGCTTTGAAGTGAAAGAAACATCTTGAGTTTCCCCCCTTTAGAAGTGTCTGGAATTTTACGCCCTCCTGCCCTGGTCCCAGGCTGCAGTCACCAAGGGCTATTGTGAAGTTATTTGTGTGTGGCTGAGGCAGTGTTTTTGAAGTGCAAGTGGTGCTATGCTGAGCTCCGCCCCCCCCATTCCATCCTGCTTGCATGTCCTATCCTGCAACCCCCCCAGTCCCTCTATTGTGTGGCTGTCTGCAAAGAAAACACAGAACGGCCAGCTACCAGTTGCACCTATCCATGTGATCCAGGAAACAGGCTGCATGCACCAAATGGTTAGGACAAGAAAATGCTACCTTTCTAAAAGGGGTATTTTCAGAATTGAGACTTAAATTCTGACTTAACCTTGAAAGAGAATTATAAATTACAATTCCTCAGACTACAAACATTACATTTCTACATGCTCTCAAGCAAAAGTTTCCACTTATTAAATCGAATAAGGCAACCCAATGTTATCCTAAGAGAGCTATAGGCCTCACAGTAGTAAAAAACAAATGTGTGAATTTTTCACCACCAGGACATACAAGACTTAAAAGTACATGTCCAACTTATTAAATACAGGTCAAAATGGCAGTCTAATACTGCATGCAGGCTACAATGGCAGGCCTGAGACGTGTTTTAGTGAACTTCTTAAGTGGATGGCGCAATAAGTGCTGCAGGCCCGCTAGTACCATTTAATTTACCAGCCATTGGTATTTGGTATACCACTGTACTAATGACTTATAGCTTAATTATATATGCGAATCAGGTGTAAGCCAAGGTTACCAGGTCTTAAGGAGTTAGCAGAGGCACCTTAGCTCTGGTTAGATGTAGCAAAGTACACAGAGTCCTAAGGCCAACAAATTCAGTAAAACAAGGGGAGAAGGCAAACGTTTGGGAAAGACCACCCTAAGGCTGACAGGTCTCATAGCACTCTATGTAGTAAGAGTACCAGAAACATGTTTCCACATAGGAGAATGAGAGTATGCACACATTTATCACTATTCTCTTCCAGTATGGCTGCCAACATGAAACAAAGCCCAGTTTTCCATCCTCAGTGTCCATGGACCATCGCAGACTTATTGATCTCTGGGTTCCAGTAGTGCCAAGGCTTGATGAAAGGACGGAGTGGTCGGAGTGCTTGAGAACAGGTGCAATTAGTGGCAGAGCAACTCCTCCTCCAAGGAATCAGTGTAACAAATACAATGCAAATACGTTTGTCATCTGGCCACTTTTATATCGACATGACCGGTATTTTAATGTCCCTATGGTACAAAACAAATTAAAAATCACCTATAAGCTGTATTTTTTCCCTAATTTGTACATACTTAAAACAGTAAGTGTTAGAGAAAACACCTTAAATTGTGTTCTACATCTGCCATAATGACCCCTGACTGATAATTATTATAACTAAAGACAGGAAGGGCATGTTAAAAATGAAGGATCATGTAAATGGCTAACAAACACCCCAGAAACTAACATTAGTGGCGAGCAGGTCTGGCAAATCTATCACTGTATTAACAGTCTCCACTATGAACCTCATTACGATGTTGGGCGGACGTGCGGTTCCTGAGACTGACCGACCGCCCGTCGACATTCTGGCAAACGTAGCGTGGGGGAGTTTTTGCTCGCACGCGGCTCCCGAACGTTAAGTTGGCGAGCACAAGCAACAGACTACCTCCCAGTGACATTTCTCAATGTGGGGAATTCACAGTTTTGTTGAGAAAGCTGCCACTCACATTGAGCAAGCTGCCTCTCGAGTAGCAAATATACTTAAGCAACAGAAAGAAGCAGTGCCATCTGCAATGTTACAAGTTGGTGGGGAGTCGAAAAAAGAAAAAAAAAATAACACTTTTAAATTAGAGAACAATTACATTTATTTCTTGAACATATCTATACAATATTAATTTCATTAGTTCTTTGTTGTCATTTTGCAAGTTCGTATCTTTGCACACGTAACATTACTTTCAAAATTCAGTGTTTCTTGATTTAATGTTATTGATGTAATACGGTCAAACAATTTCAAATTTTAAGTCATACATATCAAGTGCAATAATTGGTTTGTTTAATTCTTTACAGCCAACACGTGCTTTGCGGCTTAAAGTGAACTGCCGCTTCTTCAGAGCTGATAAGAATCAATATTTGCAAAATAATAACAATTTTGCATTAATTCATCAAGCATAAAAAATGCACAATCTCTAAAATAGTCAGCAATGCTCTCAAATTCATGTACATTCATTTACTTAATATTCAAAAGGAAACAGATATCATAATAGCAAAGAATATTGAAAAATGAAGGTGTTCTTATGAATAAGCATTCACTTAATTACCTTTTAAGCTGAAGGAATCGACATTTTGTCACAATATATATTTAAAAAGAATTTCAGAATTTTGGCCTTGGGAAAATCTCCTCAAATTAGTTAGCTGGATTGATAGGGAATCAAGCTCCCTATTCTTTCAATCCCGAGTACTTTCCCGTGTTTAACCTTTCTGCTCTACTAACACAAAAATGACTGTATCTAAGTCACCAAATTCTGGTTTTGAGATACTAACTTATTTTCTGACTACTCACAGTGTATCAGCTTACCTCAACCAAATCTCTTCACCAGCTAATAAATTAGGAATTTTCATCCAAAAACTGCAAAAATTCTCTTTTATTTTCGCCATCACAATAATCCTTCTCAAATGTGCCAATTATAAAAAGACTCTGCAAAAATAAAATAAAAAAAAGAAGAAACAAAATGCCATCACTAAAAAGTATCCAAAATTCCATTACTTGCAAAATGTCTTTGTTAGAGGAAAAGGGGTGGAGGGGATGGCGCTCAGTCACTTTTAATACATTCTGTTACTTTTTCAAAGCTTTATTTACCAATTATCTTAAAGAGCCAAAACTCACCAATGCAAGAACCTGAATATCAATTTCAGGTTAAGTGCCCGGCATCTCTTCATTAACTAATGATTAATTCAACAACATCAAAATAATAATCAGAATGCAATAACTTTACTACAGTATTTTTTGTTCTTCTATCCACCAAAACATAACTGTTATCTAAATTATTCAGAAACTCCCTAAAACTTATAATTTAATTACAATGTTCAAAGATCCAATCACAATTTTAATGCTTCCCATCCAAATTTCCTCAAATTAATAAGAAAACAAAAGTTTACCAAACTTAAAAGTAGACTACTTTGCCACATTTCTTTTCACGTATACAACACAAACAACCTAACTATAGTTAAGCTATAGTGTATCAAAATCTTTGTGATCTTAATTTCTCACCTGTTGAGCTCACCGATTTTCACCACATGCTCATCCTACGTCCAGTGCTCATGAGTGAGGTTTTCACCTTCACCACACCCTTTGTATTAAGTCAAAGTGAGCCAGAAGAAACACTGTTTTATAATCAGCTAGAAATACTCCAATGGGAACATGAGGGAACCAATGCAAACACTGACTCCTCATTTGACTAGAAGTACACTAATAGGGACTTAGGGGGATATTCTCAAGAAAGTGTGATAACCATCGCAAAAGTTACTTAACGCAACCTTTAACATCGCAGTCTATTGTGGGAAATTCACGCCGTGTCAACCAAGTATTCACAACATGGCGGTACCATGCGATAGTCTCCAGATAACTCGTCAACTGACCGCGTTAAAATCAACACCACGCCGCAAAAATGCGAAACACGGACACAAAAAAAGCTGCGATGAGGCCAAGCGCGATACACAAATCAGCGAAAACCAGACAAACAAATGCCAAACAACAGCGAAGCACAATGGACGTTGCCGAAGCAAGTACGGAGGAGAACCAGAACCCCACAAGCCCCCTGGGAGGACCAGCCTGGGACCTCAGGGTCAGAGAAGGGCAAGAACAAGAAGAGTAGGAAGAAAAGGTTCAGTCCGCAGGAAAACAGGATCCTGATAACAGAGGTGGTAAATGTGAGTTGATAATGTACAAGTACAAACACACACACACGTCTGTCATCGAAATGTCCACTGTCCCCCATCAAATAGGCAGCTCCTCCCAAACAGCCACAATGTACCCAGTCATGCTGTCTGTATGAAAAACATGTACAATGCGACAACATACATGTGGACACATTCTTAAACTACATCTCCCCTTCACATTGCAGAGGGAGAATCAACACCTTCTTCTCTGATGATGAAGAGGACCACCGCAGCTTTGACTCCAACACCCTCCAACTGCTCGTTGGACAGCCTATGCAGCCCACTTCCAGTGCAGGTCAGCCCAGCTGCTACGAGGAGAACCCACATCCTGCACAGACCACACAGCAGGCAGCACCCACCCCCATGGCTGCCTCCTAGGACCCCCACGATGAACACATGGCCTTCCAATGCCGTGCGTTGGGGTGCCAGGAGAATCTGGCAGAACAGGTGCAGGTGGGCTTCGACCGCATGGCAGACAAACTAGATGCCATACGTGGGTGTCTAAGTCCCATCAGGGACCACTCACGGTTCCTAACGGATACCCACAGTGCACTCCATGCTCTCCAGCGGACCCTGGCTGACATTGCTGGAGCCCTGACTCAGAGAATAGAACAACTGTACAGTCAGAGTGGCTCTAGCGATGTCCCACGGGAGTTGGGAAACATGCGGAGGTTAATGCAGACCATGGAGCGGGCGAATGCGGAAAGTGCGGCTGCCACAGCTGCACACCAGCGAGAGGTAGCTGGGTTCCTCAATGACCTCAGGACCATCCTCATGGCATTTCTGCCACAAGGCCTGGTGCTGATGCATGCTGCTGCTACCACTCCATCCACATCTCCGCCCCCTGAAGTGTCAGTGCCACACAGTGCTGGAGACAGAACATCACCACCCACACATGAGGCACATGAAACAGCAGAGGATGAAGATAAGGATGATTCTGCCCTCATGGTAAGAAGGACGCAGTAGCATGCATCTCCGCCATAGGGCCGGCTTCAGCTTGGTTCTGCCCTCTGCATCATCACCTTCCACTGTCCCCCGATGCACTCTGCAACACTCACCTTGGACCTCGACATGGACTGCCAAAAGCTGTTTGATCGTCAATGACATAGCAATTAGACTGCGGACTGAACTCTTCCTCTTCCTTTGGACTTGTCATTCCCTGAAGGACGCTAGCTGGCCCTCCACGGGCCAAAATCCTCATGTTGGGTTTGCATGGCCCTGTACTGCTCCAGATGCAACCCCACTGAATGTGCATTAAACATTCATATTCACACAGATGTGTCATATCTATGGTCTTTCAAGTGTGGAGGAATGGATGAATGTAGGCTCACTGGACTCCTCTTACGTCCAAGTGGCTCATGTCGTAGAACAGGGGTCACAGGTTGACACATTGCCGAATGCGGTCCTGGTGGCGCTGGCACAACAACAGGGACACATGCATGACTTACTTCCTTGTCCAGCCCAGTACAGAACCATGCCCAGGGCCCCAGGGTCATTTAAAAACCATTATGCTGGACGGGCATACGCCAGGCCAGCCCACTCCGCTTACACTCACAGAGGGGGATGGCAAAGCTACATGTCCCAGGTCTTCCCTGTAGTGATCTGCTGCTCTCAGGTCTAGTTGTCAGCATGCCACAGCCACTCCTTCACGGCTGATTACACACACACCACACCCATCCAGAACACACGTCACAGGTCATGTGACCCTGGCAATAAAAAGGGCTGTGCGCACGTGCCCGATGCCATTTCCACTCTCTATCTGGGTGCATCCATGTGGTGTTACTGTAGGCATGAGGGCCTCGATCCCTCCAACATCACGTTCCCCAGGACCGGAGGTGACATGATAGTGTCCTCAACATGAAGCCCAATCATACAGGGTCCATGACTTTGGGTCACAGACTTGGTGGCACTGGATACATTGCGGCCGACACAGGCACACTGCCACGGGACGGTGACTTTGGGTGCACTGAGGTAGGGGCACCATAAGAGCTGAGCGGGTGTGCAGCCTGCGATGATGCCCTGTCCCGGCGGTCTGGACTGCTCAGGATATGTGTGGCCTGCTGGACCACAGTGTAGATCAGAGTCGGCGGGCAGCGCGGGCCTACCGCCACATGGCGTTGCATCCCAGATCACAGAGTTAGTGGCAGCTCAAGGACTGAGCGGGTGTGCTGCCTGTGATGATGCCGGGTGCACTGGTATGTCCTCTGCCATGGCAAAATCAAGACCCAGAATCAAATGTGAGACCTGGTGGCCTGGGGAGCGGGGCCGCATGATGTGGTGGGTGCCATGTCCGCGCTCCCTGGGCATGTGGCTTGCAGCGGCATGTGGTGGGCCCTCATTGCTGCATGCCAAGAGGCGGAAGGTGAGCAGTGAGGCTTGGGTGCACAGGGGCGGGCATGCACCGCTGGGTGCTGGGAGGGGCTGGGGTGCATCTGCCTGGGTGCGCAGGGATGGGCATGCACCGCTGGGCGGCGGGAGGGGCTGGGTTGCATCTGCCTGAGTGTGCAGGGGCAGTCAGGCAATGATGCTGTGTGCAATTGTCAGTACTTTGCCAATCATGTATCTGAACTCTGTTTCAGATGACAGATCTGTTTCAGATGTGTGGCCTGGTGAACTGCACTACATAACATACTGGCACGTGGTTGGAGACTCACAGGTGGCAGCAGGTGAGCAGTGTGGCCTGGATGCGCATTGTCGGCACTCTCTCTCCCTGTCCATCTCTTCTGTTGTCTGTGTCTCGATCCTCCTCTCTGTCCGTCTTTCTCTTGCTCCCCTCGATGTGCATCTTTCTCTTACATCCCCTCTTTGTCCATCTTTCTCTCGCTCCCCATCTCTGTCCGTCTTTCTCTCTCTCCCCCTCTCTGTCTGTCTTTCTCTTGCTCTCTCTCCTTCGCTCTCTCTCTGTCCTTTGATGTGCACTAGACACACCTTATCATCATGATTTTTGTCTCGCAGACTGTGACCTACGGATTGTCCAGAGGGGAGCTGCCATGTGTCTTCATTTCTGTTCTGTGTTTCTTTGAATGAATTTTCATTTGTTACATCATAGGTGAATGTGTGATGCTCATTTTTGTGACGACACATGCATGTCACCAAATGTGATTGGGCGACATCAGGCAGATTATTTGGTACATGATTCCGTGTAGTTGATGTGGCATGTCTTGGGCCGGGGGGTTACCAGGGAGGGGGGGTCCCAGGGGTGGTGGCGGTGGTTGTTGTGGCCCTGTTTGGGCTCCGAGCTGCATGATCAGTAGCTCAATGGAATCTGTTGTTCTTCAGGTGTGACTGTTGGCTGGGCTCTCTTTTCTGGTGCCGGCTGCCATCCGACTTTACACCACGTCAGAGCAGGTTTTAATTTCCTGCAGCTAACGAGCCTTATCGCCTGTTTTGTGGTCTTTTTGCCGATGTGCCTGGTCGTTAAGAATGTTGTGGTGTGGTGTTTTCGTAGTTTTTTGCATGGGAACGCCTACTCTGCGTCTCATTAGCGATAGTTGCCGGGGTCATCGGTGGCGATGTTTTTACCGGCTGATATCGCAGGTAAACTGGTGCTATGGGCTGTTAGCACCAGCTTGTGAATGGGGTGATATATTTATCACGACTTTGGCTGTGATAAAGTGCCGGTAACTCAGCGATAGCTCCTTAAGAATATGCCCCTTAGGGGTATATTCACAAGGACGTGTGATAACTACCACAAGAGTAGCCTAACGCAACTCTCAACATCACAGCCCAACATGGGAAAATGACGCCGTGCCAACCAAGTATTCACAACGTGGCGGTAGCATGTGATAGTCACCTGATAACGCGTCCAATGGCCGTGCAAAATCCAACACCATGCCGCAAAAATGCGAAACGCGAACGCAAAAAAAATGCGAGAAGGCCAATCACGGTACAAAAAGTCCTGAAAACCAGCCACAGGCCTGCAAATACCATGCATCTGGCGGGAAAATGCACTATAAAAACACAGAAACAACACACTAGAAACAAGCCAAAGTACGTAGCAACATGGATGCAACCTGACCCAGTACAGAGGCCAACGCGAACCCCACAACCCCCACAGACCAGCAGCAAGGAACAACGGGGTCGGGGAAGGCCAAGGAGAAGAGGGAGAGGAAGACGGGGTGCAGACCGCAGGAAAACAAGACCATCGTCACAGAGGTGACAGAACACTACCAGCAACTGACCCTCAAGCAGACCACCTTGCTGAGGAGGCCAATCCAGGAGGCCAAGAGGCGCCGGCATGCCGTGACAACCGAAACCAGGCCACAGTAATCAGTGCGGAGATGGTGCAAGAAGAAGTGAGTACAGACACAGCTCGAGAGGACCTGACACAACATCAACAGGGAGAGTAACCAACAGGGACTGGGGGGACGGTGGGAGATGGGCACAATGCCACACATGCACAACGAGGAGTAGCACACTGCACACCCACTGTACACTGTACCCAGGATCATGTCCCTGATCCCCTTGGCACACTGCAGCACACACTCATAGCAAGAACAGCACACCCACATTGATGAAAACGGTGAATAGTCTAAATATCGAGTTTTTAATTTCGAACTACAAGTATATCGAGTTGTAAATATCGTAGGTAAAGAATATCGAAGTCAAGAATATCGATGGACAGAATATCGACCCCAAGGTAAGTATTATCAAAGGTAATAATATCGAAGTCATTAATATAGATGTAAGTAATATCGTAATCAAAAATTTCGATGCCAAGAATATCGATATTTTATTAGTGTAATGTATTTTAATATGTATTTTATTTGTATGTTAAAGATTATTGTAATGTATTTTAATACATTTAAAAATAAATGTTTAGAGATTAATAATTATTTAAAATATAATTTAGCGTTTTAGTATCAGAGCGGGTTGTGGGTTTATAGGGGAATAGGGTGGGAAGTAATTTAATTATAAATAATTAATTAATATGTATTGTTTAATTGGTATTTATGATTATTAATTGTTAATTAATTACTAATTGTTAATCAAATATATTAATTGATTAATTACTTGTTAATTAATTAATAATTGTAAATTAATTTTATTAATTGGTTAATTAATTGGTGATTTAATTTTATTAAGTGATTAATTGATGATTAAATTAATTATGTGAATTTTTATGTGTAGTGGGTTATGGGTTTATAGAGGAATAGGGTGGGATGTAATTACATTCAAATAATTACTGATAATTTTTATTTATTTGTAATTAATAATAATTAATTGTTAATTAATTATTAATTGGTATTTAATTGTTATTAGTACGTTAAATATAGTAAATAAAAATAATTTATTATTCCATGTTATTTGTTGTTATTGCTAATTAATGTATTGTTAATTAATAATTAATTTGTGAATAATTGTAATTTGGTAGTTAATATGTATACATTTGTAAATAATAAGTATATTAATTATAAAGAATGTATTATTAATTGTAAATAATAGATAAACTGATATTTAAATGTATTGTGTATTTTGTATGTGTAGTGTGTTGTGTGTTAAAGGGGGAATAGTGTGGGTTGTAATTTAAAGTTATTTATATAAATATTTATTTTAAATAATTGGTATTTAATAATACATATTTTGTAAATTAATTATTAATATGCTATTATTTTATAACTAATTATTTAATTGGTTATTATGTTTATAGAATCCCTATGCTATCCAGTGCTTTCCCAACTGTTTTACTATCTGGAGTTGGAATAGTAATTTTTAACCCTACGCTATCCAGCGCTTTCCCTACTGTTTCACTTACTGGAGTGGGAATAGTAATTTGTACCCCTACGCTATCCAGCGTTTTCACTACTGTTGCACTCTCTGGAGTGGGAATAGTAATTTTTACTCCTACGCTATCCAACGCTTTCCCTTCTGTTGGACTCACTGGAGTGGGAATAGTAATTTTTACCCTTACGCTATCCAACGCTTTCCCTACTATTGCACTCTCTGGAGTTGGAATAGTAATTTTTACCCCTACGCTATCCAACGCTTTCCCTACTGTTGCACTCTTTGGAGTTGGAATAGTAATTTTTACCCCTACGCTATCCAGCGCTTTCCCTACTGTTTCACTTACTGGAGTGGGGATAGTAATTTGTACCCCTACGCTATCCAACGCTTTCCCTACTGTTGCACTCTCTGGAGTTGGAATAGTAATTTTTACCCCTACGCTATCCAGCGCTTTTCCTACTGTTGCACTCTCTGGAGTTGGAATAGTAATTTTTACCCCTACGCTATCCAGCGCTTTCCCTACTGTTTCACTTACTGGAGTGGGAATAGTAATTTTTACCCCTACGCTATGCAGCGCTTTTCCTACTGTTTCACTTACTGGAGTGGGAATAGTAATTTGTACCCCTACGCTATCCAGCGTTTTCACTACTGTTGCACTCTCTGGAGTGGGAATAGTAATTTTTACCCCTACGCTATCCAACGCTTTCCCTACTGTTGGACTCACTGGAGTGGGAATAGTAATTTTAACTCCTACGCTATCCAACGTTTTCCCTACTATTGCTCTCTCTGGAGTTGGAATAGTAATTATTTTCCCTACGCTATCCAACACTTTCCCTACTGTTGCACTCTCTGGAGTGGGAATAGTAATTTTTACCCTTACCCTATCCAATGCTTTTCCTACTATTGCACTCTCTGGAGTTGGAATAGTAATTTTTACCCCTACGCTATCCAACGCTTTCCCTACTGTTGCACTCTCTGGAGTTGGAATAGTAATTTTAACCCTACGCTATCCAACGCTTTCCCTACTGTTGCACTCTTTGGAGTTAGAATAGTAATTTTTACCCCTACGGTATCCAACATTTTCCTTACTGTTGTTTTTGTTGGAGTTGGACTAGTAGTTTTATTGTGTCTGATATTTCATATGTTTTGTATTATTTTTGCTATTGTATTATATCATTAATAATAAAAATTATTCACATAAAAAATATTGATTATTATTTGCTATATGTAATTATTAAATATGTATTAATGTTATTATTTTATGTGTATAGATGTATTGGTAATTTTTAAAAATATGTAATAATTTATACGTTACAGAATTTATTAGTAAAATTAATTATTAAGTAAGTATATATATTATATATTATATGTATATGTTTAATTAAAGTTTTATTAAATTATATATATTAATTATACATTTTAAATATTATACAATATATTTTATTATGTTTATTTAATTTCTAAGTATAATTTGGTTTATTTTACATATATTTTTAAAGTAAAAGAAAAACGATATTTTTAATAACGATATTTTTGACATCGATATTTAATTTTCGATATTTTTGTACTTACCATGTTGTAGATAGGATGTCGATATTCTTGACATCGATATTTTTGTTGAGATATATTTGTAGGTCGATTTTCTGTCTGTCGAAATTATGTCATACAACCGATGAAAACGTGGTACAATGCGCAAAGCCGACACTGCAGAACAGAGGACACAACTGGCTCCGCACACGCACACGCACAGAAAAATGCCTACTACATGAAGTGGAAATGTACGAGTAGGACCTCACATCTGTCATGTAGTCCAAATGTACACTGTCCTGCAGCAGAATTCAGCACCTCACAAACAGTCACAATGTACATTGTCATGCAGTCTGCATGAAGACCAGAACAATGCGCAAACATACATGTCAACACAATGTCAACATGCATCTCCCCTTCACATTGCAGAGGGGCACACAACACCTCCAGCAGAGCACACAAGACAACACATCTGTGATGCCGGAGAGGACCACCACACCTTTGACAACAATGCCCTACAACAGACCATGGACATCCCACGCAACCCACCACCAGGACCTGGTCAGCCAAGCTACTCAGAGGAGGACACAGAGCCTACAATAGACCACACAGCAGGAAGCACCCGCAAGCACAGCTGGCTCATGACACTTCACCCACCCACACATTGCACCCCGTTGCCATGTGTGAGCACGCAAAAGGAGGCGGCCGAACAGGCATGGTTGGGGTTCGACCCCATGGAAGGCGAACTAGATCACATACGTTGGTGTCCATTACACTTCAGGGACCACCCACACCCCACAAAGGAGACCCACACAGGCATAGAGACACATGCATATGCACATTCACAGAACAGAACCACGCCAGGGGCATGCAAATAGCAGTCACACACCAGCGTCAGCTCTGCCTACGACAGCCCAGCCCACTCCCCTTACAAATTGAGTGTGTGACGACAAAACTACATGTCCAAGCTCCAACCTGTTGCCTGCGGTGACATCTCTGCATCCGCAGTACACAGCACAATGTAATGTGGTAGGGCCCAGGGCCCTCATGCATACAACAAGACCACAGGGACATACGAAGATATCATGCTGAACTGGCTACGGGCACGTGCGTCCAGCCCCTTTATTGGCAGGGCCACATGTACAGTGATGCCTGTGCTGGATGTGTGTGGGGTGAGTGTAAGCCAGCACGCACAGAGTGCTTGGTGCAGGCAACCACTTGAACAGTGGACACCAGTGCAACGGGAACTGAAAACACCTGCATAACAGAGTCAACTGCTGAGCAACATGGAGGGAGACGGAGAAAGTCCAGAGGACACACAACATGCAACCAGAAGTCTCCGTGAGTTGCAGTGCACTGTGGTTGGGGCACTAAAGATGAGCACGCTCATGTGAAGAAAAAGTCTCAGATTGTGTCCCTTTGAGATATTACTGATGCAGATGCAGTGTGGTGTGTGAGACCTGCATCAGCTTCCTCAACAACGTCCCAGGTCTCCCACACTGCTTGAGATGACATTGCTGCGCAGCCTCTCCACAGCACAAAACACAATCAGTAACAGACAATGGCTTGCGGGGCACTGAGTCAGTGGCACCTGGAGTGCTGAGAAGGGTATCAGTCTGATTATGGCATCCACGACAGGTGTTTTACAACTCCGTAGGTTTGTCAGGACCACCGTTTCGACTCCAGTAGATGGCGGTTGGAGGTTTTCCTGGTGGAGGTGGCATGTGCCCCCTGCGGTGATGCGACATCCGGGCTGGTCAGGACTCGATTTGATGTGTGAGCCCTGGTGGTCCGCAGTTGAGGCCGGAGGCAGCGGACAGCGCAGGGCCACATGCACATGGCATCGATGACCCCAGGACCACCGTCACAGAGGTCATCCAATATTCATGCAGACAGGGTCCCCGACGTGAACTGCACAGAGTTAGTGGCCCCAGATGCACAGCAGCCGGCACAGGCACCCTGCCACGGGACGGTGACTTGCGGTGCAGTCAGATGGGCCATGCGACCTGAGTGGGTCCTCATCAATGTCCGAGGTGTATGTTGCGGGGTTTTGCGTAGGACAGTGGAAGGTGTCCTCCAGGGCATGAGGCGAAAGGTCTGATGTTATCCGGAAGCAGCAAATGGTGGGGTGGAATGCCACAGCCTCATTTTCGCCACAAAGTCAGTATCACCGCCATGAGGGTGATGAAAACCCCAAGTCCATGGACTCAGTCGCCTTCAAAGTCCAACCAGAAAGTGACCATGGGTCTCGGGGAATAGACATCTTGGCACCAGGGCTGAAAGGGGATGCAGTCTGCGATGAGGCCTGTACAATGACATTAAGCTTTTCATAAACAAATAGAGGCTGAATTCGAAGGTGTGTGCGACCTATTCGACCGCAGTGTAGGAAGGGGGGCAGCGGTCAGCAAGGACCCACAGCCACCTGTCATTGGCTCGCGATGCACAGAGTTAGTGACAACTGGGCAGTTGTCAGTAGTGTTTGATCACATCCATAATGATGATCCTATTCCCTCCGGGCTGCAACGCGTCGTCCTCTCACGCCTCTCCTTGCGTGCGAAGATATGTCATCTGCCAATGAAAAATCGATGTTCAGTTCCAATTCTGTGACCTACTCGTGCGCAGCGTAGGCCGAGGTCAATAGTCTGCGAAGGCCCACAAACAGGTGTGGTTGTGATACTATGCACAGAGTTGGTGGCACCACGTCGAAGGGAGTACACTGACGTAAACTCTGCAATGAACATATGTACTCTGCCATCATGTAATGAAGGCTCAGTTCCAAATGTGTGACGTACTTGACCGTAGTGTAGGCCGGAGGCGGCAGTAGAGTACGTCAACGAGAAATGTCTAAAGCGTGCCAGTGTCGTGGAGGCTGTGATGGTCTGAGAGGCTGCCAAGGATGCGGCACTAGGGCTTGGAGCTTGCGCAGGCACGTGGTGGGCCCTCCTTGACACACGCCGGTGTCAGAAGGTGATCAGTGTGGGCTGACGGCTTCGGGGTCCAGTGGGCGGGGTACAGCAGGCACACAGGATCGCAGGCAACTCCAAGGACGTGGTTGGCCTCATGGCATGGTGGGTGGCGCCGCCAAGGCAGAGACGCTGGGCTTTCTGGAAGAGGAGCACGCTAAGGGCTATGTGCTTTTTATTCACGCCCCTACGCTGGCCTGGCGTACGCCGGGCCATCCCACTCCTTTCACGCGTACCGGGGGACATAACAGGCAACATTTCCGCAAACTCCCCCACTGCTGGGGTGACATTGTTGCGTCCACTGTCCATTACCCTCCATACACCAGTGGTGTATGTCGCCATGGATATGGGTATGTTCTACATTCTGCAATCTGTCCAGCACATCTCTGCCACTCTTGGCATTGTGTACTTTCCCATCATGGGTCACTTGCCTCCTCCACACATGCCTGGTGCCACCTATCCCCACATTCGTCTATTGTGTGGATGGGGTGCCATGCCATTGATGGCTCATGTTCACGGCTTGCCCAGGTTACCGTTGTGAGTTTTCTGTTTTGTCTGGTGGGTGGGCATGTTGTTTTGCATGTTGGTTGTGATTTTGTGTTGTGTGTATTGCCAGTGTTGTGAGTTGCATGGTTGTGGAGTTCATGTGGGTGGGGTGTTCATTTTGTACTTGCCAAGTGAGTGTGCATTTCCCTTGGTACCATCCTGGTAACGCTGGGTGCCCATGGACTGTCGGAGGATGAAGGTATCATGCACACTGGCGGGGAATTTGTGGGCGACATCGGTGGAGGTTCCACGGTGTTCGGTTGCTGCCTGCACATTGATGTGAGACGTGTGCTTTCTGTTGTGGTGATTGTGTGCTGTGTCACCTGGGGCACAGGTAGGACATATGTGCTGTGGATTGCCCCAACACGTGCGTGCATCCAGCTATGGCGTATGGTCCTTGCTTGGTCTCCAGCTGATCCTACACATTATGTTGGACGTATGGGGACTGGGGTACTAGACTGACGGTGTTGTCCAGTACAGATGTGAGGGACTAGGAAGTGGCTGGCTGTGTGACTCCTCCAACTGTGGCGGGTGTTGGTTGGGGGCTACCAGGGTCCAACATGTGCAGCACAGCCAGAATCTCTGTGTGGGGTGGGATGTTGGTTGTCCACTGTGTTGGTGCCGTCGGCCTGTTAGGCGTTGTTGGTGATGATGCGTGCGATGGTTGTCCTTTTGAGCCCCTGTATTGGGCAATGACATTGTCAGGTGTTGGGCCTGTGAGGCTGGTGTGTTTCCTGGGGGTCCGCTGTCTCTGTCAGCGCTGCCTGGGTGGTAGTCTGGGGGGGTGTTCCAGGTGCTGTATAGGGTCTTGGGGTAGTGGCGATGGGTGTTGTGGCCTTCTTGGGTGTCCGGGCCGCATGACCAGAGGCTCCATGGCATCTGCTGCCCTTCCGATGTGGCTGTGGGCTGGGCTCCCTTTTGTGGTGCAGGCTGTGGTCCGACTTAGCACCAGGTCAGACCAGGTGTTATTTTTCTGCTGCTAACGCGCTTTATCACCTGTTTTGTGTTCTTATCGCAGTTCTGGCTGTTTGTTGTGAATGTTGTGGAGTGGTGTTGTCGCGGCTTTTGGCACGAGAACACCTACTCTGCATCTCATTAGTGATAGTTGCGGGGATCATCCATGGCGATGTTTTTTGCGGCTGCTATCATGGGTAAACTGGTGCTGTGGGCTGTTAACACCAGCTTGTGATTGGGGCGATAAGTTTATCACAACTTTGGCTGCGATAAAGTACCGTTAAGTCGGTGATAGATCCTTGTGAATATGGCCTTTAGTTTCTTAAGCTCACCAGGTATCTCAAAATTGTCTAATAAAACCACTGTTTCCTAATTTGGCTTGAATTACACCAATGAGAACCCTACTTTCCTTTATTCATTCCACTTCAGCAATTACGATTCCTGTACTTCACCTATTTCAATTACTCTACTTTTTAAAAATATTTTGACTGATCGATTTGTGATATTATATAAATGATACTCAACAACAAAGAGTTATCACTTACATATCAAACTAAACAAAATAAAAAGCAAACATCACAAAGGCACACAATAAGTTACTTGGAGAAGCTGGAGACCTGGACACAGATGGCTTAGAAAACACGGGGGGAAGTACAGACAAAAGGCAGGACCTACAGCAGAGTGCCAGACTGCAGGGAGAGGGGGAAAAGAAGCCCAAAAGGGGGCAGGACGACGAAAAAAGGCCAAATTCAAGACAAAAAGCTGAAATTACAGAGATTAGTGAACCCAAGCAGCTGGGATTAGGAAGATGCACACTAAGGAGTAATAAAAGAGGGGTAAGGGCTTGTCAGAACAGTGTGCAAGTAGGGGTGGAGGGTGTGGTGGAGGTAAAGGTGAAGGAGAGGAGGAAAAAGAATATTCAGGGCCAGATGTAGATGGCTAAATACCGGTCGGTAATGCAGAAAATCGCAGAATTTCTGGGTTACCGACCGGTATTTAGCCATGTACAAAGTAGGTAACACCAAACCCCCTCACAAATAAGGAATCGGTAAAAATAAGGAAAACCAGTTACCGAATCCTTAATTTGCGATTAGCAGACACCGAAACCCCAAATACCGACTCGCTAAATAAGGAATCCTTAAAAACTCGCAAATTGATGTACCAAGATTCGGTAATACCGATTTTTCCATTTTTCGGTATTTAGGAGTCGCTAATTACCACTGACTCAAAGCAGGTGGTAATCAGGTGCACTGCATTTAAACAGCCCCAAAAGGCAACAGTGTGAACACAATGGTGGCCCTCTACATCATTGCAAGGCAGCTTCGTATGCAAGCAGCAGAACTGAGGATCTGGAGACGGGAGGAACGCGTGTACAGAGTCAGACTGCGCGTTACACTGTTCCAACTAACTGAGGCTGAAATCCATGAGAGGTACAGGCTAGACTCCCAAACCATCCTAGACCTGATACGGGACCTGCACACACTCCTGGAGCATGAGACACCAAGGGCGCATGCTATATCAACAAATGTGCAGGTGCTCTGGAACCTGCACCAACTTGCATCGGGTAGTTACCAGGGGATGACAGCTGTGGCAGGTGGTGTGTCACAGAGTTGCCTGTCCCGTTTTTTCAGCACTTTCCTGTATGCCATGATGCAAAGAATGCATCACTACATATGCTTCCCTAGTACACAGGCGGAACTGCAGAAAACCAAGATGGATTTTTATCTAAAGGCACAGTTCCCACATGTAATAGGGTGCATTGATGGGACACACATACCAATCTGCCCACCTGCAGCTACAGAGTACATATATCGGAACCGCAAATCTACACATTCTATCAACGTGCAGGTAGGGAAACATCCTTTACCACGCAACCATTACAACGCGGTATGGTTACATCGTGGTTTTTACAACGAAAGTCGTTACACCGACTTGCACTGGAGGGCGCTCTAGACTAAGGAATAGTGTGAATTACTATTCTAACACCTTCCCTACTGTACGTAGACTGGAGTTGGAATAGTAATTCACACTATTCCTAAATCCAGCGCCCTCCAACGCAAGTCGATGTAACGGCTTGCGTCGTCAAAACCGCGATGTAACATACCACGTTGTGATGGTAGGTACGCGTTGTATCATCATACATCCGTGCAGGTAATATGCGATGTGGACCACATCATCCCTGACATTGTAGCCAAGTTTCCAGAGAGTACCCATGACTCCTACATATTCAGGAACAGTGCGATCTACACACTCTTGGCTGGGGGCAAATTTGGAGAAGGATACCTGCTAGGTAAATCAATGTGACACACCCTGATGTATACCTTGGATGAATGTGTTGGTGACTGTTATTAATGGCACTCCCTTTCTCACTCAGGTGATAGTGCATATGCCTGACTCCATATCTCAACCCATCTACCCCAAGTGAGAGAAGATACATGTGGCACATAGATCGACGCGCAATGTGGTGGAGCGTACATTCGGACTCCTAAAAAGCAGGTTCTGCTGCCTCCACAAAAGCGGAAGTGCACGTCAGTACCGCCCCATCATCTGCTGTAAAATAATTGCAACATGTGCCATGCTGCATAACCTTGCAAGAAAGAAAGGTACAGCAGTGGAACTAACTGACTCTGAGGACGATGGTGAGGAATGTCCACAGCCAGAGCACAGCACAGCAGGTGTGGCAGCAGCACCAGATGGGAGACACAGACGGGCTGAGATCACACACAACTATTTCTGAGTAAGTAAGGAGACACAGGCAGTTACTGTAATTGAGTGAGGGGGTTTTATTCACCGTAACTCAGGCAATAGCACAGCACACCGCCACAACATGAAGGCCTCAACATTCAAGCCCAATATGCAATGGACTTTCCAAAGGCGAAATGGGTTACATCACCCATTTCACAATACCAGGTGATGGCTGGCATTATTTTGTGCGCCCACGTGCAGCACTGCTGCATTCCCTGGGCACACTGTCCTCACTGGTGGTCTGTCCTGTGGCAGCGCTGTGCCGTTCGCTGTGCCTCCTGGACTCGGTTATCAGGGGCGTGATGCTACTGCGGCTAGTTGTCTCTTCACTATCCCCCCATCACCTGCATCTGTAGTGGCTATTTGGTTTGTTTGTAGCACTTCCAGTGCAGTGGTCACTGTGACCAGCCCCCTTGCCACATCATGGCTGCAGTGGGCCATCTCCTTCTGCATGGCCACCGTGCACCTGCAGACCACAGAGGTGGCAGTGGAGAGGCGGTTCACCGCCTTAGTGTAGTTGTCCAATTTCAGGCACTCCCTGCGCCTCGACAAACAATCCTCATCCATTTTGCTGCACAGAAGCCTCACTGCCTCAGATATGTCCCTCATGCCCTCAGCCACAGTACTGTTCATGGTGTCCATGCCCTCCTTGATTTCCAGCATGTGTCTATTCATATGGACCATCTGCCGTTGCACTGATCTGATTGCTTGCCCTTGCAGGTGCTGCACCTTGATCATATTCCCCTCAAGACCGGCGAATACACTTTGATCCTCGCCCTGTGCAACTAGACTGGCTACCCTTGCTCTGCGGCATCTAGCACCTGTGTGGGCGTGCTCGGTGGGGGACTGTGTGCCTGCACTGTTGTCATCCGCTGCCAGCGTGGTTTGTTTTGCCTCCCATGCTGGCCTCCTCGGACACCTCAATCTGCTGGCACTGTGTGCCTCCTGGCTCTCGGTGGTGGTGGCGGTGATGGTGGCGGTGGTGATGCTGGTGATGGTGGTGATGGTGATGGTGGTGGTGGTGGTGGTGGTGGTGGTGTGCTGTGCTATGCAGGTGACAAGACCTCCTCCTCCTGTGTTTTCTCTCTCCTAGGTGCCTTTCCTGTGTCCCCTTCTGCAGCCTTGCGGGATGGCTCGCCTGTGGAGACAGAATATACATTTTCTCACTTGTCTGGCAGCATTTACATAATAATACATTTCTTGACTGCCAGTCATACTGTCTGTCCATGCTTGCTAATTGCTGATGTGTGTCACATGCATTTGGGTTCAGTGGACTGACATGATATGTGTTACTTCTGACTACATCTCCCATAATGCATTGCTGGTTTTTAGTAAAACATGTACTGGAGTGGGAATCGTACTGCCTCATTGGGGATTGGGGTTAGGGAGTGGGGGGCACAGCATGCTGTGCATGCATCTTACCGTGCCTGTTGCCAGCTCTGACTGAGCTGTCTGCATCCCCAATCCCACTCACTCTCCGGCTGGAGGGTGGACTCCACCAGGAGATCCAGGGCAGTTGGTGCAGGTGCTGTGGATCTCCCTCCACCTGTCTGCTTGGCTTGCTTCATCCTCTCTGCCAACCTCTCCTTTGCACGCTTCCTGAGGTCATACCAGCGTTTTTTAAGTTCTTCAATGTTGCGCTGGGTGACACCTATGGCATTAATCCTTTCCTAGATGACCAGCCATATCTGCCTCTTCTATGATTCAGGGACGTGCTGGGAATTTTTACCACAAAGTTTGTCATGGTCCTTTGTAACCTCCTCAATCAGGACCTCCTGCTCCCTCTCGCTGAACCTGTGTTTCCTTTTGCGCTCTCCAGCCTCCTTATCCTTATCCTGATTGTCCATTTCTGGTCTTGGATGTCAGCAGAAAAGTGGAAAAGTTGCTACTGGCTTGTTTGCTGTGCTCCTTACCTCTCCAACAGCTTCAGGATCAGTGCAGCTGCATGGGTGAGGGGTAATGAGGTAGCACAGGATTGGCTGATTCAACAATTAGCGATTTTTCAAATTACCGAATGCGCTAATTACCGAATCGGCATTAAGGAATGGGTAATACCGAATCGGTAATGGGGATTCTGTATTTTTTTTAGGAATTTTTAACAAATTGGTAATTTTTACCGATTTTTTTATCTACATGGGAAATACTGAGTTCTTAATTACGAATCAGTAAAATTCGCTATTAAGGACTCGGTATTTCAATTTTACCTACATCTGTCCCTCAGAGTTTAACACCCCAATTAAATTGATGACCTGCATCGTGTCTCGTACATATGACCTGGTTTGTTCAGCCAAAGGTTTTAGAAAGAAGTCCACGTATTTACACAATGGTTCAAGAATAGACCCACATCCAGAAACTATGGGGCGCCCAGGCGGTCGTTGTTGATTCTTATGAACTTTAGGTAAGGTGTAAATCGTTGGAATGCGTGGACGACCTAAAGTTCATAAGAACTTTAGGTCGTGGACTTCTTTCTAAAACCTTTGGCTGAACAAACCAGGTCATATGTACGAGACACGATGCAGGTCATCAATTTAATTGATGGTATGTCTTTCAATCCAGATACCCAGATTCTTGTCACGCTGGATATTGTGTCACTGTATACCAGCATACCACAACAACATGCTCTAGATGTGATGTCAAAATATTTGGACACAAGAACACAACCCACATATGTTCCATCCGAGTTCATAATTCAGTTGCTCACTATAGCGATGAAACAAAACTTTTTCCTCTTCCAGAATGAGTATTTTATGCAGACTAAAGGTGTTGCGATGGGGGCCAGCTTTGCACCGGACCTGGCGATCCTGTACATGGACGATTTTGAGCAGACCTTTGTGAACAACATTACAAATCCATTTAATAGGCAAGTTGCGTACTGGAAGCGGTACATCGATGATGTCCTCATGATTTGGACAGGCAGTGATTCAGAACTCAACAATTTTTTCAAATGGCTTAATGAGAGAACAGGCGACATCCAGTTTACAATTCACAAAGACAAGTCCACCATTGACTTTCTGGACATCTCTATCAAAACTGCGGACGAGTGCCTATATACGACCCTTTATCGAAAGCCTACTGAGAGAAACACGCTACTCAGATATGGGAGTCACCACCCAAGAGGCCTGCGGGATAATCTACCCTTTGGCCAGTTCCTGAGGATCAGGAGAAATTGTACACGGAAGGAGGATTTCTTCAATGAATCTGATGATCTGATTGTTAGACTAATTGAACGTGGCTACCCCAGACGGTTGGTTAAGAGAGCCCGCAAGAGAGCGTGGTTCAACCATAGGGACATGCTTTTAACTCCAAAGAATCGTACTGAGGACCTCAACAGGCTAATATGCGTTACCACCTTCAGCACCAGGAGCAACGAAATTCGGCATATCATAAACAAACACTGGCATTTGGTATCATCGGAACTACATCTTCCCGAACCACCCATGCACTCCTTCAAGAAAGGCAGAAATGTCCGTGATCAAGTGGTGAAGTCCTTTTTGGACACACCTCCTAAGCCAACAATCGAATCAATGTGGCAACTACCGGCACCAGTAGGCCATGTCAAATGTGGACAATGTAAAGCTTGCAGTCTCACTATTGAAACTAAAGTGTTTCAATTCAACAATTGCACGGTGCCCTTAAAAACATTGACAAACTGTAACACTAAAAATGTCATTTACGCCATTGTCTGTCCCTGCAACAAGATATACGTGGGTCAGACCACTCAGAGGATCAAGTGCCGTATCCTACAACATTGTAGCAGAATAAGATGCAATACCACGGGGGCCCCCATGGTTGAACATTTTTCAGCATTTAACCACCCCCCTGAATCGATGAAATGGCTAGTTCTTGAGGCCATCACTTTGGGTATCAGGGGAGGCGACCTGGGAGCAATCCTCAACACCCGTGAATGTAAATGGATGGACAGGTTTGATTCTGTCCTAAATGGTCTTAACGAACTTGACGCTACATATGCACAATTATCCTTGTTGAATAACACCTAGCCTTTAAATTTGGGGTAATCTTGACCATTTATAACCATTTGCTGCATGACACACTATCTCCGCCCTTTGGCCTACTATTGCCTTGATTCCCTTTCAAAATCTGAACTACAATCTATCTAGATATTTATTGTTAACTCGTTGAGGGCAGTCTATCTCTGCTTCAGAATGTAAGCTGCGTTTGCAGTCAGGTCATTACCTCTGTGCATATATTTTAAAGCTCGCCTCCATTTTATATGCTGCACTATGATTTGGTTCTCATGTTTATGGTTTTCAAGCTGACGTATATTTGACTAAGTGGCTTTACCCTTTTTTGCATTCACGCACATTGCTGAAATTATTATGCCTCAAATGTTGTAAACAAGAAACTTAGAGTGTAAGCTGTTATACAGCAGTTTCAATTGACACATTCAAGTGCCCTTCGCGCGCCACAGAACGTTGTCTGCCGCTCGTGGGATAACACTTTCAGTTTTGCAGCATCTGAGTTTTCAGCTGCGTTGATACAGACACACCCCCTGCCCCTGTCCAATGAGCGCGTCACGTGCCTTTCGCTGACGTACTTGCTTACGTCAGCTACTTAACGAGCGACTTGACACTTCCCAGGGTTAGCTGTCAGATGTTGTCGACGCTGCCTGGGAGGTATGTCACACCGCGGAGCAAGCGCGCGTTTTCCAAGAGATTGCATCTCACCGCGCTTCTCACCTTCTTTTTGCTCCACCAAGAGATTAAATGCTGCCCCTCTTCACCTCTCCATTTGGTAATCTCCCGTTGTTAGCCACATCTGGGTTGGGTTTAGTTATAATAACCGCCATATTTAACTAGATTCCATGCTTTAGAGCCGTTAGGCGGGTTTATATTTTGATTTTGTAAAACGCTGCGAGACAAATCTCCTATCTTTGGGTTCTTGATGTTAACGCCGCCTCATGGGCTTTCGCCTGCCTCATATTAACTGTCCGGGCTTTTAGAGGCTGAGGCTTGTTCCTTGTTAAGTCTGTAACACGCTGGGTGTTTTTCTTAATATAGCGGATTTATATTCAACAAACCCCGCGGCGCTGTCCATACTTACCCTTGGTGTCCCCTCACGGTGACTCCTTTTTAGATATTTTTAGATACATTTGCCGCCAATTTTTTTTTGTGTTTTCTCTTCACTTGTGTGGGTCCTTTGATGTTTGTACCTTAATTGATTTAGGTACATCTCCAAACTAGGTTGTGGGAATTGTAATTCAAATTTTTTTTACCCCCCCAGCTTTGGTTACGTTTGAACCACTGCCCATTGTGATTCATCATATACCGATAAGAATATTGCCATCAATAGCACCGGTTTCTCAACATTGAATGGTGAGTAATACACCATTTTGCTTTGACCAGTAGGCCCCAATTGAGACCCCATACAGATGTGCAATCTCCTCTTGTTCCGTCTTTCTGTTTTGTTTTAGGAGCCGTTCGGGCCCACTCCACAAATAGTCCAGCATGAGTTTTCCTTGCTGTTGCTGGTAAATATTGTCTTATTTCTACCTAATGATAATTAATGATCCCATAGACACACCGTATTAATACTACTCATTATCCCTAGGTGTAAGTCCATCTTCCCTATCCCCCGCTGGTCCTGAAGAAGACCCCGCTTCCAAGATTTCCTAATTGCTGGCTCGATTAGGGGTCGAAACGTCGACGACTTTTCCCTTGGTTCAATACACGAGACTGACAGTGATTTTACAACTGCTTTTCTTGCTAATGTTATTGCATTTGTGTTATTGCCATTCAAGTGGCAGGTTAGGTCTTCAAATTCATTTTGGATGTTCTTAAACACACGACCTTCCCCTTCACTTCGTCTGCACTTATCCCGATTTATGTTTCACTTTTCACTTCACTTACACCCTTAGTAATTGAAAATGATGATTTTGACATGCATTTGTCTATTTAATAGGTTGACATGTTGACCTTTTTCTATGCTCAATACGATTAAATGAAGTCATTTGTGTATCTCAATAAGGTGTTGTCATAACTCAATTTAAGTTTATATTCACATACTTGTGTTTTAATTAAGTTAAATTGTTCCACTGTGACTGTTTTTTCATATACCAATTTATACACCCGAGTCCAGTGGTCTATCGGGTCACCCCATTGAAACATAACATAAAAGATCTGGAGAGCATAGAAATAGCAAAAGATTCAGGAGGCAGGTCCATCACTCGCCCAGCATTAGAGGAAGGTGAGGGAACTTCGAAAGGGGGGACAGAAGAACCCGATCCCAAACAAAAATTGAGCACAGTATAGAGAATGGACAAAACTCAGAGCGAGCAGGTGGAAGTCAACACGGGGGAGCAGCCCTGGTGGACCTGATAGCAACACTTACATCTGAGATCAGAAGTAGGTTTGAGGTGTCTGAAGGGAACCAAAGAGAGATTAAGTCGGCTTGTGAGGCTTTAGAGAAAAGATTTGATGATCTTGCTGGAAGAACAACAGTTTTAGAGGCGTCAGTTGAGGAACTTAAGGGCAAGATACAGACAAATGAAGAAGATATAAAAGCCTTGAAATTGAGAGAATATGGACGTCAGGATTGGTAGGAAAGGATGGAAAACAACCAAAGTAGAAATAATCTACGGATTCTAAATATGCCGGAAGGAGCGGAGGGAGATGACCTGAAAGGTATGGTAGTTAAGCAGATTAAAACAGGGCTCCATCTAGAAGAGACCGAGCAGGAGTTGGATAGGGACATCCAGAGAGTTCCTAGGGACCCCTTCAGGCTAAATCCAAACAGAAGCAACCCCAGGAGGATTTTGGTAAATGTCCTTACTCACTCTCTGAAAGAGAAGGCATTATCCCGCGCTTTGAAAATGAAAGCAGTATAGGTAGGTGGGTTGTCTTGTGAAATTAGGTCTGATATTTCCTACATTACCTCCAACAGGCAATGGGAGTTGGGCAAGAGAATGGACCAGTTAAAGGAGTTAGGGGCCTCCGTGCAGATGAAATTCGCGGCGGTGCTAAAAGTTATGATGTATAACAAGATGTATAATTTCAGACCAGTGAGTGAAGTGGATAACTTCATAGGATCTTGTAAATAGATTTGTAAATAGATATAGAAATGAGGTAGCCAGCTAGGAAGAGCAATAAATAGCGGTTTGGAATGTAATTTTCTAGTTATAAAGGTTGAGATAGAAACACACTTGGGGGAAAACCCATAGGCTAAGGCTATTAGAAAGGGGGGAAGGTTCTCCATGGGGGGTGGAGGGGAAAGGGTAGGGGTCACTGGGTGGGGAGCATTAGGGAAAAAAGAAAAGAATTTCTCCGTAAGTCTCAGATTCGCTAGCTGAGAAGGTTACTGAGATAGGAACATGGGAGAGGGACAGAGATTGAGCTAGAAGATTTTATCTTGGAATGTTGATGGGTAAAGTGTGAGGCCAAGGAGAGAGCGTATTCTCCAGTATATAAAAGATTGTACTGCCCAGATCTGTGTGTTCCAGGAGATGCATCTGTCTGAAAAGGAGTGTAAGGAAGTATTTAAGTCCCAAAAGTGGGTGCAACAAATGGTGTGTACTAAGCAAACCTTCATAACTAAAGGAGGGGAAACATCCTTTACCACGCAACCATTACAACGCGGTATGGTTACATCGTGGTTTTTACAACGAAAGTCGTTACACCGACTTGCACTGGAGGGCGCTCTAGACTAAGGAATAGTGTGAATTACTATTCCAACACCTTCCCTACTGTACGTAGACTGGAGTTGGAATAGTAATTCACACTATTCCTAAATCCAGCGCCCTCCAACGTAAGTCGATGTAACGACTTGCGTTGTCAAAACCGCAATGTAACATACCGCGTTGTGATGGTACGCGTTGTATCATCATACATCCCTTAAGGAGTGGTGATATTAAGAAAACAAGACCCAAAGATTTCTATTATAGAGAGTAACTCAGATACATAAGGTAGATGGGTCATAGTAAAATTAAAAGTAGGGGGGCTTGGTTTCATGTTAGCAGGGTATTACGGGCCCAATGTGGATGATATAGCACCACTGAAAGAGTTATTGGTGGAGCTATCTTGCTCCTCAGACCCAAATATTTGGGCAGGTGATGTTAATGTGACATTAGGGTGCCAATTCCGATCCGGTAAAAACCGGGTACGAACCGTCGGACGGAGCCTTTTCTCCGTCCGACTCGTACCCGGTGCGAAATCCATCCGAAAATGCAAGTACGATTCATACGGAAACACCATTTCCGTACGAATCGAACAAAACACCGACCGAACAGAAACTAAACACAATTCCGATCCTGAAAGGCGCCGACGTGACGTCGGTACGCATCCAGCCTACGTTTCACGAACCAGGAAGTACGATTCGAACCGACGTCATCCCGCACGGTAAATATTTACCGGCTGCCAAAAACTGCCGGGAAATCAGGACGACACACGCAAGGAGCAGCTGGACGCGACGAACAGACATGGACCCGAACCTACGTGCCATCCCTGCCCTCCTAGCAGTCCACCTGGCGTACAGGAACCGACGCAGACGCCGCAGAAGGTCAGCACAACAACCAGGGGCAAAGGGGGGGGCAGGGGCAGGACACACAGCACCAACACATGGTACCAAATCACACATGGCCTGGACATACCTGACCATCAGGGCCTGGACACTGCCAGGGTGTGGGGGCGAGGCCAGCAACGCAAGCGTCCGCCACAACGGAAGTGGATGGTCACGCGAACCGGTACGTACCCTACCCAGGCCGCAAGAGCGTGGGTACGGAACGTACCACGCGTTCCCCTACGTCACTCCAACAATGGCGGTACGGCCCGTACCCACGTCAGAAAGGCCTTGGTACAGCTGGTACCAGCATTGCTGGGGTCATGTAGGGGTACGCGTGGTACGACCCGTAGCCACGCCCCCAAGGCCTGTGTACGGTGCGGACCCCACGGCACCGCAACAATGGGGGGACGCACCGTACCCACCCACCAAAGGCATGGGTACGGCCCGTAACCAGGCACGCAGAGCGTGGGCAGGGGTATGTACGGACCGTACCCCCACCCGTGGAAGTACGGCCCGTACCCCCACCCGTGCATGTACGCCCCGAACCCCCACCCGTGTATGTACGCACCCAAGCACCACCCGTGTATATACGCCTCGAACCCCCACCCGTGTATGTACGCCCCGAACCCCCACCCGTGTATGTACGCACCGAACCCCCACCCGTGTATGTACGCCCTGAACCCCCAGCCGTGTATGTACGCACCGAACCCCCACCCCACCCTGGTATGTACGCCCCGAACCCCCACCCGTGTATGTACGCCCCGAACCCCCACCCGTGTATGTACGCACCCAAGCGCCACCCGTGTATGTACGCACCGAAACCTCACCCGTGTATGTACGCACCCAAGCGCCACCCGTGTATGTACGCACCAAAACCTCACCCGTGTATGTACGCACCGAACCCCCACCCGTGTATGTACGCACCAAACCCCCACCCGTGTATGTACGCACCGAACCCCCACCCGTGTATGTA
Source organism: Triturus cristatus (assembly GCF_964204655.1). NCBI lineage: Eukaryota > Metazoa > Chordata > Amphibia > Caudata > Salamandridae > Triturus > Triturus cristatus. The sequence continues at coordinate 1,125,200,357 of NC_140583.1, forward strand.
CGCACCAAACCCCCACCCGTGTATGTACGCACCGAACCCCCACCCGTGTATGTACGCACCGAACCCCCACCCCACCCTGGTATGTACGCCCCGAACCCCCACCCGTGTATGTACACACCCAAGCGCCACCCGTGTATATACGCCCGAACCCCCACCCGTGTATGTACGCCCCGAACCCCCACCCGTGTATGTACGCACCAAACCCCCACCCGTGTATGTCCGCACCGAACCCCCACCCGTGTATGTACGCACCAAACCTCACCCGTGTATGTACGCACCGAACCCCCACCCGTGTATGTACGCACCAAACCCCCACCCGTGTATGTACGCACCGAACCCCCACCCGTGTATGTACGCACCAAACCCCCACCCATGTATGTACGCACCGAACCCCCACCCGTGTATGTACGCACCGAACCCCCACCCCACCCTGGTATGTACGCCCCGAACCCCCACCCGTGTATGTACGCACCGAAACCTCACCCGTGTATGTACGCACCGAACCCCCACCCGTGTATGTACGCACCAAACCCCCACCCGTGTATGTACGCACCGAACCCCCACCCGTGTATGTACGCACCGAACCCCCACCCCACCCTGGTATGTACGCCCCGAACCCCCACCCGTGTATGTACGCACCCAAGCGCCACCCGTGTATATACGCCCCGAACCCCCACCCGTGTATGTACGCCCCGAACCCCCACCCGTGTATGTACGCACCGAACCCCCACCCGTGTATGTACGCACCAAACCCCCAGCCGTGTATGTACGCACCGAACCCCCAGCTGTGTATGTAAGCCCCGAACCCCCACCCGTGTATGTACGCACCGAAACCTCACCCGTGTATGTACGCACCGAACCCCCACCCGTGTATGTACGCACCCAAGCGCCACCCGTGTATGTACGCACCGAAACCTCACCCGTGTGTGTACGCCCCGAACCCCCACCCGTGTATGTATGCACCGAAACCTCACCCGTGTATGTACGCACCGAACCCCCACCCGTGTATGTACGCACCCAAGCGCCACCCGTGTATGTACGCACCGAAACCTCACCCGTGTATGTACGCACCCAAGCGCCACCCGGCCACCCGTGTATGTACGCACCGAAACCTCACCCGTGTATGTACGCACCGAACCCCCACCCGTGTATGTACGCACCAAACCCCCACCCGTGTATGTACGCACCGAACCCCCACCCGTGTATGTACGCACCAAACCCCCACCCATGTATGTACGCACCGAACCCCCACCCGTGTATGTACGCACCGAACCCCCACCCCACCCTGGTATGTACGCCCCGAACCCCCACCCGTGTATGTACGCACCGAAACCTCACCCGTGTATGTACGCACCGAACCCCCACCCGTGTATGTACGCACCAAACCCCCACCCGTGTATGTACGCACCAAACCCCCACCCGTGTATGTACGCACCGAACCCCCACCCCACCCTGGTATGTACGCCCCGAACCCCCACCCGTGTATGTACGCACCCAAGCGCCACCCGTGTATATACGCCCCGAACCCCCACCCGTGTATGTACGCCCCGAACCCCCACCCGTGTATGTACGCACCGAACCCCCACCCGTGTATGTACGCACCAAACCCCCAGCCGTGTATGTACGCACCGAACCCCCAGCCGTGTATGTAAGCCCCGAACCCCCACCCGTGTATGTACGCACCGAAACCTCACCCGTGTATGTACGCACCGAACCCCCACCCGTGTATGTACGCACCCAAGCGCCACCCGTGTATGTACGCACCGAAACCTCACCCGTGTGTGTACGCCCCGAACCCCCACCCGTGTATGTATGCACCGAAACCTCACCCGTGTATGTACGCACCGAACCCCCACCCGTGTATGTACGCACCCAAGCGCCACCCGTGTATGTACGCACCGAAACCTCACCCGTGTATGTACGCACCCAAGCGCCACCCGGCCACCCGTGTATGTACGCACCGAAACCTCACCCGTGTATGTACGCACCGAACCCCCACCCGTGTATGTACGCACCAAACCCCCACCCGTGTATGTACGCACCGAACCTGCAATAAGAATGGGGTGTGCCAAACACCCCCAGCAGTGCCCAGACACAGGAGGGGTGGGTGCAGGGTCCTCCCAGCAGTGCCCAGACACAGGAGGGGTGGGTGCAGGGTCCTCCCAGCAGTGCCTAGACACAGGAGGGGTGGGTGCAGAGTCCTCCCAGCAGTGCCCAGACACAGGAGGGGTGGGTGCAGAGTCCTCCCAGCAGTGCCCAGACACAGGAGGGGTGGGTGCCTATCACTCCCAGCAGTGCCCTGAGACAGGAGGGGTGTGTGCCTATCACTCCCAGCAGTGCCCAGACACAGGAGGGGTGGGTGCAGAGTCCTCCCAGCAGTGCCCAGACACAGGAGGGGTGGGTGCCTATCACTCCCAGCAGTGCCCTGAGACAGGAGGGGTGTGTGCCTATCACTCCCAGCAGTGCCCAGACACAGGAGGGGTGTGTACCTATCACTCCCAGCAGTGCCCAGACATAGGACAATATACCCCATTAACAAGTTCAGTGACCTACAAGAGTGATACCCCAGATGCAGGCGGAGCCATCGCTGAGCCAGCATGGCTATATTGAACGGCAACCCTCACACATCCAGGAAATGTAGACACAGCACAGCACAGCATTTGGGAGACACCCTGCAGGGAAAATGGCCTGCTCCACAGAGGATGGAACACACCTTGGGACAATGTCACCATACAGTGAGAGCAAACATGACCAAATACCATTGGCAGAGACCTTTGTGATGGCACGCAGATGGCAGGGTACACCCCATGAGCAGCACACTCCAACATTTCACAGACCCCTAACACATTATCACCACCCCAACGCAGGGAGCACCAGCACCAACAGCAAGTCCAGGAAAGCATCAGTGTGCAAAACCAAAAGAAAAGGCTTTATTCAGCAGGAAAATATATCTGAGAAAATGTCCACTATGTACAAGGGCCATGGGCCAGCCCAGCAGCAAAGTCCCCTAGCTTGCCTGCACAGTTCACAAGTCCATTTCATCCACAGAAGAGGGGGCATCAGGGGGGAGGGTGGAAACAGGCACCGCAGGGACAGGAGGGGAAAGGGTAGGTGTTGTGGGTGCAGGGAGGGATGATTCTGCCACAGGGGGGGTGCCAGCGCCAAAGGTGGAGGACAGAATGGCGCTGCACACGTCGGCAAGTTCCCCCAGCGACTCCCCCGCACCCAATCCAACCACAGGCCCCAAGGAGGGGGGGGCAAAGGGATGGGTCGCAGCGCCACTGGGGGAGGGTGTGGACAGGGTGGGGGACTCAACTCCCCTGGCCGGGTCCCGCCTCCACCGCTTGCGGGGTGGTGTCATCCTGGGGCTGGGGGGCACACTCGCAGTGGATGATGCTGTCACTGACTGTTGGCCAGGAGAGCTAAGGGGAGTGGATTTGGAGGGAGTGGGTTGTGTGGAATGCGGACTCCCACTGTGGCTGCGTGTTCTACGTTTCCCCCCCGACCCAGTGGGTGTGCCTTCCTCACCCTGTGTGTGCGTGACAGGAGGTGTGCGCTTCGACTTCCCTGGTGGTGTGGTGCCTGTGTCTGTTGGGGTGCATGCACGCTGACGTCTGGATGTGCGTGGGACAGGCACGGGAGTGGGAATTGTGGATGGGGCAGGGGTAGGGGGTGTTACGCAGCGCTGCAGGAGATCCAGTGCTGCAGTCAGTGTGGAGTCTATGGACCTCAGCAACTGCCGTTGGTCAGACTGCGCAGCCGACATGCCCTCCATGTATGCCTCCATCTGGGTCAGCACCTGGGTGTGGGCATGGAGGACATTTAGCATCGCAGTCTGACCAACCTGCAACTGCCTCAGGATGTCCACAGACTCCGCACTCACCGCAGCAGTGGTGACAGGGGCAGGGGGTGCGGTGCCTGGCAGGAAGGAGACATGTGGGGACCGAGCACGGAGGGAAGGGCCACGAGCATGTGGGAGGCCGGTGATGGAACCTGAGGTGGCGGGGGGATGTGGAGGGCTGCCATCAGCTGGGGGGGCAGACTCCGCCACCTCTGGGAGCTCAGCCTCGGACCCGTCTGCGTCATAGTCTGTGTTGGCAGTCAACAGGTCCTCTGCCTCACTCCCTTCGGCCTCCGTGCCACTCCATGTGCCAGACAGAACAGCACTGCTGGCACTGGTGCTCAATCCCTCCTCCCGGTCCGTGCTAGTGTCTCCTTCCGTGTCCCCCGGCGATGCTGTGGGCAAGGTGAAGAGACAGGAGAAAATCAGACACCTGTACACATATGTCACATGAGTCAAATATACATAGGTCACATTGCATAGCCTGAAAAGCAACAGGAGTAACACCTACAAAACAATGTACACATGTAGGCCATGGAACACACAGTTTTTCGACCCACCATGCCACTGAGACACAATGGAGATCATGACACAACAGCAAATCACTGCACCTGAAATTTTAGAGAGGAGCCAGCCTCTGGGGACAAATGTGCACAGCACCTGCACCACACTGCGTCGTCAAAAAGGGATGAGCATGAATCATATCCATTTACTTTTGCCGCATGCTGCAAAGGCAATACATGAAACCAGGCCACACATGACAGGGTCACTGCACCTTGAGCGTATGTCCAGTCAAACATCACACACAGGCTAAACCCAGCAAGGAGGATGAAGCTTCTGACATGTAGGCCTTGTACGCACAAACCACCCACACCTGAGACAATCTCATTGAGACGGAGAAAGTATGTACACCTCTTACTCTGGGATGGAAACACATGGCCTCCACTAATTCATGACTGTACACACACAGCCCCTGGTGGCCATGTCCACACATCATTGACAGGCAAACATCATCAGATTGTCTCAACAACACACACAGGTAATGCCCACTGTGAGTATGCACAAGCAAAATGGGTCCCCCTGTACAGTGGACACATGTAGCAACCTGTAGGTCCTAACAGTTGAGCCCAGGGTACAATGCCACCCTACCCAACCCATGGTGAAGACACAGTGAATGGCCATATTGTTGGATGACGCACATGATACCTAGGAAGAGGTGCCCCAGGGCACAGTAGTGCCCACACTCCTCCATGGTCCAGGATGGACATGACTGCAAATTAAGCAACCGTCCCTGCACTTAGCAGGCCTCCCACTCAGGCACATCATGTCAGAGGGCACACAATTGGACATGCATGCTGGAAGGCTGTACATTTTGGAGACACACCCCTATGTCGTGATTCACAATCAGTGCCAAGTGACATGGACACCACAATGACTGAAATTGGCCATGGCACACGCAAGGTCCCCATACCTGTGGCACATCACCCCCACACATGATGCTGATAGCATAGGGCACCTGCATGAACTGCCTGCCTAAATAACCTTGTGCAAGAGACCAGGGAACACATGGCAAGGAGGGGAAGGGAGGGAGTGAGAACAGCACTGTGCTACTTTGTGGAGAAGTTGACGCACTGCACAATCAAACCCTGGCAGTGTATCCATGCAACTGCACACTTACATTGGCTGGGGACACACAACTGACACACATGTACCTACCCCTTCCTGCTGCTGCCTCTCCTGTAGGCGCCTGTCCATATCGGGGAAGACCACCGCCAGCACACGCTTCTGGATGTGGGTCAGACGACGGCGCACACGGTTCTTACGGCTCTCAGGTGAGTCCCCCAGCAGGAGCCGTGCAATCCTCCTCGTCCAGCACCGGATGTCCTGCCAGCGTTTCCTCACCTGAGACAGGCTCCGCCTCCGACCCTCTGTACCCCTCACGGCACTGACGGCTTCCCTCCAGATCTCCCCCTTGGCAATGGCGCCTACCTGTGAGGATGCAAAAGAGAGAATACATTAATCCACATGAGCAAAGACACAGAGACACACATATAGAACAATCCTCATTATGAACAGGCCATGGTATGCATGCAACTAATTGCACCTTTGTCATAGGGACATTATCCACTGTGGAAGGCCAAATGCACTACGTGCCAGTGAAAGCACACGGGTGGCATGAGGGGTACCACACACTCACTGACCAGGGATCACACTGTGCCTCACAGGCTACACCAGGATTATGTACAGCACCTCACAGCAGTCACCTGCCCCAGCACACTGATGCTACCTCAGCAGAGTACACAGACACACACAGGTACAGGACAATCACATGGCATTGCCAACTGCGGGTACACACCTCACTCTGCCCATGTGCCAGTAGACGGGGGTGTCACAGGTGTGGGGCTGGCTCAGCACGGCATGCACACAGCACTGCTCCCTGCTCACATCGGATGGCCAGGCCATATCCATCCCTCATGCTGCTTGTGTGCAACACTCCCCATATGCACTCACCCACATGACAGGGGACTAACACACACACCAATGTGCAGGGGACGAACACGGCCTTTGGACACTCACAGCACAGGTACACTGAACAAACACACATCCATGGGTACTGACACCTGTCACACTGGGGGGAACACAGGATCACATCAGGACTGTGGAAACAACATCCCCAGGAGGAGTATGCAGGCAGAATGTGGCATGCACCTTGCATTCATTGTCACAGTAGGCACTATGCAAGTGAGGAGTGCACACAGGAAACACAGCATGCTCTGCATGGGTGACATGAGGCCTTCCACACCCTGGGACCCACTCCAAACAACTGTGCATGTCTGTCACACATGGACACAATGCCAGAAGTCACTGTCACACAAAAGGGGCACAGTCTAAGCTAGTGGAGTCTGCACTCACCTGAACCCCTGGTCGACCATACAGGCTCTGGAACTGTGGGAGGATCACATCTATCAGGGCAAGGTTCTCCTCCTGGGTGAATGGCTGTGACCTCTCCACAGTCCTGGACATGGTGCCAGAGGAATCACTATCAGCAGCAGTGGTCATGGATGAATGGATGTGCAGGCAAGTGCTCTCTCATGGGACCTGGCTGCCTTATATATGCCTGGCTGGCCTGTTCATGTATAGGAGTACAGATTGATTGGTCAGTCACATTAGCATCCTACGTTTCATCCAATCCCTTCAAACCTACCCCAGTGTGTGGCTTTGCATGGTTTCAGTTTTGATAATGATGTCAAGTCAACATCCACATTGCAACAATGTAGATTCTTTCAAACTGACTTCTGCTGTGCACCTGGTGCTCAAATTCAAAAATTTAACTCAGTCTCCATGGCAACCATCATGCATTTAGGCCCTTATACTTGTCCCTCATGTGTCCCCTATGTGTTTTCATACATTTACACACAGGTACGGTGCGTTCCACGCCCTAGGGCACCCCACAAGCAGTGATACCGACCGTACAAGCGCTTGTACGGTCCGGATCACAATATGGGCGCTGGCGTATGCGTACGCCACAGTAGTACGGACTGTACAAGCGCTTGTACGGTCCGGATCACAATATGGGCGCTGGCGTATGCGTACGCCACAGTAGTACGGACCGTACAAGCGCTTGTACGGTCCGGATCACAATATGGGCGCTGGCGTATGCGTACGCCACAGTAGTACGGACCGTACAAGCGCTTGTACGGTCCGGATCACAATATGGGCGCTGGCATATGCGTACGCCACAGTAGTACGGACCGTACAAGCGCTTGTACGGTCCGGATCACAATATGGGCGCTGGCGTATGCGTACGCCACAGTAGTACGGACCGTACAAGCGCTTGTACGGTCCGGATCACAATATGGGCGCTGGCGTATGCGTACGCCACAGTAGTACGGACCGTACAAGCGCGTGTACAGTCCGTACTACTGTGGCGTACGCATACGCCAGCGCCCATATTGTGATCCGGACCGTACAAGCGCTTGTACGGTCCGTACTACTGTGGCGTACGCATACGCCAGCGCCCATATTGTGATCCGGACCGTACAAGCGCTTGTACGGTCCGTACTACTGTGGCGTACGCATACGCCAGCGCCCATATTGTGATCCGGACCGTACAAGCGCTTGTACGGTCCGTACTACTGTGGCGTACGCATACGCCAGCGCCCATATTGTGATCCGGACCGTACAAGCGCTTGTACGGTCCGTACTACTGTGGCGTACGCATACGCCAGCGCCCATATTGTGATCCGGACCGCACAAGCGCTTGTACGGTCCGTACTACTGTGGCGTACGCATACGCCAGCGCCCATATTGTGATCCGGACCGTACAAGCGCTTGTACGGTCCGTACTACTGTGGCGTACGCATACGCCAGCGCCCATATTGTGATCCGGACCGCACAAGCGCTTGTACGGTCCGTACTACTGTGGCGTACGCATACGCCAGCGGCAATATTGGCCCAGGGACCCTATACACGCACTCCGAGCGTATGTACGGTGCGTTTCACATCTGTCAGTGGTGACAGGCGGCACACAGACAGGAATGGAGCGGACAGGTATTTCCAAGGGTGGACACCAATGCATTGTCTGTGCAATACCACATGTGTGTGACACAGGTGTGTCAGGATGTGATGTGGCACTTTACCCCTGGGGTGTGGGCAAAGCACATGTACGATGAGCTGTGTACACATGTCGTGTGTGATGGTGCGCATTGTACCACACATCCCCTGCACTCCTTTGACATGTGTGCATGTCGTACACACTAGTGGAGCCATGAGTCACTTGCATGTCCCAGTCACGGACACCCGCACCTGTCCCCTGATGCCAGTTACACGGAATATTACACATGACATGTGTATGGCTGCGTTGCACGCTGCAACCATGTCATGTGTGTGGCATGTCTTTCCATGATTTTGCTGTAGGTGTGTGGTTCAATGAATCAGCAGTTGCTGCTGCCAACATGTGTCTGTGTGTCGATGGGCATGGCACACTGTTCCGCACACCAGCCCACATATGTGATTTGCCATGAGGTGTGTATGTATGCAACTACACGGAGTATCAACACAAGTACATATCCACATGCTCCCTATGTATGTTCTGTCTCGACATGTACTCCTCAAAGGCAATGTGTGTGGCCTGTCCTATTCCTATGACATGTGACCAGTGCATATCGCATCCAACTACCTGTCTGTACCATACGCATACTACTTCTGCACATGTGTGGATGTCTGTGAATCCTGTGATGCGTGTGCATGTTCACTTACACTGGCCCACAGCTAGTCTCATGCCATGTCATCGTGATCTTGCCCCCCTCCGTTAGTGGCTGTCCCTTGGTAGGAGTGTCACCTGACTGGCGTACGTGTCCAGGAAATGTGGCACAGACCTGACTCACAACGTGGCATATGTGTATTGGCTGTGTAACATGTGCTCAGTGCATTGACGATGTTGTTGTACAGTGCTCACTCTTCGGTGTTCCTTCCATTTCACTGCAGGGCTCCGCCTCTCCCTCGACGTATGCCAGACATGGCTGCCCTGCATGAACGGGACTGTATACGCCACTACAGATTCAGCCAACGGTTGATTGATGAGTTGACTGGCCGGCTGGAAGCACAACTCCTCCCGCGCCACAGGTATCCCAGTGCACTGACACCCAAGTTGAAGGTGATGGCAGCCCTACATTTCCTTGCCACGGGTACGTTCCAACATACCATTGCTGATGTCGGGGGCATGTCCCAGACGATGTTCAGCCGTGTTCTGCATGATTTCTTAGAGGCCATGTTGGTTCACCTGGATGAGTACATTAAATTCCCAATTCGTGAGCAGTTGACAGATGTCAAGCGTGAGTTCTATGCCCTGGGAGGGATGCCCCATGTCATTGGGTCCATAGATGGGACACATGTTGCGTTGGTACCACCACAGGCACAGGAGGTGGTGTATAGGAATCGCAAACATTATCACTCCATTAATGCCCTTGTGGTGTGTCTGTCCAACATGGTGATTTCACATGTCTGTGTTCGCTTTCCAGGATCAGCACACGATGCCTTCATCATGAGGCGTAGCAGGCTGCCTGAAATGATGCTGCAGCTGCGGAACGAGCGAGCATGTATTGTTGGTGGGTAGACTCTGGCAGTTCAGTGTTTGGCGTCATCTTCCAATCTCACTGCCTGTGCTGACACACTTCTGTCCATGATGTTTCCTTGTAGGGGACGCTGGCTATCCCAACATGCCATGGCTGATGACGCCTGTCCGCAACCCCAGCACGGCTGCCGAGCACCGCTACAACAACGCACATGGGCGGACCAGGAGAGTCATTGAGAGGACGTTTGGACTTCTGAAGAGCCGATTCCGGTGCCTCCACAAGACCGGCGGAGCACTCCCATATGCCCCGGTGAAGGTGTGCAAGATCATCATCGTCTGCTGCATGCTGCACAACATGGCAGTGGAGGAAGCTGTTCCACTCATACTGGATCAAGATGACCAGGACCATCCACCCGTGGAGGATGAAGGCCTTGGTGACGGGGCAAGTGATGTGGAGGAGGAGGAAGCTGTGGAGGGAATGCGGAGTCGGCTCATACGCAACTTCTTTGCTTAGTGGTGAGTTCCAGTGTCTGAGTGTGCACGCATTGGGCCGTGTGTGGCATGTGTTGCAATGTGTGTGTCCATCTGCATGTCTGCCAAGTGAGTCAGTGGTGTGTATTGAAGTGTCACTCAAGTGATGGCGCAAAGGAAGGATGTTGTCTGATGGTCATCATTGTCACCTGTCATGTTGACAACATGATACGTGTTGAGTACATGCTTGCGGATGTGCTCCTTTGTGCTGACTCCTTGTGTGTCTCTCTTCCACAGGTCCATGTGCATGCTGTCTGCTGGTGGCATTGTTGTGCTCCTGCTACTCCTCATGAACACAGCAACATGTGCTGATTCAGCGTCACATGCACGGGCAAGTGTTGAAATCTCCTTAGGGTAAGGGATGCCTCACGTCGTTTTGGGTGTGTGAATTGTTTGTAGTCTGTGTGCACTTCTCCGGTTCATGTGTGTTCCATTTGCATACATGGTGATCCTACATGGGGAACATGACATGGGGCAGGCTTCACCTGGAGCCATGGTCAGACTTGGTGACTGTCATGTGGCAGGGGATTGGGGATTGTGATGAGGCCATCATTGTGTGTAACACTGGCCTCGGAAACATACAGGTTGCACCGGGTTGACATGGTGTGTGATTGCCCCATCAGGGCCTCAATGGTGTATAGCGGCCTCTCCGTGGCAGCAGGGGGTGTTTAGCTGTTATCCGTCACTTGTGTGCCAGGTCAATGGGATACCAGCATCTGTGTTGCAATGGGGGGTGCCAGTGTTGCTCCCACATGTTCATCCACATGACCTGTGTATGTGTTGACAGAGTATCATTGTCATTCCAACACACATGACTAATAAATTTGTCCCTCTGTCTCCAAGGTGCCTCTTCCCTGTCAATGGTGGCCTGTTGCCACTGTGCGTGCGGCATGTCTGGCATAGTTTTCATAGGTGGTGCATATGTGTCTATGTGTAGAGTGACAAGATGCTAGGGGTTTGTCAGGGAGTGGGAACTGTATTATGCACAAGATGCACAGTTCCATCCACCTCAAGGCAAGAGAGACCATCCCCCAGGGCAACTACAACATCCGTGTCGAATCCTACCCTGCAGTCTACGGACATGTGCCTTACGACTCCCATGGTACTTGTCCATATCCGGAGTGCATCTGCACAGCTCTGCTACTGCGTCGGGCAACCAGGCCACATCAACATCCAAACGGGATGGGGGGAATGTTTCACAGCCAGCTGCAGGATGACCTTCTCGATCCACGCCCACACTCATGATGCAGCCCACAACCCCAACACAACCATGTGGCACTGTGATCCTAAACTGCATTCTGGCATCTCCATGCATCCAACCTTGGCCTAGCCACCATTCTCAACATCCGCCTGACGCAAGCATGCTGCACATTGTAGGGACACATGTCTAGACATACCTGGGAGCGGCAAGCCAGGTCACTCCTCATGATCCCTGACCTCTGCGCATGACTGTTGCTCCCCTGAATGTGTCTGTAGCCACAGTTGTGCGGGAACCACTCAGCTGGTTGGGCCCAGCACAGGTGAGTATGGTACTCCATGTCTGTATCAGATGATACATTGGGACCCATGTGTGTCCTGGGCAAGACTGCGACCCCACGGTTTGGATGGTTGGAGTTAATTCTGAGATCAGGCATGCTTTGACTTTACGACACACACATGTATTGTAATAATGCAGAATCACGGCATCATCTTGTAAGTGTGATTAATTTATTTGTGGTGGGGTACGGGTTTGTGGGGATGACAAGAGGTGCACAGCGGGAGTGTAGAATCCAAAGTTCACTGGGGGAGTTGGTATCCTTGCCGTAGCAAAATGTCAGAGTCCATGCCACAGTCTTCGTCAACATAGGTCAGACAGTGACCAGCAAGTCCATGTGGCAGAGAATGTCATGTGCTGCTATTGGGCCAGAGGGCCAGGTGCCAGGCCAGGTGACCTGGGAGATGGTGATGTTCTGCTGACTCTCACAGTCTTTTTCGTGGACGACCCACCTTCCTGCGGGGACCCTCGGAAGCAGTCCGTGACGATGTCTGTGACGCTCCGTCGGATGAATCCTCCTCCTCCTGATCCCTCCCTGTGTCTGGTAATGGCCTTCGCCTGGTGCCACAGGGAGGGTTGCCCATGTTGTCGGCAATCCGACGGAGTACACCGGTCATTTGGGTTTGCACCGCCACGAGCTCAGCCTGTCTATCCTCCATCCTTCCTTGGTGTTGCAGTTGACAGGCATGTTGCTGGGACTGCAGGGTCTTCATCTCCTGGAGGGTCCCCTTGATGTCATTGAGGGTGGACGCAATCTGGTCCATGCCCCTGGTGTCACGCCGGTATGTATCCAGGATGTTGCTGACCTGGGACACTACCGGGTCCTGAGCTGCCTGGTCAGGTTCGCGCCTCCGCCGTCCTCCACTCCCGCCACCCCTGCCCACGTGCACCTGGCCTGCCGTTGTGGGTGCATCGGGTCTCCGGGACCCCTGAGGGATGGCATCTGCGTTGCCGCCTGCCTCCTCCTGGGTGCCCGGAGGACCGTGTCCCTCCTGGGCAGACTGGCTGGGTGGTCGTGTGCGGGCAGGGCTCCTGGACGTCTCCTGGGATGTGGCAGGAATGGGGGTGGTGGTTGGCACAGTTGTACCTGACGCAGGTGCTTGGACACCAGAGGGGCCAGGTTGGTCTGGGTCATCCACGGAGTGGTGAGAGTCATCGCTGGCGGTGGGGTCCTCATCCCGCGGAGCCTGGTCCTGTGAGACTTCCCCCCCAGTGTTGGGGGGTGTTCGTCGACGTTGACCTGTGTGTGAGAGAGACAATGTTAACAGTGTCACATGTGGCATCCATGTTGCATGCATTTCTGATTTGGCACTCTTCCTCTGGGTAGTTGGATCTGTCCTGCATTCCTCTCACAGTGCACTTGTGCATGGCTATGTCCCTTGGCCACAGCTGTCAGGGCTTTACGCATGTGTGAGACACAATCTTAGTTGATGCATCTATTTGGGTACACAGTCAGCAGTGTGGTGTGCGGGCGTAGCGAGCCATGCAGAGGCGCCTTACGTGTTGCACTGTACGTGGCCAAATGGTGTTTTGCCAAGGCAATTTGATGTTGCAGGTAGGGGACTGAAGCATTTGTGACAGGGTTCTTACCGACACAGTGGGTGGGTATACTGGGTGTGTGGTTAGGTCTGTGCCTGCAGCACGGATGGACTCGTGCACAGATTGACACATGGACCGGTCTTCATCTACGGAAGGGGGGGTTGAGGCACTGCCAGACCTGGTCTGCATGCACACAGTCCACCGGCTGACGAGTGGACATGGCCACACCACCCAAGGGTGATTTAGTCTCCCTGTGTCTCCCTTCCTCCCTCCCTCTGTCACCCTCCTCCCTCCCTCTGTCGGTCTCCCTCTGTCACCCTACTCCCTCCTTCTGTCTGTCTCCCTGTGTCCCCCTCTGTCTCCTTCCCTCTCATTCCCCCTCTCCCTCCCTCTCTTTGTCACTCTCTGTCACCTCAGGCCAGCTTCCTGGGCACACACAGTTAGCCGGTCTTTGAATGGCCATTGGCTTGTTCATGTGAGTTAGTCCCTGTTCTCCGGGCACCCATTGGGCAGTGTGTCTGAGTGTAGGCTGCTGCTGTGGCGGTGTGTGCTGAGACTCTATCAGAGCGGTGCATCTTCATTGTCTGCTGTAATGTGCAAATTCTGCCTTCAGACCCATGTCATCCTGCATGGCAGCCACCATTTGCAGGCAAGACAGTACTGTGTGGGTACACACAGTTTGTATGGCTGTGCCCAGGGCCATATGGGCTGAGGGCATTGTTTTGTGCTTGTGAGTTGCTCAATGTTAGTTTTGATGCCCCCACTCCCAGCATCGACCACATCCTGTGTTGTGTTGGTGTTTTGTGTGGCCTGTGACTTGGCATGGCCCTGATTGATGCATGGGGCATGGAGGCGCTAGTGGCATGTGTGTGTTTGTGGAGTGTTGTTGTGTGCGGTGGTGGCTTGGGGGGGGTGGCATGCATGATTGATTGTGTATGGCATCCCCCCCATGTGAGGTGAGTTGTTTGTGTACTCACCAGGGTCTGGGAGTCCAGGCAGTCCGTGTAGTCCCTCCACCGCCAGCGTGGACATCACCTTCTCCTCCCAGGGATGGTATTGTACCGGTCTGGGGGGCGGCCCTCCTCCAGTGATGTTCCCCTGGTTGTGATTGTCAGTCATCTTCCTCTTGACCGTCCTCCGCAGATCGTACCACCTGGATTGGCACTCGTGCCTGGTCCTTCTGGTGGTCCCAACAGCATTCACAGAATCGACGATCCTCTGCCACATGGCCGTTTTTTCAGATATGCTGGTCTGTCTGACCAATGTCCCAAAGAGCTGTGGCTCGACTCTGAGGATTTCGTCGACAAGGATCTCCAGCTCCTCCTTTGTGAACTTTGGATTCTTGGTGGTGGACATGGCGTGGGGTGTGGGTGTGGATGGTTGTGGGGGTGTGGGTGTGGATGGTTGTGGGGGTGTGGGTGTGGATGGTTGTGGGTGTGTGGGTGTGGTAGTGGAGGTGTGTGTGTGAATGTGATGAGGGGGTGTTTGTGTAGGTGGTTGTGTGAAGGTATGCAAGTGTGAGGTTCAAGTATGGTGGTGTGGGTCGTCTGTGGGCTCTGGCAGCAGTGGGTCTGTTGCAAAGGCTCATGGTTTGTGTGTGTGGTCCATTTTTATTGGTCCATTTGTGGGTGTGGCTGTGTTTGAAATTTGTGTGGGTGTGTTATGAGGAGTGATTGAGTTTTGGGCCTCTGTTTGGCAGTTTGGCAGTTGCAGGTGAGTGTATGTGATGTTTGTGGGGTTGTTGGGCATGTTTGGTGGTGTGGGGAAATTCTACTTGACTCTCCTTGTGTAAGTATGGTTTGTCCTGGTTCAGTACGTGTTTTTTTGGCGTCAGTACGGTCCGTACATGCACTGGTGGGGGTGCGGTCCGTACATTCCCTGGTGGGGTGTGGGTACGGCCGTACATACACGGGTGGGGGTTCGGTGCGTACATACACGGCTGGGGGGGGTTCGGTGCGTACATACACGGCTGGGGGGGGTTAGGTGCGTACATACACGGGTGGGGGTTCGGTGCGTACATACACGGCTGGGGGGGGTTGGGTGCGTACATACACGGGTGGGGGTTCGGGGGCGTACATACACGGGTGGTGGTTCGGTGCGTACATACATGGCTGGGGTGGGGGTTTGGTGCGTACATACACGGGTGGTGGTTCGGTGCGTACATACACGGCTGGGGGGGGGTTCGGGGGCGTACATACACGGGTGGGGGTTCGGGGGCGTACATACACGGGTGGGGGTTGGGTGCGTACATACACGGCTGGGGGGGGTTCGGTGCGTACATACACGGCTGGGGGGGGTTCGGTGCGTACATACACGGCTGGGGGGGGTTCGGTCCGTTCATACACGGGTGGGGGTTTGGTGCGTACATACACGGGTGGGGGTTCGGGGGCGTACATGCACGGGTGGGGGTTTGGTGCGTACATACACGGGTGGTGGTTCGGTGCGTACATACTCGGGTGGGGGTTCGGGGCGTACATACACTGCTAGGGTGGGGGTTGGGTGCGTACATACACGGGTGGGGGTTCGGTCCGTACATACACGGGTGGGGGTTCGGGGCGTACATACACGGCTGGGGGGGGTTGGGTGCGTACATACACGGGTGGGGGTTCGGTGCGTACATACACGGGTGGGGGTTTGGTGCGTACATACACGGCTGGGGGGGGTTAGGTGCGTACATACACGGGTGGGGATTCGGTGCATACATACACGGCTGGGGGGGGGGTTGGGTGCGTACATACACGGGTGGGGGTTCGGGGGCGTACATACACGGGTGGTGGTTCGGTGCATACATACACGGCTGGGGTGGGGGTTTGGTGCGTACATACACGGGTGGTGGTTCGGTGCGTACATACACGGCTGGGGGGGGTTTGGTGCGTACATACACGGCTGGGGGGGGTTTGGTGCGTACATACACGGGTGGGGGTTCGGGGGCATACATACACGGGTGGTGGTTCGGTGCGTACATACACGGCTGGGGGGGGGGTTCGGGGGCGTACATACACGGGTGGGGGTTCGGTGCGTACATACACGGGTGGGGGTTCGGGGGCGTACATACACGGGTGGGGGTTCGGTGCGTACATACACGGCTGGGGGGGGGTTCGGTCCGTTCATACACGGGTGGGGGTTTGGTGCGTACATACACGGGTGGGGGTCCGGGGGCGTACATGCACGGGTGGGGGTTTGGTGCGTACATACACGGGTGGTGATTCGGTGCGTACATACTCGGGTGGGGGTTCGGGGCGTACATACACTGCTGGGGTGGGGGTTGGGTGCGTACATACACGGGTGGTGGTTCGGTGCGTACATACACGGCTGGGGGGGGGTTCAGTGCGTACATACACGGCTGGGGGGGGTTCGGTCCATTCATACACGGGTGGGGGTTTGGTGCGTACATACACGGGTGGGGGTTCGGGGGCGTACATGCACGGGTGGGGGTTTGGTGCGTACATACACGGGTGGTGGTTCGGTGCGTACATACTCGGGTGGGGGTTCGGGGCGTACATACACTGCTGGGGTGGGGGTTGGGTGCGTACATACACGGGTGGGGGTTCGGTGCGTACATACACGGGTGGGGGTTTGGTGCGTACATACACGGCTGGGGGGGGGTTAGGTGCGTACATACACGGGTGGGGGTTCGGTGCGTACATACATGGCTGGGGGGGGTTGGGTGCGTACATACATGGGTGGGGGTTCGGGGGCGTACATACACGGGTGGTGGTTCGGTGCGTACATACACGGCTGGGGTGGGGGTTTGGTGCGTACATACACGGGTGGTGGTTCGGTGCGTACATACACGGCTGGGGGGGGTTTGGTGCGTACATACACGGGTGGTGGTTCGGTGCGTACATACTCGGGTGGGGGTTCGGGGCGTACATACACTGCTGGGGTGGGGGTTGGGTGCGTACATACACGGGTGGTGGTTCGGTGCGTACATACACGGCTGGGGGGGGTTCGGTGCGTACATACACGGCTGGGGGGGGGTTCGGTCCGTTCATACACGGGTGGGGGTTTGGTGCGTACATACACGGGTGGGGGTTCAGGGGCTTACATGCACGGGTGGGGGTTTGGTGCGTACATACACGGGTGGTGGTTCGGTGCGTACATACTCGGGTGGGGGTTCGGGGCGTACATACACTGCTGGGGTGGGGGTTGGGTGCGTACATACACGGGTGGGGGTTCGGTCCGTACATACACGGGTGGGGGTTCGGGGCGTACATACTCTGCTGGGGTGGGGGTTCGGTGCGTACATACACGGGTGGTGGTTCGGGGCGTACATACACGGGTGGGGGTTCGGGGCGTACATGCACTGCTGGGGTGGGGGTTCGGTGCGTACATACGCGGGCGAGGGGGTGGTGGGGTGTTCGGCGCGTATGCGGGCACATGTCTCCATGGTTGCTATGGGAGTTCGGTTCGGACGGTGTTTTTTGCGTACGGTTGTGAAATGGGGAGGACGGGAGGGATCGTACTTGCGCAGTCGGACTTTATTTTTCCGCACGGTGGGTTTTTCGACCGGGGACGTGTCGGTGACTTTTCCCGACCCGAGGACGTGTGGGGAAATCTTCCCAATGCGATTCGTATGGACTTTTTTCCGTTCGAATCGTACTTGGCAGTTTGTACGCTACTTTGACGATTCGGACGGAAAAAAATCCGGATACGAGTCGGACGGGGAATTTTTTTACCGGATCGGAATTGGCACCTAGATAGTACCTTGGATAGATTTGCTGGTAGTAGAGCAATTGCAAATCAAAAAATGAAGGGATAGATAACATCTATGATAAAACAACTGGTATTATATGACAGTTGGTGATGGAGGATGGGGGATAAAAGAGGATATACGTATGTAAACAAAAATTATCATCACCAGTCGAGGATAGATTATATTTTGTTAGACTTAGGTCTACGGGAACAAGTCAAAAACATTACACATATCGGGGTTCACCTGTCAGATCATTCCGCAATTTTATTGGAGATGTGCCTTAGGGAAGATAACCCGCCCCCCAGATGGACGTTAAATCATACCCTGTTGTTTGTATAAGGAAATTGAGAGGAGATTAAAAGAGGATACAGTTGAATTTTTTGTCTTTAATTGGGGCTCGGCGCCGGCATGGCTGGTGTGGGATTCCTACAAAGCGTACTTGAGGGGCAAGGTAATAAGTTATGCTGCCGGGAAGAGGAGAGTCTTTCGTGAAGAGATAAGTGAAGTGGAGGAGAGGATAAGTGTACTAGAAGGAGAGCTGGCCAACAATACTCAGAGAGAGTCTAGACAGATTGAATTATCAGATATGAAAATTAAACTTGCCTCCATTCTGGACAAGAGGGTAAGGGAAAGGTGGGAGACAACCAAGTTAGCGCAATTTGAGTATAGGGAAAATTGCGGAAAATTGTTAGCTTGGCAGACAACGAAAGATCAGGTGAAAAACCTAATACAAGAAATTAGGTGTCAGAATACTGGTAAGGTTTTAACTAACAGAAAAGAGGTTAAGGAGGCTTTCTATAACTATTTTGGAACTTTGTATGAAGAGGATTTGGTGTCATCTGAAGAAGAGAGAAATAGGTGGCTAAGTTGGTGCTCGACAGTGGCACTGGAAGAGTGCTTTTTTAAATACTCAAATTCAGAAGGGGCAATTGGAGCAGGTATTGAAGAAGGGTAAGCGGGGGAAAGCACCCAGTCCAGAGAGTCTACCTTTAGAAGTGTATAGTGCACTAAAGGAGGTATTGACTCCAATCCTGACTAGATTATTCAATGAGTTGTTCATGCAAGGGATATCCCTGCCAGAGTCCTGGTCAGAGGCTACAATTTCCCTAATCCTAAAACCAGGAAAGAGCAAACACAGATGTGATTCTTATAAGCCAGTGTTGCTCCTAAATTGCGACTACAAGATCTTTTCTAAAATTCTGGCAGACAGACTCAAGGGCCTTATGGGGGACTTGGTGCATGAGGACCAGAAAGGTTTTATGCAAGGAAGGGCATTACACGAGCTAACTTACTCCCTGATAGGGGCAATTGATTTGGTGGAAGCGAATAATGCACCTTTAGCGGTTATAGCCTTGGATGCCACCAAGGCATTTTATCGTGTGAACTGGGCTTTTCTGTCATCAGTTATGGAAGCGGCTAAGTTGGGAGACAGATTTTGTAGAATAATTGCGGGGTTTTATAAGTCACCAAGGGCAAGAGTTTTAGTGAATGGAGCATTAACATCAGCATTCACTATTAGGAGAGGGACAAGACAAGGGTGCCCATTATCCCCACTTTTGTTTAATTTGTACATGGAGCCATTGGCAAAAAAATTGAGGGCAGAGCATGGGATAATAACCTTTCAGTGTAAAGATTGGGTTAAGAAACTGGCATTTTATGCTGATGACTTGTTGATATATACGGCGGACCTCGGAAATACAATGACTCATGTAGTAAAAATTGCGGAAGACTTTGGAAGAGTATCAGGGTGCGAGATAAACAGGGGGAAAACAGAGATTATGGTGCGGAATTTAGAATGGGGCTGAAAAAACTACAACTGAAATGAGATATCTTAGAGTTAGAGTGACTCATGACATTAATAAGCTTGCAGAAACCAACTTTCACAGGGTGAAAAAAGAAATCTGTGATTTAATGGCCAGTTGAATGCACCTGACTATTTTTGGTAGAGTAAATCTAGTGAAAATGATTCTACTACCGAAGCTATAAGGCTATACCTCTGCCGTTTAAGGAAGCGGGGCTTATGAAGTTACAGTGCAAGACTCTTTTATCTGGGCAGCAAAAGGACCCCATATCTCATGGAAAAAATTGCGGAGGAGGAGAGAAAAAGACTCTTCCGGACTTGCAATTATATGCATGGGCTTTCCAGCTTAAGAATAGCAGGATTCTTTTGGATAGACCCTTAGATTCGGAAATTGGGAAGCTGTTTACTGGATTGCTAAAAGGAGTAGAAGGAGGGGCTTCGGGCTTCATGATGAAGTATGCAGACCCTAGATTTAAAAAAAAGTTAGATTGAAGATTCTTAGAGGTGCTGCAGAAACCTGGTACAGGATCAGAAGGAGACTGAAATGGATATACTATAGCAATATGGCTCCTATTTGGGACTCACCTGGATCACCGGAATGGACGAAGGACAAATTGTCAGTGGCACTAAGGAAGGCTGGAGTAGAAAGATGGGAGGACCTACTAGAGGGAAAACTGTTGATTCCATGGGAGAGATTTCAAAATAAAACAAATAATCAAGTCTCAAGGTTTAAATATCTTCAAATTCAAAGTTGGTTTCAATCATTAGAAAACACAATAGGAGGTGTCAACGAACTTGAAGAAATGTTGATCTTAGACGGCCCTAAGAAGAAGGAAACATCATATTGGTATTGGCGGATGATGGAAGAAGTGGAGGGGGAGTTTACTCAGCCACAAGAGTTATTGGGAACTGACTTGCCAGGAGTAACGCTGGAAAAATTATGGCAAGTATCCTTTTCTACACTTCATAAAGTGATCATAAAGTGATCAAGTCCGCCTATTTAATGATAAACCACCTTTTTTCTGTCTATAGAGTGTACTGGACTCCATATAAGCTGTCGAAAGTTGGGAACAGAGGAGAGGTGGCGTGTACCAAATGCAGCTTGAAGCTGGCGAATGACCTGCATATGTTCTTGAGGTGTCCAAAGATTCAGGAATATTGGGGAGATGTGTGCAGTGCTTTGGCTGATATCTTGAAAATACAGATTCAGGTAAGCCCTCTCCTTGTGTTCTTTGTGGTGGACAGCGAGTTTGATAGAGATAAGCAAAAACTAATTTTCCATGCTATGTTGCTGGCACAAAGAATTGTGTAAAAAATGGACTAGCCCAAATCCTCCTACATATATAGAGTGGAAATCATCATTGAAATATATTTTGAGTTTGGATGCTATCTCCCTGGAAAGGAGAAGGTATGCCTTTTGGCGTACGTTAGCGGAATGGTTGGAGAGGTAGGAAGGGACTGTCCAATGATTATGACTAAAATTAGGCCTCGGTATAATGCACATGCCACTCCCAGAATTTTTGTATCTCTCCTGGTGGATTCTATTCGAGGGATGGCTTACTGTTGGGAGAGTCGAAGGTTAGGGAAAATGGCTATTGAAGTGCAACTGGCAGGTCTCAGATAAGTAAGGCAGTATCAGAACCTTTCTGTCCCGGCATGGAAAAAGGGCGGTCTCGGATGGAGGTGCTGTGGAAGGAAATCTGAGGCTAATGAGGACAAAAAAGAAAGAAAAAAATTTAAAATAAGTTACTTGGATTATTGGGGAATCAAACTCCCTGCTCTTTCAGTTCAAAGTACTTTCCTGTGTGTATATACCATGTCACTATTTGTTCAAATACATTTCCGCTAACAAAATGATTCCTCTAATTTACCTATTTCAATTCCTCGACTATTTTGTAAAAACATTTTTTACAAATCCGTTTGTAAATTATACTCACCAACTAAAGAATTATCACTTACAAATTAAACAAAAATAAATCAATAGTAGACATAAATTTATATCATTATAATTAAGGCTCCCTGTTTTCCGTTTTTACGGATTTTTACAGAAAAATACAGACAGAAAACCATTTATTTTGTTGCCTGTATATATTTTTTAATGTGGATAAAAACTGAAATTGGGTGCTTTTTGAGTGATTCTAAGTACACTTTGCCATTACTTCCAGGACAATAACTGTGTGGATTGATAGATAAGGGAGTTAAAAAGAAAGAATTTTAGTAAAAAGTCTTAAACAACAGTAGATATGCAAAAGCTGATACTGAAATGTGCATATTTTCATATAATTGCATTGATTTATCTTCTGCGGGTGTTCATAATACTGAAACCTGGCAGGCATTCAAGCATGACTTCGTATTTATTGGTTAAATAAATCAGGAAATATACCAGTTTCAGCTTTATTTCTTCACAAAGCCCATAATAAATATGGATAAATACAGATAAAGTTGGCAAAAAATAAATACGTATAAATACAGACGGAAATTTCAGAAAAATAAATACCATAAAACCGGGAGCCCTAATTATAATTTATTTGGATTACTGGGGAATTAAACTCCCTGTTTATTCAATTCAGAATACTTTCCTGTGTATTATTAATAATTTCACTATTTGCTCAAATACATTTCTTCTAGCAAAACATAACTGGAATTATTTTATTGTTATATTACTACCCACTAAAAATTACATCTATAGACATAAATGCAAAAAGTTCATCATTAGGCTCAACAATGTCCATTTAAAATGTTCACAATTGAACAACTCCTATTCTGGAAGATCAACTCTTTCTCACTCAGAATTGTAAAATACTTCCATAATATTACACATTATTTATTGGAAAATAAATATATTCTTAATTATTATCCAGAAAAAAATAATCCCAAATACTTTGTTATAGAAGGTGCCAGAATTCATTTTCAATATTCAGACCATATTAAAGAGCATCTAATTTATCAATCAACCTGACTTCCCTGGGAAAGGTGAGTTTTTAATTTATCCCCTCCTCTTCTGTTGCCAAAAACACGCTCAGTACTCCAAAGCTTGATGCCTTTTAGTTAATCTATATCATGTTCTGCTTTGAAATGTTCCGCAATGGATGAGTTTTTATCCCTATTTTTAATTGATCTAACATGTTCTTGCCACCTGGTTTTCAACATTCTAAACCATGGAGCCAATGGACCCGCAAGCTACAGAACATCCAGAACGCCGCTGCAAGACTGGTCCTTAACCTGCCAAGACACTGCCACATCTCCCAGCACCTGCGCACACTCCACTGGCTCCCCATCGAAGCTAGAGTCACCTTCAAGATGCTAATCCACCCTCACCAGGCCCTCCTCGACACCGGATCAGCATACCTGAATAGCCGACTCAAATTCCACGTACCCCAAAGGACCCTACGAACAGCCCAGCTCTCCTACGCCGTGGTCCCCCGCACCAGAAAGACCAGATCAGGAGGCCACTCCTTCTCCTTCCACGCGACCAGAGCCTGGAACGACCTTCCGCTCCACCTAAGACAGTTAACATCGCTCCCCATCTTCGCAAGAAACCTCAAAACCTGCCTCTTCGACAGACCCCCTCCTTGATGGACTGGAACCTGCGAACCCCCCCCTACACCACCAGCACCTTGAGACCCTTACGGGTGAGTAGTCACGCTTAACAAACGTTTGATTTGATATGATTTGAATGTAAAACTTATCACAAAGGCAATGAAAAACATAGACACTAAATTTTGTTTTGCAATTTATAAATGCCTTTATCCTATATTCCTTTGAAGAAATTGAATCATGGAAAACCTGAATTCCATTTGGATCTTATTTAAAACAAATACAACTTTAACATCTATGATGCCCTTTTTGTTAATATGGCAGCCACATTTTCTGTTTTCCTTGTTGCCATATTTTATGGTGTCACTGGGACCTAAATTCTACAAGGTTTTTGCTTTACAATAAGTAATCAATGGATAGTGACCAAACCACTGATTGATGTCCTTATCATTTTTCAAAATATTCCAATGACTTAAAAACATTCTTGCGATCTCCTTATGTTCACTAAAGAAAGTGGTTATGAACCTTACCTTTTCAAAGACTCTGTTTTCCATTCAACAAGTTCTTTCTTTCAGCGTCTTCAACTTTCTGTTTGGCTTATTTCTAGAGTTTCCTGGGATAACCTCTCTGGACAAAATGATTCATTACTTTACTCTCTTCTTCTTTTTATATTTTTAAATCACTACAATTCTGTTTCAATTGTAGCAATTCCCCATATGGAATATTAATTTTTTGACTGCGTGGATGAACTGAATTAATATGAAGAATGCTGTTGCTCAATGTTTGTTTCCTATAAGATTTGCACATCAATTTATTTTCTTCAGTATATATACCCAAATCCAAAAAGTGTATACATGAACTGGTGAATTCCAGTGTCAATTCAATGTTAAATTCCTTCTTGCTCAAGAAATTGACATAATTCAGAAGATAATGCTCACTCTTTTGCCACATCATAAAAATGTAATCTATAAATATAATCCATAGAATAATGTATTACATCAATTTGTTCATTTGTCGTTCCAGGCATGCTCCCTCTCATACCGACCCATAAAGTGATTGACATAAGAGGGAGCAAACCTGGGACCCATAGTTGTACCCCGAATCTGTTGATATCATTCAGACTGATAATAAAAAAAAATTGTTCAACATAAATTCTGTCAATCTAATGACCATGTTTACATGTTTTAAGTAGCTACTGGATCTTTCTGAGAAAAGCTTTTTTAGAGCACGAATTGCTTTCCTGTGTTCAATAACAGTATACAGACTTTTAACGTCCAAAGTCACAAGAAGATAGTTTTTTCTTCAAAGAACATCATTTGAATGTTTTACATAAGATGGTAATTCCATAACCATTGGCGCCATGTCGATATCTGCATATTCTGAGACCCTTTCTGTTAGAGAACAAATTCCTGAAAGTCTGGGCTAAATGGAGGAAATTTCCTCCCCTTTGTGTAATTTTGGTAGAAAGTAAATCACTGGGATCTTGAGTTTTTTCATATTAAGTTATTCGTACTAATCATCATCTTGTGCATTTTTGTTAAGTCACTTTTTCAATAATGCATGTAATGCCACTTGAGCACTTGTTAATTCCTGAATGTTACAGGTACAGTATTTAGACTAAGGAGCTTATTAATATTGGGCAGGTGCCGTGGCGGATATGGGGCTGACCGACCAGACCGCTGAATAATCGATGCGACTGCACATGGTGTGGTCGCACGCCCCCTTTTTAGGTCTTGCCTGAAGTTAGCAGCACGCATGCGCTGTTCTCGACATGCGAGAGCTTTTAGCAATTGATACGAATTTAGAAGGGACTTGGAAGTCCCGCCCCTGCTTCCTATTGGTTCACGTCATCATTTATGGTAAACGATGGCACATGATTGGAAATCTGGCTTCTTGATTACCTCTTTGTCCACTTTTAGGATGGCCTATGTGGGCAGGCCGACGCCATCTTTGTTCCCGTGACGTGGGAGCTGCATTCTTTACAACGCGCGCGTGCGCCACATATTAAGGCACTTTGTCACCCTTTCCTTTTCAAACTAGCTCAGGCTATAGCACTGTGCCTATGTTAGTCATAATCCAGGACGAGCACTATACCCGTTTCAGGTTCCAGTATACCAGTAGGTCTCTATACACTCAGTCATACTCCAGTCTGTGCGTTATGCTCGTGTCAGGATCCAGTGAAGCACTCCCGTGACGTGGGAGCTGCATTCCTTACAGCACGGGCGCCGCACATTAAAGCACATTGTCGCACTTTCCTTTTCAAACTAGCTCAGGTTGTAGCACTGTGTCTATGTTAGTCATACTCCAGGACGAGCACTATACCTGCTTCAGGTTCCAGTTTACCAGTATGTCTATGTATACTCAGTCATACTCTAGTATGTGCACTATGCCCGCGTCAGGCTCCAGCACGAGCACAGTGCCCGTGCCCGACTCCAGATGCCCCATGTGATACTTTCTGCTGCAGGCCTCTTGCTGCTGCTGTCCCTTTAAATCCCCAGAAGATTGCTCGCTGCTGATGTCACTGGCTGTTTCGGGCTGTAGAAGGGTTCCTGCGCCCCACACAAATGCTGCTATCAGTGATGGGCGAGGAGGGAGGCAACAGCGGCGGGCACTAAGGGAGTCGGGCACTCAGGGAGCCGGGCACTGAGCAGGGGTGGCCGCTGCGACAGGGACTATTCTCCCAGAGCAAGGAACCGCCTGCAGCCCACAGAGGGAGCACCTGCCGATACCAGGCAACTGCATCCCTCCCAGACCCTGAGATCATGGACGCTCTTAGCAGCTGAAGGGAAGGTTGTTAATGAGGGCACCGCTGCCAGAGGGGTAGCATTGATGCCACTGCGGCAAAGGTCACCCGCAACGGCTTCTCCTTATGTGCCCACTCCCACTAGCATGCATCCCCCTGTGCCTCCTCGCCCATCTCGCTAGCCACATCTGCCCTTCCTGCCAGCTTCTCGCTCTCTCCCCTTGTTTCCCCACTTCTCTCTCCCATTCTGAGCCCCCGTATGTGTATCTCTCTGCCCTTGCTTCCTTCACCCCTCTCTATCTCATTCCACTTCTGACCCCGTGTGCACATCTTCCTCCCGTTGTCCTGGTTTCCATCTAACCCTCTATTTTGCTCTACTTCTGACCCCGTGTGTGTGTGTACGTCTCCCTACCCTAGGTTCCATCTCCCCCTCGCGATCGCGCTCCACGCCTGACCCCCATGCGTGTCACTCTCCATGCTCTGGTTTCCGTCTCCCCTCGCTTTCTTCGCCCACTTTTCAACACTGTGTATCTCTCTCTGCCCTGTCTCTCTCTCCCCTTATGAGCTCCATGCATGTCTCTCCCTCTGCCCTTGTTCCCCTACCCCTCACATCTCACTCCACTTCCCTGTGTGTCTCTCTCTGCCCTTGTTTCCACCTCCCCTGTCTCTCTCTCCCCTTCTAACCACCATGAGTTTCTCTCTCTCTGCCCTTGTTCCCTTCTCTCTCTCGCTCGCTCCCCTTCTAATCCTGTGTGTGTCTCTCTCCTGCCCTTGTATCCATCTCCCCCTCTCTCTCACCCCCCTTCTAACCTCCGGCGGTGTCTCACTCACTCTGCCCTTGTTTCCTTCTCCCCTCACTATGTCGCTCCACTTCTGACCCCTTGTGAATATCTCCCTCCCGCTGCCGTAATTTCCATCTCTATTCCGCTCCACTTCTATGTGTGTGTACGTCTCTCTCCTCTAGGTTCCATCTCCCCTCCCTCGACACCTGACCCCGTGTGTCACTCTCTTCCTCTGCCTTGTTTCCGTCTCCCCTCGCTCTCTCGCTTGACGCCTGACACACCTGTGTGTCACTCGCCCCCTCTACCTTGTTTCCGTCTCCCCCGCTCTCTTCCTTCACTTCTTCACTTTCCTTGAGAAAAATACAATCTTTCAGTTCACTCCTAACATTCTGAAACAAGCATTGAAAATGCAATAGGTCTCGCCTTTTATTACGTTAAAGCCATTTGCTGTGCTATACAATACCATTAGCAAAGAAAATTGCTTTAACTTAATCAAAGGTGACACCTATTGCATTTTCAATACTTGTCTGTATGGGAGCTGGTGCTGTGGTTGGAAACCAGCCACAACAGAAGCTCCCATACAGAAAAGTGAGTTTGTGTTCATCCATGCACCGTGTGGCAGGCACCTCATGGTGCCTGCCACACGGTGCAGAGATCAACCTTGGCCATCAACCGTAGGCCGTTGGTTTCAGAGGGTTCCTGCTAGGGGGTCCCCAAACTTGTTATCTGACAGTTTTCCCATGTCAGAAACACCAGCATGGAAAGCCTGCTGGAAACCGAGCATCATAATCCGGACGGCGTATGGATTACAGGCCTGTCTCTGGCTGGCCTACGGGCTCCTTGAGCCCATCGGAATTCAGCAGGAACGACCAACCAATTTCACTTCTGACCTCCTAAATCGTAATTAGGCAGTCAGAAGGGAAAACGGCGATTTCGGTCAGACCGAGATCATAATCGGCCCCTAAGTGTTTAATTGTCTCATAGCTTCATCATGCAATCCGCAAAATTCATTATAACTACTTTGTCCCTTTCTTAGCTTTTCCGACAATTATGGTTGAGTAATTTTTCAAAGCTTTCAATCCCAATTTCACTTTATTCTATAAGTTCTCAAAAGGAATATTACATCTTATTTTTCTTTTGTCTTTTCTTATATTTTCTAACATCAATTTATGAAATATTTGAATGAAATTTTCATCAGACAGTTGAGCCACAAATGTTATTTTCTCCTTTAAACCACTGTTCATAATATTTTACTCTTCCACATTCAAAGAAAAAGTGAAATATTGCTTGGAAGAATAATCTCCTCTTTCAAAACTACAAAGAACTTGTATGATCTCTACATTACCCATTGTTTCAATTAAAGTATTTGGCACATAGTTTATGGTCCTGTTTTTGCAGGATGTGTTTTAACAAAATTAAATTTAATTTTTCAAATGAATTTCGAAAATGTCCACCTGAATATTTAAAATATCTGTGTCTATTTGGTGCAAATGATAGTGCTTCATTTAAAAGATTAATTTCTGATGTCTTTATCTCTTAGTTGGATAAGTGAATGGTAAGGCTTTCACTCATTTCTGCATCTGTCTCTTTTGTGATCTTGTTTTGACCCCACTCTCTATTTCTCCTACGTCTTTCTGTTCTTTTCTTTCCAACGCTCTTTCTCTTTCTTGTAGATCCTTTTTTGTGTTTAATCTTATTTGATAATTCTCTTTCCTCTCCACAAAATGCATTCTTTGAGTAAAGTATATTTGTGTGAATATTTTGTGCAGTGTTTTCCTTGGAGTGCATAGGAGTTTACAGCATACCATTTTAATGAAATTGCTCAACACTTAATACTTTTAATAGTTTTTAATAGAATTAATATTTGTTTTGATAGCCCATGTAACAATGAGGGACATTAAGGAATAAAATACCTTGTAATTAATTAGACCGGAGAAACCTTTTTCTCATGTGATCTTAAGTAATATTGCTATTCAGATGTTCAACAAACAGAAAAACTCAAAGCAGCAGAAATAAATAAAAGGGAAAATGTCAAGGACATGTTTTTTATTATACAAAATATCCTTGCCATTCAATTGTCTTTTCATATAGTCAAAATATGGTGACAACAGATCTAATGATTGGCGAATTGAATAATAAGAAAAAAATAACGTTTGAGGGCACCATCTAACTATGGCAACATAAAAAGATCTCATCGTCATTGTGAAACATGAATCAGGAAATCCCTCAAAATGTTTACGTACTGCCACAAAAGCATGTCAACATGAGGTTAAGAAGCAAAACCTGCATGAGAGGTGATGTTTATACCAGCATCCAAGACTTGACTGATGACTCCAATTGAGGCATTCTATGGCAGGTCCTTGCAGATGTGTGGTCTGTACTGGAAGGCTTTCTCAAGTCCACTGATACCTATGGTTGAGCAAATAGATGTAATTCTTAGATAGGAGAAGGAGCAGAGATGATAAACGAAATATAAGCAGCAAACTCACATCCCTTTTCTTGGTGGTACAAAGCGCAAATTCCAGTTTGAACCTTTAATTTAATGATCAGTAGGACAAAACTTGGGATTCTTTGGTTCAGGTCCAGATAAGTGAATTCCCCAAAAAAGTGGTAAGAGTAACTTGGTATTTCCATAGCACAATAATTTAGAAATGTCGCAGGGTCTCAAGAGAGAGGACAGGTTCTCTTTCAGGAGGAAATAAGTGTCCAGGGTGCCACACAATAGACCAAGAAAAGGTGGATGATGATTGTTAGGTTTTTAGTAGACTGGTCCCAGATGTTAGAGAAGCAGAGGGTTCCAAAATTACTTTATAAGCTAAGAAGCCCTTAGAGAACCTGAATGTTTTTAGAAGCCACGTATATCATATTGATGGATGTAAAATTATCCCAAACTGCCTATTGTGCACAGACCCAGATTTACATAAGCGGAAAGCATGCTTACGCTCATAGTGTTGATGGGATATGTATGTACCTTGACCGATATCACTACTGTCATGAGCCTTTGTGAAGAGAAAGGGGCCTCTGATTGATAGCCACTTTACACAATTAATATCTTTCTGTGACTAAGGGCAAATTTTACATTTCAACAGCATAAGCATTTCCTACAATTTGCCATCACATTCAGGCGAGAAAGTTCATGAATAATTAATGAATAATAATTGCTAACTCAGAGATCCTGCTTCACATAATTCTGTGGAGATGCACCAGTATTTGTTACGTTTTTCCTTGATACTCAGCCACATGGTTATTTGACTATTTTAAGGCATCTTTATTACTATTTTTGGAATACCAACAAACATTGCAAAGGAGCGCAGAACTATTCGTTAGTTTTCATGTAAAATGGCTGAATGCAGTATGTTTCAGGCTGAAATCAGTTTGAAAGCTTCACATCTGGACTAGAGAACACTGCCTGTCTATGCCCCAGGCAGTAATCAAAATAACTCTCTCATAGATTTGTGAGTCACTCTTTTAAGTAGCTTTAATTCACCTTTGATAAATCCCTGTCATTGAAGAGCCACACAACAACTATTATCTTCCCATCTATCTGTGAGCTTAATTGCTGGTCAGGTTCAATTTGTAGGTGTATTATATCTGCTTCTTTTGGTTCCAAGCTGGGTTGTCTAGGTCAAGTCTGTTGACAGAGCCTTGGGGTGGACTGTGAAGGTTGATCCTACAGTGCATATAGGCAAAGGAAGTGAAGCCTCCTAATGACGGTGGAAGATACGCAGAGTGTAGGAGTGATTACAAGCCCTCGGGCATCATTCAAAACAGCAGGGGCCTGCAGAGTTGGCGCTACCTCACATGCTGAGCAGTTAGGGTTGGATGCCAAGGAGCTAATTGTAATGGGTTCCCTACCCTACGAGATAGCCCCATAGAGCACAGCTTCAGAGACAGCGCACACGTTCCTGACATCAGTTTAGTAGGCAAGATCAAGGAACAGCTTTTAATGGGTGAAAATGCAAATATGGTTCAAGCACAGGATAGCTCAGAGGGAATTTCCTTAATGAAAGAATTATTTACTACCAAGCTCCGCAAATGGCACCAGCCACACTAGAAAGGAGTATTTGTGCTCAGACTTTTCAAATACAAAGGTCTGTCCTATCCTTAGTTATTCAAGCCAGCCTTATTGATCCTGGTCATGAGGAGACTGCCAGTTGGGGAAATTTAAGATATGTAGTCCAGGAGGCGCACGGCAGTGGCGATCAAGATAGCCGCCCTGTAGAACAGCTCCGTGACGCGAGGAACGGTGGGAATCGATGGGCTTTTTTCCGCAATTGGTGCGGGATTAAAATTATGGAATTGGCTGTCAGAAGTGGTGTGGAGCACTGAGGCATGTTTTTTAAACCTTAAAATGGTCTATTTGGATACTTTTTTGATTCTTTTTCTTCTGCCTCACTGATGCCTTGCATTGTGGCGGCCATTTTGTGCGCTTGTTTCTCGCACTTTCCACGGTTGACAATGCAGCAATAATGCCTCCGTGTTCAGTCTTTTTTTGCCCTTTTTTGCTCTCTTCAGCATTATTACTGCTTATCCTCAATGTGAATATATAATTATCAAAGGATGTCTTTTCTTCTCACATGATATTGAGGCTACGCTTGATAACGTCTTCAGTCAGGTCCTCTTCTGGTTTGTTAGCACAACCTCCAGCTATATAGTGGTGCGTGTAGTCTTGGTCTCTTGCGCCTTGAGTGTGGTTTATCTTCTTGCGGACTTTCACTGTCTCGAAAATGGATCCCACGCATCCAAACAGGCCTCATGGGGCAGCTGGTCCCAATACCAGTGGTCGCCAGGATTCGGCTGGCAATACCAACAAAAGAGTCAAGAAAGACACGTCCTCCCCAACAAAATCACCTCTTCCTTTGACTCTGAAGGATATCATGGATGAACTGCGCAATATTCGACCTTTTCTGTGGGAAACTACCGCAACACTTCAAAGAATCGAGGCGAAATGGTCTGGTTTGGATGCAAGGCTTTCAGACGTAAAACAAAAAATTTGTGATGCACGAGATGTTGTTGCCAAAGTAGATTTTCTTTCTCGCAATGTAGCGCAGCTGAAGAAAGCTACGGAAAATGTAGAAAATCGAAATAGGCGCAACAACCTATGAGTTTATGGAATTCCGGAAGGCTCCGATCATGATCTCCTTTTTGAAGACTCACGTTCCTCAGATAGTTGGTCTGCCAAAATCTACTGATCTCAATATTCAAAGGGCCCACAGGATTGGCCCTCAAAATGCATCATCCCCAAACAAACCGAGGGCAATCATTGCATATTTCTTATTATATTCTGATCTCAAGACAATCCTCAACGCAGCTAAGCAACATAAACAGATGCTTTGGTCCGGCCCAAAAATATTTTTCAGTCAAGATGTCTCTAAGCCTACTGCTAATCGCAGAAAAGAGTTCCTGGACCCCAGACCATCACTGAGATCTATGAATGGCTGCTACGGCCTGATTCATCCATGTTTGTTCAAAGTAACCTACAAGGACAGAACTTTCACTTTTGAGAATCCTGTTGAGCTTAGGAAATGTATTTATGTTCACAAAGGAGAAGATATGGAACTGAGAAAAGCTTAATTTTTTTTTCTTATGTTTTCTCTTTTGTTCCACAGGTTTTCCCTACATAACCTGTTTGATGCTGATGTCCTTCCCTGTGTTGTCCTTCTGTTTTGTTGTGCTTGTTTCAATCCGTTGCGTTGTCTTACTCATTGTTCGATAAGTTCCCTTCCATTTTGTTGCCTATGTTTACGTTTCTAGATTACGTTTTTTAAATCTTTTTTTTCATTGTCAGTAAACTTGTTCTTTCTCAGTGTCCTTCTCCGGGGGGGCCTCTGTCCTTCTTGTCCCTCCCTCCGCAATTTGAATGTTCTTTTTGTTTTTACATACTATGACTAAAGTCTTTTGGCTTT
Source organism: Triturus cristatus (assembly GCF_964204655.1). NCBI lineage: Eukaryota > Metazoa > Chordata > Amphibia > Caudata > Salamandridae > Triturus > Triturus cristatus. The sequence goes on from NC_140583.1 coordinate 1,125,233,340, forward strand.
TTGTCATCCTCTCTTCGGCTACATCTCAAGTGAGACTGTGTTCTCCTTTCTCTTCTCCTTCCTATGTCCTCTATCCCTTCCTTTTCTTCCTTTTTTCCTTCCTCTATTTTCTCCATTTCGATTGCAGCTTCTCTTTTTCTCTATGTTTTCGTTTCTATGGTCCTTTCCCAATTTTTATTTTGCATGTTTAATTGGGTATATTTGGCTTACTGTTCTAATTACCCTTCTATCTCTCAACTCTTGTTCTATCTTTTTTCCTGGCCTTTATATGTTTTTCTCCTTTCTGGAGTTACTTACTTTCTAGACTGGTACTGCTTAATGTCACTCTACCTTTTTCAACTCATCCAGTATACTATTTCTAGGTTTCATGTATATTCATGCTTAATTTTGAATAAGTTCTTCCGATGATTGGACTACGTATTATTTCATAGAATGTTAAAGGTATCCATAACCCAGTTAAAAAACAACGTTTATTAAGTCATATAGCGTTATTGCAAAAAACACACCTTAAAGAGCAAGACTTGTCTTCTCTACGCAAATTTTGGGCTGGAGATTCTTTTTGTTCCTCAGCTGTTAACAACAAAAATTATGTAGTCATTTTGTTTCATAAATCTCTACATGTTCTTTTGCAAAATGAAGTTAAAGATAATAACAGTAGATGGCTTTTATTGAATGCTAAAGTTAACAATACTCAAGTCTCTATTTGCAATGTATATGGCCATAATGGTATTGATATAGTTTTTTTGAATGATTTCTCTACTCTACTTTCTTCTCATGCTTCCGAAAATGTAATTTTGGGTGGTGACTGCAATCAACTTATGGACCCCTTTTTGGACCGGAAATCCCAAACCAAATTCATCCCCAGTAAAGACTTTCCACAAGGCTATTTCATCTATAGGGTTGTTTCCGTCTTCTCCCCTGTTCATAGGTCTCATTCCCGAATAGATTATATATTTCTCACACAATCATCTCTTCAATTTATGAAAAATGCGGAGATTGGCTCCAACCTCATTTCTGATCACTCCCCAGTCTTTTTAGATATGGACTATCCCACTTCTGCTCCTACATCACGCCGATGACGTTTTAACAATGCCCTTCTTTTGGAAACTCAATTTGTTGAACAATTTACACAATTTATGCAGGAATTTTTCAATAATATTCTTTCCTCTGTTTCACAATTTTATTTTGTTTGGGACGCTTTCAAAGCCACTGCTAGAGGATTTATGTTAGATTTTGTTTCTCGGAAAAAAGAAGAAAGTACTTGCAGATGCAACATTAATTCTAAAACACATCAAGGTCTTAGAGCACAAATCCTTTACCACAAATTGTTCTGATACTTTGTCCAAACTCATTAAAGCTAAAATGCACTATAATAAACAATCCTGGGAGAACGCCTGCAACAATCTCCTTAAATTTAATGCTAAGATGTATGGTGGCTGGAATAAAGCTGGTAAATCCCTCGACAATTATCTTTAAATTAAAAAACAAAAATCCAAGATTGTTACCATCACAGATAGTGCAGGAATTAAACACATTACAGTTACTAAGATTCTTGAATGCTTCACTGATTATTATACTTCCCTCTAAACCTCCGAATCGACCCCTACTGCAAATTGATTCATTCTTTTAGACCATTCCCAAACCCTCTGATAACCACATTGACCTCACATCCCTCGATAATCCAATATTAGAACAAGAAATTACAAACTCTATCAATCAACTTCCCAAGGATAAAACAGGTGGTCCAGATGGTTTTACTGTACGTTTTTTGGTCCCGCAGTTGTTAGTCCTCATAAATTATTTCCTAGCCTCTGGTGAATCTCGGGCCCTTTCATTCAGGAGATGCTGTGTTTAATCCCTAAAAAAGACAAAGACCACTCTTACTATCAAAATTACAGACCCATTTCCTTAATTAATACGGACTGTAAGAACTTCGCCAAATTATTAGCCCTTCGTAAGGTCAGGTAATTCCGGACCTTATCAACATTTATCAATCTGGGTTTGTAAAGGGACGTTCTATTACAGAGAACTTTAAGACATTCCTAAATATTATTCACTTAGCCTCCAAGGTAGGTTTACCGGTTGCTGCAATTACGTTAGATGCTGAAAAAGCCTTCAACAGAATAAATTGGGAATTTATTTTAGGAGCATTAAAATGGCATGGTTTCAGTCCAACTATTCTTAGATACATCCAATTGTTATATTCCGCACCTTCTACCTACATATGGGTAAACTGACGTCAATCCAAATACTTTCCACTCCATAGAGGAAATAGACAAGGGTGCCCTTTATCTCCCCTTTTATTTATTCTTGCCCTAGCACCCTTTTTGCAAAAACTTAGACGCTCTGCACAATACACAGGATTCCAATCTAAACATATCGATATCAAGTTTACTGTGTATGCAGGCGACATTTTACTATACATCTCCAACCCCACTACCTCTTTGACTGCTTTTCTCTCTCTGCTAAAAGAATATTCTCTAGTTTCCGGCAACAAACTTAACATTGATAAATCTTGTTGGACCCGGCCTCGTGGCATGGTCCTTACCCCCGTGGATTGTGCCCGTTCCCCGCCCCGGCCTTCACGGGCCACCATTCTGAACTGCACCGAGGCCCTTCATCCTGGGCTGCACGAGGTCGCATACCCCTCGTGGCTCCGCCATCTTGTTGGCACCCACGTGACTCTGTGCACCAGCCAGCGCGACCCCGCTCAACCCGGCCTCGACCCCAGCGAAGCCCCGACATCGAGGCACCACAAACTGGCCAGGGGGTGCCGCAGGAACCATTCATCGCCCCCGGCGGAGGACAGTATCGATGGGACCCCCAACTGTCCTCCCCTCTCGAGGTGTGATCGCCCTGCAACTCCCTTGGGCCTGGCGCCTCTCCTGCTGGGCGTCTGGCCACCTCCACCCGGCCTCTCCGCCCCCACCGGGCGCCTGGGTCCGGACATCAAAGGGCTCCAGACCTATATCTGGGGTGACCCCGCCACAGATCGGCAGTTGTATCCCGGAGTCGAGAGCCCTGCTGATTGAATCGCGGCTGACCCTACGGAGAAGAACTCTTGTCGGAACCATCACGAGCCCTGCTGACTGCGTCGCGGCTCCTTCTTGTGAACCCTTTGAAGCCACCTGGAACATTGGAGCCCTGCTGACGCTGTTGCGGCCCAACCTCGCTGAAACCTCCCTTAGAGCCCTGTTGACGACGTCGCGGCTCGAGCTGAGCAGAAACCATCTTGAGAGCCCTGCTGATTGGATCGCGGCTCTCCACGAACTGTACGCCAGAGCCCTGCTGACACCGTCGCGGCTCGACCCCTCCGAGATCCGGAGGTCCTCCAGCTTGAGGATAAGAACTGGGCCCCAGGTACCCTCGTACCGCACCCCTGCCAAAGACTGTCCCGCTACCCCTACGCTCCCAAAGAGACACTGAGACTTTTGGTGGATCCCTCGATCCCTTCGTGTAAATATTGACCTCGTAACCTTTTTATTGCTGATAAAGAATTGCTTGTCTTGAGACAACCTCCTTGAGTCCTGTGTGGTGGTGTTACTGTGCTAGTACGTGATAGGAGAAGGATCTCTCAGGAGACTTCTCGGCAGCGCTCGGCTACTTCGTACAGTGGGAGGGCCCCCCTTGGTGGTCTCGCCGACTCCTCGGGGTCCGCCTTCCAACATTTGGTGACCAGCGACGGGATCCGAGCCGAACGCAGTACGTACCAGCCAGTACCCACTAGCTTCCCATCCAAACGTACAGTAATCATGAGCAGCCAGGAAAACAACGCGACAATGGAGTTCCAGCCCGAACGGCTGGAGGAATATATGCACAAAGAGTTAAAACAGTTCTGCAAAGACAAAGGCATTGCAACCACCGGCCTAGGTACCAAAGAGGACATGCAGAAAGCTCTGAGGACATGGCTGGAGGCCGGGGCAGGTCCCTCCCAGGAAGAAGGTCCCTTGCCCCTGACTGAGACCACATCGACCGCACTGACTCCGGCAACCGGAGGAAGAAAGAGCCTAGAAACCGGCCTCTCCGAAGAAGAAATACGAGAGCGGGAGAAGGTCCGGAACCACTAGCTAGAGCTCGCACGACTGCGGCTGGACGGCGAACTCCAGCTGGCGGAAAAGAAACTGGCCCTAGAGCAGCTACAGCTTCAAGAGGATATAGAGGAGAAGAGGCGACACCGGGAGTTGGAGGAAAAGAAACTGACCCTTGAGCACGAGCGCAGTCTCAAGGAGCTCGAAATCAAGGCCAAGAACGGAGGGACCAACGCCCCCAGTACTAGAGACACTCTACCGCCTGCCGAGACCAAGGTACATATCCCGAAAGAGGTCGTCAAGGAGTACTACAAGAATGACGACATCCAACAATGGTTCAAGGCCTACGAGGTGGCCATGACCTCTCATCGGGTGCCCCGAAAAGACTGGGGCGCGGGCCTGTGGGGGCGGTTCCTGAGTGAGGGTCGAGACACACTGCTCCAGCTGCCACAGGAGGTGATGACCTCCTACGATCACATGAAGGAGGCTCTGCTCACCCGCTACGGGCTAACCGCAGAAATGTACCGCCAGCGGTTCCGAGACTGCAAGAAAATCCGAAGGCACCACCTGGGTGGAATATGTGGACTTTTTCAGTCGGGCCCTAGAAGGGTGGAGGTAGCAAAGTAACCACCTACGGGCAGCTGGTCGACCTCATCGTGTGGGAACATCTCTCCAACAATTGCTTCATGGAACTGAGACAGCACCTCCTCGACAGCAAAATGACCGACCCGCGAAAACTCGCCGTCGAGGCCGATCGATGGGTCAACTCCCGGGTCCCCCGGAACTCAATGGGGGAGTACCAGAGGAACCCCACCGGACCCCCCCGCCAACGCGGTGGAGGGGGAGGGCCGAACAGGAACCGAGACCCTCCCGCCGGGGCCCCCAGGAGCCCCCCTCGAGGGCCACCGCAGCAACAACTCTCCCCGAGCCTAGCCCGAAGGGGGGCGCCCCCGGCCAGGCCCGGACCACGACCACCAGTAACGTGCTACGGCTGCCAACAAACCGGACACTATGCCAGCGATCCGGTCTGCCCCCTGAACCGAAGAAACGGGGCCGGCGGGCCCCCGCCCCGACAGCTGGCGGCCGCCGCCCTGGGAGAAGGAGAAGAGGAAGAGGAGACCCTCGACCGAGGGACCACCGAATGGGAGCCGGCAGCCATGTCCCTGGTCTGCCTGGGTAGCCGAGAAATGGTACCCTGCACCCCCATCCCAAGCAACACCCAGAAGTACCGGCAGCAGGTCACGGTCAATGGACAACGGGCCGAAGCCCTTCGTGACACCGGCGCCAGTGTCACCGCTGTCCGCTGCCACCTGGTGACCCCCGAACAGATCCTACCGAATGTGCTGTGTCCCGTCCGGACGGCCGACAACAGCGAAAGCCTGTGCCAGATGGCCCTGGTCCCCTTCGAGTGGGGAGGGGTGACGGGCCTGCTGAAGGTGACGGTACGCGACGACGCCCCCGTCGACTGCCTCCTGGGGAACGACTTGGAGAGTTCCCCCTGGGCCCAAGTAGAGTGACGAGAGCACCTCCGAATGCTGGGACTATCTGACTGGGCCTGTGCCATCACCCGGTCCATGACCGCCCGGGCCCCCCGCTCATCCTCGGCCTCCGGGGCCGCCCAGCCCGAGGGGCTCGCACCACCTCCCGCCAGCAGCGAGGGGGAGGCGGACGCCGACCCTGGACCTAGTGAATCCTCCCCCGAAGAGATGGCTTCCCCGTCCGCCCTACCAGAGCTGACACAATGGCGACACGAAGGGGGCCCCACCCGGGAGCAGTTCCAACAAGAGCAGCAGTCCTGCCCCACTCTCGAAGGGGTCCGCCAACAAGCGTCCGCCCAAACCAACGGGGACCAGACCGGCACCCACTGGGTCTACTGGGCCGAGGGCCTGCTATACAGTGAGCAGAAAGTGGCAGAACTCGGGGCCAGCCGAGTGTTGGTGGTCCCCCTCCGCTTCCGGGAGTTCCTGCTCAACCTGGCACATGATGTGCCCCTCGCCGGACACTTGGGGCAAGACAAAACGTACAGCCGTCTGGTGACCCACTTCTACTGGCCCTGGATGCGGAGAGACGTGGACAACCACTGCCAGTCCTGCCAGACCTGCCAAGCCAGCGGGAAGACGGGGGGTCGGGTCAAGGCCCCCCTCCAACCCTTTCCAGCCGTCAGCACCCCGTTCGAACGGGTCGGAATCGATATCGTGGGGCCCCTGGACCCCCAGACCGCCCTGGGCCACCGCTTCATCCTGGTCCTCATGGACCACGCCACCAGGTACCCGGAGGCGGTCCCGCTAAGAACTATAACGGCCCCCGTGGTAGGCCGGGCCTTAATGGGGATCTTCTCCCGAGTTGGATTTCCCCGCGAAGTGGTGAGCGACAGAGGCACGAACTTTATTTCCAGATACATGCGGTCCCTGTGGCAGCAGTGCGGGGTCACATACAAGTTCACGACCCCCTATCACCCTCAGGGGAACGGACTGGTTGAGCGGTTCAACAGAACATTAAAGGGAATGATCCAGGGCCTAGAAGAGCCCCTCAGGCGGAGATGGGATGTCCTGCTGCCGTGCCTCCTGTTTGCCTATCGGGCGGTCCCGCAGAAGTCCCTGGGGTTCAGCCCGTTTGAACTATTGTACGGACACCCGGTCCGCGGACCGCTCAGCCTGGTCAAAGAGAGCTGGGAGACGAAGCCCCAAGGCGCCCCTCCTGACGTCTACCGATACCTCCTGACCCTCCGAAACCAGACCCGCAAGTTCCGAGTCATGGCCGAAGCCAACCTCGAGGCCAGCCAGGAGGACATGAAGCGGTGGTACGATCGGAACTCCTCCACCATAGAATTCGAGCCAGGTCAGAAGGTATGGGTCATGGCCCCGGTTGAACCCGGCACCCTCCAGGACAAATGGACCGGGCCCTTCAAGGTAGTGGAGAAGAAAAGTCCCGTCACCTACCTGGTCGACCTGGAGTCCCCCCGGAACCCCCTCCGGGTCCTACATGCTAACAGGCTAAAACCCCACTTTGCCCGGACCGAACTGAGCCTGCTACTGGCGACCGACGAGGGGGGCGAGGACGACTCCGAGCCCCTGCCCGACCTCTTGCGGTCCAACGTCCATGATGGAACAATCGAGGGTGTCCAACTCGCCTCTTCCCTGACTCCGGAACAGCGCAACGACTGCCAGCAACTGCTGCAGGACTACGCAGCCCTCTTCTCCCTCACCCCGGTGGTGACCCACTGGTGCGTCCACGACGTCGACACCGGGGAGAGCCCCCCCGTGCGACACAGAGCCTACTGGGTACCCGACCGAGTACGGGCATGCATCCAGGCCGAAGTAACGAAGATGCTGGCCCTGGGGGTCATCGAACCCTCCGACAGCCCGTGGGCCAGCCCTGTCGTCCTGGTGCCAAAGGCCGCAGCTCCCGGCTGCCCCCCCGGAGTTGCGATTCTGCGTGGACTACCGAGCCCTGAATGCAGTGACCAAGACGGACGCCCACCCTATACCCAGGGCCGACGAACTCATCGACCGCTTAGGGGCCGCTCGCTACTTGAGCACGCTGGACCTCACCGCCGGGTACTGGCAGATCCAGCTCACCCCCGGCGCCCAAGAAAGATCCGCCTTTTCAACCCCGGATGGGCATTACCACTTTCGGGTGATGCCCTTCGGAATGAAGAACGCCCCGGCCACCTTTCAAAGACTGGTGAACAAGGTTTTGGCCGGGCTTGAGGCCTTCAGCGCGGCCTACCTAGATGACATTGCTGTGTACAGCAACCACTGGGCAGAGCACCTCCTTCACATTAAAGCCGTCCTGGCCGCCCTCCAGCGGGCCGGGCTCACAATCAAGGCCAGCAAATGCCAGATCGGCCACGGATCCGTGACCTACCTGGGCCATCAAGTGGGGAGCGGGCAGGTGGCCCCTCTCCAACCGAAAATAGATGCCATCCAGGCCTGGGAACCCCCCACTACCCAGACCGCTGTCCGGGCCTTCCTGGGTCTCACCGGATACTACCGGCGGTTTATCCGTGACTATGGGAGCATTGTTGGCCCCCTCACAGAGCTAACGTCCAAAAAGCAGCCCAAAAAGGTGCACTGGACACCCCGCTGCCAAGCAGCCTTCGACACCCTAAAGACCGCAATGTGTACTGCCCCGGTGCTACAGGCCCCTGACTACAATAAGGAGTTCGTGGTGCAGACGGACGCCTCCGAGTATGGGATCGGGGCCGTCCTGTCCCAGGCCGATGAAAAGGGGCTCGACCGACCAGTGGCCTTCATCAGCCGACGGCTACTGCCCCGGGAGCAACGATGGAGCACCATCGAGCGTGAGGCCTTCGCTGTGGTGTGGGCCCTCAAGAAACTCCGGCCCTACCTCTTCGGTACCCACTTCCGGGTCCAGACCGACCACCGGCCCCTGCGGTGGTTAATGCAAATGTGGGGCGAGAACCCCAAGCTGCTGCGGTGGTCCATCTCGCTACAAGGGATGGACTTTGACGTTGAACACCGGCCCGGCAATGACCATGCCAACGCCGACGGCCTGTCCCGCTTCTTCCGCCTTGACGAGGAGAATCCCCAAGGAGATGGGTGACTCTCCATGCCTTCGGCTGGGGGGGACGCCTGTTGGACCCGGCCTCGTGGCATGGTCCTTACCCCCGTGGATTGTGCCCGTTCCCCGCCCCGGCCTTCACGGGCCACCATTCTGAACTGCACCGAGGCCCTTCATCCTGGGCTGCACGAGGTCGCATACCCCTCGTGGCTCCGCCATCTTGTTGGCACCCACGTGACTCTGTGCACCAGCCAGCGCGACCCCGCTCAACCCGGCCTCGACCCCAGCGAAGCCCCGACATCGAGGCACCACAAACTGGCCAGGGGGTGCCGCAGGAACCATTCATCGCCCCCGGCGGAGGACAGTATCGATGGGACCCCCAACTGTCCTCCCCTCTCGAGGTGTGATCGCCCTGCAACTCCCTTGGGCCTGGCGCCTCTCCTGCTGGGCGTCTGGCCACCTCCACCCGGCCTCTCCGCCCCCACCGGGCGCCTGGGTCCGGACATCAAAGGGCTCCAGACCTATATCTGGGGCGACCCCGCCACAGATCGGCAGTTGTATCCCGGAGTCGAGAGCCCTGCTGATTGAATCGCGGCTGACCCTACGGAGAAGAACTCTTGTCGGAACCATCACGAGCCCTGCTGACTGCGTCGCGGCTCCTTCTTGTGAACCCTTTGAAGCCACCTGGAACATCGGAGCCCTGCTGACGCTGTCGCGGCCCAACCTCGCTGAAACCTCCCTCGGAGCCCTGCTGACGACGTCGCGGCTCGAGCTGAGCAGAAACCATCTTGAGAGCCCTGCTGATTGGATCGCGGCTCTCCACGAACTGTACGCCAGAGCCCTGCTGACACCGTCGCGGCTCGACCCCTCCGAGATCCGGAGGTCCTCCAGCTTGAGGATAAGAACTGGGCCCCAGGTACCCTCGTACCGCACCCCTGCCAAAGACTGTCCCGCTACCCCTACGCTCCCAAAGAGACACTGAGACTTTTGGTGGATCCCTCGATCCCTTCGTGTAAATATTGACCTCGTAACCTTTTTATTGCTGATAAAGAATTGCTTGTCTTGAGACAACCTCCTTGAGTCCTGTGTGGTGGTGTTACTGTGCTAGTACGTGATAGGAGAAGGATCTCTCAGGAGACTTCTCGGCAGCGCTCGGCTTCTTCGTACAGTGAGAGGGCCCCCCTTGGTGGTCTCGCCGACTCCTCGGGGTCCGCCTTCCAACAAATCTGAAGTTATGCCATTGAATAAACATTGCTTTTCTCCTCTGTTTCAAGATACATGATTTAATTGGAACTCCAGGAATATTAAATGCTTAGGTATCCTCTATACCAATAGTATCAAGGAAACCTTGCTGATATACTTAAAAAACTTTCGGTACTCATTGACAGTTGGTCCCCACTTTTTATGTCTTGGTGGGGTAGTCTAGCTACAATTAAAATGATGATTCTCCTGATTAAAGCAAAACCAAAGGGGATGATGGAGGGAGTGTTGAACCCTGCAAGCACTCATCCCCAGTCAACTGATCTGGGTTTAATTCATCATCATTCTTTAGCTCACACGGGCCACCCCAGTTCAGACATGGCCATATGCAACCGATCCTTGACCAAATTCCTGTGGAATAACCGTAAGGCTAGGATTTCACTTATTCGACTTCAACAGCCCAAGGAATTAGGGGGGGGGGGGGGTTAATTATCCTAATCACTCTGCATTCACCCTGAAACAAGTTTGGACCTTTCTATCTGACTCCTCACATACACCTTCAACAGCCTGGAGCTCTTTAGAACAATCCCAATATGCACCATTGTCTTTTTCTGCTGCCACTCGATTATTTCAGCCCCGTAAACATTTTTTATCACCTTTCACCCACCCTACTGTAGTCGTAACGTCTTTTTCACTCAGAAAACTTTGCACACATTCCTATTTGGTAAATAAACATTTAAACATTAAAAACAGCTCTTTTTTGGAAAGAATGGATAGATGAAGGCATTATCACACTTGAGCACTTGATGATTAATGGGTCTCCTATGGACTTCACGGAGATCAAAGAAAAGTATGGCGTATCTCTTTTACATGCTCCTAACCATTCTTACCTCAGTTTATTGATAATTCAACTCCACCCCAAGAACTCTTCCTTAGCCTCACACAATCAGACATCCACTCTTTCGCTGGATTTCTCTACTCAGTTCAAGGCATCCATTATATACTAGATATTATCTCAACCCACAAATCCTAGAACCAAATCCATTATAGAACTTCTTTGGGATAAAGATTTGGCACAGGAATTTTCGTTCCAAACCTGAGGTTCCATTTGGGCAAAAATCCAGACCTCCTCACACTCAGCAAGTACAGCGCAGGCGCTATATTATTTCTATAATAGGCAATTTCTCACTCCTATAGCTCTCTACACATTTAACTTGTTGGATTCTACGAAATGCTGGTCTTGCACTCATGTAAACAGTGATTTACTTCACATGTTCTTTCTCTGCCCTCTGGTTAAGAATTTTTGGTCACTTATTTGGAAGGAACTTAATAAAATCTTTTCTACCAATGTTCCTTTTGATATTGTTCACGTCTTTTTGGGTGGCACCTCTCCTGTTTGGGGCACTCAGTGAAGGGTGGGTAAATTTATTGACTTGTTTATAGCTATGACCTTTCAGATCATCACCACCAACTGGAAGGATGCTACTAGATTCTCGTACCAAGCTTGGTGGAACTTGTTATGCCATCATCATAGACTAGATCGTGCACATGCTACCTCTATGCCTTTATGGTTTAAAAAATATTTACTTTGGTTGCCAGTCAACACATGTCTTTCCAGGATGGCCATTTGACCTATGCTGTATGTATATTGCCATGTACCTTCTTAATAATATTAATTTAATGTAATTCTTATTACCATTTCTACTTTACTCTTTAGCTGCCTTGTACTATCTCCCCTTTTCCTCCCCTCCCCCTTCCTCCCCTTTCCTCCCCCTCTTTCAAAATTCTAAATTGCATTTATCTTAGTATAGGTTTTAGAAGGTTCAAAGTGGTTTTGACTACATACTTCCTTATATGGTTTTCACCCTTTTGTGGTTCAAGTTATTTCTCGTTTTCGCTTATTCTTTTTCCAATTTGATGATGTTACAGCTTGATCCTTGTCTGTAAAATGTATACTGATGTTTTACTTTGTATATTATCCCAATAAAGCATTCTAAACTTAAAAAAAAAAATGTAGTCCACTACTCAGAAAAGAGAAAAACCTGACAAAATAAGGAAACCCCCTAAACTGAGACAGAAAGTAGGATATTATTTCACCACATTTACTCTGGGAGTCATAGGGTCGTCCCCTTTCTGCAAGGTTAGACATATTCCTATTGTCATTACTTAGTTCTCATGTGGATGTATTCAAGATAAGAGAGTTGTTTCCAAGTAAAAATGACATTTTAATAGTCTGGTTGTGGATGGGAGCATGAGGGGCCTGTACCTGCAATGACTTCACTATCCACCAATGACTGACCCCCTGGCCTTTGAAAATCAGAGGCAAACCCAATCTCCAATTTTACATGTATGCACCCAGAGCCATGGTGGTTATTTACACCCCTATTTATGGAGAAGAAAGGAAAGTCCTGCTCTACCAAGAAGGCGGCGATACATTACAAAATACAATGCTGCTATTGAGTTTGTTTTTAAAAGCATGTGGACTCCCAATTTACATTTTGTGGTTGCTACTATGCCATATGTTATGAATGTCTCCTTGATGGTCAGCAAAGTGTAAAAAGAACTCAATGTGGGGGAGATGCATCAAAAGGAGATTTGCTGTGAGACCTTCTTACCATGGGGCTCAAAAAAAGCTTCGTTGTAAACTATGAAGTTTTTTTTAGCATAGGTGGGTGAGAGGTCTCTGTTTAATGAATTACATTAGCTGTGTAAGTACATAAGGGCATATTTACAAGCCCCTATCACCACAGGAAACCACTTTTAATAACGTTCCTGTGGTGAACGGGGCTTCACCTTATTTACAAGGTGGGGCTAAGCCACTTAACGTGGCTGAACGCTACCTTGTAAATAAGTCACCCTTTCACGCTATATAAATTAAGACCCCGGGAAAGATGGTATTAACATGGCGACACAATGCAGCACACATAGACGTCACCAATTATGATTGTTTGTGTGCTGGAAGGCAGACCTTACTGCATATAAACAATCATTTCCTCAAAGCAGGTGCCCTCGCACTGTGGTGCAAGGGTGTCTGCATTGGCGCTAGGCAGTTAATTTAGCGTCAGTGCTAGGGAAAATGCAGGAATATGCAGTATCTTTGTAAATACGGCTTATCCCTGCGTTTTCGGAAAGGCGGAACCTGCCGTTAGCATTTTGTGCTTAACGACATGCTCCACAATTCCCTTGTAAATGTGCCCCATAGTCTCTTAATATAAGCATAAACAATTCTCCTAAAGATAAGGGCTTAACTTAATGTACTAAACTTCAAATGCCTATGATTATTAACTAAGAATTTCTAAAGTGTTGGCTAACAATATGTGCTTTTAAGACCATCTGAGCCATTGCTATATACTCATGATCTGCTCTAGTGGTGTTCTAGAATGCCTCTGTATCAGAAAGCTGCATTTTTGGGGGTGGGCAACAAAGAACCTCATCGTGTTGCTTTTTATTTTACTGCTGCCACTCCTATACAGGAAATCCCAGGTGCCTTTCCAACAACAATATTGTACAAATGGGAGAGAATCAACATATTTTTGCTTTCTCTTTTGACGGTTACACCTCTCTGTGGAAGTTTCAAATGTGTTGACCATCATACACACCCTCCTTATCATCAGTATCCACCTCTAGAAGAACACAAGGCACCTAAAGTCCCCCAAGACCCTTTGAATCACATGGGAAAACATCAGGTCCTCCAATGCAAAGTCACGCCAGCAAGTAGCAAAATATGTGGGAGAAGCATGGTATGATGCACCACACCAGCAACACACTGCTCAAACTCCCAAGTAATGTGGATACTAGGAGACAACTCCAAAGTGGGTGGATAGAGGGGGAGGATTTCCACGTCATCACTTTATTCAAATGAAAAGTGTGAGGACACTGACAGCCTTTTGTTGTAGTTCTCTTCTGTTTTACAAGAAAAAAAAATAATAGGTAGTCGGCTTGAGTGGGTGGATTCCAGACTCAACAATAGCCTCTTTTGCTCCTCTGCTGTTTCAGTATCTTCAGATTCTGTTTCAACAACTGAAGTCTCAATTTAATACTAAACATTGTCAATGTCCTCAGGTTCAGCAACAATGTCTTTATTGCCTATGTCCTTCTCAAATGTCATATGCTCTATAAATGTTTCTTCTGCAGATGAGGAATCCGGTGAGGTAAGCTGCAGAGATAGCAGGTATAGTGGCTAGGGGAATAATGGTCACGTTATGCTTGCTTTAACACCAGAGACAAAGCAGCAGCTAGGTTCGCTAAAACATTAAAAAAGCAATTATATTTTGGCTCTTTTGGTTTCAAACAATTCAATTTGAGCAAGTGTCTAGATGTGAAATTTGCATCCAACGAGCCAGCACTTCAGAAGTGACAGATCTGGACAAATTCTCATTGTCAGTTGGGACCATCGTAGAACAACACTTAGAGCTACTAGCATGTGCATTTACTAGGCTCACAGCTTCCTCCATTGGACCAACCCATACTATACTCCATAATCGTACTAGTTCCACAGAAAGACAACATCAGAAGTAAATATTAACTGAAGCAAGAATAGACAAGTAGAAAAAATGTGCAGGCTTCCATGTAGGATGGTAACAAAAAAATGCACCATTTCTAAAAAGGGATATTTTGTCAGTCTTGTCATTCTTTCATAGTGGCATCCTCCATTTGAATGCCTCCAATATCAGAACCCCCATGAGAGGGTGAGAACTAGACAGAACACAATAAAAGAGAGGATTCTTAGGTACAACTGCAGCAATAATGGGACACATGCAAGTAAGTACACAGCACCCAATGCACAGACGTTTCCCTTTTTACACGTTAGGCATCTGTCTGGGTATGATAATGTAAGAATGAAGGGACATTTTTATAAGAAATTGGCGTAGGGCAGCAACGCAAGGCTTCTTGCTGCACTGCCCTATGCCAATTTGCAAGGACAGGAATGCACAATTTTTACAAGATCTGGGGCATTGCTATCCTTACAGACAGCGCCGGTGCACATTTTGCAGCCGTGCATCATTGCAGGAACCCTTGAACCATGTCTGCATTGTTGACAGATTCTTTTTGTGTAGGAAGGGGCAACTTCCTGCACAAAAACACTCCTATGAGGTGTTTTCCTCTTTCTATGTGTGCTTCAGAATGCAAACAGACAGAAAGAGGAACAAAGGAGGAGAAATGAAAACATTTCTCCTCATAAATCCTGCTCTGGGGAGGTTTGGGTTTTGATGCATTCCCAGATAGATGCCATGTTGCAAATCAGGGAATGCCTCAAAACTCATGGGAGTTGTGTGCTGACACCCACAGGCATGCCGATGAAATGCCTTTTTGACTCAGAGTAAGGCAAGGCAGCCACTTGCTCTGATTTGTCTTACTCCATATCTAAGCGGCAATGCCAGAGCAGGCGGAAGAGCCTTCCCCTACGTCGCAGAGAAAACCTGGAACGAGCTGGAACCAGATGCCCCCCCACTCTGCACACCTTCAAGAAAAGCATCAAAACCTGGCTCTTCGACTGATCCGGAGCTGCACCCACCCCACGAGACCTTCATGGGTGAGTTGCAAGCTTTATAACCCCTGATTAATTGATTGATTGAATGCAAAGCCACACTTGGTGGCTTTGCGTGAGCTTGTGCAAATGGGTCTGCACATCGCGCCACCGTACCACTACAAAAGTGACACTCTGCAGGCGCAATTATGCCGCAAGGGGTTTGTAAATATGTCCTGAAGTGCCAAGTTGAGTTTTATATATTTTACGGAAATTTAAATTTGAAACTTGAATGGATTGTATCATTGTAATATTGCAGTAAAATGAGAACTTCATGGTAATGTGTATTTATGTACTGTGCGGTAGGGTCAAATGTGGAAATTCATTACAGTGAATTATATGCCTTTATGATACAGTGGTGGTCTACTATGCTCTTTACTATTGCCACATTCTGCATAGAAAATTATGTTCAAATTTAACTATCTTTTACTAGCCAAATATATTGCCACATGTTCAATGGAGAGAGAGCAAATGCCTACTTGGTGACGTAGAACTAAATAAAATTGGTAAATAAAAATACTTTTTATAAATGACTTTCAAAACAATGTCACCCACTCAATAATGATGCTGTCTAATTTTGTTGGACTCTCTCTAGAACTTTTCCTTTGAATTATCATTAATTGAATTAACGAGGGGTGAGGGTTTTGGTATCTGTTTGTACAAAAAGGTGAGTGTTCATTGACTCCATACACAAAAATAACAAAATGGAATTAGTCCTTGTTTTAAAACTGATATCTGTCAGACCCAGCGACTTCTTATTATGAACTTGATAAAGAAATTTTCAAAGCTAGCTGAATTTTCTTGAGCTACAAAATGTTGCCTCAAATCTAGGCCCTTGAATAAGTGCAGGGTGTTGTGATATAGTTCTTCAATGTGGGCCAAACCATCACAAGTTGAAGAGTTTTGCAACGTCACCTGTATGAGGTGGGTACAGAAATGTTCCCCAGCCTGGAGCTAGTTAGCGTCTAACCACCACCACTGAAATAAGGCAAACAAATGAAAAATGTTGGGATGGGTGAATATGATGTCAATAAATGTCATGATATGGGCAGACCTGACACCGACAATCTCAGTAAATGCAATGTGAACATGTGCCACAGACTGTGCCCACAAGGCCTCGACAATGCCCGGCAATGTAATGTCAATGTCTACCGTAACTTGTGCCTACACAGCAGCACCAAGATCAGCAATAATGGTACAAATCTATCTCATGAGCCATGCTTGTATGATAATATAAGTGTTGCTAATAAGAACAAAGTCAACGTATGTTAAGGCTACGCAAACATACCTTTGACAATACCAGCATGAACAATGTCAATGTGTAAAATGACAACTGTATGCACCATGTTGGTAGTGTTAGTAATCTCAATAAAAATTATTCCAGTGGCTGCCATATTATTTTTAGTAGTTCCAATGAACTCACATAATTGCTGTCGGATTCACCTAAGGTTACCCCCCATCAACCCTGATTCAGAGATACGTGGTCAGGCAGGTCCTCGACCCATGCTCACACTTATCGAGTAATAAGTCAAAGGTTGGTTCTCCCATAAAATACAGACAAACACGCACACATGGAAAACACTGATCGATTCCACAGATAGATAGTTGCACCACATCCTTACCTGAGATAATTGGCCCCAAATAAAACCAGTTTGGCGAAAGGCTCACGTTCCCCAGACGTACCACAAAGCTAATTATCACATGTAGATAGGGACACTCAACCAATCAGGGCACAACTTTCACCCACATGTAGAGATCATGTGCTTCTCACACCGGACATCTGGACCCAAACACAGGCCCATACTAGCTCTACCCCAGGTCAAACGCTCCCTGTGTCTTTATCAGATGTGCACAGATGATTGATTTATGACTAAGATGCTCTTTTTCAATGTAAAGAAAACTTTATTGAAAGTCATGAACTGTGTAAATTAATGGCCAAAACTTTTTACATCAAAAGTATCTGAGCAGATGTATCCTGTCCAGGCTTTCCTGGAAGCAGCGGTTAATTAAAACAGCTTGTTCCAGTTTTGCCAAACACCCTATTTATTTAAGGTAAATTTATATCCAAGCAATATTTTGGCAAGCCAGCCCGGAGTTTGGTTCATTGAGCGTGACTGCTGTCGAAGGAAGGACTTTGGCAAGAACAGATTTATCTGCGCAAAAGAAAATGGTGAGCAGATGCCTTAATTGATTAGAAGTTCTGTTGAATTCACGGGCTGGAGGTCTGGCCGGAGTCAGCTGTCATAAGGTAAGAAACTACATCTGATCCTTAGTCCCATTTTGTGGCATATGACAAACTAGGACAAGCGTGTAGACCAATTTTATTTTTCCCCTAGTCAACAGACTAGAAGAAAGCAGTGGTAGCTACCTTACCTTGGGTATGAGCACAAGGTACACCTCGTCCCCAGGTATGAGCAAGGGGTAGCCTGGTTTAGGGCTTGAAACAGGGTCCGCCTCATCCCCGAGTGCTACCAAGGGATAGCCTGGTTTTGGGCTTAGAACATGGTCTGCCTTGTCCCTGGGTGTTAGCAATGAATTTGGGCTTGGAACAGAGTCTGCCTCATCCCCGGGTGTTAGCAAGGGATAGCTTGGACCACTGGGCTTGGTGGCAAGTTGGTTCAGATAGGCTCTGGGTGTGAATAGAGCTATCATCTCAAACTTGAGCTTTTGGTTACAAACATTCTTAGGGCTGTTGATCCCAACACAGATAGCATCTGATAGAAGTGAGAGGAATTTCCTTTTTTATCTCCGCTTGGATCATTGGGTGTTAGGCAGTTATACACACAACCCCTGAGTATTATATAGGGTGTAATTTGGAAGTTGGGGATAACATTTCAGTCCTGGGTTAATCGGGTATAGCTTGTGCCTGGCTGCAGAGGGCCGATGGTTTCAGGTTATTCCTTTTTCTCTAATCAAATTGTTGTTTACTATTTTTTGTCCTCCGAGCCCATAGTGGCAGAATATCCGGCTCATCTGGCTCCGCATACTGCACAGAGCATCTCCTCTCCATGGGCCATAGGCTCTAGGAGAGGGCTCAGTTTTTTTAACAAAATAATTTATTCTGTCAACCTTTTTTAGTCTCTTTTAGATCTTTTCCATTTTTTCCATTTATTGATGTTGTGGTGCTGTTGAATTTCACAGAATTGTACCACATGTTTAAATGTTATGTCTTTGTATTAAGTCTATGATTTTAGGTGATAATAATCATATTTTCTAAATCAGGAATTCATGATTGCGAGCTTTCTGCTTCCACACTGCCCTGAAATATCAATTGGACAATTGGACTTTTGTTACAGGTTGTTATTGCTTCATTGCATTATTGTCTCTATTTTAATATTAACCAATTTCTTTTGATGCATCAGGTTGATTTTAAGTTCCTAACCAGTAAATTCCATTTATGTATCACCCCCATGTACACAGTTCCCCCAAATAAGAGTAGAATTGGTAACTAATTTTAAGAAAATCACAAGATAACCAAAATTTTGCAAACCCTTCAAACAAACATGCTTTCCACTCTGTCACAGAGACACTGTTTGACCACAGGAAAACAGTGTTCTCTGCCCAGGCTAGAAAACTAGAGAAGCACTGCTGCGAGTGGCATGCCCATACCAAGACACACACAGACCCCTGGCCAGAGGGAGGAGCATTCAATATTGACATTACAAGACACACCCAGATCCTGTAGATACAAGCCAACCACGAAGGCCCCTTTTTCACTGTGATACAGAGCTCACATAAGAATATCTGGTCTGCCTGGAAGCCATCAGGTTACAGCCCAGGTATTGTGTACTGCTGGCAACGGACTAGACAGGTACAATATGGGCATGCGCCATCTTCACTGTGACCGGCATCAGCATGCGGGAGATAACGGATTACCACCAATTTACCGAGTACCCCAGGGCTTCAGAGACCATGTTCACAAACCCTGTTCACCTTCGGGTGGAAGTACAGAGTGAAACCCTGGTGCACCTGAAGTCCTATGATGTAGGGATCATCAACACTGCAGATCCAGCAAGGATAACACTGATGGAGGGGGCTCTCCTGCCGGGTGTGCGTCAGTACCCACTCTCCAAAAAGGTGGACAACGGCATAGCCCCCACTGTCCAGACACTAATAGATCAAGGTGTCCAACATGTGGGGGTCTCCCCCGCAATAGCCCAATCTTCCTGGCCAAGAAGAATTCCTGGTGGTGCTGGACCTCTCCATTTATACTAACTAGCATACCAGCAGACACCCGCTATTTCTCCATGATAGACATAAAGACTGCATTTTTCAGCATCCTATTGCACCCCGACAGCCAGTACCCCATGGCCTTTACCTTCCACAGGGTCCAGCTGTTGTGCCGAAGACTGCCCCAAGGGTGCTGCAAATACCCCGATACTTTTAACAGATTTCTGAGAAAGGATCTCAGCAGCTTTCAGTTGAGCAGCACACTTATCCAGTACACTGATGACATCTTGGTCTGCAGTCCCTCCAGGGATTTGTGTCACCAAGAAACAATGGCCTGTCATGTAGTTCCTACAAATTTACATAGGATCTGCATTTTTAGACAGCATAAACTGAGGGACTGGTGTCCAGACTGATTCCAGACACCCCCAAAGGATATGTTAGTCTGTGGATCAGCTAGCTCACAGTGCCACTATGAGTCCATCTTACCAAGGAGTGAATAGTTTCTGGCAACCATCGAATATGACAACCCTGACCCCTCAGGGATCATGGAAACAGTACGGTATTTTTCGCTCAGTCACTTGTGCTCACTCAATCTCTTAGAGATGCATAGAGTAAACTGTGGGCAAGTTTTCAATAAGCATTTAAAGAGGTTTTTTTATAGCGTCTTTTTTAAATAGCGCAAACTTGACCCGAATCGGGTATCAGAGCGCTTTACATAGCACCTGTTACATTACATTAGGACACATTCATTTTTGATAGGCATGGGGAGATTAAGTGATTTGCCCAGAATCACAGGATTCTCAGCGTCATTGCCGAGACTCGAACCCAGTTCCCCAGATTCGTGGTCGACCGCACTAGCTGTTAGGTCAACTCCTCTCCCATTTTTTGAACCAGCATCATTCTAGTACAAAGTATGTGTGCTGCAACAACCATAAGACAGAAACATATGTATACGCTTAAAAGCATCCAACAGAGTAAAGAAAAGGTAGAATTCTACCATAGTGCTACAACAATGAATATATGCATGCATATGGATACATGACAGTCATAATGCATGCTCCTACGTTGCTAACCCTAAGTAGATGTACCCAAGTGTGCCCAGCATTTATGTAGGTATATAGCCAAGAATACGCCTAGGAAAGAACCAACCCCATTATCTGATGTGAGAGAACGAAGGACACTGTCTTGGTCTCGAGTTGGACACCCTGCAAGGGATGTCAGCCCAATGTGTGCCGTGGTGTCTGCGTGCAGGGACCTCAGCCTCTCGTGTCACCATGTCAACCGGGAAGTATTTTTCTCCACTAGTTTACCGAGTGAAGATGTGGTACTTATATATGTGCCATGGTACTTGGGTGCATGTAGGCCAAGGATGACGATAGTGGTGATCCTCATACAGAGTTATAATGCAGAAGATGGTAATCCTGCAGTGAATACTGAGAATCCTCATGCATAATAAATGAGGCTAATATTCGTAGAAAACCACACAACATTTGTGCAGCACCTAATTAGGTAAAAAGTCAGCGCCAGAACCGGTATTTAGAACAATGATAGGACAAATGTAAATAAAAGGTCATGCAACTACCTAAGCCTATATCAGGGTACATTGGATTCATAACAGGCCCTCATCACGGTACTGGCTAGAAAGGAATAGAAGGTTAAAAAAGGGAAAGTACATTATGTACAGCTGGAGATTAACTATCGGGGTCAGCTTTTTCAGCAACTGGTCAACAGATGACACAGAAGCAGGCATATTCAATCAGGGCCCTGCCACCACCCAAGACGCAAAAGGGTATGCAAAAGTTGCTAAGTTTTTGCAAATATGTCTGACAAAGGGTCTTCAATTATAGCACCCTCATGATTCTACCATTCAGAGTCAATTTCCATGTGAACAGGCCTTGATCGCTGCTGCTTTTACAGTTGAAAAAAGTACCTCAATTGTGATGGCGGCACCTCTGACTTTGTATGCAGAGCATTCTGTATTTGCAGTCATACAAAAAGGGAAGAGCAAGCTGAAGATGCAACGGGTGTCAGGGTATGAACTGATGCACTCTAGACTGTTGCTAAAACTAGTCCGGTGCCATCTGGTAAACCCTGCCACTTTCCCAGTGCTTGAGGTTGAGGAGGCTGAGGAGACCCATGATTGTGTGACACACCTCCCCGAAGGCATCAGTAAGGCTGAGGAAGATCCTGTCCCGACTGTGAATTGCTGTTTATTGATGGAACCTCCACAATAGACCAGGAGATAGGGGTGAGGCATACGGGAGCAGCCATCGTGATGGCCTCTTGCCACAGGAAATGTGACAACCTATGGATTGCAGCACAGCTGGCTCTCCTCCCCCACCTCTCAGATCAGACAGCAAAGCTAACCACACTTACTGGAGACCCTACCAAGAGCTCAGCGAGAACAGGTACGATCTACTATGACTCTGCACACATCGCCACCACCATGCACTCAAGCAATGGATGGTGGAAGAGACAGGGGTTCCTAAAATCAGAATGGGGGTTGGAAGCAGACTGCCTCATATCCCAGCACAGTTCGCCCCTTTGCATCCTAGTAAGTGCAGTACACAGTTCATACTTACTTTAAAATTAGCTGGAGTTTTTCACCAACGTTGGTGAAGACATTGCTGTATATCTCTAGACACGTGTTTCTGGGTTGAGCCCTTCATCAGTAGAGACCAGCAGTAATAGTGAGCAAAGAAAAATCATTTAGGGTTGCTGGAAATGCTGCCAAATTCCTCTCAGGTCACAGTACCACTCACAGGCACACAGGTGCATCTTCAAAGCTTGTCAGCTTGCTGGTTCAAGGGTGCCTTTTAAACGGAATGGGGGTTGGGAGCACACTGCCTCACCTTCCAGCACAGTTCGCCCCTTTGCATACTGGCAAATGCCATACAAAGTTCATGCTTACTTTAAAATTAGCTGGAGTTTTTCACCAAAGTTGGTGCAGAAATTGCTGTATATCTCTATACACGTGTTTCTGTGTTGAGCCCTTCATTAGTAGAGAGCAGCACTATTAGAGAGCAAAAAAACATAATCTGGGGTTGCTGGAAATGCTGCCATACGTGGGGCACAGATTTTGTGTCCCACAGGAATGCGTTATCAGACCAGATGCAAAGAGAGCAGAATATGGGATGGTGTGCAAGATTCACATACTGCCATTGCAGCAGAGTAAGGAGAGAAACATATCAACCAACAAGCCATACACAGCGACGGCAGGTTTGTACCTTTGGGAACTCCAAGAGACGGCCCCAATGATAGAGAAGGATTAGTGGCTGGCCAGAGGTTGACACAAACTGCACACCACCTCATATTCAGACACACCCCCTCCGGGAAACCTGTCATGCCCCGCAATTTAGTTGACATAGCCTTACCCCCAGCTGCACCTGGCCAAAGATAACATGGCAGCGGAGCTTGAAAATGACTGGGTTATCCCCAACATGTTTGAGAAAATAGCTATATACCCCAATGACTGCCATGTCTGTCAACTATACCCTCCCAAATGCACACAGAAGTTCATAGCTTTGACTGTCCCTCGACCCACGGGCCATTCAAAGCCATACATATCAATTTTGTCGACAGAATAGGCCGATGTGCCAACTATTGGTACTTGATAGCTGTGGTCTGACCCTACTTTAGGTAGAATGAGGTCCGGCCTCTGCGTTCACTATGACGCCAAGGCAGCAGCCACATTCCTTGTCAGGGAAGTGATACTGAGGTGGGGATGTCTAGCATCATCCAATTGGATAATGAGAGGCACTTTGCTAACTCTATGTTTGATCATATCTGTGCCCTCCTGGGTATCATGTATAAACTAGTCTCTGTATACCACCCACAAAGCAACGGCATTGTTAAGAGACTTACGGTCTTCGCAAGAACAAGATCATCAAAATATGTGCCAGCCTTAATAAAAAAAAATGCTCAAATGCCGCCCTCTTGCCCTTTTCGCACTAAGAAACACTCCCAGTAGCAACCATCACCTTACACCTTACCAGATTAAGACAGGCAGACTAATGGGGACTGTATACCAATGACCTGGGCCAAATTAAGTGGCAAAGTTAGCTCTCATGCATTGGGGTTGAGCTGCGCGTTTACTGCTCTGAGCTGACAAAGACTGCCAAGTTTTTAGCCAAACAGATCCATCATAGAACCACTACAGAGCCTAAAACTAGGCTACTGTATCAAAATACCTTAGCCACGGCAAGAAGTCTACATGCACGATTTTACGTAGAAGTGGAAACAGGTCAAATTTAAGGGAACCCACTGAGTAATATTTTCAACACCAACAGCCGTGCAGGTGGAAGGCAGGGAAGCCTGGGTCCACCGTGCTGACGTACAACCCATGTGTTGACGCAAGACACATCTTTCAGACAACTTTCCCAGTCTCGTCCTCTCCCCACAATAGCACACAACCCAAATAGATCAAAAGAACACCTCAACACCTGTTAGAAAATTGTGCTCTGACGAGAGTAGCCTGCAGAGAAAATACTGTCCCCGCTGTGTCGAGGAGAGGGGGGAAAACTCAAAGTTCTAAACACATTAAAATTAGTTTTAAAATCCCCAGTCGTCTCCAAAATTCTAACGCTCACAATTTTTTTTTTTTAAACCTGACCAATTCCATTAAAAAGTCTATCACCTATGTCCAATCTCAATAGGAAAATTCGCTACCAGCAAAAACATATAGAAGGATCGTTTTACAGATGAAACATGAATGTTCCAAAAAATTGCCTAAAAAATGTTTCTTTGGCAGTTAACGTACAACCCGCAGCTCTTACCCTACAGGTCAGTGATAAAACTGTAAGTGCACCAAAGTTGCCGCAGCCTGCAATTCCTCTAAGCATGATCCACAAAAGACTTTTCATGAGACCAGTCGCTCAAGTACTTCAGAGTTCAATTCCCTTTGCACATTGTTTTTAAAAGACACTCTTTCTACACTGCACAAAGATGACAAACACCCCTGGGTGCCAGATCACAGCCAACAGACACCAAAGCACAGACAGCAAAGAGCAAAAATAGGTCCTGATGAAAGGCATCTCTCCAGAAGATGATCTTACAATCTGCAAATGCTTCCTAAGTTATATTCTCTTTTATTTTTCTACATACTCTCCATAGTGGGGTGCTTTCGAGTCCTTCCAGAACCAGAAATATACATGATTTTGTAAGCTCCACATTCTTGCAACGCTTATGCAGAGACCTCTCTCACCTCACATACACTGAACCAAATGTGAGTATTCTTCAAGCACTAAACAGTGCACTCCTACACAATACCTGGTACCAACACATGTTCGAGGTAGGAACACAAAGTATGAATAGATCATGTTACATCTGTTCTTTGACACCTGAAGCCGTAGATGCAGACAGACTTTATTTAGTGCAAGAGATAGCTCAGGTAAGAGTAAAATGCCTCGTCCATATGTACCTCTGTAGGATCAAGGCAAACATCCAACCCAATATAGTAGAACCCTGTAAGCCATTGGTAAACATAACACAGGTATGAGAACATCCCCATTGCACTATATTACTTCTCTGATTCGATTGACATCCAATCCAATGTAGACAGGATGCGCAGAATGGGCACCATAGGGGAGAGGGAGGACACTGTTTGGCCCTGTGCATTCATAGAGAAAAGGTTCTGGGAGGTAGCATGACCACCACACCAGTGCACAAACACGTCCGCCTCCGCCTCCGCCTCCATCTGTGGTCCCAGGGCACCTGTTAAGTTCCAGAGTTCCAGTGCAGGGCCGCTTATCTTAATCACGCGGGGAGAAATAAGTTCCATGGGAGGGGGTCCAATACCAGCATAGACACCCCATGCCTGGATATTTTGGGATAGCAAGATCAATAGGCACACTTGGTTGGAGAGGAATGGACAACCTCTAATTGTACAGAAACTTACATTGTACTCATATGTTTCAGAGGCAAATGAACCATACCTTTGGGCAACAACAAGAATTGCAGCATGATACTGCACAGAACGGACCTGCAATGAGGCACCACCACCCAGATGGATATCTACTGGCAATGCAGTGACGTTGCCTACACTCAGCTCATCCCTAGATGGAGGGGCCTTTGCGCCCATGTCACCATACACACCCCAAACCTGGTCATCCCCAGAGAAGATCTGTCAAAGTTAGCTCAACATCCGTTACAGAAGAAAACAACTCTGTTTCATCAGAACTGCTGAAAATATTGGCTGGGCTAAGCACAAGGAAATTCCAGAATAATTCAGACTGTTCACAGAAACTCAAGTAAATGCACGTTTTCCACAGTACAAACAAAAGCAAATGCCCACTGGTTACAAATAACCAGATGGAGCCTGTTACGAATGATAAATATTGCTGAGCTCGGCCTAAACATTGTCAAAGAAGAACTGTGAGCCATCCGCCTTATGATGATGCAAAATCAGTTCATGTTGGACTTTATGACGATGATGGAGGGTGGGGTGTGTGCCAAGAATGGTACCTCCTGTTGAACTTTTATCCCTGGAAATGACATGAACAATGGGACATAAGCCCATGCCATCCAAGATCTGCGTAGTCTACAAGCCGATATTAAGAAGGAGGAAGGTGACCCAGAGCAGGACTGGTTGCGTAATATCCTTTTAATGGATTCTCTCATGGGTATCCAAGTTACTTACATCTGTGATGCTGATTCTCTTTCCTGTTATGTGGTTTGCAACAAGTGGGGGGTTCTTGCTGTAAAAATGCAGTCCCCAAATTGGGTAGCATGTATTTAGTTAGGGGAAAAGAAAGTGACACTACACACACACACACACACCCACTCTTTCAAATAACATAACTGTCATGACATACAAGAAGGATAGCGAATTTGATAACTCAACTAGATTGGGGAATGCTGGGATGAGTTAATGAATATCATGACATGTGCAAGCCCAACAACAACAATAACAGTAAATGCATTGATTTCATTGATAACTTTATTTCGGTCAAAGACCATAAAAGTGGAGATAAAATACATACATACATAGGACATTCAATAAAAAGATAAATATAGATATGTTTCTTAAAAAAAGGATTAAACAGTAGGTATCAAAGCTATTTCAATGATTTAAAATGGTTTAAAACTTGTCCTTCGGTGCCACATACCATAGAGGAAACGGGGGACAGCAAATACAATGGGCGGAGAAGTGTCATATCTAAGAACTCGAGGTGAATGCCCTAATGGGCAAAGAACCATGCCTTAGTTGGACATATAGTTTCCTCGCAAGAGGGGGTTGGACTAGATCCAAAATTTCTCCCACCCCATTTCGAATTTAAATGTGAGGAACTCAGTAGAAAGCCTTCCATAGGAAGATGAACATTGTAGTGCACGTAGATTTTGCTGTCTCACCAAATTTAGCAACTGGGCCCTAGATATCCTAGGGCAACTCAGCTCAGGGGACCCCCATAACTGGGGAAACCTATTTTTAATGAGAAGGCCTTAATGTGGGAAAGCCAAGGAATATTTTTGTTTTTTAACTGTTCCCAGGCCTCCCAAAATTCAACTCTAAAGGATACCAGCTCGGGTACTGACCAGAGCCTCCTCCAGTAAAGCAAGGGCCGCAGTTCTGCCGAATTCTCAATGGACTCCAAACCCAAATCCATTCGCAAGGGGATGAGGGGTGTACTTGTCGGTAGGCCCACCAAATTTCTCATAAAGGCCTGTTCAACCCTCAGGAGGCTTGTTGCACTCTTGTGGCCCCAAAGTTCAGCACCATAAAGAGATGTAGTCCGAGCCTGGAGGCCATAGATCTCGAGGGCGGGTGCGACCGGTTTAGATATCGATGCTCTCTGGAGCTTGCCAATACCCCCTGCTATTTGTGAGAGTCTAAGAGCAGATTTGGCAATCTGGTGGCCCCAGCCAAAATCCTCCGTCAATGTAATCCCAAGGTAGACGAAGGTTTTAACTCGTTCCAACGGAACACCATTCAAAAGAGGGTTCGGGCGCATGCGCCTCGGGGGATTAAAGATCATAAACTTGGTTTTGTCCAAGTTAATCTCCAAACCCCGTGAGGCGCAAAAGCTCACGAAACCATCCAGGACACGCTGGATGCCCGAAGATGTTCGGGAGAACATTAAGGTGTCGTCCGCGAACATTAATGCAGGCACCCAGCCAGACGCCAACCAAGGGGCATCATTGTCCTTTACTTCGTTCAGAGTATCGACAAGACCATTAATGAATAGACTAAAAAGGGTAGGGGCCAAAACGCACCCCTGCCGAACGCCCCTAGAGACAGGGAAACGATCTGAAAGGGCCCCGTGTCTCCCACACCTAACCTGTGCATAATTTCCAACGTGCAAACGGATCAGGATATTGAGCAGATAGGGCGGAAGGCCCAAATCGGCCAATACCTCCCACAATTTTTTCCTAGGGACCAAATCGAAAGCAGCCCGCAGGTCCACAAAAACAAGGTAGAGGCTGCCACCCTCGACCCTTGTGGTTTTCCAAAAGAGGACCTGGAGCCAGAAGATTTGGTCCAAGGACCTAAATCCAGCCTGGAGGGTGGACAATATTTCCCGTTCCTCCATCCAGGCTTGTATCCTGGCCAATATAATTCTGCCCATTAGTTTTTGTGTTGTATCTCACAAACTGATGGGCCTATAGTTTGAAGGGGTAAGTGGGGAACCTTTTTTGTAAATGGGGACGATCTAAGCCCCCAGCCAAGTGTCCAGTGGATCAGACCCCATAAGGACCGCGTTAAATAAAATTACACGGTAAGGAGCCCATATTTCAGGCTGGGATCGAAACAGGTCCCCCGGCAATTTATTGAGGCCAGGAGCTTTGTTTGGGAGCAATCTGACTATGGCGGATTCTACCTCCTTCAGAGTAATACTCTCTAGGAGGTCAAAGGGATGCACGCTCGATCCCGACTCTCCACCCGAGGCCCCCGTCAGTCGACACTCGTAACGGGGGTCTGGGGTAGGGGGCCGGGCGAGCGTCGCAATTCCCTCCTGATTTGGTCCAAGGGCCAGGTTGGAACCTGGCCACGATAGTTCATCATGCTCCAGACATGCATATAAAGTCCCAAAATGAGCTTCCCACACTGAGGGCGCAATATTTGGAAAGGTAACTTGCCCTCCTGCCTTAGAGCCTGAACTAACAATGGCCCAAAATGTCTTTGCGTCCTTAGTCAGGAGCGCATTTCTCAGCTCTTCCCACCTAGCTTCCTCCCAGTCCCTCTTGGCTCCCTCGATTGCCTTTTTATAAAGCAAACGGAATGATCTCATTTTTAAGCTGTCCCTGGCTTTAATTTCAGTAAGGAGATCCTTCTTAGCTTTCCTGCATGTGACATTATACCAGGGGTGTATCTTAGCCCCACCTCGTCTAGGCCTACTTAGAGGGCAAAAAACGTCCCCCAGCGCACTGGCCAATGTCGTACTTTAATATTCGGGACCGCGTAGGGGACAGGGCCCTACCCCTGTCTATCTTGGCATTAGCGAACCGCAAATGGTAAATGCGGCATGTACGAGTGCTTTATATATCGTTCTAGCTATGAATGCACTGTGTACACGTTATTCAGCTTCACTACGCGGGTTTCATTTTGGAAGCAGTGGCCATCTTGTCATTGCCCTCACATAGGCTATAATGGAGTAAATACGGGCCTCACAGTACATGGGCTTTCCCTCTGACGTCTCTGTGACCTGGGCAGCTGGCTCTGCTGCCCCAGGTCAAACCGGTCTCATGAGCTCCCCTTCCTCCGTCCACCTGTGATTAGCATCAGGGCTTGACCCGTCATAAAACCCTTTCATTCTACACAATCCTCCGGCTAATCTCTTCCACACCTGCTTGTTCCTGCTTTATGACTTGTTTCCCAAAACAGGAGATGCTCATGTTTATTGGGGGGTCTGTTTACATCCGATGTGGAATCTGAACCTTACTGTGTAAATCATTATGGGCTGGCCGAACTGGAATGTGGGATGGTCATCATGACTCTGCCTTTTCTTTGTAATGTACACTTGTATATTGCCGTATCATAAAACCTAGGAATGTATGCTTGAGGCAAGGAAAAGCGTATTTAAGATGAAGTCCATTCCTATGATTTTCAGCAGTCTCCTGAGAACATACACGCTGTTGTACTTCTAGGATACCTGGCATTGGTCTGCAGCCAATAAACGAATCTTTGACTTCACCCAGAAGACTCTGTGTTTCTGTAGGTCTGGAACAGGGTGAACCCAGAAGTCATAGGGTGTGTGCCCCTGCACCGCTGGGTCTAAAATACCCATTACTTCAGTTTGGCACCCAACATGGGGCGATTTCAGCGGTACCAGTCCAAGCCAGAGGTTCGTGAGGAGCTTCGTGTGGAAATTCCGGAGGAAGGCCGCCACTTCATCGACCCCTGCATGTCGACGTGGTCCGAAAGTCTTTTCTGCGAGGTTCTCCGCGTCCCGACGGCTACGAAGGACTGCTGCCCTGATTAATCGACCTGTTTTGGACCCTTGACGAGTTTTGAGAGAGCGAAACAATCGAGAGAGTCTTCTGGTGACGCCATCGATCAACAATATTCAGTTAAGTATAGGTGGAGCGTCTCCCATTTGTTTTTGGTATCCTTCGGGATCGTTTGATTTGGTAATTTGGTACTTTGGAGTTTGCAAACGCCAAAACCAGAGGACTCGTGTATTCACGAGAATATCGTAATCGATAATCCTTTGACGTTTGGATCTAGACTAGTGAGCAAAGATGCCTGGTTCTGGACTATTTGGTAGATTATTCTGTTTGGGTTGTGGAAAAGATTTCCAGCTAGAGGAATCATGTCCGGTTCCTCCGGTTGGAACTCCAACTTATGAGCTCTATGTAAAACATGGTGTAGGCCCCATTGCATATAACGAAGTATGGATCCACTACACCAGGAAAGATGGTGTTTTAAAATGGCCCCAAAATGGTAGTTTTGATACCGATATTTTAGATAATTTGGAAATTAAATTGTTTAAGAAGAAAGCCCGGCCGGTGATGTTTGACTCTTTCCGCTTATGGCGAAAGGAAGCCAAACAAAAGGAAATTAAGTTAGCGAAAAAGAATAAGAGGGAGAAAGGTATGACAGTAATGCAAGCAGCTGTACGATTCAAGGACAATGAGGAGGAACAGATGAATGAGCAATTGCACAGGCAGCATAAGTTAGGGATTGACAAATGTTACCCAGCTTTGCCACATTCTAAGCAGAATGAGTCCGAAGAAAAGGAGAAAGATCCCTTGATGTCACATTTGTTGAGTTCACCACCCCCGTATGCTCAAACTGCCACGGCGCCTCCCCAGCTTGTAAATATGCCGCCTCCAGTGCATATACTGCAAGCCTTGCCGCAACCGCCAGTTGCTTTGCAGCCGGTTCCTATCCCTGTAGCGCAGCCCTCTCAAGGACCGCCGGTTGTGCTTCCAACTGCCCCCGCACTTCCTGCGACTTTACCTAATACAGCAGCTGCCTCCCCTGACACTCTTCCTTCCACCACTCCAGTACCTGTCTCTACATCCTCTTTTCTTCCCTCTGTTTTTCCCCCTGTTCTCGCCTCAGCTTCTCCTTCAGCGCGACAGCGCTTAGCTAATGTGGTTACTACATTAATGTCTCCTCTCTTTGAGTCATCTGGTGCGACTCCTGGTTTACAGCGTAAGCAATTGCGTAGCCAATTACCTAACCCCGATGAGAAAAAGGTAATAGATAACATGGCGCGTAGATGGATCGTTTTCCCTTCACTGTATAATGTGGAATCAGTTGTCAACGTTTTCCATCAATGGGATGCCCCGAAACAGAGATATGTGTTCGAGAAAATGTGCGAAATTCTCTGTGAAGAATTGGAGGATAGTGGTAAAAATCCGAACCCGCAGGAATTGTGTAGAGTGAGGTTCGATTTTGGAACTGGTATAATTGTGGACCGTGAAGTAGATAAAGCAGTTGCGGTTGTATTGTCCTTTAGGAATGATGATTGCCAACAATCATTGTTTGAACAAGATGTCCTTGTGGGGAAAAAGGTAAAAGCGCGACAATACCCTATGAGAGAAGTTCCCCCGGTATGGAAGGAAGCGGTTGCAGCTGCCGGTGGTAACCCCGCTGTGGCAGCGCATTTCCAGCGTGTTTGGGTGCATGTTCCATGGAAGCGCTCTGAGGTGTTAGCGCTTAAGCAGTCCTTGCCTGATCCCCGTAAAAACCCAGCAGGTTATTATAAAGAGTTGTCACAGACGGCAGGGTCATGCATTATGAATCTGGCCGACATAGACATGTTGTTTGGTAATGTTGTTCCACAGCCTCTATGGGGGTCAATTCGTAATGTAGATCACAATGCAGAACTAGGGGATACATGGGCTAACATTGTTGCTGCTGATGCTAGACAAACTGGTGGTGCGAAGCCAGAACCTTTAGTAGCTGAACTGCCTGGTAGAATCATCACGTATATGAAGACAATAATGCCTGCGATGCGTGTAAATTGGGACAAGTTATCTGCATGCAAGCAGAAGAAAGATGAGACAGTGTCAGACTTCTTTACTAGGTTTGAAGAAACATTTATTGACCACAGTGGGCAGGATATGAGTACTGAGGGTGGCCAACGGTTGTTTGTGGATAAGTTTGTGCAGAATTTACTTCCTGACCTGTGTAAAAAGTTGAAAGACTCAGAAAGTTCTTGGGCTGTTTCTTCTTCAGCGCAAATACTGGCTACTGCACAGTATTATGAAAATAGAGATAAGGACGAGAAAGATAGAACAGAAAAGAAAACGAAGGAACTGAAGACAAAGGTCCTTTTACAGCAGGCCTATCCGCCACGTGGAGGTCAGAATAATTATAGGCAACCCCAAGGTGTCTATCACCAACCCCAACAGTTTCAGAACAACCAGCAAATGAATGGGTATTACCAACCACGTGTCCCTATAGGTCCCAACCAATGTTCATACTGTAAAGAGGAAGGTCATTTTAAATATAGTTGCCCTAAACTAATGCAGCGGAACGGTAATATGTATGGCGCAAGAGGTAGGGGTGGTCTGCAAGCTCCTAGAGGCAGAGGGCGTGGAAATGCTCCCCAGAATGCGCGTCCTCTGCCGCCTCAAAATACCATCAATAGCTTTGATCAGCAAGCTAACGCGATTAGTAATACGGCTCAGTATTACAATAATGATTATTATGCAGAGGACGGTGATGCAGACAGTAATGATTACTAGGACAGCCATAGACAGAGAGAGGGAGTTGTTTCAGTGCCAGTGGATCAGAGTGGACCGTATGTTGAGGTGACTACAGCAAATGTAACGGAGCCTTTTCTGCTAGACACTGGTGCTGCAAAGAGTTCAATCATGCGTTCAAAACTCCCTGGCGCACCTTTGTCTGGCGATATAAATGTTTCAGTAGGTTTTTCTGGCGCCCCAGTTAGGAACCCGATTTCTAGTCCCATGTCACTTTCTGTTGGACCTTGCGAGCTGAAAGCACCCCTGATTCTGACAACGGGTTGTGGTGAGAATTTGCTGGGATTAGATTTGTTGAAAAGATTGCATGCTACACTGTATTGTTCTCCTTCAGGAGTACAACTTACATTAGGCAAGAAAGTGATTTCCCCAATGTATTTGTCTAAAAATACAATGCCACCTGAATTGTCATCCCTTCCGGATGCCCTTTGGGCTACTGGTCCCAATGATGTGGGCCTCTTGGAGATACCGCCATATGTGGTGACTCTAAAGGCTAATGTCAGACTGCCACGTATTCCCCAGTACAAGATCTCTAATGAAGGGCAGAAAGCATTGTTAGACATTGTCAGCGACTTGATTAATAAGGGTGTGATTGAAGAGACAAGAGGCAACGTTTGCAATAGTCCGATTTTACCTGTCTTAAAACGAACGGATCCTTCACAGCCACCTGTTTACAGATTTGTGATTGATCTTAGAGAGGTTAATAAGATTGTTGTGCCACAGTTTCCGGTTGTCCCCGATATAACTGCCTTGTTAACGATGATTCCAGCCTCTGCTGCATGGTTTTCAGTGATCGATCTAAAGAATGCTTTCTTTAGCATCCCAATTGCAGACGAGAGCAGAGACATTTTTGGTTTTAGTCTGGGAGGCCGAAGCTTCCGCTTCAAACGCGCTCCCCAGGGCTACTGTGAGAGTCCATCAATATATAGTCAAGCTTTGAAGGCGCAGCTTGATGCACTTGTTTTACCTAGTGGCGCTATCCTGATTCAGTACGTGGACGATTTACTAATTGCCGCGGATACTGAGAAGATCTGTAAAGAAGCCACATTGTCACTGTTGCGCCATTTATCCGCTTTCCATCACAAAGTGTCTCTCTCTAAGCTGCAATATTGTCGACAAGAAGTGACCTACTTAGGTCATCTCTTATCGAAGGAGGGAAGGAAACTGACCCCAGAAAGAATTCAAGCCATTGCACAGTTGAGTGTGCCAAAAACACAAAGAGAAGTGCGTGCTTTCTTGGGCATCACTTCATACTGTAGGCATTGGA
This sequence comes from Triturus cristatus, assembly GCF_964204655.1. Lineage (NCBI taxonomy): Eukaryota > Metazoa > Chordata > Amphibia > Caudata > Salamandridae > Triturus > Triturus cristatus. The sequence continues at coordinate 1,125,267,211 of NC_140583.1, forward strand.
TCCCTAGTTTTTCTTTATTGGCAAAACCTTTGTTAGCCTTAACATGCAAAGACACACCGAATCCTATCCCATGGTCTGAAGAGTGCCAGAAAAGTTTTGTGGAATTGCGTAATGCATTATGTTCGGCACCTGTGTTGGGTACCCCCGACTACAGTAAGCCTTTTACATTGTATGTTCACGAGAAAGATGGATGTGCGTTGTCAGTGTTAACACAGCCTTTTGGCGACAGACCGCGCCCATGCGCATATTTTTCATCAACCTTGGACCCTGTAGCGAGGGCATTGCCAAGCTGTCTGAGAGCGACAGCTGCTGCAGCGATGTCTATCCGACAATCTGCTGGTTTGGTAATGGACAACACATTGATTGTTATGGTTCCACACGCTGTAGACACATTATTAAATAGGACCAAGACACAACACTTGACTAGTGCGCGGTTATCAGGTTATGAACTTACACTGTTAGCTAATCACATACACATAAAGAGATGCAATACGCTGAATCCAGCTACATTGTTGCCAATTCCAGCAAACTCAGATGAGATTGAGCAACATGACTGTCTGTTCAGAACAGAAGAAGAGACGAAAGGGAGAGTAGATCTAAAAGATACTCCCCTGACTGAGTGTGATGGCACTTTATGGGTAGATGGGTCATGTTTCAAGCTCCCTAATGGTGACACGACTGCTGCATATGCTATCACGACTTTGCACACGGTTGTGGAAACTGCACGAGTGCCACATAATTCGGCCCAAGCAGCGGAATTAATCGCCCTCACGAGAGCATGTGTGTTGTCTGAAGGAATGAGAGTGAATATATACACAGATAGCCAGTACGCCTTTGGCGTGGCTCATAATTTTGGGCGACTGTGGAAGGAGCGTGGGTTCCTGACGTCGCATGGAGCTAAAATTCAGAATGGCAAGTTGGTGAATGATCTCCTTGAGTCACTGACCCTACCGTTGCAAGTTGCGATCATGAAATGCAGTGCGCACAGGAAAGTCACAGATGATGTTGGACGTGGGAATGCGTTTGCTGATGAGACCGCGAAAGAAACAGCACAGAATGTGAAGACTAGAATGTATGTTGCAGGCCCCGCAAGATGGGTTAATGATGTGGGAATGTGTGAGAACACAATAGAGAGCGTGAAGTCGCTTCAAGCTGAAGCCACAGAGGAAGAGTTAAGCAAGTGGAGAGAAAGTATGGGTAAGTTGGATGAGAATGGTTGTTGGATTGATCTGACAGAACATAGGCGATGGTTGTTGCCTGATGCATATGTGCTTCCAGTGGTTACTATGGCACATGGAATGGCACATATCAGTACGAAAGGTATATGTAAGTTGTTGGCTCCAGTATGGCAGAATGCTGGGATTCCCAAGTGTGCAGAGAATGTGGTCAAGAATTGCATAGTATGCTTGAAGTACAACCCTGGTAGGGGAACCCCAACTCCAGCTGGTCACTTTGCACCCCCATCATGTCCATTTGAAGTTTTGCAGTTGGACTTTATTCACATGGAAAGGTGCAACAACCTGAAATATGTACTGGTGGTTGTTTGTGCTTTCTCAAAATGGATAGAGGCTTATCCTCTGAAAGATAACACTGCCCTATCCACAGCCAAAGCCCTTGTGAAGGAGTTTTTCCCCAGGTTTGGGATGCCAAGAATGGTGTGGTGTGATAACGGAAGTGAGTTTGTGGGTAAAGTGATGAAGAATGTATGTGAAGGGCTAGGGATAAAGCAGAAGTTCCACGCTGCAAATCACCCCCAATCAGCTGGATTAGTAGAACGCTACAATGGAGCCTTAAAGCTCAAGCTGGCCAAAATCCAGGCGAGCACCGGTCTTAAATGGCCTGACGCTCTGCCTCTAGCACTCCTGTCCACCAGAATGACCATACACTCACGAGTGGGACTTAGCCCTTATGAGGTCGTCTTTGGCCGCCCGGCTAATGTATGGGGCGTGCCAAGACCGACGAAATTTAGAGAGATAGAGCATCCAGTACTGCTCGATTACCTGTATGATTTGACTGTTAAACTGCGTGTTTTGCACCAACAGGTACATGATACTCTTCCCCAAGCCTCTGAACCTCCTGGACACCCTATCAACCCTGGTACGTGGGTGCTAGTCCGAAATTTCCAGCGCAAGAGCAACGACGAGCCTCGCTGGATCGGCCCTCATCTTGTTCTTCTTTCGACAAGATCAGCAGTGCGAGTGAAAGGGAAGAAACACTGGATTCATGGTACCCACTGTAAAGTAGTCCCCTTGCCTCTGCCATATGACCAGTGGGTCAAGGAGGGTATCGCCGACTCAGAGACAGACATTGTACCTCGTTTTGTACCATTCAGTGACGCACGCATAAGAGGCACAGTTTCAGACCAAGAGAGTGACAATATTCTGCAGGAAGCTGTGCCACCATCAAGTCGACTGGACACCACTGAGCCTGAACTTTTGTTTCAAGACCAAACAGCACCTGGCCGTCTCCGCTATAATTTGAGACCTAGGCCCATGGACAAATAAAGATTTCCTCACTATTTCCTTTTTAACATTTTTTGCTCTCCCATCTGAAGGACTTTCTTGATTTTTTGTTTTTCGAACCACCATCCGGGTTCTGCCGCAGGGTCGCGGTGCCAAGACTTTGGGGTACAGGCCGAAGACGCTAGGTCAACGGTTCTGGTTGGTCTAGGGCGTTTCCCTGGACTGACAGGCGTACTCCTTAGCAGAAGACACTCATCCACCGCGAGCGGCCCGAGTAGAGGATGGAGTTTTTTAAGATGGAGAGACCGATTGAGGAAATGAACTCTAACGCAAGGATGTGTAGAATTGTAAAAAGTAAATGTTTTGTCTTTTTGTGCCTTTTTACACTATGTAGTATCATAATGTTTATTGTAGGATTTGTGTTTTTCTCCGCTCAAAAGCCCATTGAACCCACTGAACAGCCTATACCTCTTTCTACTGCCTCCTCTCACTCTTTTCACCCTTTGCCTGAGCACGAACAGACCAGACGATCAGAGTTCGTAAATAACTCGTTTATCCAACTCTTGCACCAGCACCAACTGGTAATGAATACGACCAATTGCTGGGTGTGTGGGTTAATGCCACATACCATTAACAAGGGTATTCCCTACCTGGTGCTGCCGTATAGTTACAATGGATCGTCATGGGCATTCCAAACCATGTTTCTCTATGCTCTAGATACATACTCCCCTCGCCAACCACGTTCCATCAGACCTATCACCAATAATAAGGCTTTGATGAAAGGAGTTGCCGATATGAGTAGGGATATCGATGCATACTCATCCATTCCCAAAGAAGAGTTGAGACCTTATGTAGGATGGAACGCGACGGGGTATAGTATTAGTCTGGGTGAAAGACAGCGAAAAATCTCATCTCCAATCTGGGTCGTACCCCACATGGGTCGGTTCTGCTTACAGGGTAATGGTCAGAATCCTAGAGCTCAACTGGGAAGAAGTGACTGTACTGAAACGTACACCTTCCCATCACAGTTTTCCCCTGCGTTTTTGGCTGCCAAGGGCACATATTTCATCTGTCATGACCGAGCATATACATGGCTGCCCCCTGATTTCTCGGGCACATGTTATATTGCGAACTTGCTACCGCCGACATTTACTGCTGCCTCTGACTACCACAAGACCAGAGTTGTGAGAGGTGTGATTAGTAAGGAGGATACTGCCGGTCAGGAAGCAGGAGACTTCTTCTTGGGTTTCCTGCCGTTTTGGGGACCAATGGTCAATAGTAGGAACCTGAGACAACTGACACGTGTGGTTGAATCCACTGTCAATGTAACGGCTGGTGCCCTTAGTAATCTGACAGCTGAGCTCCAAGCGGATCGCCTTATGACTCTGCAGAACCGCATGGTTCTAGACGTTATTCTTGCAGACCGCGGTGGGGTATGCAAGGTCATCCAATCCAGTTGCTGCATTTTCATACCAGATAATGCTCCAACAGTGTATCAAGCCATCTCCAAACTCCATAAAATATCTGAATCCATACACGTGGATAAGGGAGATTGGTCACTGATGGGGTGGTTCTGGGAATTGATATCTGCCTGGGGTTGGAAAGTTCTGATGGTCATTGGAATAATCTTAGCCATTCTTTTCCTGTTCTGTCTGTGCATACAGTGTGCTCCTGCGATATGTGGCCTCTGTGCTACCTTATGTGTAAGGAAACCCGTATCGAGGGACGAACTAAGTAATAGGATGATGCTACAGCAACATCTCCATGACTTTGTGAACATTGACCTGGACTCGGATTAAGATGAGTATAGTGATTGCCTATGTAAGGGCAAAAGGAGGGTCTGTCGTACTTTAATATTCGGGACCGCGTAGGGGACAGGGCCCTACCCCTGTCTATCTTGGCATTAGCGAACCGCAAATGGTAAATGCGGCATGTACGAGTGCTTTATATATCGTTCTAGCTATGAATGCACTGTGTACACGTTATTCAGCTTCACTACGCGGGTTCCATTTTGGAAGCAGTGGCCATCTTGTCATTGCCCTCACATAGGCTATAATGGAGTAAATACGGGCCTCACAGTACATGGGCTTTCCCTCTGACGTCTCTGTGACCTGGGCAGCTGGCTCTGCTGCCCCAGGTCAAACCGGTCTCACGAGCTCCCCTTCCTCCGTCCACCTGTGATTAGCATCAGGGCTTGACCCGTCATAAAACCCTTTCATTCTACACAATCCTCCGGCTAATCTCTTCCACACCTGCTTGTTCCTGCTTTATGACTTGTTTCCCAAAACAGGAGATGCTCATGTTTATTGGGGGGTCTGTTTACATCCGATGTGGGATCTGAACCTTACTGTGTAAATCATTATGGGCTGGCCGAACTGGAATGTGGGATGGTCATCATGACTCTGCCTTTTCTTTGTAATGTACACTTGTATATTGCCGTATCATAAAACCTAGGAATGTATGCTTGAGGCAAGGAAAAGCGTATTTAAGATGAAGTCCGTTCCTATGATTTTCAGCAGTCTCCTGAGAACATACACGCTGTTGTACTTCTAGGATACCTGTCATTGGTCTGCAGCCAATAAACGAATCTTTGACTTCACCCAGAAGACTCTGTGTTTCTGTAGGTCTGGAACAGGGTGAACCCAGAAGTCATAGGGTGTGTGCCCCTGCACCGCTGGGTCTAAAATACCCAGTACTTCACCAACTGCCTATGGATGTTTACAGCATGGCCATTTGGTGGCAAGTCGGCCATCGCAGCTAACCATGGTATAACAAGCTGATATATTTCACCCAGCCTAGATGGGGAGTTCTGAAAGTGGGGCCAGTTAACCCTACGACGGTTTTTTGAGACCATAAGAGGCAAGATCATATTAGTAGTAGAGCCGGCTTCAGGGTTAGTCAACCCAAAACTCCCTGGCTTGAGTGTAAGAACTAGGGCATTGTGGTCACTGTCATGTCTCAGATACACTCTAAATTCTAAAAGCCTGTCCCAATGTCTTACTTCCATCATGATGTAGTCAATGATGGACATTTGCGCTACCCTGTTAAATGTGGGAAACCCTGGACGGTCAAGGTCCAGTCTCCCATTACACGCTCGCAGGGACGTAGCAAGTGAAAATGATTTAATTTGGAGGACCAACCGAGTCCATGCCTTAACAGGAGGGATCTTTGGTTCCGGGATACACCAAAGCAGGTCTTCATCGTCCTGCTCATCCGAGTCTGGATTTGCCAAGGGCTCGAATTGACAGTTAAAATCCCCACCAACAATAATTATAACAGAGGGGTCAAGAGTCTGGATTAAGAGATCTAATGCTTTTATCGTATCTGACTCCTGCCCACTCCTAACTGGCCTAGAATAGATATTTATTATGGCTATTTTTGATGTGTTGGGGGGTGTCAGTAACATGCATTGGACATCAGGGGAGTTGGTTGGCATTTGAGTACCTTGGACGCCCAAATGGGTGCCTATCCAAATTGACAGACCGCCAGATTGGCAGCCTCTGCCACCAGATACTGCCAGGATGTGAAAAATTGCATAACCAGGACTAACACTCTCCTCTAAGGCCCAGGTTTCCTGGATCAGGCAGATATCATGTGCTGCCATAAAAGAGCCCCAGTCAGGATTAGATAGTTTGTTTTTTAAACCAGCAACATTCCACAAAAGGATTTTTATAGTACCATCGGCTGCCTTACCAATGGCTTTTGAGATTCCTAATGCCATGGTTGAGGTACTATCGCAAATGGGGGACTCTAGAGGAAGTCTCCTCTCTGTTATATCTATACAAGGTGCTTCCCCCCATACAAAAGAAACTCCCCTCCGGAGCCACACATCCCCCAAGTCACACCCTCCCACCCTGCCCACACAACCAGAAGGTGTACCCACTGCAGAGATAGGGGTTTTGATATTTCCCTCCAGTGCAGTTAAAGGGGTAGATGTTTCACTAGTGTTGTTCGAAACTAGCTCCTATCAACCCTGGTACGTGGGTGCTAGTCCGAAATTTCCAGCGCAAGAGCAACGACGAGCCTCGCTGGATCGGCCCTCATCTTGTTCTTCTTTCGACAAGATCAGCAGTGCGAGTGAAAGGGAAGAAACACTGGATTCATGGTACCCACTGTAAAGTAGTCCCCTTGCCTCTGCCATATGACCAGTGGGTCAAGGAGGGTATCGCCGACTCAGAGACAGACATTGTACCTCGTTTTGTACCATTCAGTGACGCACGCATAAGAGGCACAGTTTCAGACCAAGAGAGTGACAATATTCTGCAGGAAGCTGTGCCACCATCAAGTCGACTGGACACCACTGAGCCTGAACTTTTGTTTCAAGACCAAACAGCACCTGGCCGTCTCCGCTATAATTTGAGACCTAGGCCCATGGACAAATAAAGATTTCCTCACTATTTCCTTTTTAACATTTTTTGCTCTCCCATCTGAAGGACTTTCTTGATTTTTTGTTTTTCGAACCACCATCCGGGTTCTGCCGCAGGGTCGCGGTGCCAAGACTTTGGGGTACAGGCCGAAGACGCTAGGTCAACGGTTCTGGTTGGTCTAGGGCGTTTCCCTGGACTGACAGGCGTACTCCTTAGCAGAAGACACTCATCCACCGCGAGCGGCCCGAGTAGAGGATGGAGTTTTTTAAGATGGAGAGACCGATTGAGGAAATGAACTCTAACGCAAGGATGTGTAGAATTGTAAAAAGTAAATGTTTTGTCTTTTTGTGCCTTTTTACACTATGTAGTATCATAATGTTTATTGTAGGATTTGTGTTTTTCTCCGCTCAAAAGCCCATTGAACCCACTGAACAGCCTATACCTCTTTCTACTGCCTCCTCTCACTCTTTTCACCCTTTGCCTGAGCACGAACAGACCAGACGATCAGAGTTCGTAAATAACTCGTTTATCCAACTCTTGCACCAGCACCAACTGGTAATGAATACGACCAATTGCTGGGTGTGTGGGTTAATGCCACATACCATTAACAAGGGTATTCCCTACCTGGTGCTGCCGTATAGTTACAATGGATCGTCATGGGCATTCCAAACCATGTTTCTCTATGCTCTAGATACATACTCCCCTCGCCAACCACGTTCCATCAGACCTATCACCAATAATAAGGCTTTGATGAAAGGAGTTGCCGATATGAGTAGGGATATCGATGCATACTCATCCATTCCCAAAGAAGAGTTGAGACCTTATGTAGGATGGAACGCGACGGGGTATAGTATTAGTCTGGGTGAAAGACAGCGAAAAATCTCATCTCCAATCTGGGTCGTACCCCACATGGGTCGGTTCTGCTTACAGGGTAATGGTCAGAATCCTAGAGCTCAACTGGGAAGAAGTGACTGTACTGAAACGTACACCTTCCCATCACAGTTTTCCCCTGCGTTTTTGGCTGCCAAGGGCACATATTTCATCTGTCATGACCGAGCATATACATGGCTGCCCCCTGATTTCTCGGGCACATGTTATATTGCGAACTTGCTACCGCCGACATTTACTGCTGCCTCTGACTACCACAAGACCAGAGTTGTGAGAGGTGTGATTAGTAAGGAGGATACTGCCGGTCAGGAAGCAGGAGACTTCTTCTTGGGTTTCCTGCCGTTTTGGGGACCAATGGTCAATAGTAGGAACCTGAGACAACTGACACGTGTGGTTGAATCCACTGTCAATGTAACGGCTGGTGCCCTTAGTAATCTGACAGCTGAGCTCCAAGCGGATCGCCTTATGACTCTGCAGAACCGCATGGTTCTAGACGTTATTCTTGCAGACCGCGGTGGGGTATGCAAGGTCATCCAATCCAGTTGCTGCATTTTCATACCAGATAATGCTCCAACAGTGTATCAAGCCATCTCCAAACTCCATAAAATATCTGAATCCATACACGTGGATAAGGGAGATTGGTCACTGATGGGGTGGTTCTGGGAATTGATATCTGCCTGGGGTTGGAAAGTTCTGATGGTCATTGGAATAATCTTAGCCATTCTTTTCCTGTTCTGTCTGTGCATACAGTGTGCTCCTGCGATATGTGGCCTCTGTGCTACCTTATGTGTAAGGAAACCCGTATCGAGGGACGAACTAAGTAATAGGATGATGCTACAGCAACATCTCCATGACTTTGTGAACATTGACCTGGACTCGGATTAAGATGAGTATAGTGATTGCCTATGTAAGGGCAAAAGGAGGGTCTGTCGTACTTTAATATTCGGGACCGCGTAGGGGACAGGGCCCTACCCCTGTCTATCTTGGCATTAGCGAACCGCAAATGGTAAATGCGGCATGTACGAGTGCTTTATATATCGTTCTAGCTATGAATGCACTGTGTACACGTTATTCAGCTTCACTACGCGGGTTCCATTTTGGAAGCAGTGGCCATCTTGTCATTGCCCTCACATAGGCTATAATGGAGTAAATACGGGCCTCACAGTACATGGGCTTTCCCTCTGACGTCTCTGTGACCTGGGCAGCTGGCTCTGCTGCCCCAGGTCAAACCGGTCTCACGAGCTCCCCTTCCTCCGTCCACCTGTGATTAGCATCAGGGCTTGACCCGTCATAAAACCCTTTCATTCTACACAATCCTCCGGCTAATCTCTTCCACACCTGCTTGTTCCTGCTTTATGACTTGTTTCCCAAAACAGGAGATGCTCATGTTTATTGGGGGGTCTGTTTACATCCGATGTGGGATCTGAACCTTACTGTGTAAATCATTATGGGCTGGCCGAACTGGAATGTGGGATGGTCATCATGACTCTGCCTTTTCTTTGTAATGTACACTTGTATATTGCCGTATCATAAAACCTAGGAATGTATGCTTGAGGCAAGGAAAAGCGTATTTAAGATGAAGTCCGTTCCTATGATTTTCAGCAGTCTCCTGAGAACATACACGCTGTTGTACTTCTAGGATACCTGTCATTGGTCTGCAGCCAATAAACGAATCTTTGACTTCACCCAGAAGACTCTGTGTTTCTGTAGGTCTGGAACAGGGTGAACCCAGAAGTCATAGGGTGTGTGCCCCTGCACCGCTGGGTCTAAAATACCCAGTACTTCACCAACTGCCTATGGATGTTTACAGCATGGCCATTTGGTGGCAAGTCGGCCATCGCAGCTAACCATGGTATAACAAGCTGATATATTTCACCCAGCCTAGATGGGGAGTTCTGAAAGTGGGGCCAGTTAACCCTACGACGGTTTTTTGAGACCATAAGAGGCAAGATCATATTAGTAGTAGAGCCGGCTTCAGGGTTAGTCAACCCAAAACTCCCTGGCTTGAGTGTAAGAACTAGGGCATTGTGGTCACTGTCATGTCTCAGATACACTCTAAATTCTAAAAGCCTGTCCCAATGTCTTACTTCCATCATGATGTAGTCAATGATGGACATTTGCGCTACCCTGTTAAATGTGGGAAACCCTGGACGGTCAAGGTCCAGTCTCCCATTACACGCTCGCAGGGACGTAGCAAGTGAAAATGATTTAATTTGGAGGACCAACCGAGTCCATGCCTTAACAGGAGGGATCTTTGGTTCCGGGATACACCAAAGCAGGTCTTCATCGTCCTGCTCATCCGAGTCTGGATTTGCCAAGGGCTCGAATTGACAGTTAAAATCCCCACCAACAATAATTATAACAGAGGGGTCAAGAGTCTGGATTAAGAGATCTAATGCTTTTATCGTATCTGACTCCTGCCCACTCCTAACTGGCCTAGAATAGATATTTATTATGGCTATTTTTGATGTGTTGGGGGGTGTCAGTAACATGCATTGGACATCAGGGGAGTTGGTTGGCATTTGAGTACCTTGGACGCCCAAATGGGTGCCTATCCAAATTGACAGACCGCCAGATTGGCAGCCTCTGCCACCAGATACTGCCAGGATGTGAAAAATTGCATAACCAGGACTAACACTCTCCTCTAAGGCCCAGGTTTCCTGGATCAGGCAGATATCATGTGCTGCCATAAAAGAGCCCCAGTCAGGATTAGATAGTTTGTTTTTTAAACCAGCAACATTCCACAAAAGGATTTTTATAGTACCATCGGCTGCCTTACCAATGGCTTTTGAGATTCCTAATGCCATGGTTGAGGTACTATCGCAAATGGGGGACTCTAGAGGAAGTCTCCTCTCTGTTATATCTATACAAGGTGCTTCCCCCCATACAAAAGAAACTCCCCTCCGGAGCCACACATCCCCCAAGTCACACCCTCCCACCCTGCCCACACAACCAGAAGGTGTACCCACTGCAGAGATAGGGGTTTTGATATTTCCCTCCAGTGCAGTTAAAGGGGTAGATGTTTCACTAGTGTTGTTCGAAACTAGCTCCTTGTCGTGTGGGCGTCAATCAACCTGGTTCAATACACTAAACCTATTTCTGTGCGCAAAGGAAAACAGAGGGGGATTATAGGCATGGAAATCTACCCAATTTACATGTCCCTGGTGCACTCCAGATGGACAACCATTTCGACCCTCGTCATATTTAGCACTTCTGCAATGAGCTGGTCTCAAATGAAGCACAGGATAAAAGTATGACAAGTGAAGGGGGAGGATTTGAGAATTTAATCTGGAGGGGGACAAACCACAGATATGCTCAACGGCAGCAGTATCCCTAAAGTTTATTATCACACAATTACCTGAAATAGTTTTGGGACCCTTCCCAATCCAGTCTATACGTCTTGCCGAAAGGATTTCCCCAGAAATATAGGAGGGGAGAGGTCTATTTACATTAAGCCACTGTATACACTTATTTTTTAACTCAATATGGCTTTCGTTTTTTCCCTGGGTTAAAAGTGGAACCCCCGTTAAAACTACAACATACGGTAAAGACTCTGGGGGAAGGTTGATAGTTTGCAACTCCGAAGGAGTAGCTATAGAAGATGGATTTATATTTGTTGGGGCCAAGACATCGGGGGGGCCCCTTTCCAGTCTATGACTTTCACATCCTATCTTCTCTTCCCTGGAAGTGGCTTCTGCATTTGCAGAAGCCAAGGCCGGGATTGCAGCTACATGGGAGCCGTCAGCGACTATAGATGAACTTATGGGAGGGCTAACTGTTTCCAAAGCAGACTCATTGTTAATGAGGGCCAGTCGTATGCCTTTGTTCCCAGTAGCACTATCAACTACTAAAGTGCTCCCTGCTTCAGCAGCACTGCCACCTGCTCCACTAGGGGCAGATTTCCCGTGTGGGGCCGTTGGGGGCATTTTCCCCAAACCCCTATTATTAAGGGTAGAAACTAATCTATCAATCCTGGTTACCAGGGATTTGATATGTTTACCAATAATCTGTTCTAAAAGAGACTGGAAGTCAGCTACTAAACTAGTAACCCACAGCGGAGCTAACGTGTTTGCTGGGGAAGGGCCTGTAGTAATTAGTAGAGGTTCGTACTTTTGGCCTATATTTTTAGTTGGCTTCTTTACAAGTTTCCTTTTCTTGCCTCTACGGCCCGGTTTATTTATTATAATAGTATTTGGGGGAGATGGAGATAGGCTTGGGGATACGTGGTTAACTATAGTATCTGTAGGGACCTGGGCGCAGGGTAAGTCGGCAAATGATGGCGTGAGAAAAGAACTTACATCTAAAGGGTTTGTTACAGTTGTAGAATAGTCCCCAACCTGCTCTACCAGTGGTGCCACAGGGGTAATTGACAACCTTCGTTCTGTGTTTTCGATGGCATTTACCACAACCCCGATGGTTTTTTGGAGCATCTTGTCGATAGCCGTAAGCGAAGGAAGAGGTGATGCCGTGGCCACCTGTTGTCTCGTCACGGGGCGGGAAATTACGATCTTTTGGTTTTTACCCATTGTAGAGATTAACTGCAATGATAGTCCTGGAGAACAACAAGTCCTTAGTTATAAAGCCCAAGCAATAGGTAGTAAATATTAAAAACAGTACCTTTTGAGCGAATAACCAGTCTATCAGGGTGACCAATACCGATGTTAGGGAGGTGACCCGTCCCGGCCTCCTCTGGCCCCTGACGGGCAAGGACGGGCCCGCCCTTGGCCCGGGCTATGCCCGGGTGCCGTCCGCGCGCGTCCCGCGCTGCGGGGCACAGTGAGCGGCTTTATGGACCCCCGGCGCTACCTGTTGTCATCAAAGGCACGCGCCGCGGGGCTGCTGGGAGATGTAGTCTTTGCAGGCCGATCCCCTCACGGCGGATTGCGAGTTGCAGGATGCGGGAGGAGAGCTGTTGGACGCCCTTGCTGGCCGTTTCCCTCACGGCTATGGGCAGGTAGGTCAGTAGCAAGCAGAACAGTACAGGCGCGTCCCGCGCTGCGCGGCACAGTGAGCGGCTTTATGGACCCCCGGCGCTACCTGTTGTCATCAAAGGCACGCGCCGCGGGGCTGCTGGGAGATGTAGTCTTTGCAGGCCATTCCCCTCACGGCAGATTGCGAGTTGCAGGATGCGGGAGGAGAGCTGTTGGACGCCCTTGCTGGCCGTTTCCCTCACGGCTATGGGCAGGTAGGTCAGTAGCAAGCAGAACAGTACAGGTGTGTCCCGCACTGCGGGGCACAGTGAGCGGCTTTATGGACCCCCGGCGCTACCTGTTGCCATCAAAGGCACGCGCCGCGGGGCTGCTGGGAAATGTAGTCTTTGCAGGCCGTTCCCCTCACGGCGGATTGTGAGTTGCAGGATGCGGGAGGAGAGCTGTTGGACGCCCTTGCTGGCTGTTTCCCTCACGGCTATGGGCAGGTAGGTCAGTAGCAAGCAGAACAGTACAGGCGCGTCCCCTCTAGTTCTCTTATAGACCGTTATGCCAGGAGAAATTATTTGTAGGGATCCTGCTTTCGTGTTATTGCTTTTCCGATAGTCCTTCATCAAGGTCTATCTCTAAGGGGGGGGGGGGGGGAATGCTGAAATTGTCCATTTTCTATGTCTACTGGCCATCTGTGTTCAATGAGAACGTATGCCACAGACTGTGTCCACATGACCTAGACAATGCCTGTCAATGCAATGTCAATGGGGAACAACCTTTACAACACAACTTTTACAACGCACTACCATTACAACGAAACTGTTACAACGCGAGTGCATTGACAACGCAGGACATTACAACGCAAGTCTTTACATCGACTTGCACTAGATGGCGTGCTAACATTAAAAATAGTGTAGTTTACTATCCCAACACCTTCCCTACTGTTACGTGGACTGGAGTTGGAATCGTAAATTACACTTTTTTAATGTTAGCACGCCATCTAGTGCAAGTCGATGTAAAGACTTGCGTTGTAATGTCCTGCGTTGTCAATGCACTCGCGTTGTAAAACTTTCGTTGTAACAGCATGCGTTTTAACAGCATGCGTTGTAACGTCATACATCCATGTCAATGTATACTGTAACTTATGCGCACACAACAGCACCGACCTCAGCAATGATGATGCCAATATATGCCATGATCCATGCCTGTATGATAATATTATTGTTTCTAATAAGAACAATGTCAATGTACATTCAAACCAAAGCAAACATACCTTTGACAACACCAGTACGAACAATGTCAATGTGCAAAATGGCAACTGTATGCACCATGTTGGTAATGCAGAAACAATTATACCAGTGGCTGGAATAATATTTTTAGGAGTTCTAATGAACTCACATCATTGCTGTAGGATTCACTCTAGATGAAGTCCCCATCAACCCCGAGTCCGAGATACGTGGTCAGGACGGTCCTGCGACCCATGCCCACACTTATCGAGTAACAAGTCACAGGTGGAGTACCCCATAAATTACAGACAAACACATACCCAGGGAAAACCCTGATTGATTCCAGAGATAGATGAGTTGCAGTACAAACAAGTTCAAGATAATTGGCTCCAATAAAACCCAGTTGGCAAAAGGCTTGCTTTCCCCAGAAATATAACAAAGCCAGATACCACATGTAGATAGGTACAGTCAACCAATCAGGACATAACATACAAACCACATGTAGCTATACACAATTCTCACACAGGACATCTGCACACATACACACTGGCCCACAGTAGCTCTCCCCGAGATCAAGAGCCACCTGTGTCTTTATCAGATGTGCACAGGTGATTGATTTATGACTAAGATGCTCTTTTTAAATGTAAAGAACACTTTATTGAACCTCATGAACTGTGTCCTTTGTGGATTGTGGATTGCTTTGCTCATCTGAACGCCTCTTGTTGTGCCACAGCGGGAAAGGAGTACAAGTCCTGTGAGTTGTCCTAACGGGTGGAGGAGGTCAAGAACCACATCCCCCAACAGTCCCTGCGGTGCGTTCGCTGCCTACGTGCAGGGAAGGGCCAGGAGGCACTTAAATTGCGGCCAGGGCTCCCGCAGCGCGGGAGTCCTTTGTGGATTGCTTTGCTCATCTGAACGCCTCTTGTTGTGCCACAGCGGGAAAGGAGTACGAGTCCTGGGAGTCATCCCAACGGGCGGAGGGGGTCAAGAACTACATCCCCCAACAGCCCCGGCGGCGCGTTCGCCACCCACATGCAGGGAAGCACCAGGAGGCGCTTAAATTGCGGCCAAGGCTCCAGCAGCGCGGGATGTGCAGGGGCATGCCAAGGGCGGGCCCGTCAGAGGCTGGAGTGATCCCGTGCAGCAAGCTGGACATCAGCTGTTAAATAAGGTACCCATTTTGATTTGGTGCATCTTGAGGATTACATAGCAACCAAACACGAGACAGCAGATAGAATGAGTAAACGCAAGGTCACGGGTTTATTGGCGGGGGGGTCGTGTGGACTCTGGACGCATTCCTCACTAGGGCAAAGTCGGTCCTGACTCACCAAATTCAGCTTACCAAAAAAAGACTTTCTCTGGATACCTTTGCAGCTCAAAAATGGTCATCAATGGGAGGTATAATCACGGCCAAATCTCCTAGGGGGGCGTAGTAAATTGCGGATCATTCATGTTCTGACACCCCAGTTCTAAGTAATAATGGGGAAATAGCTGACTTCCCAGGTATATTACCAGTTGCAAAGATAAATACCATCAACTCTGTCCAAAATTAGTGGTGGACCATGATCCGGATCTCTCAGACATTTCATCTATCCTAATTAGAGAGCCTTCGGCACCATCGGTCCCCACTATGGCTCAACCTGCAACTATGCCCGGCTCGCACCGAGGTGAGATCATCACCAGATCCAAAAGAGTTGTGAGGGAAAGTGCGATAAGCCCATCAAAATCTCTGGCAACAGGCAGTGGCGATCCACCTGCAAAACGCACAAGGGGAAGTCTCCTACAAAGGCAGAAGCAAAAATCCAAATCTAAGCAGCAAGCAAATAGGCATCACGAGAAAATAGTTTCGGAATCTGACAGAGGACCGGCACCGGCACCGGCCCCGAGCCAAACTTCCAACAGTGGTGATCATATCCCGGTGGATTTTGGGGACGACCCTGATCAATGCAAAAGAATGGAGACTCTGATGACTGATCTCCTGGGGCCTCTTTTAAGTGAACTAGGGTCAATTGAAGAAAAACTGTTGCAACTCCAGAACCCTAGTAGCGCATTAGTTAATCAAGGGGCATGTAGGTCCACATGCACAGCGCATGGGTAAGTTGAAGTTTCCAAGGTTCCGGCCCCACCTCCAGTGAATGGGAGTGTGGTGAGGAAAAATGGGTATGGGGACCATACAATAGGAAAAGATATTATGGGCACCAGGGTGCCTCATGTACCCCAATCACAACTTGAGGCAACTAGACCCGATGGGAGTATGACAAATACGGGGCTGAGGGAATCCAGGACAGGGACCATAGGTAATTTCATAATACAGCAGGGGGGCCATGAAAGTATAAAAAAGGGAGATGTTGCACAGCAGCAATCAAAAGAGATGTCCCCGCTTGTTGCGCAGATTACCCCAGATCTACCTGTCTTAGATTTGAACCCAGCTAGCTGTCCATACACAGTTGTCCTGACCGGTGTCCCAGAACCCATAAGTCAAAAAGAGGAATCCACAACACAACTGATTAATAAGGTGGCGCATTGGATGTATAGGCACGCAGGGTTGAATATCAGAGAGCACCGATATATTTTGATGGCAAGGAGGGTGTCCTGGATTGGTAGAACCAAGAAGGCCTTTCCAGGGGATAGCATGATTGTCACGCTTAGACACCCTGATCTTGTGCGTAAGATTCTCTCCCGGAGTAGCGGGTATTATTCAGCTGAACTAGAATCAGGGATTAAACCGCTCCCACTGGGTTTCTTTTACAGACCACTGCCCAACTCCAGCCAACGATACTGTCATGCGGGTCAACAGGAGGGTGTAACTGGGTGGGCTAATTCAGTGCCGATAAATAACGCCTTCGCTCCACTAAGAGACCTAAATGACATTGATTGACTACATCTGACGGAGGAAGTGGTCAGAGTCTGTGATACTCCCCTGACAAAAATAGATATAAGGGGGAGGGGAGATGAGATTAATTCGGGGCTAGCTGTAGCTCAAACCACCCGTGAGCATAAGCATTAAAATGATAACATGGAAGGTTGTACAGGCAAGACAATCATTAGGACCTGTAGCTCCCAGTCAATAGCCAATACAGAAGGGCTTAATGGGAGAGATATAAAGATAGTCTCCTGGAACATAGCAGGCCTATACACCAAATTTAAGAATGAGCAATGGCTTCTATATATGAGGGAATTTCATATAATATATTTGCAGAAAACATGGGAACCAGTAAACAATAATTGCTTCCTTGAGGGATACAAAACCTTCTTTTGCCCGGCGCACAAGGCAGCTTCAGGGAGACCGAGGGGAGGGCTGATTATATTTATGGACCTAACATTACAGGGAAGATGGTCAGACTTGGTGTGGGACTCAGAGGTTGCTCAGGGGCTCACACTTTTTAATAAAGGTTATAGGTTATTTCTCATAAATTTTTATAATGCGACATCACACGCACAGGGTTCCACCAGCCTGAATGAACTGAACACCAGACTTACTCAGACACAGGAGCGAGGGTTGATGGCGCTACAGTTGGTTTTAGCGGGCGATTTTAATTGTCACTTGTGCCCAAATTTGAAGGTGTCTCAGGGGGACTGGTCATCCTGCACGCTCCGCGATGGTCCACACATGGAGCATACAAAGGAGGGAAGGGAACTTAGTGACCATTTAGTAATGCATGCGCTAATACATACGATGGATCTAATTGTTGTCAAACAGGGCAAAACGGTTCACCCCACTTCTAAGGGAAGAGGATGTTCTTCATTTATTGACTACATTTTTGTTTCTGCCTCACTTAAAAACTGTGTATCCAGTTTCAACATTGGGTATAGCGCCTTTAGTGATCATAATACGCTGGCCTTACTCCTTGGACGCATGTAGCCACCTGGTACCCCACAGAATAGGGGGGGTGTTCGGGACAACGGACCAAGGTAGGAGGCTGCGCTGGACACAGGTCAAAGACGAGGCCTTCTATAGTTCTCTTTTTAAGAAAGGTGAGCAGGTTGTCTTGAAGTGTTTAGATCTTGAAGTGGAAGGGGCGGAATTAGTTGAGGCTTTCAGGAGTGTTGCGCAAATAGTTGATAGCTTACTAAAAACCCCAGCTCATGTGGTCAAAACGGACACTCCAAGATGGTTTGACCCACAATGTTCACGGGCATTAAGAGAATTGAAAGCCACCCTAAAGATCTTACCAAGAGACAGGGACTGGGTGACTTCTTGCCGTAAACAATATAAGCAAGCCGTCAAGGGACGCAAGGGTCAATTGCAACAGCAAGCCTGGGAAGACCTGACAAAGGCAATGGTATTGAAGAACTCTGCTGCATTCTGGAGAGTCATAAATAATCCTTGTTTTCATGATGCAAATAAACCTGGGTTAAGCAACAACATCCTGTCGACGCAATGGCAGGAGCACTTCCAAGGGCTTTATAATTATCATTCAAGTTCGGACCAGATACTGGAGCAGTATTGGGATCAGAACACACCCACACTTAGATTCTCAATGGGCGAGGTGAAAATAGGAATCGAGGGCTTAACTAGGAATACGGCCCCAGGTGCAGATGGGATCCCACCGGATCTTTTCCGCAGTAATGTGTATTTATGGGCGCCCCTCCTAACAAGTGTTCTAAATGCAGCAGTGGACACAGTAATGCCGGCATCATGGTCCACTGCCACGATCGTCCCCATTTTTAAGAAAGGCAATAAAGAGAGCCCACAATTTTATCGCCCGATTTCTCTTATTGACGTGTCAGCAAAGGTGTTGGGGCAGGTGGTTTTAAGTCAGTTGATGGATTGGGCAGAGGAGCATCAAGTTATAACAGATGTCCAATTTGGATTCAATTTATATCTCATCACAGCAAAATACACAGTGGTCAATCCAGGGACGATGTATTTGGCATTTATGGATTTGACTGAGGCTTTTGACCGAGTAAACTGTGGCAAATTATGGGCAATTATGGGTGGGCTCGGGGTGGACCCGGGGATTATTAATATTTTAAAGTCGTTACATTTTAATACCACGGCTGCGGTCAGATATACCCAGGAGGGGAAGTTAACAGAATCCTTTAAGTGCACCAGCGGGGTCTGACAGGGTTGCATATTAGCACCCTTTCTGTTCACCCTATATATAAATGGTCTCAGCCATACCCTGAATGCCATACAGGCAGATACCCCTAGGATAGGTCCATGTGGGGTTCCGGTTCTGCTTTACGCAGATGATGCTGTACTCCTCGCTCGCCCACCTAGGGGTCTGCAGCTCTTAATAGACGGCTATGTGACATTCATGGAGAATTTGGAGTTGTCACCCAATCTTGCAAAATCTTATGTCATGGAAGTGGGTAAGAAGCCAGCCAAAACCTACAACTACACAATTGGTTCTCATCGCTTAGGCAAGGTATAGTCCTTCTCATATCTGGGGATTTTATTTGATGGTCGATTACATTTTTAATATTTATTAGAGGAGAAGTGCTGAGTTATGACTAGGTGTACTGAATCAATATCGAATTTTGCACACAGGCTAGGACATTGGACTCCAGAACAGATTCGAAATTTATATAGCTCTATGTGCTGTGCTAAAGTGCTATATGGAAGTGAGGTGTGGGGATTTATTGAAGCTAATAAACTACAAGTTGAAGAGAACATGTATCTTAGGCGCCTGTTGAAAGTCCCCCAGAGTACACCAGCGCATATTATTCATGAAAAGCTGGGTGTCATATATATTACTGACATGATGGCAGTCAAACCACTAGTCTGCTGGGCAAAGATCTGGGCACATGAGGAGGCGGCATTAAGTAGGTTGGTCATACAAGACTGTCTTTCCCTCGACCATGGGCTTAAAATCTCTTGGTTAATATATGTGAAGGAGTCCTTTGAGAGAATGGGGTGTGCAGATTTATTCTCCAATCCTTCTAGTATGAGCACGCAGGATAAGGACCTGGTCAAGGATAGTTTTTTTAAGTATTCTTTGGCACTCCGTGAGGACAGAGAGTTTGCTAAGCCGTCGCTGAGAGAACATCTAGTAGTTAAGTTTACCTAGAGTATTGAACCATATTTTTCCTGTATAAGCAGTGCTCACTATAGATTTTTAATGACCCGGCTCAGGCTAAACCTTTTGCACCATGCACTAGCGGTACCGGCAAGGTTTACAGCGTCCATAGAAATGAAGGGGCCCTGTGGCTGCGACAACAGTTCTCCACAGGATACCCTTCATTTCGTTTTACTCTGCCCACTTTATTCGTATCCTAGAAACCTTTTACTGAAGGACCTTTTAACCCCTTCGGTGCTCATGACGGAACGGTTCCTTCATGAGCGTCGGTTGAGCTGTGCTCATGACGGAACCGTTCCGTCATGACCACGCCCGCGCAAGTAACGGTCAGCACCGCGGGGGAATCCGCGCCGCATGGAAGGGGTTAAAGAAAGCCAGATTTAGACAGGCGCATGTGGCATTGTTATTTTTAAAATTGGCATCAGATGCTTTTACACTTTTTTGTATTATAAATTTTTTAAGGGCTGCATTTAGATTAAGGACCACCAGGACCCATGGTGTGCCATAGGCCCGAATCAGGATTGAAGATGAATTAGATGACTGAGGGACATGAAATATGAGATGAGAAAATTTCGTATTTACCTGCTGAAGCCGTGCTCTGTAGAATTTAACATGCTGAATTTTCTTATAATGTTTGTACTTGTAACCTTTCCTTTGATATACATTGTATCTTTTATGGTATTTTTATATGCCGAATAAAGATTGTATTATTATTATTATTATTATTATAAATGTAAATAACACTTTATTGTACCTCTTGAACGGTATAAATTGACAGCCAAAACTTTGTACATCAAGAGATTCTGAGCAGATTCATTCTTTCCAGGCGCACACGGCCACAGTGTTAAATTAAACTAACTTGTTCCTGTTTTGCCTAGCTCATTTTGTTTTTTCATTTATTTAAGATAAATTCATATCCAAGCAACAAAAGACTCCCTAAGAACATTGTAGTTTTAGTGTCATCTCAGAGGCAGCCTTCTCTCAAGGCCCTTTCCATGGGCAGGACATTCAGGCTAGTAGTTGGTGAACTGGAAGAATCTACTATATGAGAACATTCCCATTAGAGGGTTTCAATCAAGGATGCAGCTGAAGAAGCAACAGGAATATATGCATGGAGGCCCTACTTAGAGGTTTTTCCGATTCCGCAGTTTGCATGTTTTTTGCTTGTAACCCACATAGTATTTTAAGATGCTCATCATCATCAATCAAATTATTTTACACTTTTTCTACTCTGATGGTGGAAACATTAATTCGCGCAATAAACAGACCACACCGTGTCTTAAGCGTAAAAGGCCATTTATTAGGACCAGGCTGCACAACATTAAACAATAACCAAACATTACCTGAATAACAACTTCCCCACAACACTCCACAATCTTGCACTCCTTTCACCCACTCCACACTCCCCTTTTGTACCACTCCATGCCCCTTCCGTTTCTCACCATTCCACAAACCTCCTTGCATCCTCCCCGCTCTTATCGGCCATTTCACTCATGCCTCCATTACCCCCACCTTGTTCACTCTTCCCCCCCGAGGGATGGGTGTGCCCGCTAATGACTCCCCCCACCCCTCCAAAGTACCGCCAGCCCCGCAGCCTGTCCTAAACTGGCACACTGTAGCAAACCCTAAACCCCAAACCTAACTGCAGGGTGGGTGGGTGGCCTTTGCTGAACACTCCCGATGGTGCTGAGCGCAGGAGGAGGAAGTCGCCTTCCTCCCCTGCGCTCTTATACCCACCCCCTAACTCCACCCCTTTACCCTGCCTGGTCCTACCCCTGCGCGAAAGACCCCGGGGGAAGACTAGTCTGCGACTCTGCTTCCCCCGGGGCCCGGCATCGCGCAATAAACAGACCACACCGTGTCTTAAGCGTAAAAGGCCATTTATTAGGACCAGGCTGCACAACATTAAACAATAACCAAACATTACCTGAATAACAACTTCCCCACAACACTCTACAATCCTGCACTCCTTTCACCCACTCCACACTCCCCTTTTGTACCACTCCATGCCCCTTCCGTTCCTCACCATTCCACAAACCTCCTTGCATCCTCCCCGCTCTCATCGGCCATTTCACTCATGCCTCCATTACCCCCACCTCGTTCACTCTCCCCACCCCAGAGGGATGGGTGTGCCCGCTAATGACTCCCCCCACCCCTCCAAAGTACCGCCAACCAGGTAGCCCCCTTTAGGGCGGATACCTGCCCCACCCCTAGGACGGGACAAAGCACACACCTCCCCCCCAGCTCAAACATCCCTGCGACACCAAATTGCCTCGTTCCAGAGCTTGCTGACCACATCTCTCATTTCCATCATGTAGTACGCATTCCCCATTCTGGAAAGATGCACTCCGTCATCCCTAAACAGTAGGGATTTTTCCAGTCGCAGTCCCGGGTGACTGATCACCTTAATGTCTTTTTCCCCGAAAAAAACGCGCATTGCTCTGTTAAGTTTCCGCCTCGCCTTTTCAATTGCCCCATGTTTAACAGCGCCTCTCCAGATTCTCCTCGGAACAAATTCAGTCCAGGCAATGCAAGTCCCTGCCAGCCTGTGCTTCAGTACCTCCAAGTCTCTTTGCATCAGCTGTGAGAGCGCCAAACCCGACAGCCGAACCAAGTCATTCTCCCCCAACTGGATGATCAACAGATCCGGGCATCCCTTCTGTGGGACCATCTTCGCGAGCCAGGGCAGTAGTGCCCCCCATCGCATTCCCCCTTTTCCCCACCAGTGCACCGCGTGATGTTGTCCTTTGAGTCCCAGGTTACGGCCGTACACCTGTTGCTCCGCATACTTTGACGCCCAGTGCACAAAGGAATGCCCCACAATCCATGTGACCGTCTTGGCCCCAGGCCCTCCCACGCAACCTAAGGGAGAAACAGATGTTAGATACACACAGAAAAGAGGCCACCCCATCCTCTACCACCCCCATCTCTCTGCAACCATCCCTATCACTTCCTCACATACCGCTCACAGCACCGTGACCCAGGACCACCCCAGCCGAGCTGCCGCCGTCGCCGCCCCAATCCGAAACGAGTGAGTCCCAAAACCCGCCGGCTCCAAGCCCATCCGCACCAATGCCATGCGCAGCACCGCCAACAACTGTCCCGCCGTCACCCGTGCCCCCGACCTGTGACAGAAAATCTCCCCTTGCACCACCTGTGCCGCACGCGCAATTGACCTCCATTCAGCCACCGGGCATACACCCCCACCACCATTCTCGTTCAACCACACCCACCTGCCTCGTCCCAACTGATCTGTTTTGGACCGACCCAGCCAAATGCCCAATCGCCCCGCATCCAATCTGATCTCCTCATACCTCCGCCCCTCCCCCGCACGCGTGCCCAACAATTACGAAACCCGAAACACCCCAAAAAACATCCAAATCATACACAAGCGAAAAATCCGAACCTCAAACTCATCATAACAACAGAGCGGCAACGCCGCAACCAACCTCCCCAACACTTCAAACGTTATGGCCTCTCTCGGAACATTCCCCCCCGCTCTCTCCCTGCCCCAACCCCATAGCACCCTACTGACAATTACACTTATAGTAGGGTCAAAACCAAAAAACAAACAACAATAAAATGACACTCCTGCCAACTTCCCTGAAATGGTCGCAGCCGACAACCCCTTGTCCATGCAGTGCAATACAAACTGTAACACTCCTTGCTCCACTGTCGCCTGTTCCCCAGAGGCAGAGTCCCTGCTCCAGCCCATAAAGGCTCCAAACTCCGCCCACGCCAGTCTGTAGGTCCGCCTGGTGGTAGCAGCAACAGAATTCTCAACTAGGCCTATCACCCTCACTCCCCCAGGGCCCAAATGCCATCCGGCAGCCCGGTCTTGCATAGATCCGCTCCAGGTGCCAATCGCCGGAACCGCTGCCACTGCGAACGAGACAAAGCATCCGCAATGTCATTATTCGCTCCCGGAACATGCTTGGCTCGAGAAACCACATTCAGATGCAAACACTTCAGCATGAAACTTCTCAACAGTCGCAACACCCTCAGGTCCCTTGCCCTCTGCCGGTTGACCAACTCGACCACTGTCATGTTGTCCACATGGAACAACACCGCTCTGTCCTGAAACTCAGGACCCCACACTTCCAGAGCCACCAACAAGGGAAAGAATTCCAAAAACGCAATGCTCCTCCCCTGCTTCATCCAGTGATCCGGCCAGGTCTCTGCGCACCACCTCCCATCCCAGAAAATGCCAAAACCAGCTGCCCCAGCCGCATCAGAGTAAATTTGGATTTGCCAAACCGTTTTTTCCTCCACAAAGTCCAAGGATACCCCATTGAAATCCATCAAGAACATCAGCCAGGTCCGCAGATCTGCCCTCACTCCTATGTAGATCCTGACCCTGTGGTGTGGAAGCACTGCCCCCGACATGGATATGCCGAGCCGCCTGCAGAACGTCCGTCCCGCTCTGACCACCCTGCACGCAAAATTCAAAAACCCCAACAGCCGCTGTACCGCCCTCAACGCGATCCTCTTCTCACCAATCGCCCATTGAAGACACTCCTGAATTTCCGCTACCTTTGCGGCAAAGAGCCTCGCTGTCCACTGAATGGAATCCAGCACAATGCCCAAGAATGTCAAATTGCAACACGGCCCACTTGTCTTTTCAGGTGCCAACGGGACCCCAAATTGCCGCAACAACTCCTGGAACCACGTCAGAGCCCTGCCACAGTCCCCCGAACGCGCCCTCCCGAGGAACAGGAAATCGTCCAGATAGTGCGTGACATCCCGATGCCCACTCAGCTGCGTAAATGCCCACTGCAAGAAAGTGCTAAATATTTCGAACAACGCGCACGAAATCGCACACCCCATGGGCAGGACTTTGTCCATGAAGATGGCCCCCCCGAACTGCATTCCTAGAAGTGTGAAATCCGCGGGGTGTATAGGCAGCAGGCGGAAAGCCGACTTCACATCGCATTTCGCCAATTCCACCCCCGGCCCACACACCCGCACAAGGCGGATCGCATCATCCACTGACGCATAAAGCACCCGTGAATCCTCTTCCGCGATGAAATCGTTCACAGACTGTCCCTCCGGCCATGACAGGTGATCAATCATGTGAAACTCACCCTCCTCCTTCTTCGGCACCACCCCCAACGGGGAAATAATCAAGTCCTCCATTGGCCAGTCATAAAAGGGGCCTGCAATCCTCCCTTCCTCCACCTCTTTCAAGAGTTTGGCCGCCACCAACCCCGGCAATTCCTTCGCTGATTTGAGGTTGTCGGCCCGTCTCCGAGATCTGGGACCTTGATAACCGACCCGAAAACCTTCCGTAAAGCCCTGTCTGAATCTTCAAGGCGGCCTCCCTGTCCGGGTAAAGGGAAAGCCACAGGGCCATCGCCTCCACCTTAACCGGTGTAGGGGCCCTTCTGTCCAGTCTGACCCCTGCCTTTGGAATTCCTCCATTGTTTGAAAGGGGTGGTGAGCGTAAAGCATTGCGTAAGGGCGTGCTTCCCCCCACACTTAGAACACTCATGCTTGAACTTGCACGGATACCTGGAACAGTATCCCCGATTGTAGCTCCAACAGGCCCCAGTAGTGTACGTGCCGGGCTTGCTGGCCTGTCCTGCACCCCTGTACTGACTGCGTTCCCTCCCACCCCACTGTGGGCGGGACGCAACTGAAACGACCAGTACGTGACCGGCAAACCACTAGCCGTGTGTGTCGATGCTGAGGAATGCGTTGACGCCATCCACTGCATCCATAATTCTTGGTCCACCTCCCCCAGTGCTTCTCCGGGTTCGCGCTAACCCGCGCCCTGAACTCCTCATCATAACTCAGCCAGGCGAAACCCCCAAACTGCATTTGAGCCTTCCTAATTATGTCCATATACTTCAATAATGCGATGGCCCTGTCGGGATGTTTCTCGCAGTATATGCTCGCATAAATGAGAAATGCCGAGGTCCAATTCTCCATATTAACCGGTACCCTCGGCCGCCTAGTCAGCTCCCACTCCTCCTCCTTGGAGCCCTCCTTGGCCTGCACTTCCCTGTGCAATAATTTAAACACGTCCACGTATTCGTGCTTCCAGATCTTACCCTTAATTTTCTCTGACAAATGCGACCCCAAGGGCATAGCTAAACCCATGTAGGGCAGCTTCTTCGGGTGCTTATCCCCTGACTTGTCCCCTTTGTCCCCAGCCCCGTCGTCCTTCTCCGTCTGCACCCCCGCCGAAGTCACCGCCTTGCCACCGACCGGCTTGTCCCCGTGCGTGGGCCTGCCCTTCTGAGCCTCCCCAACCTCCCTCACTGAACCCTCTCCCACCCCAATTGATCTACACACCTTCTTCCATCCTCCCTTTGGGCCACCATTCCATACCGACCACCACGCCTTCTCACCTGCCAATGCCGGGTGGCGCTCACTGGACCGTCCTCCGGAGGTGGCCGCCCGTCGTGTCTCTGCTGTCTCCTTGTCCGCCAGTCTCTGGGGCACCTGTAACACATCAACTTCTCCGTTGTCCTTGCCCGCACCCGACAGGTCACAGTCATCCCTCACCTCCCCGTCCTCAAGCCCTTCACTCTCCTCCTCATAATCCAACTCCACCTCAGCCTCCAAACCCTCAGGTGCCCACAACACCTCTCTCACCGCTCTCTTCACACCCTTGCCACTCACAGAGTCAGACACCCGCGACCCTTTCACACCCGCCGCCGTTGCCTGCTCCCGCGCCGGAGGGATGGCCGCCGCGGACCGCCCTACTGCTTCTTGACGGCGACATGGGGCCGTCTTGTGCCCCACCATACTCCCCCGAACTCTGCCGACAGCCGCCGACTTGGATCCCCCCTACCCCTCAGGCCGCTCGAACCTGAGTGGGCCCTGGCACCATCAGGCCTCAAAGCCGTCCCGGCCGTCCCTGCCTGCCCCCGCGACCCCCTGACACTCACCGCCACCCGCGAGCTCGCCCTCTCCGATCTCATCAACTCTTCTTGCTCCGCCCACCTCTCCTCCTCGGACGTGGGCGTCGGGGGCCCCTCGATCTCCTCCTCCCACACCGCCCCCACCCCCTGCGCGCTCTGGTCCACCCGCCTCGCCTCGGCCACCTGCGCCAAAATGCGCTGCTCCTGAAGCCTGTCTTCCCACGTCCAAGCGCCCCAACCCGGGAGCGGAAGGGGGGGCGGTAGCCAAGAAACCCCCCTCCAGGCGGCCAAAACCCAGACTGTGTGGGCACCACCTGAGATAAAACCCCACCAGCCGGCCCCGTGTCAACCCCCCCACTGACCCTGGGCCCACCCCCTTCCCCTCCACACCGGGCCGACCGGCCTCACACAAGGCCACTGGTAGCTGCACCTCCGTGATCGGGGCAGAAGACACGCCCCCTTCAGCCCCCTGGGCCTGAAAACCTAGTGGGGGAAACTGAAGGCGCGGAGGCAGACTCCTACGTCGGCCTCCGCGCACCGGCCCCGAGCGCCGAGAGCCCCGCCCCCTCCCGCGCATTTCTGACAAAGACGGCGTTGGCAGCGGCTCCTCCTGACACGCCATTACCGCCGCTGCCACCCCCGCCGAAGCCGCCCGCGGGGCACGTTCAAAACCCACCCACGCCACCCCCAGCACACCGGGCCGGAGGAGATCCTCCCGCCTGACACGCCCCAGAACCAGCAAGGCCGCCTCACCTCCTCCGAGGACGCCATCCCACCTCCTCCGCGCGCTGCTCCTCCTGCCACCGCTGTTCCCGTGCACCCGACGCTACTCCCGACCGCCAGACACGACAACCAACGGCCCAGGCCCTCACCCTACACTACACAGCCTTTGCTCTACCCCTCCTTTGCTGAACCCTCCCGATGGAGCCGAACGCAGGAAGAGGAAGTCGCCTTCCTCCACTGCGCTCTTATACCCACCCCTAACTCACCCCTTGACCCTGCCTGGTCCTACCCCTGCGCGAAAGACCCCGGGGGAAAACTAGTCTGTGACTCTGCTTCCCCCGGGGCCCGGCCTTCTTGCCAGTCTGCGTTTCATCCTTTCAAGGTTTTTCTCTGTTTTTTTAAATATTACTTTTTTAACTCATTGATATAACGTCCTGCTCTAAAAATTAAAGCATTGGGCTACTATTTCTATTTCATATTTTTATTCTTCTCTTTGGGGCAGATTTACAAGCCCCTTGCGCCACTTTTGCGTCACTTTTCCCATGTTAAAGGTGACGCAAAAGTGGCACAAGTGGATTGTAAATCTGCCCCTTTGTGTTTTTCTCAGAGTTATGTGGCTTATGGTAGCTTCATTTTCCAGTATGCACTGCTTTGCTTTAACTTCACTGGACTGGAAGATTTTAATATTATATATTTTTTCATTAAACACTGCAAGCTATTGGCATTAATATAGTACTTTCCTACCTGTGAAGAGGCCCAAAGATGATGGTTTTCTATTTAGACGATGCACTAGATTTCTAGCTTTTAATTGTATAGTATTTAATATAAACAGTCTTTTAAGGCTTTGAAGGCTTACACAAAGCACACTACGCAAAGCACAAAATACCAATAATAAATAAATAAGTGACCTAAAATAAAAGCAAAGCCATAGGGATACAGAAAAGAAAAGTGTTTCAGATGTCCTATGGTTGTGCACAAAGCTACATGTTTTTAATTTACTGCTGCCAGCAGTCAGGCTGTCATGGCTGGCTCCAGACAGAGGGCTGCTTGCATAACAGCTCTGTGAACTATAAGCTGACGTCACATGTACATGGTCCACTGCCCCTGGGCCCACCCCCTTCCCCTCCACACCGGGCCGACCGGCCTCACACAAGGCCACTTGTGTGAGGCCGTGATCGGAGCAGAAGACACGCCCCCTTCTGCCCCCTGGGCCTGAAAAACTAGTGGGGGAAACTGAAGGCGCGGAGGCAGACTCCTACGCCGGCCTGCACGCGCCAGCCCCGAGCGCCGAGAGCCCCGCCCCCTTCCACGCATTCCTGACAGAGACGGCGGTGGTGGCGGCAGCAGCTCCTCCTGACACGCCATTACCGCCGCCGCCACCCCCACGGAAGCTGCACCGCGGGGCGCATTCAAAACCCACCCACGCCACCCCCAGCACACCGGGCCGGAGGAGATCCTCCCGCCCAGCACACCCCAGAACCAGCAAGGCCCGCCTCACCTCCTTCGAGGACGCCATCCCGCCTCCTCATCCGCGCGCCGCTCCTCCTGCCACCGCTGTTCCCATGCACCCGACGCTACTCCCGACCGCTGGACACGACAACCAAAGGCCCAGGCCCTCACCCTACACTACACAGCCTTTGCTCTACCCCTCCTTTGCTGAACCCTCTCGATGGTGCCGAGCGCAGGAAGAGGAAGTCGCCTTCCTCCCCTGCGCTCTTATACCCACCCCCTAACTCCACCCCTTGACCCTGCCTGGTCCTACCCCTGCGCGAAAGACCCCGGGGGAAGACTAGTCTGCGACTCTGCTTCCCCCGGGGCCCGGCATTCTTGCCAGTCTGCGTTTCATCCTTTCAAGGTTTTTGTCTGTTTTTTTAAAATATTACTTTTTTAGCTCATCGATATAACGTCCTGCTCTAAAAATGAAAGCATTGGGCTACTATTTCTATTTCATATTTTTATTCTTCTCTTTGGGGCAGATTTACAAGCCCCTTGCGCCACTTTTGCGTCACTTTTCCCATGTTAAAGGTGACGCAAACGTGGTGCAAGTGGCTTGTAAATCTGCCCTTTGTGTTTTTCTCAGAGTTATGTGGCTTATGGTAGCTTCATTTTCCAGTATGCACTGCTTTATTTTCACTGGACTGGAAGATTTTAATATTATATATTTTTTCATTAAACACTGCAAGCTATTGGCATTAATATAGTACTTTCCTACCTGTGAAGAGGCCCAAAGATGATGGTTTTCTATTCAGACGATGCACTAGATTTCTAGCTTTTAATTGTATAGTATTTAATATAAACAGTCTTTTAAGGCTTTGAAGGCTTACACAAAGCACACTACGCAAAGCACAAAATACCAATAATAAATAAATAAGTGACCTAAAATAAAAGCAAAGCCATAGCGATACAGAAAAGAAAAGTGTTTCAGATGTCCTATGGTTGTGCACAAAGCTACATGTTTTTAATTTACTGCTGCATCAAAAAAAGGGGGAGAGGGGGGGACCAGGAGCTAGTTAATGGTCCAGTGCCTATTCTCCGAAATGTCAATGGGATAATCACTATGAAGGCACTGTTCCGGGGTGGGTATGGTCATGAATCAACCAAAGTCCAGCCCAATGTTAAGAGGGTGAACAAAGAAGAGATGGGGTCTAGGGTAAGGTACTAGAGATGGGGGGAGACAACAAAGTGTCTCTTGTTGCCCTCACACACCCCGAAGGATGTCATGCTTCATCATCGGGCGTGTGCTCCTCGTCGGGCCGGCGGTGCAATGCCCTACGGGTCCCCCGAAGGGTCTCTTTGGCGGAGATCTTTTTAGAGAGCTGCCGATGGGTGCATGCGGGTATGTGGAGGGAAAGTACCGGGATAAGTGGTGGGGGTAGTGTGTGCAAAAAAGGGATAAAAATACCTAAGGGTTACCTCAGGGAGTATTTTAATAAAGAGGTACCCTTGGTACAATAAAAAACCGTAAGTTAATCGTTACCTTTCAAGACGTAATGTGTCTAAGGTAGCTGGCAAAAATGGTCGACATGTTTCGCGCCTTAAGTGGTCAAAGCGATCCCTGCTGTTTCATCAGGACCAGTAAAAGTGGGTGATGTGAAGAGGGTGCACAGACTAAGTGTAGTGGGAGGGGTAATAATCACCCTCTCACTGGGCACAAGGGGGGTTTTAGTGTCTCCTATCCAGGTTGTGTGTGATAAAGGAGTCTGTTATGCCCCCTTTGCAATAGACCTAGACCAAAAAGAAATAATAGAGATAACACAAACAGGGGTTAAAATACACATGCGGAAGTGCCATCTCGTTCGGCATATGTAGGCAGGGGTGGAATACACACACTACTGGAAGACAGTCATACTTTCACACACCAGTGGCACAAGTTCTCTTGATCTTGGTAGAACGAGCAGTTGTAGGTGATATCCCATGTTAGCCATATATGATAAGTATCGGGGCCCGGGGGGTGGGGAAAAGAGGGTCCCAGAGTCCAGCAATAGTGGGGCTGGGTGACCACTGCCTCCGACGGGCATCCTCAACCTTCACAAGGCCAGACAGTAGGTTCACCAATCATGTAGCGACAGAAGAAAGCCACAAAGGAGATAATGTTGCTACAATAGTGGCTTCACAAGCAACCCCGCAAGTTCGTTGCGGGACAACCAAGGGGGTATTCTTACCTAAAAAGGGAGTTGGGGTTACTCCTTGAGTTTAAGCGGCGTAGGAGGCCCACACCATCTAGGGCTGATAGCCGGTGGTGGCAGGTATCAGCAAGGAGCCGGCCAAGAAGGGGGAGGAAAGAAATATCAGTGGTAGAGCATTAGAAACACTGCATACATCTATTTGTGGCGCACTGTAGAGACTTACGTTTAGACGAAGAGTGTTGTTGCCTCGAGAGATACTCACGGGTTACTCAGGTGACGGCACTGGAAACCTGCCCGGTCCAGACGCCAGCTCGAAGGTAGGCAAGTGGGCCGGACCCGTGTTTTTAAAGTGTGAGGCCCAGGTACGTGGAAGGTGCCTGTTTCCGGTTTCGCAAAAAACGCTTAGTCAGTGAACCCGGAGCTGTTCATGCGTGAAGGATTCCCGGGTCTCAGTGTTCTCTCGCGCATGCGTGTCTCGGTGTTCGCGTATGCGTGGTGTGAATAGTGCTTTACTTTGCGCATGCGGGACATGAAGGGACTCCTGTGTTACTATATCGGGGCAAAAAAAGCGGGGGGTTCAAACATAACTGTATGTGGTGTATGAATGCATCAGCAGTCATCGTGTATCCCCAGTTTCACAGAGAAGGAGAAACCTCATAAATGGTATGAAAGCGTGATGTTAGTAACACGCCCTAGACAAAGGGGTGGTATCTGTGAGGTGTCCAGGCGCCTAGGTGTTTGAAGAGTTCCAATCTCCAATTATTGAGGTTATTCTAATAGCTCCAAAGCAGACAAACTGGTATCGTAGCACGTGGCAAAGTATGGCTAGTAAAAGACCGTCCTGAGTGGCATCATAGGTGGTCTGAACACAGGTTGCTATCTTAAGGTTCAGTTTAGTACCTCAAAGAAGGTAGAGTGGTAGGTGGGCAGATAGCCACACCCATACATAGTGTGCTTAGATATTGCCTTTTACAGTTCAGACCATGGAATATCGTCATTAAGTCCCTGGGTATCCGTGTGTAGGCGGTGAACCCAGCGTTGTTCCCGCCTAAAGAGGGAATCACTGGTCCAGTTGGTATTGGATTCCAGGATGGTCCAATGGATTGCCTCACAGGGGTGACCCTTCTCCAAGAAGTGGTTTGTCAGTTTAGTGGCTGAGCGAGCTCGCCTGACAGTGCTTTTGTGTTCACTAATCCTTATCTTGATGGGTCTGGTGGTCATTCCAACGTAGTACAGATCGCATGGACACGAAATCAGGTATATGCAATTAGTTGTATTACAATTGGTGTGTCTACGTTGTTCCCATTTCAGATTGCCCAGTTGTAAGGATTTGGTGTGTCGTGTGGAGGCACAAGCACTGCATGTGCCGCACGGATAGTGGCCTTTGACTGCTGGGAGGTCCCACAGGGTGTTCTCTTTTCTCATCTGTTTGGGACGTGGTCGTGTGTTGATCAGCTGGTCTCTAAGGTTTTCAGTTCTTTTGAAAGCGAAGCGAGGTGTCGGGATGTTCAAGGCATTGCTGTTCAGAATTTTCCAATTGCGATTAATTATTTTTTTGATTTTATTTGAGAGAGGGGTAAATGTGGTAACACAGGTGATCAAGTTATTGGTTTCGGGCTCTCTCGTTTCTAGGAGGCCCTCACGTGTGTTGTTTCTGGCCCGTTTTTTGGCTTGTTTGATCACTCTTACCGGGTAATGCCTCTCTGTCAGGTTCTCTGTCAGGGTGTTGGCTTGCATTTCAAAGTCTTGTATCTTGCTGCAATTGCGTCTAATTCTAAGGAACTGGCCGTATGGTAGATTTTCCCTTAGGGCTTTAGGGTGGTGGCTCTTGAAACTGAGGAGGCTGTTACAATCAGTGTTTTTCTTATATGTGCTGGTATGTAGTACCCCGTTTTCAAGTTGAATAGATAGATCCAAGAAAGGGATTGTCTCCTTACTAGATGTCATAGTGAAGCGTAGATGGGGGTCTTGATTGTTAATCCATTCGAAGAATTCTAGTGTCACGGAAGCCGGACCCCTCCATAGGATCAAAACGTCATCGATGTAGCGTTTCCATGTGATAAGGTGTTCGTGGAATGGGTTGGTGTCTGTGAAGATGTGGTTAGCTTCAAAATGGGACATGTACAACCCAGCCAGGCTCGGCGCGAAGGTGCTGCCCATACTGGTACCTTGTACCTGGTGATATATGTTGGTTTTGTACATAAAAAAGTTGTTGGTTAAAGCCAGAGCAATGAGTGCCGTAATGAAGCAGGCCGGAGTTTGGGTGGGGAGTTCTGATTCCAGTAAAAGGTTGCTTACGACCTCGATGGTAGCCTCCTGCGGTATGTTTGTATAGAGCGCTTCTACATCCAGTGTCAATAGTAAGTTGATTTCCTCTGTATTCTCTCCATTGATGGTCCGGATGAGATTAAGGACGTAGCGGGTATCTTTGAGGTATGCTGGTGTTGCCTGAACCAGAGGACGTAAAAAGAAGTCACTGAACTGGCTCAGAGGTTCCAGGAGGGAGCCAATCCCAGATACGATAGGGCGGCCTGGGCACGGGGTAACCCCCTTGTGGATTTTGGGAAGGAGATAAAAGTAGGGCATCCTTGGTGTGAGATTTACCAGAAAGGCTGCTTCTTTCGGCGCAATCCATCCTTCTGTTGTTGCTTCATTAACCATGACACGGATCTGACCCAGTAGTCTTGCGGTGGGGTCTGTCTCAACAATCTCGTAGTATTCAGTGTTGTTGAGTTGGCGTAAACACTCCTGTTCGTAGTCCTGTGTATTGAGGATTACCGTAGCACCCCCTTTGTCCGCCGGTTTTATGACAATGGTTTCGTCATTTTTGAGAGTGGTTACCGCATTGCGTAGTCTTTTGGGGAAGTTGTTGTAAGGACTTGGAGATTCCAATTGGTTCACCTCCCTTAAAACTGCTTTTTCGAAAGTGAGGACCTCGTGCGGGACCATGCCAGTCGTCGGGGTGAATTTCGACGGGGGTCTTAGACCAGTATCGTCCTGAGTCTGTGTTTGGTTGTCTTTAAAGAAAGCCCTCAGCCTCACTTTTCGAAAGAGTCGGTGGAGTTCCTCATTCATCCTGAAATTGTCCTCTTTTGGAGTGGGGACAACACTCTTCGTCTAAACGTAAGTCTCTACAGTGCGCCACAAATAGATGTATGCAGTGTTTCTAATGCTCTACCACTGATATTTCTTTCCTCCCCCTTCTTGGCCGGCTCCTTGCTGATACCTGCCACCACCGGCTATCAGCCCTAGATGGTGTGGGCCTCCTACGCCGCTTAAACTCAAGGAGTAACCCCAACTCCCTTTTTAGGTAAGAATACCCCCTTGGTTGTCCCGCAACGAACTTGCGGGGTTGCTTGTGAAGCCACTATTGTAGCAACATTATCTCCTTTGTGGCTTTCTTCTGTCGCTACATGATTGGTGAACCTACTGTCTGGCCTTGTGAAGGTTGAGGATGCCCGTGGGAGGCAGTGGTCACCCAGCCCCACTATTGCTGGACTCTGGGACCCTCTTTCCCCCCCCCGGGCCCCGATACTTATCATATATGGCTAACATGGGATATCACCTACAACTGCTCGTTCTACCAAGATCAAGAGAACTTGTGCCACTGGTGTGTGAAAGTATGACTGTCTTCCAGCAGTGTGTGTATTCCACCCCTGCCTACATATGCCGAACGAGATGGCACTTCCGCATGTGTATTGTAACCCCTGTTTGTGTTATCTCTATTATTTCTTTTTGGTCTAGGCTCATTGCAAAGGGGGCATAACAGACTCCTTTATCACACACAACCTGGATAGGAGACACTAAAACCCCCCTTGTGCCCAGTGAGAGGGTGATTATTACCCCTTCCTCTACACTTAGTCTGTGCACCCTCTTCACATCACCCACTTTTACTGGTCCTGATGAAACGCCAGGGATCGCTTTGACCACTTAAGGCGCGAAACATGTCGACCATTTTTGCCAGCTACCTTAGACACATTACGTCTTGAAAGGTAACGATTAACTTACGGTTTTTTATTGTACCAAGGGTACCTCTTTATTAAAATACTCCCTGAGGTAACCCTTAGGTATTTTTATCCCTTTTTTGCACACACTACCCCCACCACTTATCCCGGTACTTTCCCTCCACATACCCGCATGCACCCATCGGCAGCTCTCTAAAAAGATCTACGCCAAAGAGACCCTTCGGGGGACCCGTAGGGCATTGCACCGCCGGCCCGACCAGGAGCACACGCCCGATGATGAAGCATGACATCCTTCGGGGTGTGTGAGGGCAACAAGAGACACTTTGTTGTCTCCCCCCATCTCTAGTACCTTACCCTAGACCCCATCTCTTCTTTGTTCACCCTCTTAACATTGGGCTGGACTTTGGTTGATTCATGACCATACCCACCCCGGAACAGTGCCTTCATAGTGATTATCCCTTTAATTTACTGCTGCCAGCAGTCGGGCTGTCATGGCTGGCTCCAGACAGAGGGCTGCTTGCATAACAGCTCTGTGAACTATAAGCTGACGTCACATGTACATGGTTCACAGGATTGAGCCTTTATCCTGAGAATTACTATATCCTTAGTCGAATGGAGGTAGCATTTAAATCGACAATATCTCATGTTGCAGCTTAGGTGACGCTGTCTTAGGTTAGCACATGTGACGTTACCATACGTTATGGTACGTAATGTTAGGTTTACATAACCAGTGTTGAATTATGTTATGGCCAAGGTGACGCTAAGTTAAGCTGTCACGTCTGACGTCGAGGTGTGACTCTTGCAGTCACTAATCGAAATGTAGGTAGGGTCGGCCCAGCCTTTTTAGCTCTGGCTAGAGGCAGCTTTATCTGTCTGCCAAAACTCTTGTTATTAAACCAAAAAGAGAATACGGGAAGAGGATGCCATTTTTCATTGCTGCAGTTATACATTATCATTGTGCTTTTGCACTCACACCACAGAGCTGAGTTTGCACCTTCATTTGTTTTATTGAAACATGAGTGCCAGGAGCACACAATTCCTTTGAGGTGGATCACTGACTGATATAAACCTTTTTTAATTTATTTCTATGTTCTGCCTGTGTTCGTTGAGACACCTGTGCTCCCCCTGTATGTTTAGCCTCCTCTTAGATCTGCTGCTGTCTGAGTGAAGCCCACTGAGGCAGTGCCTGTGGGCAGTATATACACGGGGTCATTCATGGGGTTGGTGGAGGGGAATAGTGGTATGAGCACTACCAATCTGCAGCCCTGGAGGCGACTCTCTCCCATCACTGTGTTTCGTGTACACTCCCATCAAACCCTGCTTCCTGGGTGTCTGAGAGCAGATGCTGCCATGATGCCCCTTGAATAGCACAGAAGAGGCCAAGTCTGTGCCACAGAGGGTGGGGTGGGCAGTAGCAGCTCCAGTTAACGGACACATACTGTCCCCAACCCTGAGCTAGAGAAGCCTTATTTTTGAGGTGGTACAGTGAATCCCAGACTTCTCAAGATTAGTGCATGGAAGGGATGTTGCCAAGGAGCACCTCCCTGCACCAAGGCACAGTGGATGGGCTGTTAGTTGTTTGCCGTGCTTAGCCTGTAACCCGTGGGTCCTGCTTCTCTCCCCATCCGCTTACACTCGGACAGCTCAAAACAGGGAGATCGAGGTCTTCGCCTCACTGACGGAGCAGCTTGGGTTCTGGTAGCTGGTGACATGCTTGCGTGTGACGGGTGACTGCTCAGGCATATTTTGGGGGTGCCTTTTCCCTGCAGAGCACAACATAGGTCATTTAGAGGGAGTGTCACATTTTGGTATAGTTTTCCGTATGGGTTTGTTAATGTACATTTTTGATCAGCATGGCATTTCCAGGCGCAACTGATTCTACAGTATAATGCCTTATTGCGGTATGTTTTAGGTCATGCTTATTAAAAAAAATAATAATACATGTAGGGTATGTCCCATGGACGTAAGGCAATGTTGGGGCATGTATAAGTAACCGTGGTATATTTTATTCATGCCTTCAATTGTGCATATTTCAATGCACATTGTGTTTAAATGGGACATATTTTACAGTGCCTCATTACAGAGGGGTGTATTGTTGGACATTTTCTCACAGTAGTGCATTTTCTAACTAATTCTTGCCACTAAACCTCAGCCAAGCATTCCTACATCTACTCATACTTGCATCGATCCGGCTATGCAATGGAATCCATCCAACTCCTTACCCACAATGTAAGTATCCATAGCCATCTAACCTTCTATTCATCCATGTATCCAACAACACACCCATCATTCAACCCCTAGGTCGGTGGAAGTTATGGCACAGCCCTTTAGTGGAGGACCACCGATCTAATTTAGAGGTGCCCACCTGGGAGGTTGGGATCTCTGTATCTTTAGTAGAGCTACCGGTGAGGTGGCTCCACTGAAAATACTGAACTTTGTAGAGCAGGCACCATGTTTGGTGCACCCTTTGACAACGCATTTCATTCTCAAAGCATGAGTTGTTTTTGTAGAACAAAGTGACCCCTTGAAAGGGATTCCATTTACATTAGAGGAGGTCCGTGAGGCCATTGGACGGTTGGCATCAGGCAAGGCACCCGGTTTAGACGGTCTACCGGGCGACCTATTTAAACACGAACCGGATGTATGGGCACCCTACTTATTGACATTGTTTAACTCCGTTTTGGGGGGCATGGAGGTGCCAGATACTTGGCTGGGTGCAGAGATTGTCCCAATATTCAAAAAGGGATCGTCCCTGCTCCCAGCCAACTATAGACCTATCAGTCTTATCGATGTTCCCCAAAAGATCTTCGGTAGACTGATACTTAATCGCCTCCAGAATTGGAGTGAAGAACACGCTATTATGAGCCTGTATCAAGCAGGCTTCCGAGAGGGTGTTTCAACCACAGATCAGATTTTTCGTTTGAATCTCCTATATTGGAAGACCGCGCTAATTAAGGGCGGCACTTTGTATATGGTCTTTGTGGACTTGCGAGCAGCCTTTGATTTAGTGTCAAGGGATAAATTATGGACTGTTCTGAGGGATTTAGGGGTTCCTGCTGATATTCTATTAATCCTGATGAGATTACACCAGGGGAATTTTGCTAAGGTGAGGTGCGGCAGAGGGGGAGTTCTTTCGGAGAGATTCCCCGTTGACGCAGGGGTTAGACAGGGTTGTGTGCTTGCACTGACCCTGTTCTGCCTCTTCGTCAATGGGGTTATTAACCATCTTACTGGGCTGAGCAACATTGATGCCCCCAAGCTAAATGGTAGCAGTGTGCCTGCCATCATGTTCGCAGATGACACCCTGCTGCTTTCCAAATCCCCCATGGGCATACAACGGGTGCTGGATGGGTTCTTGAACTTTTGTGTGAAGCGTGGTTTGGAAATTAACGCTTCCAAAACCAAGTATATGATCCTTAATCCGCCTTCCTCAACTCGCCTAAATCCCATGTTAGGGTCTGATAGATTAGAGAGGGTCACTACTTTTGATTATTTGGGGGTAACAATCAACCAGACCATGACATGGGATTCGCATCGAACCAAGGCAAACCTGAAACTGGTTCAGTTAACAGGTGGCATAAACAGGATGATAAGCAGGTCGAGTTATAAGCCATTGGGTCCCCCCCTCCAAATTTATAAAATACAGGCTAGAGGGGCAGTGACCTATGGGGGTGAAATATGGGGGCATATAGCTGCTCAGAAATTGCAGATTGCGGAGAACAACTTTCTAAGGCAACTGGCAGCACTACCGCCCAGTACCCCACTTCTCCCACTGAGATTAGACCTGGGCCTTAGACCTATTTCGGAGGAGTTGGGACTTAAACCTCTATCCTTATGGCGCAAAATCTGGAGCACACCTGAATTATCCAACTATAGGGCTGAGCTCGCAGAGATCTTGTGCCTACCTAAAGCGGAACATATCCCGTGGTTAAAATACATTAAGCAAACATTTGAAATGATAGGAAGATCAGATTTGTGGCTTAACCCGGGAAATGCATGTTGCAGGTTCTCACGTAAATCTCTCTCAAAGGTTTATTACGAGTACAAGTTACGTGCCTCAATTGAGAGCACACGTGAGGGGTCCTTATCAAACCACTTCCTTGGATTTAAAGATTCATACCATCTAGAGTCCGTCTTTGATGATGTAGGCCCTCCAATTACAAGGAAGTTATACATGCAGTGGCGATACGGTACTCTTCCCCTTAGAGCATTCACTGATCGCTGGACTAAACCACAGCCCTCAGTGCTTTGCCCAGCATGTTCATACCCACGAGAGACTGACCTGCACATTATATTTTTCTGTCCAGCTTATCAGAGAGCTAGGAATTACTGGCTTGTCCCTCTCCTTAAAAATTTTGGGTTTAGGCACTTTCTCTCAGCACATAGAATCTTAAAGACAGATTTATCTGCTCCAATTGTATTTGCAGTCGCAAAATTCTTAACTGCAATGTGGTTCACTCGCAATCGTTGTATCAAGTCCAACATGGCTATATGAACATTCCTGATGATCTTAACTTAATTATTTTATGATTGTTTTTTAACTTAATCAGTGCAATTTTTTTTTTTTTTTTTTTATTCTGTAATTTATATTTGTATAATTGTTGCATTCTTTTATGGTCCAAAGTGACCGAAATAAAGATTACGATGATGATGAGAACAAAACAACAGTGGTCACAGCTTGCTGTCATATTGCACCCTGCATGTGAGGACCACTGTGAGAAATCCCCACCTGGAACTATCATGTCTCACAGGACAGTCCATAGAAGGACAAAGAATGACGGTCATCCTGACCTAAATAAGGAGGAGTGACCATGACTGGGACATGACTGCCCGATATGGAAGAGCGGGCAGATCAGAGGTCTTCGCCAAGGGATCTAGCAGAAGCTCTGCCATCGGAAAGGCTATGGGTCTCCTACCTCTAAATGGGGCTGGGGAAATGTGAGTTTGATAGAACAGTGCGAGTGCCAAGCCAGAACAAGCATTTACAATGCAATAGGTCTCGCAATTACATTGTTTTGAGCTATTGGCATTGTAAATGTTATTGTTTTTTTCTCCCTTCCTGAAGCATTAATCAAATGGTGGAATGCAAAATGGCAAAAGCTCACTTTGTAATTGCGAAATCTATTGCATTGCATTTATACTAGTGTGAGTTTTGTACTGTAAATGGTACTGGCTTTTATTAATGTTGGTGCTGAATAAATGATGTTTATTTTTACCCAACTGAATGGTACTCATTTTATCAACCTCAGATGGATGAAAGGCTGAGTGGACCTGCTGGTATTTGAACCTGTGACCATAAGGTCAAACAGAGGTCCCTGGAGTGGACGCATTTGTCCACTGAGTCACCAGATCCGACTAACATAGAATGGCAGTGCCAAAGGCCTTGGCAAGCTAGCAATATTTTTTATTTTTTTCAAGAATAAGAAATAGACAAGAAAAATGTAAAAGTAATAAAGAAACACTTCAGTCTAAAAGTGGTGTGTCTATGTTTGTCATAAAAAAAGTAAGTAAAAAATGGCCCATCGCATTAACAAGTAAAAAAAACATGAAGTGATAGAAGAAATTAAAGCAGAAATTAGCCTAACAACCCTCGTGTTGAAGTGGACTACTTTTTACGTGGATGGATACATGTGGAATAGCAAAATACTGTCACTCATGGTGAAAGCGGATAAAAGCTGAAGTGGGCTGACCCACTGGGATGTAGTGTGAGTATGCAAAATGTGAATATAAATATGTATATATTTGTAATATGATTTTTTGTGAAAACATGAGACTGACACGACAATTAAAGAAGTCTCTAGGGCAGACCTAAAAAGCTAGACACTACATTCATAATACAAGGAGAAAGATTTTATCACTATGGTACTGCAGTGATGGGCATATGGAAGTGCCTGCTGGTGCTTTTCTGCCTTCAGTATATAGGTTTTTGCTTTTATTTGATTATTAACTAACCTATGTATCATGCTGTAGAGACAGAGAGATACCTTTTTACCTAGTCTGAGTCTGTCACAATAGCTGCCAAGAGTTACCGTGCCATATTGTGATACCATTGCTTTATTCCTAGCTTTTTAACCAAGGGCACATTGGACTTTTCCCATTGTAAGTACTGGCTTAAAAGTCCAAGCTTGCACAGTTCAGTCCTTATCTGCTGTCCGTTGCAATGTGTGTCTGTGCCAATTTTCACTGGGAGCTGGCAGGATTGCGTGCCAACAGTGCACTGACCATGCCCACGCTGAACTTTCCCCATGACTAATATGAGAAGAAAACACTTTAAAATGATTCTCAAGTTGCCTCAATAACCCCTGTATGATAAGTAGTGTAAACAAAGACAGAAAGAGCATGTTAACAAAGAATGCAGACAATTTTTTCTCTGGGAAAGGTGGCAACCCTTTGCCTCAAGATGCACCGTCAGACAGGCTTGCTTTTTTTAGCCTTAGTCATCCATTGTTGGGATTGCTGAGCCATTAATTACAGTGCTTTTTGGCTTTTCAATACGTTTTTGTTTAAAGAAAATGACAAACAAAGTGGAATTATGATTTTGTAATGAGCACGTGGACGTCCAGGAAGGCAGTATATCCTTAGGCAAAAAGCCCTGACTGAATGAACATACCAGGAGACTTGTGCATGCGTCATTACTTATTTTCACGAAAATTCACCACTGTGGGTGGGCTTCGGGCAGTGCTGTTTTCAGTCAGCAGCAGTACACAGGCTACCCTGCACTTTTAGTGTTCCCATCACAAGTCCTGGTGATCGGACAGCTACATTTATGTGACCGCTGACTCCATGTAACTAAAATTGTTATTAGGAATTAGGCCCATTTGCATGTTTCAAAGTTACCGGTGCTGCTTTGTGTTTCCAAACACAGAATATCCCTCTGCCCAGGTGTTTCGCATGTCTGTTTTAAAGCAATCAGCGCCTCTCTCGGAGGCCTCATTCCATTGTGAAGAGGTGACATTCCTTTGCTAGGCCCTGCTGACAAACAGACAGGGCGGTAAACAAGCCCGAAAGCTTCCCCTCCACTTCCATAACCCCTCCCCTCCTTGGAGCGTTTGCGCTATCGGCTACCTGGAGAGACAGATAAACTCCCCGAAAAGAAGCCTGCTGGGAAAGGGCGGGGGTCTGAGGCAGATGGAATTCTATTGAATGTCATTGGGCCTTCAAAGGAAGTCTAGGTTTCTCCTGTTTTTGGGAACATTTGGGGCCATGAAAGTCTCAAGGGAAAGGGGAGGCCCACTTTGTGTTTCTACAACAACCCTCTCCTGAGGTCCTTTCAGCAGCATTACTGAAAGTCCAGTTTATCTCAAGATAATGTGTATATTCTGGAGTGTGGTTTCTTGCTAAGCGTACATTCAGCTGAATTGCCTCTAGGCGCATCTAAGAAGTGGAGTAGGGTGTAGATTTGGTGCCAGACGAAGGTAGCAGACTAAGAGCTCCAGCCCCAGGGCCCTCTAGAGCATCACCCCTCCTCACACATGCATTGTGCTATGAAGGTTTCTAGGAATTAATCTGCCCCCTATAACAACTCCCGTAGCAGTGACAAGCTAAGCAAGGAAAGACCCAGTTGAAGGGTTCGAGCTTCTTTAAGCAGTAATTAACAAATGTTGCTGTTATTGGGCTAAGTATGACCGGTGAATGCTATTTAATAGCTGTGCCGGGGTGTTTTAAGTTTCTATTAAGAAGTTTAATGTTTGCCTAATAATGTAAGCTTAGATATGTAAACAATGATAATGTGTCACAACCGGAAGCTGTATAAAACATTTGTAATTTGTCAACTGGACTTTTCACAAGTGCACTTTGCCACTCCTCCTTTCATCCATGGCTGGTTGGCCTAGCTCACGTATTCGAGGGAACTCCCTGCCCCATCAGACGTAGTTCAGTACAGTTCAGTACCTCCCTTTCCCCCCACCTCCGGCACCCACCCTCCCTGGCACTTAGATGTTCCGACCATGTCAAGCAATAAATACAACTGGTGAGGCAGAACCAGAAATATATATTTTTACAAATGTGTATCCCTTTCTACACACCCCGATGGCTGTTTCCTGTGTCCTCTGAGAGAACAACACGCCCTACACTTCACACACCACGAGGCTTGTAATCTCCCGCCAGGGCCTGGCCTCTGTCAACAAGGCTTGATAGCTACGACATCTGTACTGGGGTGGGGGCTTCAGTAACGCCCCCACCATCAAGGTCCCAGAATGTGCTGTAAGAGGGAAACAGATGGGCTCTCCTAATGGGGTGAAGGTGTGAACTCAGGGGGTTGTCTTTTACAATGAAGAATGCGGGACCATTTAAGGATTTA
This sequence comes from Triturus cristatus, assembly GCF_964204655.1. Lineage (NCBI taxonomy): Eukaryota > Metazoa > Chordata > Amphibia > Caudata > Salamandridae > Triturus > Triturus cristatus. The sequence goes on from NC_140583.1 coordinate 1,125,310,578, forward strand.
CTTCGCAAAAGGAACATGGGGCAGGGGCCACGTGACCCTGTTATCTTCACGACTGAGTACTTACATGACGTTAACTTAAAAGTCCAGAATTAAATTAGCTCTTTTACCCGGACAACTTCCACCCAGAACATTTTGCCATTGAATGTCCCACAATACACATTCTCACAATCAGTCAACGATTTTATATATTTTTCGTATTATTTCTATCCAACCCCCCATTTTATGCTTTTTGAAATGTGACTTCGGTTGCTGTTTTCCAACATTAAAATCATAATGGTTAGACATATTTCTCACTACTTATAATTCTCAGTTAAAGAGAGTTGCGCTACTTCCACCATTTAAAGAACTGCTCTCAGTCGTGGCTCTTACAACCTGAACTAAGGCACGACGTCAACTCGGTACGCACTATACAACAGCACAGGCTGCTCGTAAAACAAACTACAGAAAAACATTGTCCCGGAAATTTTTTTTGGGGGGGAAATGCTCGATTATGTAAACGTGAGGAAGAACTCAAGCGCTAACATGGTCCATCGCTTGGCATTCATTTCTACATCAAGCAGTCAAGTCATGGCTGCGTTTCTACGCGCATCCAGGCATTAACCCATTGCTGTTCATTCATTCATGTACCCATTCCCTAATTGCCGCTCGGTCGTCCACCTATTGACATGTTCGTCCATTCGGCA